>NW_027611660.1:1230333-1845500 GCF_964261635.1 Lissotriton helveticus | reverse complement strand
GGTGGTTAATTAGAAATTCGCTGCTCGGCTGACCCAGCAGGAGCAAACGTATGCCAAAAATGTACGCAGAATGAGCTTTTCAGTGAAGAGCAGAGAGGCACATTTTAGCAAGTTTCACTTGTAAGTTGGGTTCGAAACGCTTTTCAGGCTCAGTACTGGGCTCAAAACATGCAGCCCTGATGTCTCTCATGATAGCAGGTGGTTAATTAGAAATTCTCTGCTTGGCTGACCCAGCAGGAGCAAACATATGCTAAAAATGTTGCAGAACCAAGCTTTTCAGTGAAGAGCAGCCAGGCACATTTTAGCAAGTTTCACTTGTAAGTGGGGTTGGAAATGCTTTTCAGGCTCAGTACCGGGCCAAAAGATGCAGCCCTGATGTCTCTCATGATAGCAGGTGGTTAAGTAGAAATTCGCTGCTCGGCTGACCCAGCAGGAGCAAACGTATGCCAAAAATGTATGCAGAACCAAGCTTTTCAGTGAAGAGCAACCAGGCACATTTTAACAAGTTTCACTTGTAAGTGGGGTTAAAAACGCTTTTCAGGCTCAGTACTGGGCTCAAAACATGCAGCCCTGATGTCTCTCATGATAGCAGGTGGTTAATTAGAAATTTGCTGCTCGACTGAACCAGCAGGAGCAAACGTATGCTAAAAATGTATGCAAAACCAAGCTTTTCAGTGAAGAGCAGCCAGACACATTTTAGCAAGTTTCACTTGTAAGTGGGGTTGGAAATGCTTTTCAGGCTCAGTACTGGGCTCAAAAGATGCAGCCTGATGTCTCTCATGATAGCAGGTGGTTAAGTAGAAATTCGCTGCTCGGCTGACCCAGCAGGAGCAAACGTATGCCAAAAATGTACGCAGAATGAGCTTTTCAGTGAAAGCAGAGAGGCACATTTTAGCAAGTTTCACTTGTAAGTTGGGTTCGAAACACTTTTCAGGCTCAGTACTGGGCTCAAAACATGCAGCCCTGATGTCTCTCATGATAGCAGGTGGTTAATTAGAAATTCGCTGCTCGTCTGACCCAGCAGGAGCAAACGTATGCTAAAAATGTATGCAAAACCAAGCTTTTCAGTGAAGAGCAGCCAGGCACATTTTAGCAAGTTTCCCTTGTAAGTGGGGTTGGAAATGCTTTTCAGGCTCAGTACTGGGCTCAAAAGATGCAGCCCTGATGTCTCTCATGATAGCAGGTGGTTAAGTAGAAATTCGCTGCTCGGCTGACCCAGCAGGTGCAAACGTATGCTAAAAATGTATGCATAACCAAGCTTTTCAGTAAAGAGCAGAGAGGCACATTTTAGCAAGTTTCACTTGTAAGTGGGGTTGGAAACGCTTTTCAGGCTCAGTACTGGGCTCAAAAGATGCAGCCCTGATGTCTTTCATGATAGCAGGTGGTTAAGTAGAAATTCGCTGCTCGGCTGACCCAGCAGGAGCAAACGTATGCCAAAAATGTACGCAGAACCAAGCTTTTCAGTGAAGAGCAGCCAGGTACATTTTAGCAAGTTTCACTTGTAAGTGGGGTTGGAAATTCTTTTCAGGCTCAGTACTGGGCTCAAAATATGAAGCCCTGATGTCTCTCATGATAGCAGGTGGTTAAGTAGAAATTTGCTGCTCGGCTGACCCAGCAGGAGCAAACGTATGCTAAAAATGTATGCAGAACCAAGCTTTTCAGTAAAGAGCAGAGAGGCACATTTTAGCAAGTTTCACTTGTAAGTGGGGTTGGAAATGCTTTTCAGGCTCAGTACTGGGCTCAAAAGATGAAGCCCTGATGTCTCTCACAATAGCAGGAGGGTTATTAGAAATTCTCTGCTCGGCTGACCCAGCAGGAGCAAACATATGCTAAAAATGTTGCAGAACCAAGATTTTCAGTGAAGAGCAGCCAGGCACATTTTAGCAAGTTTCACTTGTAAGTGGGGTTGGAAATGCTTTTCAGGCTCAGTACTGGGCTCAAAAGATGCAGCCCTGATGTCTCTCATGATAGCAGGTGGTTAAGTAGAAATTCGCTGCTCGGCTGACCCAGCAGGAGCAAACGTATGCCAAAAATTTATGCAGAACCAAGCTTTTCAGTGAAGAGCAGAGAGGCACATTTTAGCAAGTTTCACTTGTAAGTGGGGTTGGAAATGCTTTTCAGGCTCAGTACTGGGCTCAAAAGATGCAGCCCTGATGTCTCTCATGATAGCAGGTGGTTAATTAGAAATTCGCTGCTCGGCTGACCCAGCAGAAGCAAACGTATGCTAAAAATTTATGCAGAACCAAGCTTTTCAGTGAAGAGCAGCCAGGCACATTTTAGCAAGTTTCACTTGTAAGTGGGGTTAAAAACGCTTTTCAGGCTCAGTACTGGGCTCAAAACATGCAGCCCTGATATCTCTCATGATAGCAGGTGGTTAATTAGAAATTTGCTGCTCGACTGAACCAGCAGGAGCAAACGTATGCTAAAAATGTATGCAAAACCAAGCTTTTCAGTGAAGAGCAGCCAGGCACATTTTAGCAAGTTTCACTTGTAAGTGGGGTTGGAAATGCTTTTCAGGCTCAGTACTGGGCTCAAAAGATGCAGCCCTGATGTCTCTCATGATAGCAGGTGGTTAAGTAGAAATTCGCTGCTCGGCTGACCCAGCAGGAGCAAACGTATGCCAAAAATGTACGCAGAATGAGCTTTTCAGTGAAAGCAGAGAGGCACATTTTAGCAAGTTTCACTTGTAAGTTGGGTTCGAAACGCTTTTCAGGCTCAGTACTGGGCTCAAAACATGCAGCCCTGATGTCTCTCATGATAGCAGGTGGTTAATTAGAAATTCGCTGCTCGGCTGACCCAGCAGGAGCAAACGTATGCTAAAAATGTATGCATAACCAAGCTTTTCAGTAAAGAGCAGAGAGGCACATTTTAGCAAGTTTCACTTGTAAGTGGGGTTGGAAATGCTTTTCAGGCTCAGTACTGGGCTCAAGAGATGCAGCCCTGATGTCTCTCATGATAGCAGGTGGTTAAGTAGAAATTTGCTGCTCGGCTGACCCAGCAGGAGCAAACGTATGCTAAAAATGTATGCAGAACCAAGCTTTTCAGTGAAGAGCAGCCAGGCACATTTTAGCAAGTTTCACTTGTAAGTGGGGTTGGAAACGCTTTTCAGGCTCAGTACTGGGCTCAAAACATGCAGCCCTGATGTCTCTCATGATAGCAGGTGGTTAATTAGAAATTCGCTGCTCGGCTGACCCAGCAGGAGCAAACGTATGCCAAAAATGTACGCAGAATGAGCTTTTCAGTGAAGAGCAGAGAGGCACATTTTAGCAAGTTTCACTTGTAAGTTGGGTTCAAAACGCTTTTCAGGCTCAGTACTGGGCTCAAAACATGCAGCCCTGATGTCTCTCATGATAGCAAGTGGTTAATTAGAAATTCTCTGCTTGGCTGACCCAGCAGGAGCAAACATATGCTAAAAATGTTGCAGAACCAAGCTTTTCAGTGAAGAGCAGCCAGGCACATTTTAGCAAGTTTCACTTGTAAGTGGGGTTGGAAATGCTTTTCAGGCTCAGTACCGGGCCAAAAGATGCAGCCCTGATGTCTCTCATGATAGCAGGTGGTTAAGTAGAAATTCGCTGCTCGGCTGACCCAGCAGGAGCAAACGTATGCCAAAAATGTATGCAGAACCAAGCTTTTCAGTGAAGAGCAACCAGGCACATTTTAGCAAGTTTCACTTGTAAGTGGGGTTAAAAACGCTTTTCAGGCTCAGTACTGGGCTCAAAACATGCAGCCCTGATGTCTCTCATGATAGCAGGTGGTTAATTAGAAATTTGCTGCTCGACTGAACCAGCAGGAGCAAACGTATGCTAAAAATGTATGCAAAACCAAGCTTTTCAGTGAAGAGCAGCCAGACACATTTTAGCAAGTTTCACTTGTAAGTGGGGTTGGAAATGCTTTTCAGGCTCAGTACTGGGCTCAAAAGATGCAGCCTGATGTCTCTCATGATAGCAGGTGGTTAAGTAGAAATTCGCTGCTCGGCTGACCCAGCAGGAGCAAACGTATGCCAAAAATGTACGCAGAATGAGCTTTTCAGTGAAAGCAGAGAGGCACATTTTAGCAAGTTTCACTTGTAAGTTGGGTTCGAAACACTTTTCAGGCTCAGTACTGGGCTCAAAACATGCAGCCCTGATGTCTCTCATGATAGCAGGTGGTTAATTAGAAATTCGCTGCTCGTCTGACCCAGCAGGAGCAAACGTATGCTAAAAATTTATGCATAACCAAGCTTTTCAGTAAAGAGCAGAGAGGCACATTTTAGCAAGTTTCACTTGTAAGTGAGGTTGGAAACGCTTTTCAGGCTCAGTACTGGGCTCAAAAGATGCAGCCCTGATGTCTTTCATGATAGCAGGTGGTTAAGTAGAAATTCGCTGCTTGGCTGACCCAGCAGGAGCAAACGTATGCCAAAAATGTACGCAGAACCAAGCTTTTCAGTGAAGAGCAGCCAGGTACATTTTAGCAAGTGTCACTTGTAAGTGGGGTTGGAAATTCTTTTCAGGCTCAGTACTGGGCTCAAAAGATGAAGCCCTGATGTCTCTCATGATAGCAGGTGGTTAAGTAGAAATTTGCTGCTCGGCTGACCCAGCAGGAGCAAACGTATGCTAAAAATGTATGCAGAACCAAGCTTTTCAGTAAAGAGCAGAGAGGCACATTTTAGCAAGTTTCACTTGTAAGTGGGGTTGGAAACGCTTTTCAGGCTCAGTACTGGGCTCAAAAGATGCAGCCCTGATGTCTCTCATGATAGCAGGTGGTTAAGTAGAAATTCGCTGCTCGGCTGACCCAGCAGGAGCAAACGTATGCCAAAAATGTACGCAGAATGAGCTTTTCAGTGAAGAGCAGAGAGGCACATTTTAGCAAGTTTCACTTGTAAGTTGGGTTCAAAACGCTTTTCAGGCTCAGTACTGGGCCAAAACATGCAGCCCTGATGTCTCTCATGATAGCAGGTGGTTAATTAGAAATTCGCTGCTCGGCTGACCCAGCAGGAGCAAACGTATGCTAAAAATGTATGCAAAACCAAGCTTTTCAGTAAAGAGCAGAGAGGCACATTTTAGCACGTTTCACTTGTAAGTGGGCTTGGAAATGCTTTTCAGGCTCAGTACTGGGCTCAAAAGATGAAGCCCTGATGTCTCTCATGATAGCAGGTGGTTAAGTAGAAATTTGCTGCTCGGCTGACGCAGCAGGAGCAAACGTATGCTAAAAATGTATGCAGAACCAAGCTTTTCAGTAAAGAGCAGAGAGGCACATTTTAGCAAGTTTCACTTGTAAGTGGGGTTGGAAACGCTTTTCAGGCTCAGTACTGGGCTCAAAAGATGAAGCCCTGATGTCTCTCATGATAGCAGGTGGTTAAGTAGAAATTTGCTGCTCGGCTGACCCAGCAGGAGCAAACGTATGCTAAAAATGTATGCAGAACCAAGCTTTTCAGTAAAGAGCAGAGAGGCACATTTTAGCAAGTTTCACTTGTAAGTGGGGTTGGAAACGCTTTTCAGGGTCAGTACTGGGCTCAAAACATGCAGCCCTGATGTCTCTCACAATAGCAGGAGGGCTATTAGAAATTCGCTGCTCGGCTGACCCAGCAGGAGCAAACGTATGCTAAAAATGTATGCAAAACCAAGCTTTTCAGTGAAGAGCAGCCAGGCACATTTTAGCATGTTTCACTTGTAAGTGGGGTTGGAAACGCTTTTCAGGCTCAGTACTGGGCTCAAGAGATGCATCCCTGATGTCTCTCATGATAGCAGGTGGTTAAGTAGAAATTTGCTGCTCGGCTGACCCAGCAGGAGCAAACGTATGCTAAAAATGTATGCAGAACCAAGCTTTTCAGTGAAGAGCAGCCAGGCACATTTTAGCAAGTTTCACTTGTAAGTGGGGTTGGAAACGCTTTTCAGGCTCAGTACTGGGCTCAAAACATGCAACCCTGATGTCTCTCATGATAGCAGGTGGTTAATTAGAAATTCGCTGCTCGGCTGACCCAGCAGGAGCAAACGTATGCCAAAAATGTACGCAGAATGAGCTTTTCAGTGAAGAGCAGAGAGGCACATTTTAGCAAGTTTCACTTGTAAGTTGGGTTCAAAACGCTTTTCAGGCTCAGTACTGGGCTCAAAACATGCAGCCCTGATGTCTCTCATGATAGCAGGTGGTTAATTAGAAATTCTCTGCTCGGCTGACCCAGCAGGAGCAAACATATGCTAAAAATGTTGCAGAACCAAGCTTTTCAGTGAAGAGCAGCCAGGCACATTTTAGCAAGTTTCACTTGTAAGTGGGGTTGGAAATGCTTTTCAGGCTCAGTACTGGGCTCAAAAGATGCAGCCCTGATGTCTCTCATGATAGCAGGTGGTTAATTAGAAATTCGCTGCTCGGATGACCCAGCAGGAGCAAACGTATGCTAAAAATGTATGCAGAACCAAGCTTTTCAGTGAAGAGCAGCCAGGCACATTTTAGCAAGTTTCACTTGTAAGTGGGGTTAGAAACGCTTTTCAGGCTCAGTACTGGGCTCAAAACATGCAACCCTGATGTCTCTCATGATAGCAGGTGGTTAATTAGAAATTTGCTGCTCGGCTGAACCAGCAGGAGCAAACGTATGCTAAAAATGTATGCAAAACCAAGCTTTTCAGTGAAGAGCAGCCAGGCACATTTTAGCAAGTTTCACTTGTAAGTGGGGTTGGAAATGCTTTTCAGGCTCAGTACTGGGCTCAAAAGATGCAGCCCTGATGTCTCTCATGATAGCAGGTGGTTAAGTAGAAATTCGCTGCTCGGCTGACCCAGCAGGAGCAAACGTATGCCAAAAATGTACGCAGAATGAGCTTTTCAGTGAAAGCAGAGAGGCACATTTTAGCAAGTTTCACTTGTAAGTTGGGTTCGAAACACTTTTCAGGCTCAGTACTGGGCTCAAAACATGCAGCCCTGATGTCTCTCATGATAGCAGGTGGTTAATTAGAAATTCGCTGCTCGGCTGACCCAGCAGGAGCAAACGTATGCTAAAAATGTATGCATAACCAAGCTTTTCAGTAAAGAGCAGAGAGGCACATTTTAGCAAGTTTCACTTGTAAGTGGGGTTGGAAACGCTTTTCAGGCTCAGTACTGGGCTCAAAAGATGCAGCCCTGATGTCTTTCATGATAGCAGGTGGTTAAGTAGAAATTCGCTGCTCGGCTGACCCAGCAGGAGCAAACGTATGCCAAAAATGTACGCAGAACCAAGCTTTTCAGTGAAGAGCAGCCAGGTACATTTTAGCAAGTTTCACTTGTAAGTGGGGTTGGAAATTCTTTTCAGGCTCAGTACTAGGCTCAAAAGATGAAGCCCTGATGTCTCTCATGATAGCAGGTGGTTAAGTAGAAATTTGCTGCTCGGCTGACCCAGCAGGAGCAAACGTATGCTAAAAATGTTTGCAGAACCAAGCTTTTCAGTAAAGAGCAGAGAGGCACATTTTAGCAAGTTTCACTTGTAAGTGGGGTTGGAAACGCTTTTCAGGCTCAGTACTGGGCTCAAAAGATGCAGCCCTAATGTCTCACATGATAGCAGGTGGTTAAGTAGAAATTCGCTGCTCGGCTGACCCAGCAGGAGCAAACGTATGCCAAAAATGTACGCAGAATGAGCTTTTCAGTGAAGAGCAGAGAGGCACATTTTAGCAAGTTTCACTTGTAAGTTGGGTTCGAAATGCTTTTCAGGCTCAGTACTGGGCCAAAACATGCAGCCCTGATGTCTCTCATGATAGCAGGTGGTTAATTAGAAATTCGCTGCTCGGCTGACCCAGCAGGAGCAAACGTATGCTAAAAATGTATGCAAAACCAAGCTTTTCAGTAAAGAGCAGAGAGGCACATTTTAGCAAGTTTCACTTGTAAGTGGGCTTGGAAATGCTTTTCAGGCTCAGTACTGGGCTCAAAAGATGAAGCCCTGATGTCTCTCATGATAGAAGGTGGTTAAGTAGAAATTTGCTGCTCGGCTGACCCAGCAGGAGCAAACGTATGCTAAAAATGTATGCAGAACCAAGCTTTTCAGTAAAGAGCAGAGAGGCACATTTTAGCAAGTTTCACTTGTAAGTGGGGTTGGAAACGCTTTTCAGGCTCAGTACTGGGCTCAAAAGATGAAGCCCTGATGTCTCTCATGATAGCAGGTGGTTAAGTAGAAATTTGCTGCTCGGCTGACCCAGCAGGAGCAAACGTATGCTAAAAATGTATGCAGAACCAAGCTTTTCAGTAAAGAGCAGAGAGGCACATTTTAGCAAGTTTCACTTGTAAGTGGGGTTGGAAACGCTTTTCAGGGTCAGTACTGGGCTCAAAACATGCAGCCCTGATGTCTCTCACTAATGCAGGAGGGCTATTAGAAATTCGCTGCTCGTCTGACCCAGCAGGAGCAAACGTATGCTAAAAATGTATGCAAAACCAAGCTTTTCAGTGAAGAGCAGCCAGGCACATTTTAGCATGTTTCACTTGTAAGTGGGGTTGGAAACGCTTTTCAGGCTCAGTACTGGGCTCAAGAGATGCATCCCTGATGTCTCTCATGATAGCAGGTGGTTAAGTAGAAATTTGCTGCTCGGCTGAACCAGCAGGAGCAAACGTATGCTAAAAATGTATGCAGAACCAAGCTTTTCAGTGAAGAGCAGCCAGGCACATTTTAGCAAGTTTCACTTGTAAGTGGGGTTGGAAACGCTTTTCAGGCTCAGTACTGGGCTCAAAACATGCAACCCTGATGTCTCTCATGATAGCAGGTGGTTAATTAGAAATTCGCTGCTCGGCTGACCCAGCAGGAGCAAACGTATGCCAAAAATGTACGCAGAATGAGCTTTTCAGTGAAGAGCAGAGAGGCACATTTTAGCAAGTTTCACTTGTAAGTTGGGTACAAAACGCTTTTCAGGCTCAGTACTGGGCTCAAAACATGCAGCCCTGATGTCTCTCATGATAGCAGGTGGTTAATTAGAAACTCTCTGCTCGGCTGACCCAGCAGGAGCAAACATATGCTAAAAATGTTGCAGAACCAAGCTTTTCAGTGAAGAGCAGCCAGGCACATTTTAGCAAGTTTCACTTGTAAGTGGGGTTGGAAATGCTTTTCAGGCTCAGTACTGGGCTCAAAAGATGCAGCCCTGATGTCTCTCATGATAGCAGGTGGTTAAGTAGAAATTCGCTGCTCGGCTGACCCAGCAGGAGCAAACGTATGCTAAAAATGTATGCAGAACCAAGCTTTTCAGTGAAGAGCAGAGAGGCACATTTTAGCAAGTTTCACTTGTAAGTGGGGTTGGAAACGCTTTTCAGGCTCAGTACTGGGCTCAAAAGATGCAGCCCTGATGTCTCTCATGATAGCAGGTGGTTAATTAGAAATTCGCTGCTCGGATGACCCAGCAGGAGCAAACGTATGCTAAAAATGTATGCAGAACCAAGCTTTTCAGTGAAGAGCAGCCAGGCACATTTTAGCAAGTTTCACTTGTAAGTGGGGTTGGAAATGCTTTTCAGGCTCAGTACTGGGCTCAAAAGATGCAGCCCTGATGTCTCTCATGATAGCAGGTGGTTAAGTAGAAATTCGCTGCTCGGCTGACCCAGCAGGAGCAAACGTATGCCAAAAATGTACGCAGAATGAGCTTTTCAGTGAAAGCAGAGAGGCACATTTTAGCAAGTTTCACTTGTAAGTTGGGTTCGAAACGCTTTTCAGGCTCAGTACTGGGCTCAAAACATGCAGCCCTGATGTCTCTCATGATAGCAGGTGGTTAATTAGAAATTCGCTGCTCGGCTGACCCAGCAGGAGCAAACGTATGCTAAAAATGTATGCATAACCAAGCTTTTCAGTAAAGAGCAGAGAGGCACATTTTAGCAAGTTTCACTTGTAAGTGGGGTTGGAAACGCTTTTCAGGCTCAGTACTGGGCTCAAAAGATGCAGCCCTGATGTCTTTCATGATAGCAGGTGGTTAAGTAGAAATTCGCTGCTCGGCTGACCCAGCAGGAGCAAACGTATGCCAAAAATGTACGCAGAACCAAGCTTTTCAGTGAAGAGCAGCCAGGTACATTTTAGCAAGTTTCACTTGTAAGTGGGGTTGGAAATTCTTTTCAGGCTCAGTACTGGGCTCAAAAGATGCAGCCCTGATGTCTCACATGATAGCAGGTGGTTAAGTAGAAATTTGCTGCTCGGCTGACCCAGCAGGAGCAAACGTATGCCAAAAATGTACGCAGAATGAGCTTTTCAGTGAAGAGCAGAGAGGCACATTTTAGCAAGTTTCACTTGTAAGTGGGGTTGGAAACGCTTTTCAGGCTCAGTACTGGGCTCAAAAGATGCAGCCCTGATGTCTCACATGATAGCAGGTGGTTAAGTAGAAATTCGCTGCTCGGCTGACCCAGCAGGAGCAAACGTATGCCAAAAATGTACGCAGAATGAGCTTTTCAGTGAAGAGCAGAGAGGCACATTTTAGCAAGTTTCACTTGTAAGTTGGGTTCGAAATGCTTTTCAGGCTCAGTACTGGGCCAAAACATGCAGCCCTGATGTCTCTCATGATAGCAGGTGGTTAATTAGAAATTCGCTGCTCGGCTGACCCAGCAGGAGCAAACGTATGCTAAAAATGTATGCAAAACCAAGCTTTTCAGTAAAGAGCAGAGAGGCACATTTTAGCAAGTTTCACTTGTAAGTGGGCTTGGAAATGCTTTTCAGGCTCAGTACTGGGCTCAAAAGATGAAGCCCTGATGTCTCTCATGATAGAAGGTGGTTAAGTAGAAATTTGCTGCTCGGCTGACCCAGCAGGAGCAAACGTATGCTAAAAATGTATGCAGAACCAAGCTTTTCAGTAAAGAGCAGAGAGGCACATTTTAGCAAGTTTCACTTGTAAGTGGGGTTGGAAACGCTTTTCAGGGTCAGTACTGGGCTCAAAACATGCAGCCCTGATGTCTCTCACGATAGCAGGAGGGTTATTAGAAATGTGCTGCTCGGCTGACCCAGCAGGAGCAAACGTATGCTAAAAATGTATGCAAAACCAAGCTTTTCAGTGAAGAGCAGCCAGGCACATTTTAGCATGTTTCACTTGTAAGTGGGGTTGGAAACGCTTTTCAGGCTCAGTACTGGGCTCAAGAGATGCAGCCCTGATGTCTCTCATAATAGCAGGTAGTTAAGTAGAAATTTGCTGCTCGGCTGACCCAGCAGGAGCAAACGTATGCTAAAAATGTATGCAGAACCAAGCTTTTCAGTGAAGAGCAGCCAGGCACATTTTAGCAAGTTTCACTTGTAAGTGGGGTTGGAAACGCTTTTCAGGCTCAGTACTGGGCTCAAAACATGCAGCCCTGATGTCTCTCATGATAGCAGGTGGTTAATTAGAAATTCGCTGCTCGGCTGACCCAGCAGGAGCAAACGTATGCCAAAAATGTACGCAGAATGAGCTTTTCAGTGAAGAGCAGAGAGGCACATTTTAGCAAGTTTCACTTGTAAGTTGGGTTCGAAACGCTTTTCAGGCTCAGTACTGGGCTCAAAACATGCAGCCCTGATGTCTCTCATGATAGCAGGTGGTTAATTAGAAATTCTCTGCTCGGCTGACCCAGCAGGAGCAAACATATGCTAAAAATGTTGCAGAACCAAGCTTTTCAGTGAAGAGCAGCTGAGGTACTCGGTTTTTAAGAACCGGTACAGAACCGGTAACCCAGCGGTGCCAGGGGATCAACACCCAGAGACCTCGGGTTCTCCTGAGTCAGACCTACAGAAACTTCAGAGTCTTCTAGGTGAAGTCAAAGATTAGTTTATTGGCTGCAACCAAGGTGACAGGGTCCTCGAAGTACAATTCGAGTATATTCAGGAGACTGCACACTTTCACGAAGTTAGGCTTCTCTTCTTATACATAATATTCAGCCTTGGGCAAAACATTCCTTGGATTCGTGGTATTTCATTTATGGTTACTGATTACAAAAGAAAAGCAGAGTCATGATGACATGCACATATTTCACGTCGTGCTGCCCATAACAAATCATCCGGCAAGGCCCAACATTTCATCAGATATCGCTGGACCCCTAATAAAAACGGTCACCTCCCCTTCATAAAGCAAGTGAAGAAAAGGAGTGGAGAAAGATGTGAGCGAGATATGGCAGGTGTGCGCGCTGAAATGGTTTTATGGCTGGTTGAGCCTAGATGCTATCTTGCTCGGCCACTGGGAGGGAACTGACCTAACGAGTTCGGCCTGGGGCAATGGTTCTAACTTGTACTGGGGTCAGGGAGAAGTCGATTAAGGAGTATGTGTCCTTGTGGAATCAAATTCAACTGGATTAAGGCCTATGTAAAGGGCAACATGTAGCTAAGGGTAGAGAATGCAAATGGCGATTTCGAGGTGAAATCGTCACTCGAATACGCCGAAAATACATGTACTTGATGTACTCGTCATTCTCGGTCTTTTGATACCAAATTCGTCCTATTTCGACAAAGTTTTTATTCTCGAGTTCAGTACTTTATATGGATCCAGATTTTTCAGAACCACAGACCCTCCTTTTGCCCTTACATAGGCAATTAATCTATCCTCATGTTAATCTGAGTCCAGATCTATATTCCTAAAGTCATTGAGATGTTGCTGCAACATCATTCTAGTGCTGAGCGCATGTCTTGACACAGGCTTCCTTACACATGATGTAACACAGAGGCCACATATTGCAGGAGCACACTGTATGCATAGACAGAACAGGAAAAGAATGGCTAAGACCATCCCAATGACCATCAGAATTTTCCATCCCCAGGCAGATATTAGTTCCCAGAACCATCCCATTAACGACCCATCTCCTTTATCCACAAGAATAGATTCGGAAATCTTATGTAGTTTGGAGATGGCCCTGTACACTGTCGGAGCATTATCTGGAATAAAAATGCAACAACTGGACTGGATCAATTTGCATACTCCACCTCGGTCCGCAAGTATTACATCCAAAGCGACCCGGTTCTGAAGGGTCATCAGTCGATCCGACTGGAGCTCAGCAGTCAGGTTACTAAGGGCACCAGCAGTTTCAATCACGGTGGATTCAACTACCCTTGTCAATTGCCTTATGTTTCTGCTGTTAGCCATGGCTCCCCAGAACGGCAGGAAACCCATTGCAAAGTCACCAAATTCTTGACCTGCAGTGTCTTCTTTACTCAAAACACCTCTAACTACCCTTGTCCGATGGTAATCCGCCGCTGCTGTGTAGGTGGGAGGTAACAGGAATGAAACAAAACATGAGCCCGAGAAGTCAGGGGGCAACCATGTATAGGCTCTATCATGGCAGATGAAATAAGTACCCTTAGCGGCTAAAAAGGCAGGGGAAGTCTGAGATCCAAAAACATACGTTTCTGTACAGACACTCTTCCCTAGCTGAGCTCTGGGATTCCTGCCAATACCTTGCAGACACAGGTGACCTTGATGGGGTACGATCCAGATAGGGGACGATCTTTTGGCTTGCTGTTTCTCACTTAATGTAGTGCCATATCCGGTCACATTCCAACCTACATATGCAAGTATCTCATCATCCGGGGTATCTTCGTAAGAAGTTACTTCCTTGATCATGTCAACTATACCCTTGACTAGGGCGCTAGTCTTGAGGTTGTCTTTTACAGAACGTAGGGGTTGGATTTCTCGTGCATATATGAACATTGTCCTATATGCCCATACTGACCCATTGTGACTAAATGGCAGGACCAAATAGGGGATACCTCTATCCGTGGTGTGGGGCATGAGACCGCACACCCAACAGTTGGTTGTGTTCATTACAAGTTGGTGTTGGTGTAATAACTGAACGAAGGAGTTATTAATGAACTCTAATCTCCTATTTGATTCGTGGTCAGGCAAAGGGTGGAAAGAATGAGAGGAAACAGTAGGGGGAGGTATGGGTGATGTAGTGGGCGCAAATGTCACGTGAAAAGAGAATAAAACATAGCTTATCAAAAAGACCATTATGCTAAATAGCATAAAAATACACATTATTATAAAGTTTTTCTTCGTCATTGTTTTCAAAAGTCCCTGCTTAAAGTTCATTTGTTTGGCAGGCCTCTCCACATCAGGAAACTCCATCCTCTCTAAGGTGCTGCCCGCGGCGGTAGGTTGTTTCTGCTAAAGGATACTTCCGTCAGTCTAGGGCAGCTCCCTTGGACTAACCGGAACCAGCGACCTATCGTTGTCAGCTGCACCCAAAAGTCTTTAATCAACCGCGACCCTAGCAGCGGAACCCGGATGGCGGTTCAAAAAAAACAAAAATAAGCAAGTTACCTAGATGGGAGAATCTGCACTTTCAAAAATAGTATTTGGGAAAAACGCATTTTTTATTAGTCCACAGGTTTTTCTCTCGGATCATAAAATAAATCACTTTTACTTTAGTCTGTTTTTCTTGGTCGTAAATTGTTGCGTCTTTTCCCGGGTACTGTCTGGTCCAGAAATAGTAGTTCAGGTTCCACAGAGTTCAATTGTTCTGGTGGTGGCACAGTTTCTTGGAAAATGTTCTCACTCTTACAATCACGTTTAGCTTCTTTTACACGTTCATCAGTTGTGCGCTCTGAGTCAGTGCCTCCTTTCCGGACCCATTGGTCATGTGGCAGAGGGAAGGGTATCTTCTTACAATGGATCCCGTGGACCCAATTGGTCTTCCCCTCCACCCTAACAGTCGACCTTGTAGACAGGAGGACGAGGTGAGGCCCGGTCCATCTGGGCTGGTCGTTTCTTGTCCTCTGGAAGTTTCGGACAAGCACCCAGGAACCGGGGTCAATGGAGTGACCCGGTGTCTCAGAGACCGGAGGCAAGGTGTTGTGAACCTGTTGATATAAAACACGCAATTTAGCCGTCAATTCATACAAATAGTCAAGCAAAATGGGGTGTTGCAGCTCGCTAAACTTCGTGGGTCTAGGCACTCCCCATATGTTGGCTGGCCGACCAAAGATTATTTCATAGGGGCTGAGTTTCATTCGAGAATGCACAGTCATTCTGGTGGATATGAGTGCTAAGGGTAGAGCGTCAGGCCATTTAAGACCTGTGCTCGCTTGGATTTTGGCCAATTTAAGTTTAAGCGTGCCATTGTAACATTCCACTAATCCAGCTGATTGGGGGTGATTTGCAGCGTGGAACTTCTGCCTAATGCCTAGCCCTTCACACACTCTTTTCATCACACAACCCACAAATTCACTTCCGTTGTCAGACCAGACCATTCTAGGCATTCCGAACCTGGGGAAGAACTCTTTCACAAGGGCTTTCGCTGTGGACAAGGCAGTATTGTCCCTTAGGGGATAGGCTTCTACCCATCTTGAGAAGGCACAAACAACCACGAGCACGTATTTTAAGTTGTTGCACCTCTCCATGTGTATGAAATCTAGCTGCAAAACCTCGAACGGATACGTAGGAGGTGCAAAATGACCAGCTGGAGTTGGGGTTCCCCTACCAGGATTGTGCTTCAGACATACCATGCAATTCTTGACAACATTCTCTGCACACTTGGGAATCCCTGAATTCTTCCACACTGGGGCCAACAACTCGCAAATCCCTTTCGCGCTGATATGGGCCATCCCATGAGCCATTGTAACCACTGCAGGCACATATGCATCGGGTAACAACCATCTCTGTTGCTCTGTCGATTCAATCCAACAACCATTTGCATCCATTCTCCCTGTACTTTCTCTCCACATGCTTAACTCTTTCTCCGTGGCCTCAGCTTGGATGGACTTCACACTTTCTATCGTGTCTTCACATATTCCAACATCACCAGTCCATCTTTCTGGGCTCGCAACATACATTCGGCTCATCATATTCTTTGCAGTGTCCTTAGCAGTTTCATCAGCGAATGCATTTCCACGACCAACATCATCAGTCACTTTCTTGTGTGCACTACATTTCACGATCGCTACTTTCAGGGGCAACGTCAGTGATTCAAGAAGCTCATTCACCAACTGACCATGCTGAATCTTGGCTCCATGCGAAGTCAGGAACCCACGTTCTCTCCACAATCGTCCAAAACTGTGAGCCACTCCAAAAGCATACTGGCTGTCGGTATAGACAGTCACTTTCATTCCTTTAGATAACACACATGCTCTCGTCAGTGCCACGAGTTCAGGGGCTTGAGCTGAACCATGTGGTATTCGCGCAGTTTCAATCATTGTGTGCAAAGTTGTGACAGCATATGCTGTAGTCACGTTACCATTTGGGAGTTTAAAGCAGGAACCATCCACCCACAATGTACCATCACATTCAGCAAGAGGAGTGTCGAATAAATCAACTCTCCCTTTCGTCTCTTCCTCTGTTCTGAGGAAACAATCGTGCTGTTCTGAAGCATCCGATTCCTCTGTAATTGGTAACAATGTGGCTATGTTCAAGGTACTGCACCTTTTTATGTGCACATGGCTTGCTAGTAGCGTCAATTCATAACTGGACAGTCGAGCACTAGTTAAGTGCTGTGTCTTGGTCCTATTTAACAACGTGTCTACTGCATGCGGGACCATCACGATTAGTGTATTATTCATTACTAGACCTGCAGACTGTCGAATAGAAACAGCTGCTGCTGCTGTGGCCCTTAAACAACTTGGCAATGCTCGTGCTACCGGATCCAAAGTTGACGAAAAATAGGCGCATGGCCGCTGTCTATCTCCGTATAACTGAGTCAGTACAGACAATGCACAGCCCTCCTTCTCGTGGACGTATAATGTGAAAGGCTTACTGTAGTTGGGGTTGCCTAACACAGGTGCCGAACATAATGCTGTGCGTAATTCGAGAAAACTTTTCTGACACTCATCAGACCAAGGAATGGGATTGGGTGTATTTGTACACGTTAGTGCCAATAAGGGTTTGGCTAATAACGAAAAATTTGGAATCCACTGTCTACAGTACGATGTGATGCCCAAGAAAGCGCGTACTTCTCTCTGCGTTCTTGGCACATTCAATTTCGCTATTGCCTGAATTCTTTCTGGGGTCAGTTTCCTTCCCTCCTTCGATAAGAGATGACCTAAGTAGGTCACTTCTTGTCGGCAATATTGAAGCTTGGAAAGTGACACCTTGTGATGCAGATCACATAGATGACGCAGTAATGTCAACGTGGCCATTTTACATATTTTCTCAGTATCCGCAGCAATGAGCAAATCGTCCACGTACTGTACGAGAGTGGCACCTTTGGGCAAAACCATTGTGTCAAGCTGACATTTCAGAGCTTGACTATATATTGAGGGGCTTTCACAGTAGCCTTGAGGAGCGCGTTTAAAGCGGAAACTGCGACCTCCTAAACTTAAGGAAAAAATATCCCTGCTTTCCTCAGCAATCGGGATACTGAAGAAAGCATTCTTCAGATCAATCACCGAAAACCAGGATGCAGAAGCTGGAATCATAGTCAATAATGTTGTAATGTCGGGGACAACTGGGAATTGTGGCACCACTATCTTATTTAATTCCCTAAGATCAATCACAAATCTATACACAGGTGGCTGAGAAGGGTCAGTTTGTTTTAAAACAGGCAGAACAGGACTATTGCAAACATTGCCTCGTGTTTCTTCAATTACGTCTTTTTCAATCAACTCGCAAACAATCGCTAGCAAAGCTTTTTCACCCTCATTGGATATCCTGTATTGGGGAATTCGTGGCATTTTGACATTCGGCTTCAATGTTACAACATACGGTGGAATTTCTAAAAGACCTACATCATTCGGACCAGTAGCCCAAAGAATATCTGGTAGAAGTGCCAATTCTGCTGGAAGTGTATTTCTCGACAAATACATGGGAGAAACCACTTTCTTACCTAAAGTAAGTTGTACTCCTGAGGGAGAACAGTACAAAGTCGCATACAATCTTTTTAGCAAATCTAATCCTAGCAAATTTTCACCACAACCTGTTGTCAAAATAAGGGGTGCTTCGAATTCACAAGGACCAACAGAAAGAGATAAAGGGTCAGAAATTGGATTTCTAACCGGGGCGCCAGAAAAACCTACGGAAACATTCATTTCGCCAGACAAAGGTGCGCCAGGGAGTTTGGAGTGCATAATAGAACTCTTTGTAGCACCAGTATCCAACAGAAAAGGTTCTGACACACCCGATGTAATCACCTCAACGTAAGGTCCACTCTGATCTACTGGAACTGAAACAACTCCCTCTCCTTGTCTTATGCTGTCCTAGCAATCATTACTCTCCCACTGCTCATTTTCTGTGTAATACTCGTCAACGTAGTATTGAGCTGTCCTGTCAGATACGTTATTTTGCTGGTCAAACCTGTTCATAGAGTTTTGTGGTGGAAGGGGACGTGTGTCCTGAGGGGCGTTTCCACGCCCTCTACCTCTAGGCGCTTGCTGACTACCACGACCTCTTACGCCAGAAATTCCATTTGCACGTTGTGGTAGGGCAGGACAGTCATATTTGTAATGACCCTCTTGTTTGCAGTATAGACACTGGTTGGGACCTACGCGGTTTTGATTGTAATCGAATCTTTGCAAGTTTCTCTGAGGCTGCTGAAAAGTGTTCTGGTAATGATTCGGACCATTATTATTTTTATTACCACCACCACATGGCGGATAGGCTTGCTGTAGCAAAACCTTCGTTTTGAGTTCTCTAGTTTTCTTCTCTACTTTATCTTTCTCATCTTTGTCTCTATTCTCGTAGTACTGTGCGGTAGCTAATATCTGGGCTGAAGATGAGACTGCCCAAGAACTTTCCGAATCTTTTAATTTCCTACACAAGTCTGGAAGCAGATTGTGCACAAATTTATCGACAAACAATCTCTGACCACCTTCTGTGGTCATATCTTGACCGCTGTGGTCAATGAATGTTTCTTCAAATCTGGTGAAGAAATCTGAAACAGTTTCTTCTTTCTTTTGCTCGCATGCAGATAACTTATCCCAATTTACGCGTATTGCAGGCATTATCGTTTTCATGTAATCTACTATTCTACCAGGTAGTTCCGCTATCAGAGGCTCAGGCTTGGCACCGCCAACTTGTCGTGCATCTGCAGCAGTAATATTAACCCACGTGTCACCTAATTCCTGGTCATGATCTACATGGCGAATTTTTCCCCATAAAGGCTGTGGAACAACGTTCCCGAATAACATATCGATATCGGCCAAATTCATTATACATGACCCAGCAGTTTGCGACAATTCTTTATAGTACCCTGCAGGATTTTTACGCGGATCTGGTAGTGTTTGTTTGAGTGCTAAAACTTCAGCTCGCTTCCATGGGACATGTACCCATACGCGGTGAAAGTGCGGCAGGACCGGTGGGACAGCTGTCGCGTCACCCTCTCTCCATTGTGGGGGAACTTCTCTCATAGGGTATTGTCGTGCCTTTTTTCTACTAGATGCACTGGATTCCGATGGCGATCCAGAACTGCTTCCCTTACTTCGATATGATAATAGCATTTCAACTGCTTTTTCCACATCGGGACCTACAATCATACCCTCTCCAAACTTAAATCGTACACGACACATCTCTTGTGGGATGCATTCTTGATCATTGTCTTCTAAATCTTCGCCAAGAAAGACGCACATCTGTTCGAACACATATCTCTGTGTCGCTGCTTCCCATTGGTGGAAGACTTCCATGACAGACTGTACATCATATTTTGCAGTGTCCAGGACCCATTTCCGAGCTAAACTATTCAGGGAATCTCTCTCTTGATAATCAGGCAGTTGACTTCGCAACTGTCTTCTTCCTATGTTAGGGGTCGTAGCAGGCGACCCGAAAAGAGGTAAAAGAAGATTAGTAACAGTGCTGGCCATTTTCTGCCGAATGGAAGGTGAAACTGAAGGACAAACAGATGAAAAAACGGGGTGAGATAAGGCGGGGGTAGAGATGGCAGAAGAGGTATCAGGAATAATGGATGTGGTACTAGGCAAAATCATAGAGGGGGCATTAGGAGATGTAGAAAACACTGTAGGCAAAATCGTAGAAAACACAGGTGAAACAGAAGTGGTCGGTGGGCCTGGAGGAGGCTGCACCGAAGAAGTAGGAGCCAGCTGAAGAGCAGCTGGTGGGTGCTGTGGAAGAGCCAGAGGCGCAGCTTGTGCAACTAAAGGTTGCGGGGGTGCTGTGGCATTCTGCGCATAGGGGGGTGGTGAAGTTAATAATTGCGACATTAATTGGTCTTTTTCACGCTCTTTTGCTGTCCCTTGCTGAAGAGACGGCAAAACTGGATAACATTTATCTATTGCCATTTTACGTTGCCTGTGCAACTGCTCATTTATCTGCTCTTCCTCATTATCTTTAAACTGCACGGCAGCTTGCATTACTGAAAGTCCCCCTTCTCTCTTATTTTTCTTAGCTAATTTAATTTCTTTTTGTTTGGCTTCTTTGCGCCATAAGCGGAAAGAGTCAAACATCGCCGGCCGGGCTTTCTTTTTGAAGAGTTTAACTTCAAGGTTGTCTAAGATTTCAGAATCAAAGCTACCATATTGGGGCCATTTTAAAACACCATCTTTCCTAGTGCATTTAATCCATACCTCGTTGTAAACGATGGGGCCTACCCCATGTTTAGCGTATAGCTCGTAAGTCAGAGTTCCAACTGGAGGAACCGGACATGAGTCCTCCAATCGGGAGTCCCTATTGTTACTACCAAGACAAAACCAATTCCCGAGTCTAAGACTAGGCATCCTCACTCTCTAGTCTAGTTCCAAAACTTCGAAGGATTTATCGATTACGATATTTCTCGTGAAAACACGAGTCCTTCGGTTATGGTGCTTGCAAGAACCAATAAAAACCTTTTGTATCTCCAAGATACCACAAAGTAAGTCCAACTAAGGACTGGGAGACGCTCCACTTATACTTAACTGAAAATATCGATGGCTTCACCAGAAGACTCGTCTCAGCGTTTCGCTCTACCGAAAATTTCAAGGGTCCAACATCAGGGCGATAGCCAGGGCAGCAGTCCTTGTAGCCGTCGGGAAGCGGGGAACCTCGCAGTAAAGACCTTCGGACAACGTCGACATGCAGGGGTCGATGAGGTGGTGGGCCCTCCTCCAGAATTTTCACACGAAGCTCCTCACGATCTTCAGGCTGATTGGTACCACTGGAATTGCCCCAAACGCTGGGCGCCAACTGAGGTACTGGGTTTTTAAGAACCGGTACAGAACCGGTAACCCAGCGGTGCCAGGGGATCAACACCCAGAGACCTCGGGTTCTCCTGAGTCAGACCTACAGAAACTTCAGAGTCTTCTAGGTGAAGTCAAAGATTAGTTTATTGGCTGCAACCAAGGTGACAGGGTCCTCGAAGTACAATTCGAGTATATTCAGGAGACTGCACACTTTCACGAAGTTAGGCTTCTCTTCTTATACATAATATTCAGCCTTGGGCAAAACATTCCTTGGATTTGTGGTATTTCATTTATGGTTACTGATTACAAAAGAAAAGCAGAGTCATGATGACATGCACATATTTCACGTCGTGCTGCCCATAACAAATCATCCGGCAAGGCCCAACATTTCATCAGATATCGCTGGACCCCTAATAAAAACGGTCACCTCCCCTTCATAAAGCAAGTGAAGAAAAGGAGTGGAGAAAGATGTGAGCGAGATATGGCAGGTGTGCGCGCTGAAATGGTTTTATGGCTGGTTGAGCCTAGATGCTATCTTGCTCGGCCACTGGGAGGGAACTGACCTAACGAGTTCGGCCTGGGGCAATGGTTCTAACTTGTACTGGGGTCAGGGAGAAGTCGATTAAGGAGTATGTGTCCTTGTGGAATCAAATTCAACTGGATTAAGGCCTATGTAAAGGGCAACATGTAGCTAAGGGTAGAGAATGCAAATGGCGATTTCGAGGTGAAATCGTCACTCGAATACGCCGAAAATACATGTACTTGATGTACTCGTCATTCTCGGTCTTTTGATACCAAATTCGTCCTATTTCGACAAAGTTTTTATTCTCGAGTTCAGTACTTTATATGGATCCAGATTTTTCAGAACCACACAGCCAGGCACATTTTAGCAAGTTTCACTTGTAAGTGGGGTTGGAAATGCTTTTCAGGCTCAGTACTGGGCTCAAAAGATGCAGCCCTGATGTCTCTCATGATAGCAGGTGGTTAATTAGAAATTCGCTGCTCGGCTGACCCAGCAGGAGCAAACGTATGCTAAAAATGTATGCAGAACCAAGCTTTTCAGTGAAGAGCAGCCAGGCACATTTTAGCAAGTTTCACTTGTAAGTGGGGTTAGAAACGCTTTTCAGGCTCAGTACTGGGCTCAAAACATGCAGCCCTGATGTCTCTCATGATAGCAGGTGGTTAATTAGAAATTTGCTGCTCGGCTGAACCAGCAGGAGCAAACGTATGCTAAAAATGTATGCAAAACCAAGCTTTTCAGTGAAGAGCAGCCAGGCACATTTTAGCAAGTTTCACTTGTAAGTGGGGTTAGAAACGCTTTTCAGGCTCAGTACTGGGCTCAAAAGATGCAGCCCTGATGTCTCTCATGATAGCAGGTGGTTAATTAGAAATTCGCTGCTCGGCTGACCCAGCAGGAGCAAACGTATGCTAAAAATGTATGCAAAACCAAGCTTTTCAGTAAAGAGCAGAGAGGCACATTTTAGCAAGTTTCACTTGTAAGTGGGGTTGGAAATGCTTTTCAGGCTCAGTACTGGGCTCAAAAGATGCAGCCCTGATGTCTCTCATGATAGCAGGTGGTTAATTAGAAATTCGCTGCTCGGCTGACCCAGCAGGAGCAAACGTATGCTAAAAATGTATGCAGAACCAAGCTTTTCAGTGAAGAGCAGCCAGGCACATTTTAGCAAGTTTCACTTGTAAGTGGGGTTAGAAACGCTTTTCAGGCTCAGTACTGGGCTCAAAACATGGAGCCCTGATGTCTCTCATGATAGCAGGTGGTTAATTAGAAATTTGCTGCTCGGCTGAACCAGCAGGAGCAAACGTATGCTAAAAATGTATGCAAAACCAAGCTTTTCAGTGAAGAGCAGCCAGGCACATTTTAGCAAGTTTCACTTGTAAGTGGGGTTAGAAACGCTTTTCAGGCTCAGTACTGGGCTCAAAAGATGCAGCCCTGATGTCTCTCATGATAGCAGGTGGTTAATTAGAAATTCGCTGCTCGGCTGACCCAGCAGGAGCAAACGTATGCTAAAAATGTATGCAAAACCAAGCTTTTCAGTAAAGAGCAGAGAGGCACATTTTAGCAAGTTTCACTTGTAAGTGGGCTTGGAAATGCTTTTCAGGCTCAGTACTGGGCTCAAAAGATGAAGCCCTGATGTCTCTCATGATAGCAGGTGGTTAAGTAGAAATTTGCTGCTCGGCTGACCCAGCAGGAGCAAACGTATGCTAAAAATGTATGCAGAACCAAGCTTTTCAGTAAAGAGCAGAGAGGCACATTTTAGCAAGTTTCACTTGTAAGTGGGGTTGGAAACGCTTTTCAGGCTCAGTACTGGGCTCAAAAGATGAAGCCCTGATGTCTCTCATGATAGCAGGTGGTTAATTAGAAATTTGCTGCTCGGCTGAACCAGCAGGAGCAAACGTATGCTAAAAATGTATGCAAAAACCAAGCTTTTCAGTGAAGAGCAGCCAGGCACATTTTAGCAAGTTTCACTTGTAAGTGGGATTAGAAACACTTTTCAGGCTCAGTACTGGGCTCAAAAGATGCAGCCCTGATGTCTCTCATGATAGCAGGTGGTTAAGTAGAAATTCGCTGCTCGGCTGACCCAGCAGGAGCAAACGTATGCCAAAAATGTACGCAGAATGAGCTTTTCAGTGAAAGCAGAGAGGCACATTTTAGCAAGTTTCACTTGTAAGTTGGGTTCGAAACGCTTTTCAGGCTCAGTACTGGGCTCAAAACATGCAGCCCTGATGTCTCTCATGATAGCAGGTGGTTAATTAGAAATTCGCTACTCGGCTGACCCAGCAGGAGCAAACGTATGCTAAAAATGTATGCATAACCAAGCTTTTCAGTAAAGAGCAGAGAGGCACATTTTAGCAAGTTTCACTTGTAAGTGGGGTTGGAAACGCTTTTCAGGCTCAGTACTGGGCTCAAAAGATGCAGCCCTGATGTCTTTCATGATAGCAGGTGGTTAAGTAGAAATTCGCTGCTCGGCTGACCCAGCAGGAGCAAACGTATGCCAAAAATGTACGCAGAACCAAGCTTTTCAGTGAAGAGCAGCCAGGTACATTTTAGCAAGTTTCACTTGTAAGTGGGGTTGGAAATTCTTTTCAGACTCAGTACTGGGCTCAAAAGATGAAGCCCTGATGTCTCTCATGATAGCAGGTGGTTAAGTAGAAATTTGCTGCTCGGCTGACCCAGCAGGAGCAAACGTATGCTAAAAATTTATGCAGAACCAAGCTTTTCAGTAAAGAGCAGAGAGGCACATTTTAGCAAGTTTCACTTGTAAGTTGGGTTCGAAACGCTTTTCAGGCTCAGTACTGGGCCAAAACATGCAGCTCTGATGTCTCTCATGATAGCAGGTGGTTAATTAGAAATTCGCTGCTCGGCTGACCCAGCAGGAGCAAACGTATGCTAAAAATGTATGCAAAACCAAGCTTTTCAGTAAAGAGCAGAGAGGCACATTTTAGCAAGTTTCACTTGTAAGTGGGCTTGGAAATGCTTTTCAGGCTCAGTACTGGGCTCAAAAGATGAAGCCCTGATGTCTCTCATGATAGCAGGTGGTTAAGTAGAAATTTGCTGCTCGGCTGACCCAGCAGGAGCAAACGTATGCTAAAAATGTATGCAGAACCAAGCTTTTCAGTAAAGAGCAGAGAGGCACATTTTAGCAAGTTTCACTTGTAAGTGGGGTTGGAAACGCTTTTCAGGCTCAGTACTGGGCTCAAAAGATGAAGCCCTGATGTCTCTCACGATAGCAGGAGGGTTATTAGAAATTCTCTGCTCGGCTGACCCAGCAGGAGCAAACATATGCTAAAAATGTTGCAGAACCAAGCTTTTCAGTGAAGAGCAGCCAGGCACATTTTAGCAAGTTTCACTTGTAAGTGGGGTTGGAAATGCTTTTCAGGCTCAGTACTGGGCTCAAAAGATGCAGCCCTGATGTCTCTCATGATAGCAGGTGGTTAAGTAGAAATTCGCTGCTCGGCTGACCCAGCAGGAGCAAACGTATGCCAAAAATGTATGCACAACCAAGCTTTTCAGTGAAGAGCAGAGAGGCACATTTTAGCAAGTTTCACTTGTAAGTGGGGTTGGAAACGCTTTTCAGGCTCAGTACTGGGCTCAAGAGATGCATCCCTGATGTCTCTCATGATAGCAGGTGGTTAAGTAGAAATTTGCTGCTCGGCTGACCCAGCAGGAGCAAACGTATGCTAAAAATGTATGCAGAACCAAGCTTTTCAGTGAAGAGCAGCCAGGCACATTTTAGCAAGTTTCACTTGTAAGTGGGGTTGGAAACGCTTTTCAGGCTCAGTACTGGGCTCAAAACATGCAACCCTGATGTCTCTCATGATAGCAGGTGGTTAATTAGAAATTCGCTGCTCGGCTGACCCAGCAGGAGCAAACGTATGCCAAAAATGTACGCAGAATGAGCTTTTCAGTGAAGAGCAGAGAGGCACATTTTAGCAAGTTTCACTTGTAAGTTGGGTTCAAAACGCTTTTCAGGCTCAGTACTGGGCTTAAAACATGCAGCCCTGATGTCTCTCATGATAGCAGGTGGTTAATTAGAAACTCTCTGCTCGGCTGACCCAGCAGGAGCAAACATATGCTAAAAATGTTGCAGAACCAAGCTTTTCAGTGAAGAGCAGCCAGGCACATTTTAGCAAGTTTCACTTGTAAGTGGGGTTGGAAATGCTTTTCAGGCTCAGTACTGGGCTCAAAAGATGCAGCCCTGATGTCTCTCATGATAGCAGGTGGTTAAGTAGAAATTCGCTGCTCGGCTGACCCAGCAGGAGCAAACGTATGCTAAAAATGTATGCAGAACCAAGCTTTTCAGTGAAGAGCAGCCAGGCACATTTTAGCAAGTTTCACTTGTAAGTGGGGTTAAAAACGCTTTTCAGGCTCAGTACTGGGCTCAAAACATGCAGCCCTGATGTCTCTCATGATAGCAGGTGGTTAATTAGAAATGTGCTGCTCGGCTGAACCAGCAGGAGCAAACGTATGCTAAAAATGTATGCAAAACCAAGCTTTTCAGTGAAGAGCAGCCAGGCACATTTTAGCAAGTTTCACTTGTAAGTGGGGTTGGAAATGTTTTTTAGGCTCAGTACTGGGCTCAAAAGATGCAGCCCTGATGTCTCTCATGATAGCAGGTGGTTAAGTAGAAATTCGCTGCTCGGCTGACCCAGCAGGAGCAAACGTATGCCAAAAATGTACGCAGAATGAGCTTTTCAGTGAAAGCAGAGAGGCACATTTTAGCAAGTTTCACTTGTAAGTTGGGTTCGAAACGCTTTTCAGGCTCAGTACTGGGCTCAAAACATGCAGCCCTGATGTCTCTCATGATAGCAGGTGGTTAATTAGAAATTCGCTGCTCGGCTGACCCAGCAGGAGCAAACGTATGCTAAAAATGTATGCATAACCAAGCTTTTCAGTAAAGAGCACAGAGGCACATTTTATCAAGTTTCACTTGTAAGTGGGGTTGGAAACGCTTTTCAGGCTCAGTACTGGGCTCAAAAGATGCAGCCCTGATGTCTTTCATGATAGCAGGTGGTTAAGTAGAAATTCGCTGCTCGGCTGACCCAGCAGGAGCAAACGTATGCCAAAGATGTACGCAGAACCACGCTTTTCAGTGAAGAGCAGCCAGGTACATTTTAGCAAGTTTCACTTGTAAGTGGGGTTGGAAATTCTTTTCAGGCTCAGTACTGGGCTGAAAAGATGAAGCCCTGATGTCTCTCATGATAGCAGGTGGTTAAGTAGAAATTTGCTGCTCGGCTGACCCAGCAGGAGCAAACGTATGCTAAAAATGTATGCAGAACCAAGCTTTTCAGTAAAGAGCAGAGAGGCACATTTTAGCAAGTTTCACTTGTAAGTGGGGTTGGAAACGCTTTTCAGGCTCAGTACTGAGCTCAAAAGATGCAGCCCTGATGTCTCTCATGATAGCAGGTGGTTAAGTAGAAATTCGCTGCTCGGCTGACCCAGCAGGAGCAAACGTATGCCAAAAATGTACGCAGAATGAGCTTTTCAGTGAAGAGCAGAGAGGCATATTTTAGCAAGTTTCACTTGTAAGTTGTGTTCGAAACGCTTTTCAGGCTCAGTACTGGGCCAAAACATGCAGCCCTGATGTCTCTCATGATAGCAGGTAGAAATTCACGGCTCGGCTGACCCAGCAGGAGCAAACGTATGCTAAAAATGTATGCAGAACCAAGCTTTTCAGTAAAGAGCAGCGAGGCACATTTTAGCAAGTTTCACTTGTAAGTGGGGTTGGAAACGCTTTTCAGGCTCAGTACTGGGCTCAAAAGATGCAGCCCTGATGTCTTTCATGATAGCAGGTGGTTAAGTAGAAATTCGCTGCTCGGCTGACCCAGCAGGAGCAAACGTATGCCAAAGATGTACGCAGAACCAAGCTTTTCAGTGAAGAGCAGCCAGGTACATTTTAGCAAGTTTCACTTGTAAGTGGGGTTGGAAATTCTTTTCAGGCTCAGTACTGGGCTCAAAAGATGAAGCCCTGATGTCTCTCATGATAGCAGGTGGTTAAGTAGAAATTTGCTGCTCGGCTGACCCAGCAGGAGCAAACGTATGCTAAAAATGTATGCAGAACCAAGCTTTTCAGTAAAGAGCAGAGAGGCACATTTTAGCAAGTTTCACTTGTAAGTGGGGTTGGAAACGCTTTTCAGGCTCAGTACTGAGCTCAAAAGATGCAGCCCTGATGTCTCTCATGATAGCAGGTGGTTAAGTAGAAATTCGCTGCTCGGCTGACCCAGCAGGAGCAAACGAATGCCAAAAATGTACGCAGAATGAGCTTTTCAGTGAAGAGCAGAGAGGCACATTTTAGCAAGTTTCTCTTGTAAGTTGGGTTGGAAACGCTTTTCAGGCTCAGTACTGGGCTCAAAACATGCAGCCTGATGTCTCTCATGATAGCAGGTGGTTAATTAGAAATTCGCTGCTCGGCTGACCCAGCAGGAGCAAACGTATGCTAAAAATGTATGCAGAACCAAGCTTTTCAGTGAAGAGCAGCCAGGCACATTTTAGCAAATTTTACTTGTAAGTGGGGTTAGAAACGCTTTTCAGGCTCAGTACTGGGCTCAAAACATGCAGCCCTGATGTCTCTCATGATAGCAGGTGGTTAATTAGAAATTCGCTGCTCGGCTGAACCAGCAGGAGCAAACGTATGCTAAAAATGTATGCAAAACCAAGCTTTTCAGTGAAGAGCAGCCAGGCACATTTTAGCAAGTTTCACTTGTAAGTGGGGTTGGAAATGCTTTTCAGGCTCAGTACTGGGCTCAAAAGATGCAGCCCTGATGTCTCTCATGATAGCAGGTGGTTAAGTAGAAATTCGCTGCTCGGCTGACCCAGCAGGAGCAAACGTATGCCAAAAATGTACGCAGAATGAGCTTTTCAGTGAAGAGCAGAGAGGCACATTTTAGCAAGTTTCACTTGTAAGTTGGGTTCGAAACGCTTTTCAGGCTCAGTACTGGGCTCAAAACATGCAGCCCTGATGTCTCTCATGATAGCAGGTGGTTAATTAGAAATTCGCTGCTCGGCTGACCCAGCAGGAGCAAACGTATGCTAAAAATGTATGCAGAACCAAGCTTTTCAGTAAAGAGCAGCGAGGCACATTTTAGCAAGTTTCACTTGTAAGTGGGGTTGGAAACGCTTTTCAGGCTCAGTACTGGGCTCAAAAGATGCAGCCCTGATGTCTTTCATGATAGCAGGTGGTTAAGTAGAAATTCGCTGCTCGGCTGACCCAGCAGGAGCAAACGTATGCCAAAGATGTACGCAGAACCAAGCTTTTCAGTGAAGAGCAGCCAGGTACATTTTAGCAAGTTTCACTTGTAAGTGGGGTTGGAAATTCTTTTCAGGCTCAGTACTGGGCTCAAAAGATGAAGCCCTGATGTCTCTCATGATAGCAGGTGGTTAAGTAGAAATTTGCTGCTCGGCTGACCCAGCAGGAGCAAACGTATGCTAAAAATGTATGCAGAACCAAGCTTTTCAGTAAAGAGCAGAGAGGCACATTTTAGCAAGTTTCACTTGTAAGTGGGGTTGGAAACGCTTTTCAGGCTCAGTACTGAGCTCAAAAGATGCAGCCCTGATGTCTCTCATGATAGCAGGTGGTTAAGTAGAAATTCGCTGCTCGGCTGACCCAGCAGGAGCAAACGTATGCCAAAAATGTACGCAGAATGAGCTTTTCAGTGAAGAGCAGAGAGGCATATTTTAGCAAGTTTCACTTGTAAGTTGTGTTCGAAACGCTTTTCAGGCTCAGTACTGGGCCAAAACATGCAGCCCTGATGTCTCTCATGATAGCAGGTAGAAATTCGCGGCTCGGCTGACCCAGCAGGAGCAAACGTATGCCAAAAATGTATGCAAAACCAGCTTTTCAGTGAAGAGCAGCCAGGCACATTTTAGCAAGTTTCACTTGTAAGTGGGGTTGGAAATGCTTTTCAGGCTCAGTACTGGGCTCAAAAGATGCAGCCCTGATGTCTCTCATGATAGCAGGTGGTTAAGTAGACATTTGCTGCTCGGCTGACCCAGCAGGAGCAAACGTATGCTAAAAATGTATGCAGAACCAAGCTTTTCAGTAAAGAGCAGAGAGGCACATTTTAGCAAGTTTCACTTGTAAGTGGGGTTGGAAACGCTTTTCAGGCTCAGTACTGGGCTCAAAAGATGCAGCCCTGATGTCTCTCATGATAGCAGGTGGTTAAGTAGAAATTCGCTGCTCGGCTGACCCAGCAGGAGCAAACGTATGCCAAAAATGTTGCAGAACCAGCTTTTCAGTGAAGAGCAGCCAGGCACATTTTAGCAAGTATCACTTGTAAGTGGGGTTGAAAATGCTTTTCAGGCTCAGTACTGGGCTCAAAAGATGCAGCCCTGATGTCTCTCGTGATAGCAGGTGGTTAAGTAGAAATTTGCTGCTCGGCTGACCCAGCAGGAGCAAACGTATGCTAAAAATGTATGCAGAACCAAGCTTTTCAGTGAAGAGCAGCCAGGCACATTTTAGCAAGTTTCACTTGTAAGTGGGGTTGGAAACGCTTTTCAGGGTCAGTACTGGGCTCAAAACATGCAGCCCTGATGTCTCTCACGATAGCAGGAGGGTTATTAGAAATTCGCTGCTCCGCTGACCCAGCAGGAGCAAACGTATGCTAAAAATGTATGCAAAACCAAGCTTTTCAGTGAAGAGCAGCCAGGCACATTTTAGCAAGTTTCACTTGTAAGTGGGGTTGGAAACGCTTTTCAGGCTCAGTACTGGGCTCAAGAGATGCAGCCCTGATGTCTCTCATGATAGCAGGTGGTTAAGTAGAAATTCGCTGCTCGGCTGACCCAGCAGGAGCAAACGTATGCTAAAAATGTATGCAGAACCAAGCTTTTCAGTGAAGAGCAGCCAGGCACATTTTAGCAAGTTTCACTTGTAAGTGGGGTTGGAAACGCTTTTCAGGCTCAGTACTGGGCTCAAAACATGCAGCCCTGATGTCTCTCATGATAGCAGGTGGTTAATTAGAAATTCGCTGCTTGGCTGACCCAGCAGGAGCAAACGTATGCCAAAAATGTACGCAGAATGAGCTTTTCAGTGAAGAGCAGAGAGGCACATTTTAGCAAGTTTCACTTGTAAGTTGGGTTTGAAACGCTTTTCAGGCTCAGTACTGGGCTCAAAACATGCAGCCCTGATGTCTCTCATGATAGCAGGTGGTTAATTAGAAATTCGCTGCTCGGCTGACCCAGCAGGAGCAAACGTATGCTAAAAATGTATGCAGAACCAAGCTTTTCAGTAAAGAGCAGAGAGGCACATTTTAGCAAGTTTCACTTGTAAGTGGGGTTGGAAACGCTTTTCAGGCTCAGTACTGGGCTCAAAAGATGCAGCCCTGATGTCTTTCATGATAGCAGGTGGTTAAGTAGAAATTCGCTGCTCGGCTGACCCAGCAGGAGCAAACGTATGCCAAAGATGTACGCAGAACCAGCTTTTCAGTGAAGAGCAGCCAGGCACATTTTAGCAAGTTTCACTTGTAAGTGGGGTTGGAAATGCTTTTCAGGCTCAAGTACTGGGCTCAAAAGATGCAGCCCTGATGTCTCTCATGAAGCAGGTAGAAATTCGCGGCTCGGCTGACCCAGCAGGAGCAAACGTATGCCAAAAATGTATGCAAAACCAGCTTTTCAGTGAAGAGCAGCCAGGCACATTTTAGCAAGTTTCACTTGTAAGTGGGGTTGGAAATGCTTTTCAGGCTCAGTACTGGGCTCAAAAGATGCAGCCCTGATGTCTCTCATGATAGCAGGTGGTTAAGTAGAAATGTGCTGCTCGGCTGACCCAGCAGGAGTAAACGTATGCTAAAAATGTATGCAGAACCAAGCTTTTCAGTGAAGAGCAGCCAGGCACATTTTAGCAAGTTTCACTTGTAAGTGGGGTTGGAAACACTTTTCAGGGTCAGTACTGGGCTCAAAACATGCAGCCCTGATGTCTCTCACGATAGCAGGAGGGTTATTAGAAATTCGCTGCTCGGCTGACCCAGCAGGAGCAAACGTATGCTAAAAATGTATGCAAAACCAAGCTTTTCAGTGAAGAGCAGCCAGGCACATTTTAGCAAGTTTCACTTGTAAGTGGGGTTGGAAACGCTTTTCAGGCTCAGTACTGGGCTCAAGAGATGCAGCCCTGATGTCTCTCATGATAGCAGGTGGTTAGGTAGAAATTTGCTGCTCGGCTGACCCAGCAGGAGCAAACGTATGCTAAAAATGTATGCAGAACCAAGCTTTTCAGTGAAGAGCAGCCAGGCACATTTTAGCAAGTTTCACTTGTAAGTGGGGTTGGAAACGCTTTTCAGGCTCAGTACTGGGCTCAAAACATGCAGCCCTGATGTCTCTCATGATAGCAGGTGGTTAATTAGAAATTCGCTGCTCGGCTGACCCAGCAGGAGCAAACGTATGCCAAAAATGTACGCAGAATGAGCTTTTCAGTGAAGAGCAGACAGGCACATTTTAGCAAGTTTCACTTGTAAGTTGGGTTCGAAACGCTTTTCAGGCTCAGTACTGGGCTCAAAACATGCAGCCCTGATGTCTCTCATGATAGCAGGTGGTTAATTAGAAATTCGCTGCTCGGCTGACCCAGCAGGAGCAAATATATGCTAAAAATGTTGCAGAACCAAGCTTTTCAGTGAAGAGCAGCCAGGCACATTTTAGCAAGTTTCACTTGTAAGTGGGGTTGGAAATGCTTTTCAGGCTCAGTACTGGGCTCAAAAGATGCAGCCCTGATGTCTCTCATGATAGCAGGTGGTTAAGTAGAAATTCGCTGCTCGGCTGACCCAGCAGGAGCAAACGTATGCCAAAAATGTACGCAGAATGAGCTTTTCAGTGAAGAGCAGAGAGGCACATTTTAGCAAGTTTCACTTGTAAGTTGGGTTGGAAACGCTTTTCAGGCTCAGTACTGGGCTCAAAACATGTAGCCTGATGTCTCTCATGATAGCAGGTGGTTAATTAGAAATTCGCTGCTCGGCTGACCCAGCAGGAGCAAACGTATGCTAAAAATGTATGCAGAACCAAGCTTTTCAGTGAAGAGCAGCCAGGCACATTTTAGCAAGTTTCACTTGTAAGTGGGGTTAGAAACGCTTTTCAGGCTCAGTACTGGGCTCAAAACATGCAGCCCTGATGTCTCTCATGATAGCAGGTGGTTAATTAGAAATTCGCTGCTCGGCTGAACCAGCAGGAGCAAACGTATGCTAAAAATGTAAGCAAAACCAAGCTTTTCAGTGAAGAGCAGCCAGGCACATTTTAGCAAGTTTCACTTGTAAGTGGGGTTGGAAATGCTTTTCAGGCTCAGTACTGGGCTCAAAAGATGCAGCCCTGATGTCTCTCATGATAGCAGGTGGTTAAGTAGAAATTCGCTGCTCGGCTGACCCAGCAGGAGCAAACGTATGCCAAAAATGTACGCAGAATGAGCTTTTCAGTGAAGAGCAGAGAGGCACATTTTAGCAAGTTTCACTTGTAAGTTGGGTTCGAAACGCTTTTCAGGCTCAGTACTGGGCTCAAAACATGCAGCCCTGATGTCTCTCATGATAGCAGGTGGTTAATTAGAAATTCGCTGCTCGGCTGACCCAGCAGGAGCAAACGTATGCTAAAAATGTATGCAGAACCAAGCTTTTCAGTAAAGAGCAGCGAGGCACATTTTAGCAAGTTTCACTTGTAAGTGGGGTTGGAAACGCTTTTCAGGCTCAGTACTGGGCTCAAAAGATGCAGCCCTGATGTCTTTCATGATAGCAGGTGGTTAAGTAGAAATTCGCTGCTCGGCTGACCCAGCAGGAGCAAACGTATGCCAAAGATGTACGCAGAACCAAGCTTTTCAGTGAAGAGCAGCCAGGTACATTTTAGCAAGTTTCACTTGTAAGTGGGGTTGGAAATTCTTTTCAGGCTCAGTACTGGGCTCAAAAGATGAAGCCCTGATGTCTCTCATGATAGCAGGTGGTTAAGTAGAAATTTGCTGCTCGGCTGACCCAGCAGTAGCAAACGTATGCTAAAAATTTATGCAGAACCAAGCTTTTCAGTAAAGAGCAGAGAGGCACATTTTAGCAAGTTTCACTTGTAAGTGGGGTTGGAAACGCTTTTCAGGCTCAGTACTGAGCTCAAAAGATGATGCCCTGATGTCTCTCATGATAGCAGGTGGTTAAGTAGAAATTCGCTGCTCGGCTGACCCAGCAGGAGCAAACGTATGCCAAAAATGTACGCAGAATGAGCTTTTCAGTGAAGAGCAGAGAGGCATATTTTAGCAAGTTTCACTTGTAAGTTCTGTTCGAAACGCTTTTCAGGCTCAGTACTGGGCCAAAACATGCAGCCCTGATGTCTCTCATGATAGCAGGTAGAAATTCGCGGCTTGGCTGACCCAGCAGGAGCAAACGTATGCTAAAAATGTATGCAGAACCAAGCTTTTCAGTGAAGAGCAGAGAGGCACATTTTAGCAAGTTTCACTTGTAAGTGGGGTTGGAAACGCTTTTCAGGCTCAGTACTGAGCTCAAAAGATGCAGCCCTGATGTCTCTCATGATAGCAGGTGGTTAAGTAGAAATTTGCTGCTCGGCTGACCCAGCAGGTGCAAACGTATGCTAAAAATGTATGCAGAACCAAGCTTTTCAGTAAAGAGCAGAGAGGCACATTTTAGCAAGTTTCACTTGTAAGTGGGGTTGGAAACGCTTTTCAGGCTCAGTACTGGGCTCAAAAGTCAAAAGATGCAGCCCTGATGTCTCTCATGATAGCAGGTGGTTAAGTAGAAATTCGCTGCTCGGCTGACCCAGCAGGAGCAAACGTATGCCAAAAATGTACGCAGAACCAGCTTTTCAGTGAAGAGCAGCCAGTTACATTTTAGCAAGTTTCACTTGTAAGTGGGGTTGGAAATGCTTTTCAGGCTCAAGTACTGGGCTCAAAAGATGCAGCCCTGATGTCTCTCATGATAGCAGGTAGAAATTCGCGTCTCGGCTGACCCAGCAGGAGCAAACATATGCCAAAAATGTATGCAAAACCAGCTTTTCAGTGAAGAGCAGCCAGGCACATTTTAGCAAGTTTCACTTGTAAGTGGGGTTGGAAATGCTTTTCAGGCTCAGTACTGGGCTCAAAAGATGCAGCCCTGATGTCTCTCATGATAGCAGGTGGTTAAGTAGAAATTTGCTGCTCGGCTGACCCAGCAGGAGCAAACGTATGCTAAAAATGTATGCAGAACCAAGCTTTTCAGTAAAGAGCAGAGAGGCACATTTTAGCAAGTTTCACTTGTAAGTGGGGTTGGAAACGCTTTTCAGGCTCAGTACTGGGCTCAAAAGATGCAGCCCTGATGTCTCTCATGATAGCAGGTGGTTAAGTAGAAATTCGCTGCTCGGCTGACCCAGCAGGAGCAAACGTATGCCAAAAATGTTGCAGAACCAGCTTTTCAGTGAAGAGCAGCCAGGCACATTTTAGCAAGTATCACTTGTAAGTGGGGTTGGAAATGCTTTTCAGGCTCAGTACTGGGCTCAAAAGATGCAGCCCTGATGTCTCTCGTGATAGCAGGTGGTTAAGTAGAAATTTGCTGCTCGGCTGACCCAGCAGGAGCAAACGTATGCTAAAAATGTATGCAGAACCAAGCTTTACAGTGAAGAGCAGCCAGGCACATTTTAGCAAGTTTCACTTGTAAGTGGGGTTGGAAACGCTTTTCAGGGTCAGTACTGGGCTCAAAACATGCAGCCCTGATGTCTCTCACGATAGCAGGAGGGTTATTAGAAATTCGCTGCTCGGCTGACCCAGCAGGAGCAAACGTATGCTAAAAATGTATGCAAAACCAAGCTTTTCAGTGAAGAGCAGCCAGGCACATTTTAGCAAGTTTCACTTGTAAGTGGGGTTGGAAACACTTTTCAGGCTCAGTACTGGGCTCAAGAGATGCAGCCCTGATGTCTCTCATGATAGCAGGTGGTTAAGTAGAAATTCGCTGCTCGGCTGACCCAGCAGGAGCAAACGTATGCTAAAAATGTATGCAGAACCAAGCTTTTCAGTGAAGAGCAGCCAGGCACATTTTAGCAAGTTTCACTTGTAAGTGGGGTTGGAAACGCTTTTCAGGCTCAGTACTGTGCTCAAAACATGCAGCCCTGATGTCTCTCATGATAGCAGGTGGTTTAGAAATTCACTGCTCGGCTGACCCAGCAGGAGCAAACGTATGCTAAAAATGTATGCAAAACCAAGCTTTTCAGTAAAGAGCAGAGGGCACATTTTAGCAAGTTTCACTTGTAAGTGGGCTTGGAAATGCTTTTCAGGCTCAGTACTGGGCTCAAAAGATGAAGCCCTGATATCTCTCATTATAGCAGGTGGTTAAGTAGAAATTTACTGCTCGGCTGACCCAGCAGGAGCAAACGTATGCCAAAAATGTACGCAGAATGAGCTTTTCAGTGAAGAGCAGAGAGGCACATTTTAGCAAGTTTCACTTGTAAGTTGGGTTGGAAACGCTTTTCAGGCTCAGTACTGGCCTCAAAACATGCAGCCCTGATGTCTCTCAGGATAGCAGGTGGTTAATTAGAAATTCGTTGCTCGGCTGACCCAGCAGGAGCAAACGTATGCTAAAAATGTATGCAAAACCAAGCTTTTCAGTAAAGAGCAGAGAGGCACATTTTAGCAAGTTTCACTTGTAAGTGGGGTTGGAAACGCTTTTCAGGCTCAGTACTGGGCTCAAAAGATGCAGCCCTGATGTCTCTCATGATAGCAGGTGGTTAAGTAGAAATTCGCGGCTCGGCTGACCCAGCAGGTGCAAACGTATGCTAAAAATGTATGCAAAACCAAGCTTTTCAGTGAAGAGCAGCCAGGCACATTTTAGCAAGTTTCACTTGTAAGTGGGGTTGGAAATGCTTTTCAGGCTCAGTACTGGGCTCAAAAGATGCAGCCCTGATGTCTCTCATGATAGCAGGTGGTTAATTAGAAATACGCTGCTCGGCTGACCCAGCAGGAGCAAACGTATGCCAAAAATGTATGCAAAACCAGCTTTTCAGTGAAGAGCAGCCAGGCACATTTTAGCAAGTTTCACTTGTAAGTGGGGTTGGAAATGCTTTTCAGGCTCAGTACTGGGCTCAAAACATGCAGCCCTGATGTCTCTTATGATAGCAGGTGGTTAATTAGAAATTCGCTGCTCAACTGACCCAGCAGGAGCAAACGTATGCTAAAAATGTATGCAGAACCAAGCTTTTCCGTAAAGAGCAGAGAGGCACATTTTAGCAAGTTTCACTTGTAAGTGGGGTTGTAAACGCTTTTCAGGCTCAGTACTGGGCTCAAAAGATGCAGCCCTGATGTCTCTCATGATAGCAGGTGGTTAAGTAGAAATTCGCTGCTCGGCTGACCCAGCAGGAGCAAACGTATGCTAAAAATGTATGCAGAACCAAGCTTTTCCGTAAAGAGCAGAGAGGCACATTTTAGCAAGTTTCACTTGTAAGTGGGGTTGTAAACGCTTTTCAGGCTCAGTACTGGGCTCAAAAGATGCAGCCCTGATGTCTCTCATGATAGCAGGTGGTTAAGTAGAAATTCGCTGCTCGGCTGACCCAGCAGGAGCAAACGTATGCTAAAAATGTATGCAGAACCAAGCTTTTCAGTGAAGAGCAGCCAGGCACATTTTAGCAAGTTTCACTTGTAAGTGGGGTTAGAAATACTTTTCAGGCTCAGTACGGGGCTCAAAAGATGCAGCCCTGATGTCTCTCATGATAGCAGGTGGTTAAGTAGAAATTTGCTGCTCGGCTGACCCAGCAGGAGCAAACCTATGCCAAAAATGTACGCAGAATGAGCTTTTCAGTGAAGAGCAGCCAGGCACATTTTAGCAAGTTTCACTTGTAAGTGAGGTTGGAAACGCTTTTCAGGCTCAGTACTGGGCTCAAAACATGCAGCCCTGATGTCTCTCATGATAGCAGGTGGTTAATTAGAAATTCGCTGCTCGGCTGAACCAGCAGGAGCAAACGTATGCTAAAAATGTATCCAAAACCAAGCTTTTCAGTGAAAAGCAGCCAGGCACATTTTAGGAAGTTTCACTTGTTAAGTGGGGTTGGAAATGCTTTTCAGGCTCAGTACTGGGCTCAAAAGATGCAGCCCTGATGTCTCTCATGATAGCAGGTGGTTAAGTAGAAATTCGCTGCTCGGCTGACCCAGCAGGAGCAAACGTATGCCAAAAATGTACGCAGAATGAGCTTTTCAGTGAAGAGCAGAGAGGCACATTTTAGCAAGTTTCACCTGTAAGTTGGGTTCGAAACGCTTTTCAGGCTCAGTACTGGGCTCAAAACATGCAGCCCTGATGTCTCACATGATAGCAGGTGGTTAATTAGAAATTCGCTGCTCGGCTGACCCAGCAGGAGCAAACGTATGCTAAAAATGTATGCAGAACCAAGCTTTTCAGTAAAGAGCAGAGAGGCACATTTTAGCAAGTTTCACTTGTAAGTGGGGTTGGAAACGCTTTTCAGGCTCAGTACTGGGCTCAAAAGATGCAGCCCTGATGTCTTTCATGATAGCAGGTGGTTAAGTAGAAATTCGCTGCTCGGCTGACCCAGCAGGAGCAAACGTATGCCAAAGATGTACGCAGAACCAAGCTTTTCAGTGAAGAGCAGCCAGGTACATTTTAGCAAGTTTCACTTGTAAGTGGGGTTGGAAATTCTTTTCAGGCTCAGTACTGGGCTCAAAAGATGAAGCCCTGATGTCTCTCATGATAGCAGGTGGTTAAGTAGAAATTTGCTGCTCGGCTGACCCAGCAGGAGCAAACGTATGCTAAAAATGTATGCAGAACCAAGCTTTTCAGTAAAGAGCAGAGAGGCACATTTTAGCAAGTTTCACTTGTAAGTGGGGTTGGAAACGCTTTTCAGGCACAGTACTGGGCTCAAAAGATGCAGCCCTGATGTCTCTCATGATAGCAGGTGGTTAAAGTAGAAATTCGCTGCTCGGCTGACCCAGCAGGAGCAAACGTATGCCAAAAATGTACGCAGAATGAGCTTTTCAGTGAAGAGCAGAGAGGCATATTTTAGCAAGTTTCACTTGTAAGTTGTGTTCGAAACGCTTTTCAGGCTCAGTACTGGGCCAAAACATGCAGCCCTGATGTCTCTCATGATAGCAGGTGGTTAATTAGAAATTCGCTGCTCGGCTGACCCAGCAGCAGCAAACGTATGCTAAAAATTTATGCAAAACCAAGCTTTTCAGTAAAGAGCAGAGAGGCACATTTTAGCAAGTTTCACTTGTAAGTGGGCTTGGAAATGCTTTTCAGGCTCAGTACTGGGCTCAAAAGATAAAGCCCTGATGTCTCTCATGATAGCAGGTGGTTAAGTAGAAATTTGCTGCTCGGCTGACCCAGCAGGAGCAAACGTATGCTAAAAATGTATGCAGAACCAAGCTTTTCAGTAAAGCGCAGAGAGGCACATTTTAGCAAGTTTCACTTGTAAGTGGGGTTGGAAACGCTTTTCAGGCTCAGTACTGGGCTCAAAAGATGCAGCCCTGATGTCTCTCATGATAGCAGGTAGAAATTCGCGGCTCAGCTGACCCAGCAGGAGCAAACGTATGCCAAAAATGTATGCAAAACCAGCTTTTCAGTGAAGAACAGCCAGGCACATTTTAGCAAGTTTCACTTGTAAGTGGGGTTGGAAATGCTTTTCAGGCTCAGTACTGGACTCAAAAGATGCAGCCCTGATGTCTCTCATGATAGCAGGTGGTTAAGTAGAAATTTGCTGCTCGGCTGACCCAGCAGGAGTAAACGTATGCTAAAAATGTATGCAGAACCAAGCTTTTCAGTAAAGAGCAGCCAGGCACATTTTAGCAAGTATCACTTGTAAGTGGGGTTGGAAATGCTTTTCAGGCTCAGTACTGGGCTCAAAAGATGCAGCCCTGATGTCTCTCATGATAGCAGGTGGTTAAGTAGAAATTCGCTGCTCGGCTGACCCAGCAGGAGCAAACGTACGCCAAAAATGTTGCAGAACCAGCTTTTCAGTGAAGAGCAGCCAGGCACATTTTAGCAAGTATCACTTGTAAGTGGGGTTGGAAATGCTTTTCAGGCTCAGTACTGGGCTCAAAAGATGCAGCCCTGATGTCTCTCGTGATAGCAGGTGGTTAAGTAGAAATTTGCTGCTCGGCTGACCCAGCAGGAGCAAACGTATGCTAAAAATGTATGCAGAACCAAGCTTTACAGTGAAGAGCAGCCAGGCACATTTTAGCAAGTTTCACTTGTAAGTGGGGTTGGAAACGCTTTTCAGGGTCAGTACTGGGCTCAAAACATGCAGCCCTGATGTCTCTCACGATAGCAGGAGGGTTATTAGAAATTCGCTGCTCGGCTGACCCAGCAGGAGCAAACGTATGCTAAAAATGTATGCAAAACCAAGCTTTTCAGTGAAGAGCAGCCAGGCACATTTTAGCAAGTTTCACTTGTAAGTGGGGTTGGAAACGCTTTTCAGGCTCAGTACTGGGCTCAAGAGATGCAGCCCTGATGTCTCTCATGATAGCAGGTGGTTAAGTAGAAATTCGCTGCTCGGCTGACCCAGCAGGAGCAAACGTATGCTAAAAATGTATGCAGAACCAAGCTTTTCAGTGAAGAGCAGCCAGGCACATTTTAGCAAGTTTCACTTGTAAGTTGGGTTGGAAACGCTTTTCAGGCGCAGTACTGGGCTCAAAACATGCAGCCCTGATGTCTCTCATGATAGCAGGTGGTTTAGAAATTCACTGCTCGGCTGACCCAGCAGGAGCAAACGTATGCTAAAAATGTATGCAAAACCAAGCTTTTCAGTAAAGAGCAGAGGGCACATTTTAGCAAGTTTCACTTGTAAGTGGGCTTGGAAATGCTTTTCAGGCTCAGTACTGGGCTCAAAAGATGAAGCCCTGATATCTCTCATTATAGCAGGTGGTTAAGTAGAAATTTACTGCTCGGCTGACCCAGCAGGAGCAAACGTATGCCAAAAATGTACGCAGAATGAGCTTTTCAGTGAAGAGCAGAGAGGCACATTTTAGCAAGTTTCACTTGTAAGTTGGGTTGGAAACGCTTTTCAGGCTCAGTACTGGGCTCAAAACATGCAGCCCTGATGTCTCTCAGGATAGCAGGTGGTTAATTAGAAATTCGTTGCTCGGCTGACCCAGCAGGAGCAAACGTATGCTAAAAATGTATGCAAAACCAAGCTTTTCAGTAAAGAGCAGAGAGGCACATTTTAGCAAGTTTCACTTGTAAGTGGGGTTGGAAACGCTTTTCAGGCTCAGTACTGGGCTCAAAAGATGCAGCCCTGATGTCTCTCATGATAGCAGGTGGTTAAGTAGAAATTCGCGGCTCGGCTGACCCAGCAGGTGCAAACGTATGCTAAAAATGTATGCAAAACCAAGCTTTTCAGTGAAGAGCAGCCAGGCACATTTTAGCAAGTTTCACTTGTAAGTGGGGTTGGAAATGCTTTTCAGGCTCAGTACTGGGCTCAAAAGATGCAGCCCTGATGTCTCTCATGATAGCAGGTGGTTAATTAGAAATACGCTGCTCGGCTGACCCAGCAGGAGCAAACGTATGCTAAAAATGTATGCAAAACCAAGCTTTTCAGTAAAGAGCAGAGAGGCACATTTTAGCAAGTTTCACTTGTAAGTGGGCTTATAAATGCTTTTCAGGCTCAGTACTGGGCTCAAAAGATGAAGCCCTGATGTCTCTCATTATAGCAGGTGGTTAAGTAGAAATGTACTGCTCGGCTGACCCAGCAGGAGCAAACGTATGCTAAAAATGTTGCAGAACCAAGCTTTTCAGTGAAGAGCAGAGAGGCACATTTTAGCAAGTTTTACTTGTAAGTGGGATTGGAAATGCTTTTCAGGCTCAGTACTGGGCTCAAGAGATGCAGCCCTGATGTCTCTCATGATAGCAGGTGGTTAAGTAGAAATTCGCTGCTCAGCTGACCCAGCAGGAGCAAACGTATGCCAAAAATGTATGCAAAACCAGCTTTTCAGTGAAGAGCAGCCAGGCACATTTTAGCAAGTTTCACTTGTAAGTGGGGTTGGAAATGCTTTTCAGGCTCAGTACTGGGCTCAAAACATGCAGCCCTGATGTCTCTTATGATAGCAGGTGGTTAATTAGAAATTCGCTGCTCAACTGACCCAGCAGGAGCAAACGTATGCTAAAAATGTATGCAAAACCAAGCTTTTCAGTAAAGAGCAGAGAGGCACATTTCAGCAAGTTTCACTTGTAAGTGGGGTTGGAAACGCTTTTCAGGCTCAGTACTGGGCTCAAAAGTGCAGCCCTGATGTCTCTCATGATAGCAGGTGGTTAAGTAGAAATGTGCTGCTCGGCTGACCCAGCAGGAGCAAACGTATGCTAAAAATGTATGCAGAACCAAGCTTTTCAGTAAAGAGCAGAGAGGCACATTTTAGCAAGTTTCACTTGTAAGTGGGGTTGGAAACGCTTTTCAGGCTCAGTACTGGGCTCAAAAGATGCAGCCCTGATGCCTCTCATGATAGCAGGTGGTTAAGTAGAAATTCGCTGCTCGGCTGACCCAGCAGGAGCAAACGTATGCTAAAAATGTATGCAGAACCAAGCTTTTCAGTGAAGAGCAGCCAGGCCCATTTTAGCAAGTTTCACTTGTAAGTGGGGTTAGAAATGCTTTTCAGGCTCAGTACTGGGCTCAAAAGATACAGCCCTGATGTCTCTCATGATAGCAGGTGGTTAAGTAGAAATTTGCTGCTCGGCTGACCCAGCAGGAGCAAACCTATGCCAAAAATGTACGCAGAATGAGCTTTTCAGTGAAGAGCAGCCAGGCACATTTTAGCAAGTTTCACTTGTAAGTGAGGTTGGAAACGCTTTTCAGGCTCAGTACTGGGCTCAAAACATGCAGCCCTGATGTCTCTCATGATAGCAGGTGGTTAATTAGAAATTCGCTGCTCGGCTGAACCAGCAGGAGCAAACGTATGCTAAAAATGTATGCAAAACCAAGCTTTTCAGTGAAGAGCAGCCAGGCACATTTTAGGAAGTTTCACTTGTTAAGTGGGGTTGGAAATGCTTTTCAGGCTCAGTACTGGGCTGAAAAGATGAAGCCCTGATGTCTCTCATTGTAGCAGGTGGTTAAGTAGAAATGTACTGCTCGGCTGACCCAGCAGGAGCAAACGTATGCTAAAAATGTTGCAGAACCAAGCTTTTCAGTGAAGAGCAGCCAGGCACATTTTAGCAAGTTTCACTTGTAAGTGGGGTTGGAAATGCTTTTCAGGCTCAGTACTGGGCTCAAGAGATGCAGCCCCGATGTCTCTCATGATAGCAGGTGGTTAAGTAGAAATTTTCTGCTCGGCTGACCCAGCAGGAACAATCGTATGCTAAAAATTTATGCAAAACCAAGCTTTTCAGTGAAGAGCATAGAGGCACATTTTAGCAAGTTTCACTTGTAAGTGGGCTTGGAAACGCTTTTCAGGCTCAGTACTGGGCTCAAGAGATGCAGCCCTGATGTCTCTCATGATAGCAGGTGGTTAAGTAGAAATTCGCTGCTCGGCTGACCCAGCAGGAGCAAACGTATGCCAAAAATGTACGCAGAATGAGCTTTTCAGTGAAGAGCAGAGAGGCACATTTTAGCAAGTTTCACTTGTAAGTGGGGTTGGAAATACTTTTCAGGCTCAGTACTGGGCTCAAAAGATGCAGCCCTGATGTCTCTCATGATAGCAGGTGGTTAAGTAGAAATTCGCTGCTCGGCTGACCCAGCAGGAGCAAACGTATGCCAAAAATGTACGCAGAACCAGCTTTTCAGTGAAGAGCAGCCAGGCACATTTTAGCAAGTTTCACTTATAGGTTGGGTTGGAAACGCTTTTCAGGCTCAGTACTGGGCTCAAAACATGCAGCCCTGATGTCTCTCATGATAGCAGGTGGTTAAGTAGAAATTTGCTGCTCGGCTGACCCAGCAGGAGCAAACGTATGCCAAAAATGTACGCAGAATGAGCTTTTCAGTGAAGAGCAGAGAGGCACATTTTAGCAAGTTTCACTTGTAAGTTGGGTTGGAAACGCTTTTCAGGCTCAGTACTGGGCTCAAAAGATGCAGCCCTGATGTCTCTCATGATAGCAGGTGGTTAAGTAGAACTTTGCTGCTCGGCTGACCCAGCATGAGCAAACGTATGCTAAAAATGTATGCAGAACCAAGCTTTTCAGTGAAGAGCAGCCAGGCACATTTTAGCAAGTTTCACTTGTAAGTGGGCTTGGAAATGCTTTTCAGGCTCAGTACTGGGCTCAAAAGATGCAGCCCTGATGTCTCTCATTATAGCAGGTGGTTAAGTAGAAATTCGCTGCTCGGCTGACCCAGCAGGAGCAAACGTATGCCAAAAATGTACGCAGAATGAGCTTTTCAGTGAAGAGCAGAGAGGCACATTTTAGCAAGTTTCACTTGTAAGTTGGGTTGGAAACGCTTTTCAGGCTCAGTACTGGGCTCAAAACATGCAGCCCTGATGTCTCTCATGATAGCAGGTGGTTAAATAGAAATTTGCTGCTCGGCTGACCCAGCAGGAGCACAAACGTATGCTAAAAATGTTGCAGAACCAGCTTTTCAGTGAAGAGCAGTCAGGCACATTTTAGCAAGTTTCACTTGTGAGTGGGGTTGGAAATACTTTTCAGGCTCAGTACTGGGCTCAAAAGATGGAGCCCTGATGTCTCTCATGATAGCAGGTGGTTAAGTTGAAATTCGCGGCTCGGATGGCCCAGCAGGAGCAAACGTATGCCAAAAATGTATGCAGAACCTAGCTTTTCAGTGAAGAGCAGGAGAGGCACACTTTAGCAAGTTTCACTTGTAAGTGGGGTTGGAACGCTTTTCAGGCTCAGTACTGGGCTCAAAAGATGCAAGCCCTGATGTCTCTCATGATAGCAGGTGGTTAAGTAGAAATTTGCTGCTCGGCTGACCCAGCAGGAGCAAATGTATGCTAAAAATGTATGCAGAACCAAGCTTTTCAGTAAAGAGCAGAGAGGCACATTTTAGCAAGTTTCACTTGTAAGTGGGGTTGGAAACGCTTTTCAGGCTCAGTACTGGGCTCAAAAGATGCAGCCCTGATGTCTCTCATGATAGCAGGTGGTTAAGTAGAAATTCGCTGCTCGGCTGACCCAGCAGGAGCAAACGTATGCTAAAAATGTATGCAGAACCAAGCTTTTCAGTGAAGAGCAGCCAGGCACATTTTAGCAAGTTTCACTTGTAAGTGGGGTTAGAAATGCTCTTCAGGCTCAGTACTGGGCTCAAAAGATGCAGCCCTGATGTCTCTCATGATAGCAGGTGGTTAAGTAGAAATTTGCTGCTCGGCTGACCCAGCAGGAGCAAACCTATGCCAAAAATGTACGCAGAATGAGCTTTTCAGTGAAGAGCAGCCAGGCACATTTTAGCAAGTTTCACTTGTAAGTGAGGTTGGAAACGCTTTTCAGGCTCAGTACTGGGCTCAAAACATGCAGCCCTGATGTCTCTCATGATAGCAGGTGGTTAATTAGAAATTCGCTGCTCGGCTGAACCAGCAGGAGCAAACGTATGCTACAAATGTATGCAAAACCAAGCTTTTCAGTGAAGAGCAGCCAGGCACATTTTAGCAAGTTTCACTTGTTAAGTGGGGTTGGAAATGCTTTTCAGGCTCAGTACTGGGCTCAAAAGATGCAGCCCTGATGTCTCTTATGATAGCACGTGGTTAAGTAGAAATTCGCTGCTCGGCTGACCCAGCAGGAGCAAACGTATGCCAAAAATGTACGCAGAATGAGCTTTTCAGTGAAGAGCAGAGAGGCACATTTTAGCAAGTTTCACCTGTAAGTTGGGTTCGAAACGCTTTTCAGGCTCAGTACTGGGCTCAAAACATGCAGCCCTGATGTCTCTCATGATAGCAAGTGGTTAATTAGAAATTCGCTGCTCGGCTGACCCAGCAGGAGCAAACGTATGCTAAAAATGTATGCAAAACCAAGTTTTTCAGTAAAGAGAAGAGAGGCACATTTTAGCAAGTTTCACTTGTAAGTGGGCTTGGAAATGCTTTTCAGGCTCAGTACTGGGCTCAAAAGATGAAGCCCTGATGTCTCTCATTGTAGCAGGTGGTTAAGTAGAAATTTACTGCTCGGCTGACCCAGCAGGAGCAAACGTATGCTAAAAATGTTGCAGAACCAGCTTTTCAGTGAAGAGCAGCCAGGCACATTTTAGCAAGTTTCTCTTGTAAGTGGGGTTGGAAATGCTTTTCAGGCTCAGTACTGGGCTCAAGAGATGAAGCCCTGATGTCTCTCATGATAGCAGGTGGTTAAGTAGAAATTTGCTGCTCGGCTGACCCAGCAGGAGCAAACGTATGCTAAAAATGTTGCAGAACCAGCTTTTCAGTGAAGAGCAGCCAGGCACATTTTAGCAAGTTTCACTTGTAAGTGGGGTTGGAAATACTTTTCAGGCTCAGTACTAGGCTCAAAAGATGCAGCCCTGATGTCTCTCATGATAGCAAGTGGTTAAGTAGAAATTCGCTGCTCGGCTGACCCAGCAGGAGCAAACGTATGCCAAAAACGTATGCAGAACCAAGCTTTTCAGTGAAGAGCAGAGGGGCACATTTTAGCAAGTTTCACTTGTAAGTGGGGTTGGAAACGCTTTTCAGGCTCAGTACTGGGCTCAAAAGATGCAGCCCTGATGTCTCTCATGATAGCAGGTGGTTAATTAGAAATTTGCTGCTCGGCTGACCCAGCAGGAGCAAACTTATGCTAAAAATGTATGCAAACCAAGCTTTTCAGTAAAGAGCAGAGAGGCACATTTTAGCAAGTTTCACTTGTAAGTGGGGTTGGAAACGCTTTTCAGGCTCAGTACTGGGCTCAAAAGATGCAGCCCTGATGTCTCTCATGATAGCAGGTGGTCATTAGAAATTCGCTGCTCGGCTGACCCAGCAGGAGCAAACGTATGCTAAAAATGTATGCAGAACCAAGCTTTTCAGTGAAGAGCAGCCAGGCACATTTTAGCAAGTTTCACTTGTAAGTGGGGTTAGAAACGCTTTTCAGGCTCAGTTCTGGGCTCAAAACATGCAGCCCTGATGTCTCTCATGATAGCAGGTGGTTAATTAGAAATTCGCTGCTCGGCTGAACCAGCAGGAGCAAACGTATGCTAAAAATGTATGCAAAACCAAGCTTTTCAGTGAAGAGCAGCCAGGCACATTTTAGCAAGTTTCACTTGTAAGTGGGGTTGGAAATGCTTTTCAGGCTCAGTACTGGGCTCAAAAGATGCAGCCCTGATGTCTCTCATGATAGCAGGTGGTTAAGTAGAAATTTGCTTCTCGGCTGACCCAGCAGGAGCAAACCTATGCCAAAAATGTACGCAGAATGAGCTTTTCAGTGAAGAGCAGCCAGGCACATTTTAGCAAGTTTCACTTGTAAGTGAGGTTGGAAACGCTTTTCAGGCTCAGTACTGGGCTCAAAACATGCAGCCCTGATGTCTCTCATGATAGAAGGTGGTTAATTAGAAATTCGCTGCTCGGCTGAACCAGCAGGAGCAAACGTATGCTACAAATGTATGCAAAACCAAGCTTTTCAGTGAAGAGCAGCCAGGCACATTTTAGCAAGTTTCACTTGTTAAGTGGGGTTGGAAATGCTTTTCAGGCTCAGTACTGGGCTCAAAAGATGCAGCCCTGATGTCTCTTATGATAGCAGGTGGTTAAGTAGAAATTCGCTGCTCGGCTGACCCAGCAGGAGCAAACGTATGCCAAAAATGTACGCAGAATGAGCTTTTCAGTGAAGAGCAGAGAGGCACATTTTAGCAAGTTTCACCTGTAAGTTGGGTTCAAAACGCTTTTCAGGCTCAGTACTGGGCTCAAAACATGCAGCCCTGATGTCTCTCATGATAGCAAGTGGTTAATTAGAAATTCGCTGCTCGGCTGACCCAGCAGGAGCAAACGTATGCTAAAAATGTATGCAAAACCAAGTTTTTCAGTAAAGAGAAGAGAGGCACATTTTAGCAAGTTTCACTTGTAAGTGGGCTTGGAAATGCTTTTCAGGCTCAGTACTGGGCTCAAAAGATGAAGCCCTGATGTCTCTCATTGTAGCAGGTGGTTAAGTAGAAATGTACTGCTCGGCTGACCCAGCAGGAGCAAACGTATGCTAAAAATGTTGCAGAACCAGCTTTTCAGTGAAGAGCAGCCAGGCACATTTTAGCAAGTTTCTCTTGTAAGTGGGGTTGGAAATGCTTTTCAGGCTCAGTACTGGGCTCAAGAGATGAAGCCCTGATGTCTCTCATGATAGCAGGTGGCTAAGTAGAAATTTGCTGCTCGGCTGACCCAGCAGGAGCAAACGTATGCTAAAAATGTTGCAGAACCAGCTTTTCAGTGAAGAGCAGCCAGGCACATTTTAGCAAGTTTCTCTTGTAAGTGGGGTTGGAAATGCTTTTCAGGCTCAGTACTGGGCTCAAGAGATGAAGCCCTGATGTCTCTCATGATAGCAGGTGGTTAAGTAGAAATTTGCTGCTCGGCTGACCCAGCAGGAGCAAACGTATGCCAAAAATGTATGCAGAACCAAGCTTTTCAGTGAAGAGCAGAGGGGCACATTTTAGCAAGTTTCACTTGTAAGTGGGGTTGGAAACGCTTTTCAGGCTCAGTACTGGGCTCAAAAGATGCAGCCCTGATGTCTCTCATGATAGCAGGTGGTTAATTAGAAATTTGCTGCTCGGCTGACCCAGCAGGAGCAAACGTATGCTAAAAATGTATGCAAACCAAGCTTTTCAGTAAAGAGCAGAGAGGCACATTTTAGCAAGTTTCACTTGTAAGTGGGGTTGGAAACGCTTTTCAGGCTCAGTACTGGGCTCAAAAGATGCAGCCCTGATGTCTCTCATGATAGCAGGTGGTCATTAGAAATTCGCTGCTCGGCTGACCCAGCAGGAGCAAACGTATGCTAAAAATGTATGCAGAACCAAGCTTTTCAGTGAAGAGCAGCCAGGCACATTTTAGCAAGTTTCACTTGTAAGTGGGGTTAGAAACACTTTTCAGGCTCAGTTCTGGGCTCAAAACATGCAGCCCTGATGTCTCTCATGATAGCAGGTGGTTAATTAGAAATTCGCTGCTCGGCTGAACCAGCAGGAGCAAACGTATGCTAAAAATGTATGCAAAACCAAGCTTTTCAGTGAAGAGCAGCCAGGCACATTTTAGCAAGTTTCACTTGTAAGTGGGGTTGGAAATGCTTTTCAGGCTCAGTACTGGGCTCAAAAGATGCAGCCCTGATGTCTCTCATGATAGCAGGTGGTTAAGTAGAAATTCGCTGCTCGGCTGACCCAGCAGGAGCAAATGTATGCTAAAAATGTATGCAGAATCAAGCTTTTCAGTGAAGAGCAGCCAGGCACATTTTAGCAAGTTTCACTTTTAAGTGGGGTTAGAAATGCTTTTCAGGCTCAGTACTGGGCTCAAAAGATGCAGCCCTGATGTCTCTCATGATAGCAGGTGGTTAAGTAGAAATTTGCTGCTCGGCTGACCCAGCAGGAGCAAACCTATGCCAAAAATGTACGCAGAATGAGCTTTTCAGTGAAGAGCAGCCAGGCACATTTTAGCAAGTTTCACTTGTAAGTGAGGTTGGAAACGCTTTTCAGGCTCAGTACTGGGCTCAAAACATGCAGCCCTGATGTCTCTCATGATAGCAGGTGGTTAATTAGAAATTCGCTGCTCGGCTGAACCAGCAGGAGCAAACGTATGCTACAAATGTATGCAAAACCAAGCTTTTCAGTGAAGAGCAGCCAGGCACATTTTAGCAAGTTTCACTTGTTAAGTGGGGTTGGAAATGCTTTTCAGGCTCAGTACTGGGCTCAAAAGATGCAGCCCTGATGTCTCTCATGATAGCAGGTGGTTAAGTAGAAATTCGCTGCTCGGCTGACCCAGCAGGAGCAAACGTATGCCAAAAATGTACGCAGAATGAGCTTTTCAGTGAAGAGCAGAGAGGCACATTTTAGCAAGTTTCACCTGTAAGTTGGGTTCGAAATGCTTTTCAGGCTCAGTACTGGGCTCAAAACATGCAGCCCTGATGTCTCTCAAGATAGCAGGTGGTTAAGTAGAAATTCGCTGCTCGGCTGACCCAGCAGGAGCAAACGTATGCTAAAAATGTATGCAAAACCAAGCTTTTCAGTAAAGAGAAGAGAGGCACATTTTAGCAAGTTTCACTTGTAAGTGGGCTTGGAAATGCTTTTCAGGCTCAGTACTGGGCTCAAAAGATGAAGCCCTGATGTCTCTCATTGTAGCAGGTGGTTAAGTAGAAATTTACTGCTCGGCTGACCCAGCAGGAGCAAACGTATGCCAAAAATGTACGCAGAATGAGCTTTTCAGTGAAGAGCAGAGAGGCACATTTTAGCAAGTTTCACCTGTAAGTTGGGTTCGAAACGCTTTTCAGGCTCAGTACTGGGCTCAAAACATGCAGCCCTGATGTCTCTCATGATAGCAGGTGGTTAATTAGAAATTCGCTGCTCGGCTGACCCAGCAGGAGCAAACGTATGCTAAAAATGTATGCAAAACCAAGAAGAGAGGCACATTTTAGCAAGTTTCACTTGTAAGTGGGCTTGGAAATGCTTTTCAGGCTCAGTACTGGGCTCAAAAGATGAAGCCCTGATGTCTCTCATTGTAGCAGGTGGTTAAGTAGAAATTTACTGCTCGGCTGACCCAGCAGGAGCAAACGTATGCTAAAAATGTTGCAGAACCAAGCTTTTCAGTGAAGAGCAGCCAGGCACATTTTAGCAAGTTTCACTTGTAAGTGGGGTTGGAAATGCTTTTCAGGCTCAGTACTGGGCTCAAGAGATGCAGCCCCGATGTCTCTCATGATAGCAGGTGGTTAAGTAGAAATTTTCTGCTCGGCTGACCCAGCAGGAGCAAACGTATGCTAAAAATGTATGCAAAACCAAGCTTTTCAGTGAAGAGCAGAGAGGCACATTTTAGCAAGTTTCACTTGTAAGTGGGCTTGGAAACGCTTTTCAGGCTCAGTACTGGGCTCAAAAGATGCAGCCCTGATGTCTCTCATGATAGCAGGTGGTTAAGTAGAAATTCGCGGCTCGGCTGACCCAGCAGGTGCAAACGTATGCTAAAAATGTATGCAAAACCAAGCTTTTCAGTGAAGAGCAGCCAGGCACATTTTAGCAAGTTTCACTTGTAAGTGGGGTTGGAAATGCTTTTCAGGCTCAGTACTGGGCTCAAAAGATGCAGCCCTGATGTCTCTCATGATAGCAGGTGGTTAATTAGAAATACGCTGCTCGGCTGACCCAGCAGGAGCAAACGTATGCTAAAAATGTTGCAGAACCAAGCTTTTCAGTAAAGAGCAGAGAGGCACATTTTAGCAAGTTTCACTTGTAAGTGGGCTTATAAATGCTTTTCAGGCTCAGTACTGGGCTCAAAAGATGAAGCCCTGATGTCTCTCATTATAGCAGGTGGTTAAGTAGAAATGTACTGCTCGGCTGACCCAGCAGGAGCAAACGTATGCTAAAAATGTTGCAGAACCAAGCTTTTCAGTGAAGAGCAGAGAGGCACATTTTAGCAAGTTTTACTTGTAAGTGGGATTGGAAATGCTTTTCAGGCTCAGTACTGGGCTCAAGAGATGCAGCCCTGATGTCTCTCATGATAGCAGGTGGTTAAGTAGAAATTCGCTGCTCAGCTGACCCAGCAGGAGCAAACGTATGCCAAAAATGTATGCAAAACCAGCTTTTCAGTGAAGAGCAGCCAGGCACATTTTAGCAAGTTTCACTTGTAAGTGGGGTTGGAAATGCTTTTCAGGCTCAGTACTGGGCTCAAAACATGCAGCCCTGATGTCTCTTATGATAGCAGGTGGTTAATTAGAAATTCGCTGCTCAACTGACCCAGCAGGAGCAAACGTATGCTAAAAATGTATGCAGAAGCAAGCTTTTCAGTAAAGAGCAGAGAGGCACATTTTAGCAAGTTTCACTTGTAAGTGGGGTTGGAAACGCTTTTCAGGCTCAGTACTGGGCTCAAAAGTGCAGCCCTGATGTCTCTCATGATAGCAGGTGGTTAAGTAGAAATGTGCTGCTCGGCTGACCCAGCAGGAGCAAACGTATGCTAAAAATGTATGCAGAACCAAGCTTTTCAGTAAAGAGCAGAGAGGCACATTTTAGCAAGTTTCACTTGTAAGTGGGGTTGGAAACGCTTTTCAGGCTCAGTACTGGGCTCAAAAGATGCAGCCCTGATGCCTCTCATGATAGCAGGTGGTTAAGTAGAAATTCGCTGCTCGGCTGACCCAGCAGGAGCAAACGTATGCTAAAAATGTATGCAGAACCAAGCTTTTCAGTGAAGAGCAGCCAGGCCCATTTTAGCAAGTTTCACTTGTAAGTGGGGTTAGAAATGCTTTTCAGGCTCAGTACTGGGCTCAAAAGATGCAGCCCTGATGTCTCTCATGATAGCAGGTGGTTAAGTAGAAATTTGCTGCTCGGCTGACCCAGCAGGAGCAAACCTATGCCAAAAATGTACGCAGAATGAGCTTTTCAGTGAAGAGCAGCCAGGCACATTTTAGCAAGTTTCACTTGTAAGTGAGGTTGGAAACGCTTTTCAGGCTCAGTACTGGGCTCAAAACATGCAGCCCTGATGTCTCTCATGATAGCAGGTGGTTAATTAGAAATTCGCTGCTCGGCTGAACCAGCAGGAGCAAACGTATGCTAAAAATGTATGCAAAACCAAGCTTTTCAGTGAAGAGCAGCCAGGCACATTTTAGGAAGTTTCACTTGTTAAGTGGGGTTGGAAATGCTTTTCAGGCTCAGTACTGGGCTGAAAAGATGAAGCCCTGATGTCTCTCATTGTAGCAGGTGGTTAAGTAGAAATGTACTGCTCGGCTGACCCAGCAGGAGCAAACCTATGCCAAAAATGTACGCAGAATGAGCTTTTCAGTGAAGAGCAGCCAGGCACATTTTAGCAAGTTTCACTTGTAAGTGAGGTTGGAAACGCTTTTCAGGCTCAGTACTGGGCTCAAAACATGCAGCCCTGATGTCTCTCATGATAGCAGGTGGTTAATTAGAAATTCGCTGCTCGGCTGAACCAGCAGGAGCAAACGTATGCTACAAATGTATGCAAAACCAAGCTTTTCAGTGAAGAGCAGCCAGGCACATTTTAGCAAGTTTCACTTGTTAAGTGGGGTTGGAAATGCTTTTCAGGCTCAGTACTGGGCTCAAAAGATGCAGCCCTGATGTCTCTTATGATAGCACGTGGTTAAGTAGAAATTCGCTGCTCGGCTGACCCAGCAGGAGCAAACGTATGCCAAAAATGTACGCAGAATGAGCTTTTCAGTGAAGAGCAGAGAGGCACATTTTAGCAAGTTTCACCTGTAAGTTGGGTTCGAAACGCTTTTCAGGCTCAGTACTGGGCTCAAAACATGCAGCCCTGATGTCTCTCATGATAGCAAGTGGTTAATTAGAAATTCGCTGCTCGGCTGACCCAGCAGGAGCAAACGTATGCTAAAAATGTATGCAAAACCAAGTTTTTCAGTAAAGAGAAGAGAGGCACATTTTAGCAAGTTTCACTTGTAAGTGGGCTTGGAAATGCTTTTCAGGCTCAGTACTGGGCTCAAAAGATGAAGCCCTGATGTCTCTCATTGTAGCAGGTGGTTAAGTAGAAATTTACTGCTCGGCTGACCCAGCAGGAGCAAACGTATGCTAAAAATGTTGCAGAACCAGCTTTTCAGTGAAGAGCAGCCAGGCACATTTTAGCAAGTTTCTCTTGTAAGTGGGGTTGGAAATGCTTTTCAGGCTCAGTACTGGGCTCAAGAGATGAAGCCCTGATGTCTCTCATGATAGCAGGTGGTTAAGTAGAAATTTGCTGCTCGGCTGACCCAGCAGGAGCAAACGTATGCTAAAAATGTTGCAGAACCAGCTTTTCAGTGAAGAGCAGCCAGGCACATTTTAGCAAGTTTCACTTGTAAGTGGGGTTGGAAATACTTTTCAGGCTCAGTACTAGGCTCAAAAGATGCAGCCCTGATGTCTCTCATGATAGCAAGTGGTTAAGTAGAAATTCGCTGCTCGGCTGACCCAGCAGGAGCAAACGTATGCCAAAAACGTATGCAGAACCAAGCTTTTCAGTGAAGAGCAGAGGGGCACATTTTAGCAAGTTTCACTTGTAAGTGGGGTTGGAAACGCTTTTCAGGCTCAGTACTGGGCTCAAAAGATGCAGCCCTGATGTCTCTCATGATAGCAGGTGGTTAATTAGAAATTTGCTGCTCGGCTGACCCAGCAGGAGCAAACTTATGCTAAAAATGTATGCAAACCAAGCTTTTCAGTAAAGAGCAGAGAGGCACATTTTAGCAAGTTTCACTTGTAAGTGGGGTTGGAAACGCTTTTCAGGCTCAGTACTGGGCTCAAAAGATGCAGCCCTGATGTCTCTCATGATAGCAGGTGGTCATTAGAAATTCGCTGCTCGGCTGACCCAGCAGGAGCAAACGTATGCTAAAAATGTATGCAGAACCAAGCTTTTCAGTGAAGAGCAGCCAGGCACATTTTAGCAAGTTTCACTTGTAAGTGGGGTTAGAAACGCTTTTCAGGCTCAGTTCTGGGCTCAAAACATGCAGCCCTGATGTCTCTCATGATAGCAGGTGGTTAATTAGAAATTCGCTGCTCGGCTGAACCAGCAGGAGCAAACGTATGCTAAAAATGTATGCAAAACCAAGCTTTTCAGTGAAGAGCAGCCAGGCACATTTTAGCAAGTTTCACTTGTAAGTGGGGTTGGAAATGCTTTTCAGGCTCAGTACTGGGCTCAAAAGATGCAGCCCTGATGTCTCTCATGATAGCAGGTGGTTAAGTAGAAATTTGCTTCTCGGCTGACCCAGCAGGAGCAAACCTATGCCAAAAATGTACGCAGAATGAGCTTTTCAGTGAAGAGCAGCCAGGCACATTTTAGCAAGTTTCACTTGTAAGTGAGGTTGGAAACGCTTTTCAGGCTCAGTACTGGGCTCAAAACATGCAGCCCTGATGTCTCTCATGATAGAAGGTGGTTAATTAGAAATTCGCTGCTCGGCTGAACCAGCAGGAGCAAACGTATGCTACAAATGTATGCAAAACCAAGCTTTTCAGTGAAGAGCAGCCAGGCACATTTTAGCAAGTTTCACTTGTTAAGTGGGGTTGGAAATGCTTTTCAGGCTCAGTACTGGGCTCAAAAGATGCAGCCCTGATGTCTCTTATGATAGCAGGTGGTTAAGTAGAAATTCGCTGCTCGGCTGACCCAGCAGGAGCAAACGTATGCCAAAAATGTACGCAGAATGAGCTTTTCAGTGAAGAGCAGAGAGGCACATTTTAGCAAGTTTCACCTGTAAGTTGGGTTCAAAACGCTTTTCAGGCTCAGTACTGGGCTCAAAACATGCAGCCCTGATGTCTCTCATGATAGCAAGTGGTTAATTAGAAATTCGCTGCTCGGCTGACCCAGCAGGAGCAAACGTATGCTAAAAATGTATGCAAAACCAAGTTTTTCAGTAAAGAGAAGAGAGGCACATTTTAGCAAGTTTCACTTGTAAGTGGGCTTGGAAATGCTTTTCAGGCTCAGTACTGGGCTCAAAAGATGAAGCCCTGATGTCTCTCATTGTAGCAGGTGGTTAAGTAGAAATGTACTGCTCGGCTGACCCAGCAGGAGCAAACGTATGCTAAAAATGTTGCAGAACCAGCTTTTCAGTGAAGAGCAGCCAGGCACATTTTAGCAAGTTTCTCTTGTAAGTGGGGTTGGAAATGCTTTTCAGGCTCAGTACTGGGCTCAAGAGATGAAGCCCTGATGTCTCTCATGATAGCAGGTGGCTAAGTAGAAATTTGCTGCTCGGCTGACCCAGCAGGAGCAAACGTATGCTAAAAATGTTGCAGAACCAGCTTTTCAGTGAAGAGCAGCCAGGCACATTTTAGCAAGTTTCTCTTGTAAGTGGGGTTGGAAATGCTTTTCAGGCTCAGTACTGGGCTCAAGAGATGAAGCCCTGATGTCTCTCATGATAGCAGGTGGTTAAGTAGAAATTTGCTGCTCGGCTGACCCAGCAGGAGCAAACGTATGCCAAAAATGTATGCAGAACCAAGCTTTTCAGTGAAGAGCAGAGGGGCACATTTTAGCAAGTTTCACTTGTAAGTGGGGTTGGAAACGCTTTTCAGGCTCAGTACTGGGCTCAAAAGATGCAGCCCTGATGTCTCTCATGATAGCAGGTGGTTAATTAGAAATTTGCTGCTCGGCTGACCCAGCAGGAGCAAACGTATGCTAAAAATGTATGCAAACCAAGCTTTTCAGTAAAGAGCAGAGAGGCACATTTTAGCAAGTTTCACTTGTAAGTGGGGTTGGAAACGCTTTTCAGGCTCAGTACTGGGCTCAAAAGATGCAGCCCTGATGTCTCTCATGATAGCAGGTGGTCATTAGAAATTCGCTGCTCGGCTGACCCAGCAGGAGCAAACGTATGCTAAAAATGTATGCAGAACCAAGCTTTTCAGTGAAGAGCAGCCAGGCACATTTTAGCAAGTTTCACTTGTAAGTGGGGTTAGAAACACTTTTCAGGCTCAGTTCTGGGCTCAAAACATGCAGCCCTGATGTCTCTCATGATAGCAGGTGGTTAATTAGAAATTCGCTGCTCGGCTGAACCAGCAGGAGCAAACGTATGCTAAAAATGTATGCAAAACCAAGCTTTTCAGTGAAGAGCAGCCAGGCACATTTTAGCAAGTTTCACTTGTAAGTGGGGTTGGAAATGCTTTTCAGGCTCAGTACTGGGCTCAAAAGATGCAGCCCTGATGTCTCTCATGATAGCAGGTGGTTAAGTAGAAATTCGCTGCTCGGCTGACCCAGCAGGAGCAAATGTATGCTAAAAATGTATGCAGAACCAAGCTTTTCAGTGAAGAGCAGCCAGGCACATTTTAGCAAGTTTCACTTTTAAGTGGGGTTAGAAATGCTTTTCAGGCTCAGTACTGGGCTCAAAAGATGCAGCCCTGATGTCTCTCATGATAGCAGGTGGTTAAGTAGAAATTTGCTTCTCGGCTGACCCAGCAGGAGCAAACCTATGCCAAAAATGTACGCAGAATGAGCTTTTCAGTGAAGAGCAGCCAGGCACATTTTAGCAAGTTTCACTTGTAAGTGAGGTTGGAAACGCTTTTCAGGCTCAGTACTGGGCTCAAAACATGCAGCCCTGATGTCTCTCATGATAGAAGGTGGTTAATTAGAAATTCGCTGCTCGGCTGAACCAGCAGGAGCAAACGTATGCTACAAATGTATGCAAAACCAAGCTTTTCAGTGAAGAGCAGCCAGGCACATTTTAGCAAGTTTCACTTGTTAAGTGGGGTTGGAAATGCTTTTCAGGCTCAGTACTGGGCTCAAAAGATGCAGCCCTGATGTCTCTTATGATAGCAGGTGGTTAAGTAGAAATTCGCTGCTCGGCTGACCCAGCAGGAGCAAACGTATGCCAAAAATGTACGCAGAATGAGCTTTTCAGTGAAGAGCAGAGAGGCACATTTTAGCAAGTTTCACCTGTAAGTTGGGTTCAAAACGCTTTTCAGGCTCAGTACTGGGCTCAAAACATGCAGCCCTGATGTCTCTCATGATAGCAAGTGGTTAATTAGAAATTCGCTGCTCGGCTGACCCAGCAGGAGCAAACGTATGCTAAAAATGTATGCAAAACCAAGTTTTTCAGTAAAGAGAAGAGAGGCACATTTTAGCAAGTTTCACTTGTAAGTGGGCTTGGAAATGCTTTTCAGGCTCAGTACTGGGCTCAAAAGATGAAGCCCTGATGTCTCTCATTGTAGCAGGTGGTTAAGTAGAAATGTACTGCTCGGCTGACCCAGCAGGAGCAAACGTATGCTAAAAATGTTGCAGAACCAGCTTTTCAGTGAAGAGCAGCCAGGCACATTTTAGCAAGTTTCTCTTGTAAGTGGGGTTGGAAATGCTTTTCAGGCTCAGTACTGGGCTCAAGAGATGAAGCCCTGATGTCTCTCATGATAGCAGGTGGCTAAGTAGAAATTTGCTGCTCGGCTGACCCAGCAGGAGCAAACGTATGCTAAAAATGTTGCAGAACCAGCTTTTCAGTGAAGAGCAGCCAGGCACATTTTAGCAAGTTTCTCTTGTAAGTGGGGTTGGAAATGCTTTTCAGGCTCAGTACTGGGCTCAAGAGATGAAGCCCTGATGTCTCTCATGATAGCAGGTGGTTAAGTAGAAATTTGCTGCTCGGCTGACCCAGCAGGAGCAAACGTATGCCAAAAATGTATGCAGAACCAAGCTTTTCAGTGAAGAGCAGAGGGGCACATTTTAGCAAGTTTCACTTGTAAGTGGGGTTGGAAACGCTTTTCAGGCTCAGTACTGGGCTCAAAAGATGCAGCCCTGATGTCTCTCATGATAGCAGGTGGTTAATTAGAAATTTGCTGCTCGGCTGACCCAGCAGGAGCAAACGTATGCTAAAAATGTATGCAAACCAAGCTTTTCAGTAAAGAGCAGAGAGGCACATTTTAGCAAGTTTCACTTGTAAGTGGGGTTGGAAACGCTTTTCAGGCTCAGTACTGGGCTCAAAAGATGCAGCCCTGATGTCTCTCATGATAGCAGGTGGTCATTAGAAATTCGCTGCTCGGCTGACCCAGCAGGAGCAAACGTATGCTAAAAATGTATGCAGAACCAAGCTTTTCAGTGAAGAGCAGCCAGGCACATTTTAGCAAGTTTCACTTGTAAGTGGGGTTAGAAACACTTTTCAGGCTCAGTTCTGGGCTCAAAACATGCAGCCCTGATGTCTCTCATGATAGCAGGTGGTTAATTAGAAATTCGCTGCTCGGCTGAACCAGCAGGAGCAAACGTATGCTAAAAATGTATGCAAAACCAAGCTTTTCAGTGAAGAGCAGCCAGGCACATTTTAGCAAGTTTCACTTGTAAGTGGGGTTGGAAATGCTTTTCAGGCTCAGTACTGGGCTCAAAAGATGCAGCCCTGATGTCTCTCATGATAGCAGGTGGTTAAGTAGAAATTCGCTGCTCGGCTGACCCAGCAGGAGCAAATGTATGCTAAAAATGTATGCAGAACCAAGCTTTTCAGTGAAGAGCAGCCAGGCACATTTTAGCAAGTTTCACTTTTAAGTGGGGTTAGAAATGCTTTTCAGGCTCAGTACTGGGCTCAAAAGATGCAGCCCTGATGTCTCTCATGATAGCAGGTGGTTAAGTAGAAATTTGCTGCTCGGCTGACCCAGCAGGAGCAAACCTATGCCAAAAATGTACGCAGAATGAGCTTTTCAGTGAAGAGCAGCCAGGCACATTTTAGCAAGTTTCACTTGTAAGTGAGGTTGGAAACGCTTTTCAGGCTCAGTACTGGGCTCAAAACATGCAGCCCTGATGTCTCTCATGATAGCAGGTGGTTAATTAGAAATTCGCTGCTCGGCTGAACCAGCAGGAGCAAACGTATGCTACAAATGTATGCAAAACCAAGCTTTTCAGTGAAGAGCAGCCAGGCACATTTTAGCAAGTTTCACTTGTTAATTGGGGTTGGAAATGCTTTTCAGGCTCAGTACTGGGCTCAAAAGATGCAGCCCTGATGTCTCTCATGATAGCAGGTGGTTAAGTAGAAATTCGCTGCTCGGCTGACCCAGCAGGAGCAAACGTATGCCAAAAATGTACGCAGAATGAGCTTTTCAGTGAAGAGCAGAGAGGCACATTTTAGCAAGTTTCACCTGTAAGTTGGGTTCGAAATGCTTTTCAGGCTCAGTACTGGGCTCAAAACATGCAGCCCTGATGTCTCTCAAGATAGCAGGTGGTTAAGTAGAAATTCGCTGCTCGGCTGACCCAGCAGGAGCAAACGTATGCTAAAAATGTATGCAAAACCAAGCTTTTCAGTAAAGAGAAGAGAGGCACATTTTAGCAAGTTTCACTTGTAAGTGGGCTTGGAAATGCTTTTCAGGCTCAGTACTGGGCTCAAAAGATGAAGCCCTGATGTCTCTCATTGTAGCAGGTGGTTAAGTAGAAATTTACTGCTCGGCTGACCCAGCAGGAGCAAACGTATGCCAAAAATGTACGCAGAATGAGCTTTTCAGTGAAGAGCAGAGAGGCACATTTTAGCAAGTTTCACCTGTAAGTTGGGTTCGAAACGCTTTTCAGGCTCAGTACTGGGCTCAAAACATGCAGCCCTGATGTCTCTCATGATAGCAGGTGGTTAATTAGAAATTCGCTGCTCGGCTGACCCAGCAGGAGCAAACGTATGCTAAAAATGTATGCAAAACCAAGAAGAGAGGCACATTTTAGCAAGTTTCACTTGTAAGTGGGCTTGGAAATGCTTTTCAGGCTCAGTACTGGGCTCAAAAGATGAAGCCCTGATGTCTCTCATTGTAGCAGGTGGTTAAGTAGAAATTTACTGCTCGGCTGACCCAGCAGGAGCAAACGTATGCTAAAAATGTTGCAGAACCAAGCTTTTCAGTGAAGAGCAGCCAGGCACATTTTAGCAAGTTTCACTTGTAAGTGGGGTTGGAAATGCTTTTCAGGCTCAGTACTGGGCTCAAGAGATGCAGCCCCGATGTCTCTCATGATAGCAGGTGGTTAAGTAGAAATTTTCTGCTCGGCTGACCCAGCAGGAGCAAACGTATGCTAAAAATGTATGCAAAACCAAGCTTTTCAGTGAAGAGCAGAGAGGCACATTTTAGCAAGTTTCACTTGTAAGTGGGCTTGGAAACGCTTTTCAGGCTCAGTACTGGGCTCAAAAGATGCAGCCCTGATGTCTCTCATGATAGCAGGTGGTTAAGTAGAAATTCGCGGCTCGGCTGACCCAGCAGGTGCAAACGTATGCTAAAAATGTATGCAAAACCAAGCTTTTCAGTGAAGAGCAGCCAGGCACATTTTAGCAAGTTTCACTTGTAAGTGGGGTTGGAAATGCTTTTCAGGCTCAGTACTGGGCTCAAAAGATGCAGCCCTGATGTCTCTCATGATAGCAGGTGGTTAATTAGAAATACGCTGCTCGGCTGACCCAGCAGGAGCAAACGTATGCTAAAAATGTTGCAGAACCAAGCTTTTCAGTAAAGAGCAGAGAGGCACATTTTAGCAAGTTTCACTTGTAAGTGGGCTTATAAATGCTTTTCAGGCTCAGTACTGGGCTCAAAAGATGAAGCCCTGATGTCTCTCATTATAGCAGGTGGTTAAGTAGAAATGTACTGCTCGGCTGACCCAGCAGGAGCAAACGTATGCTAAAAATGTTGCAGAACCAAGCTTTTCAGTGAAGAGCAGAGAGGCACATTTTAGCAAGTTTTACTTGTAAGTGGGATTGGAAATGCTTTTCAGGCTCAGTACTGGGCTCAAGAGATGCAGCCCTGATGTCTCTCATGATAGCAGGTGGTTAAGTAGAAATTCGCTGCTCAGCTGACCCAGCAGGAGCAAACGTATGCCAAAAATGTATGCAAAACCAGCTTTTCAGTGAAGAGCAGCCAGGCACATTTTAGCAAGTTTCACTTGTAAGTGGGGTTGGAAATGCTTTTCAGGCTCAGTACTGGGCTCAAAACATGCAGCCCTGATGTCTCTTATGATAGCAGGTGGTTAATTAGAAATTCGCTGCTCAACTGACCCAGCAGGAGCAAACGTATGCTAAAAATGTATGCAGAAGCAAGCTTTTCAGTAAAGAGCAGAGAGGCACATTTTAGCAAGTTTCACTTGTAAGTGGGGTTGGAAACGCTTTTCAGGCTCAGTACTGGGCTCAAAAGTGCAGCCCTGATGTCTCTCATGATAGCAGGTGGTTAAGTAGAAATGTGCTGCTCGGCTGACCCAGCAGGAGCAAACGTATGCTAAAAATGTATGCAGAACCAAGCTTTTCAGTAAAGAGCAGAGAGGCACATTTTAGCAAGTTTCACTTGTAAGTGGGGTTGGAAACGCTTTTCAGGCTCAGTACTGGGCTCAAAAGATGCAGCCCTGATGCCTCTCATGATAGCAGGTGGTTAAGTAGAAATTCGCTGCTCGGCTGACCCAGCAGGAGCAAACGTATGCTAAAAATGTATGCAGAACCAAGCTTTTCAGTGAAGAGCAGCCAGGCCCATTTTAGCAAGTTTCACTTGTAAGTGGGGTTAGAAATGCTTTTCAGGCTCAGTACTGGGCTCAAAAGATGCAGCCCTGATGTCTCTCATGATAGCAGGTGGTTAAGTAGAAATTTGCTGCTTGGCTGACCCAGCAGGAGCAAACCTATGCCAAAAATGTACGCAGAATGAGCTTTTCAGTGAAGAGCAGCCAGGCACATTTTAGCAAGTTTCACTTGTAAGTGAGGTTGGAAACGCTTTTCAGGCTCAGTACTGGGCTCAAAACATGCAGCCCTGATGTCTCTCATGATAGCAGGTGGTTAATTAGAAATTCGCTGCTCGGCTGAACCAGCAGGAGCAAACGTATGCTAAAAATGTATGCAAAACCAAGCTTTTCAGTGAAGAGCAGCCAGGCACATTTTAGGAAGTTTCACTTGTTAAGTGGGGTTGGAAATGCTTTTCAGGCTCAGTACTGGGCTGAAAAGATGAAGCCCTGATGTCTCTCATTGTAGCAGGTGGTTAAGTAGAAATGTACTGCTCGGCTGACCCAGCAGGAGCAAACGTATGCTAAAAATGTTGCAGAACCAAGCTTTCAGTGAAGAGCAGCCAGGCACATTTTAGCAAGTTTCACTTGTAAGTGGGGTTGGAAATGCTTTTCAGGCTCAGTACTGGGCTCAAGAGATGCAGCCCCGATGTCTCTCATGATAGCAGGTGGTTAAGTAGAAATTTTCTGCTCGGCTGACCCAGCAGGAGCAATCGTATGCTCAAAATTTATGCAAAACCAAGCTTTTCAGTGAAGAGCATAGAGGCACATTTTAGCAAGTTTCACTTGTAAGTGGGCTTGGAAACGCTTTTCAGGCTCAGTACTGGGCTCAAGAGATGCAGCCCTGATGTCTCTCATGATAGCAGGTGGTTAAGTAGAAATTCGCTGCTCGGCTGACCCAGCAGGAGCAAACGTATGCCAAAAATGTACGCAGAATGAGCTTTTCAGTGAAGAGCAGAGAGGCACATTTTAGCAAGTTTCACTTGTAAGTGGGGTTGGAAATACTTTTCAGGCTCAGTACTGGGCTCAAAAGATGCAGCCCTGATGTCTCTCATGATAGCAGGTGGTTAAGTAGAAATTCGCTGCTCGGCTGACCCAGCAGGAGCAAACGTATGCCAAAAATGTACGCAGAACCAGCTTTTCAGTGAAGAGCAGCCAGGCACATTTTAGCAAGTTTCACTTATAGGTTGGGTTGGAAACGCTTTTCAGGCTCAGTACTGGGCTCAAAACATGCAGCCCTGATGTCTCTCATGATAGCAGGTGGTTAAGTAGAAATTTGCTGCTCGGCTGACCCAGCAGGAGCAAACGTATGCCAAAAATGTACGCAGAATGAGCTTTTCAGTGAAGAGCAGAGAGGCACATTTTAGCAAGTTTCACTTGTAAGTTGGGTTGGAAACGCTTTTCAGGCTCAGTACTGGGCTCAAAAGATGCAGCCCTGATGTCTCTCATGATAGCAGGTGGTTAAGTAGAACTTTGCTGCTCGGCTGACCCAGCATGAGCAAACGTATGCTAAAAATGTATGCAGAACCAAGCTTTTCAGTGAAGAGCAGCCAGGCACATTTTAGCAAGTTTCACTTGTAAGTGGGCTTGGAAATGCTTTTCAGGCTCAGTACTGGGCTCAAAAGATGCAGCCCTGATGTCTCTCATTATAGCAGGTGGTTAAGTAGAAATTCGCTGCTCGGCTGACCCAGCAGGAGCAAACGTATGCCAAAAATGTACGCAGAATGAGCTTTTCAGTGAAGAGCAGAGAGGCACATTTTAGCAAGTTTCACTTGTAAGTTGGGTTGGAAACGCTTTTCAGGCTCAGTACTGGGCTCAAAACATGCAGCCCTGATGTCTCTCATGATAGCAGGTGGTTAAATAGAAATTCGCTGCTCGGCTGACCCAGCAGGAGCACAAACGTATGCTAAAAATGTTGCAGAACCAGCTTTTCAGTGAAGAGCAGTCAGGCACATTTTAGCAAGTTTCACTTGTGAGTGGGGTTGGAAATACTTTTCAGGCTCAGTACTGGGCTCAAAAGATGGAGCCCTGATGTCTCTCATGATAGCAGGTGGTTAAGTTGAAATTCGCGGCTCGGATGGCCCAGCAGGAGCAAACGTATGCCAAAAATGTATGCAGAACCTAGCTTTTCAGTGAAGAGCAGGAGAGGCACACTTTAGCAAGTTTCACTTGTAAGTGGGGTTGGAACGCTTTTCAGGCTCAGTACTGGGCTCAAAAGATGCAAGCCCTGATGTCTCTCATGATAGCAGGTGGTTAAGTAGAAATTTGCTGCTCGGCTGACCCAGCAGGAGCAAACGTATGCTAAAAATGTATGCAGAACCAAGCTTTTCAGTAAAGAGCAGAGAGGCACATTTTAGCAAGTTTCACTTGTAAGTGGGGTTGGAAACGCTTTTCAGGCTCAGTACTGGGCTCAAAAGATGCAGCCCTGATGTCTCTCATGATAGCAGGTGGTTAAGTAGAAATTCGCTGCTCGGCTGACCCAGCAGGAGCAAACGTATGCTAAAAATGTATGCAGAACCAAGCTTTTCAGTGAAGAGCAGCCAGGCACATTTTAGCAAGTTTCACTTGTAAGTGGGGTTAGAAATGCTCTTCAGGCTCAGTACTGGGCTCAAAAGATGCAGCCCTGATGTCTCTCATGATAGCAGGTGGTTAAGTAGAAATTTGCTGCTCGGCTGACCCAGCAGGAGCAAACCTATGCCAAAAATGTACGCAGAATGAGCTTTTCAGTGAAGAGCAGCCAGGCACATTTTAGCAAGTTTCACTTGTAAGTGAGGTTGGAAACGCTTTTCAGGCTCAGTACTGGGCTCAAAACATGCAGCCCTGATGTCTCTCATGATAGCAGGTGGTTAATTAGAAATTCGCTGCTCGGCTGAACCAGCAGGAGCAAACGTATGCTACAAATGTATGCAAAACCAAGCTTTTCAGTGAAGAGCAGCCAGGCACATTTTAGCAAGTTTCACTTGTTAAGTGGGGTTGGAAACGCTTTTCAGGCTCAGTACTGGGCTCAAAAGATGCAGCCCTGATGTCTCTCATGATAGCAGGTGGTTAAGTAGAAATTTGCTGCTCGGCTGACCCAGCAGGAGCAAACCTATGCCAAAAATGTACGCAGAATGAGCTTTTCAGTGAAGAGCAGCCAGGCACATTTTAGCAAGTTTCACTTGTAAGTGAGGTTGGAAACGCTTTTCAGGCTCAGTACTGGGCTCAAAAGATGCAGCCCTGATGTCTCTTATGATAGCACGTGGTTAAGTAGAAATTCGCTGCTCGGCTGACCCAGCAGAAGCAAACGTATGCCAAAAATGTACGCAGAATGAGCTTTTCAGTGAAGAGCAGAGAGGCACATTTTAGCAAGTTTCACCTGTAAGTTGGGTTCGAAACGCTTTTCAGGCTCAGTACTGGGCTCAAAACATGCAGCCCTGATGTCTCTCATGATAGCAAGTGGTTAATTAGAAATTCGCTGCTCGGCTGACCCAGCAGGAGCAAACGTATGCTAAAAATGTATGCAAAACCAAGTTTTTCAGTAAAGAGAAGAGAGGCACATTTTAGCAAGTTTCACTTGTAAGTGGGCTTGGAAATGCTTTTCAGGCTCAGTACTGGGCTCAAAAGATGAAGCCCTGATGTCTCTCATTGTAGCAGGTGGTTAAGTAGAAATTTACTGCTCGGCTGACCCAGCAGGAGCAAACGTATGCTAAAAATGTTGCAGAACCAGCTTTTCAGTGAAGAGCAGCCAGGCACATTTTAGCAAGTTTCTCTTGTAAGTGGGGTTGGAAATGCTTTTCAGGCTCAGTACTGGGCTCAAGAGATGAAGCCCTGATGTCTCTCATGATAGCAGGTGGTTAAGTAGAAATTTGCTGCTCGGCTGACCCAGCAGGAGCAAACGTATGCTAAAAATGTTGCAGAACCAGCTTTTCAGTGAAGAGCAGCCAGGCACATTTTAGCAAGTTTCACTTGTAAGTGGGGTTGGAAATACTTTTCAGGCTCAGTACTAGGCTCAAAAGATGCAGCCCTGATGTCTCTCATGATAGCAAGTGGTTAAGTAGAAATTAGCTGCTCGGCTGACCCAGCAGGAGCAAACGTATGCCAAAAATGTATGCAGAACCAAGCTTTTCAGTGAAGAGCAGAGGGGCACATTTTAGCAAGTTTCACTTGTAAGTGGGGTTGGAAACGCTTTTCAGGCTCAGTACTGGGCTCAAAAGATGCAGCCCTGATGTCTCTCATGATAGCAGGTGGTTAATTAGAAATTTGCTGCTCGGCTGACCCAGCAGGAGCAAACTTATGCTAAAAATGTATGCAAACCAAGCTTTTCAGTAAAGAGCAGAGAGGCACATTTTAGCAAGTTTCACTTGTAAGTGGGGTTGGAAACGCTTTTCAGGCTCAGTACTGGGCTCAAAAGATGCAGCCCTGATGTCTCTCATGATAGCAGGTGGTCATTAGAAATTCGCTGCTCGGCTGACCCAGCAGGAGCAAACGTATGCTAAAAATGTATGCAGAACCAAGCTTTTCAGTGAAGAGCAGCCAGGCACATTTTAGCAAGTTTCACTTGTAAGTGGGGTTAGAAACGCTTTTCAGGCTCAGTTCTGGGCTCAAAACATGCAGCCCTGATGTCTCTCATGATAGCAGGTGGTTAATTAGAAATTCGCTACTCGGCTGAACCAGCAGGAGCAAACGTATGCTAAAAATGTATGCAAAACCAAGCTTTTCAGTGAAGAGCAGCCAGGCACATTTTAGCAAGTTTCACTTGTAAGTGGGGTTGGAAATGCTTTTCAGGCTCAGTACTGGGCTCAAAAGATACAGCCCTGATGTCTCTCATGATAGCAGGTGGTTAAGTAGAAATTTGCTTCTCGGCTGACCCAGCAGGAGCAAACCTATGCCAAAAATGTACGCAGAATGAGCTTTTCAGTGAAGAGCAGCCAGGCACATTTTAGCAAGTTTCACTTGTAAGTGAGGTTGGAAACGCTTTTCAGGCTCAGTACTGGGCTCAAAACATGCAGCCCTGATGTCTCTCATGATAGAAGGTGGTTAATTAGAAATTCGCTGCTCGGCTGAACCAGCAGGAGCAAACGTATGCTACAAATGTATGCAAAACCAAGCTTTTCAGTGAAGAGCAGCCAGGCACATTTTAGCAAGTTTCACTTGTTAAGTGGGGTTGGAAATGCTTTTCAGGCTCAGTACTGGGCTCAAAAGATGCAGCCCTGATGTCTCTTATGATAGCAGGTGGTTAAGTAGAAATTCGCTGCTCGGCTGACCCAGCAGGAGCAAACGTATGCCAAAAATGTACGCAGAATGAGCTTTTCAGTGAAGAGCAGAGAGGCACATTTTAGCAAGTTTCACCTGTAAGTTGGGTTCAAAACGCTTTTCAGGCTCAGTACTGGGCTCAAAACATGCAGCCCTGATGTCTCTCATGATAGCAAGTGGTTAATTAGAAATTCGCTGCTCGGCTGACCCAGCAGGAGCAAACGTATGCTAAAAATGTATGCAAAACCAAGTTTTTCAGTAAAGAGAAGAGAGGCACATTTTAGCAAGTTTCACTTGTAAGTGGGCTTGGAAATGCTTTTCAGGCTCAGTACTGGGCTCAAAAGATGAAGCCCTGATGTCTCTCATTGTAGCAGGTGGTTAAGTAGAAATGTACTGCTCGGCTGACCCAGCAGGAGCAAACGTATGCTAAAAATGTTGCAGAACCAGCTTTTCAGTGAAGAGCAGCCAGGCACATTTTAGCAAGTTTCTCTTGTAAGTGGGGTTGGAAATGCTTTTCAGGCTCAGTACTGGGCTCAAGAGATGAAGCCCTGATGTCTCTCATGATAGCAGGTGGTTAAGTAGAAATTTGCTGCTCGGCTGACCCAGCAGGAGCAAACGTATGCTAAAAATGTTGCAGAACCAGCTTTTCAGTGAAGAGCAGCCAGGCACATTTTAGCAAGTTTCACTTGTAAGTGGGGTTGGAAATACTTTTCAGGCTCAGTACTAGGCTCAAAAGATGCAGCCCTGATGTCTCTCATGATAGCAAGTGGTTAAGTAGAAATTCGCTGCTCGGCTGACCCAGCAGGAGCAAACGTATGCCAAAAATGTATGCAGAACCAAGCTTTTCAGTGAAGAGCAGAGGGGCACATTTTAGCAAGTTTCACTTGTAAGTGGGGTTGGAAACGCTTTTCAGGCTCAGTACTGGGCTCAAAAGATGCAGCCCTGATGTCTCTCATGATAGCAGGTGGTTAATTAGACATTTGCTGCTCGGCTGACCCAGCAGGAGCAAACGTATGCTAAAAATGTATGCAAACCAAGCTTTTCAGTAAAGAGCAGAGAGGCACATTTTAGCAAGTTTCACTTGTAAGTGGGGTTGGAAACGCTTTTCAGGCTCAGTACTGGGCTCAAAAGATGCAGCCCTGATGTCTCTCATGATAGCAGGTGGTCATTAGAAATTCGCTGCTCGGCTGACCCAGCAGGAGCAAACGTATGCTAAAAATGTATGCAGAACCAAGCTTTTCAGTGAAGAGCAGCCAGGCACATTTTAGCAAGTTTCACTTGTAAGTGGGGTTAGAAACACTTTTCAGGCTCAGTTCTGGGCTCAAAACATGCAGCCCTGATGTCTCTCATGATAGCAGGTGGTTAATTAGAAATTCGCTGCTCGGCTGAACCAGCAGGAGCAAACGTATGCTAAAAATGTATGCAAAACCAAGCTTTTCAGTGAAGAGCAGCCAGGCACATTTTAGCAAGTTTCACTTGTAAGTGGGGTTGGAAATGCTTTTCAGGCTCAGTACTGGGCTCAAAAGATGCAGCCCTGATGTCTCTCATGATAGCAGGTGGTTAAGTAGAAATTCGCTGCTCGGCTGACCCAGCAGGAGCAAATGTATGCTAAAAATGTATGCAGAACCAAGCTTTTCAGTGAAGAGCAGCCAGGCACATTTTAGCAAGTTTCACTTTTAAGTGGGGTTAGAAATGCTTTTCAGGCTCAGTACTGGGCTCAAAAGATGCAGCCCTGATGTCTCTCATGATAGCAGGTGGTTAAGTAGAAATTTGCTGCTCGGCTGACCCAGCAGGAGCAAACCTATGCCAAAAATGTACGCAGAATGAGCTTTTCAGTGAAGAGCAGCCAGGCACATTTTAGCAAGTTTCACTTGTAAGTGAGGTTGGAAACGCTTTTCAGGCTCAGTACTGGGCTCAAAACATGCAGCCCTGATGTCTCTCATGATAGCAGGTGGTTAATTAGAAATTCGCTGCTCGGCTGAACCAGCAGGAGCAAACGTATGCTACAAATGTATGCAAAACCAAGCTTTTCAGTGAAGAGCAGCCAGGCACATTTTAGCAAGTTTCACTTGTTAAGTGGGGTTGGAAATGCTTTTCAGGCTCAGTACTGGGCTCAAAAGATGCAGCCCTGATGTCTCTTATGATAGCAGGTGGTTAAGTAGAAATTCGCTGCTCGGCTGACCCAGCAGGAGCAAACGTATGCCAAAAATGTACGCAGAATGAGCTTTTCAGTGAAGAGCAGAGAGGCACATTTTAGCAAGTTTCACCTGTAAGTTGGGTTCAAAACGCTTTTCAGGCTCAGTACTGGGCTCAAAACATGCAGCCCTGATGTCTCTCATGATAGCAAGTGGTTAATTAGAAATTCGCTGCTCGGCTGACCCAGCAGGAGCAAACGTATGCTAAAAATGTATGCAAAACCAAGTTTTTCAGTAAAGAGAAGAGAGGCACATTTTAGCAAGTTTCACTTGTAAGTGGGCTTGGAAATGCTTTTCAGGCTCAGTACTGGGCTCAAAAGATGAAGCCCTGATGTCTCTCATTGTAGCAGGTGGTTAAGTAGAAATGTACTGCTCGGCTGACCCAGCAGGAGCAAACGTATGCTAAAAATGTTGCAGAACCAGCTTTTCAGTGAAGAGCAGCCAGGCACATTTTAGCAAGTTTCTCTTGTAAGTGGGGTTGGAAATGCTTTTCAGGCTCAGTACCGGGCTCAAGAGATGAAGCCCTGATGTCTCTCATGATAGCAGGTGGTTAAGTAGAAATTTGCTGCTCGGCTGACCCAGCAGGAGCAAACGTATGCTAAAAATGTTGCAGAACCAGCTTTTCAGTGAAGAGCAGCCAGGCACATTTTAGCAAGTTTCACTTGTAAGTGGGGTTGGAAATACTTTTCAGGCTCAGTACTAGGCTCAAAAGATGCAGCCCTGATGTCTCTCATGATAGCAAGTGGTTAAGTAGAAATTCGCTGCTCGGCTGACCCAGCAGGAGCAAACGTATGCCAAAAATGTATGCAGAACCAAGCTTTTCAGTGAAGAGCAGAGGGGCACATTTTAGCAAGTTTCACTTGTAAGTGGGGTTGGAAACGCTTTTCAGGCTCAGTACTGGGCTCAAAAGATGCAGCCCTGATGTCTCTCATGATAGCAGGTGGTTAATTAGAAATTTGCTGCTCGGCTGACCCAGCAGGAGCAAACGTATGCTAAAAATGTATGCAAACCAAGCTTTTCAGTAAAGAGCAGAGAGGCACATTTTAGCAAGTTTCACTTGTAAGTGGGGTTGGAAACGCTTTTCAGGCTCAGTACTGGGCTCAAAAGATGCAGCCCTGATGTCTCTCATGATAGCAGGTGGTCATTAGAAATTCGCTGCTCGGCTGACCCAGCAGGAGCAAACGTATGCTAAAAATGTATGCAGAACCAAGCTTTTCAGTGAAGAGCAGCCAGGCACATTTTAGCAAGTTTCACTTGTAAGTGGGGTTAGAAACACTTTTCAGGCTCAGTTCTGGGCTCAAAACATGCAGCCCTGATGTCTCTCATGATAGCAGGTGGTTAATTAGAAATTCGCTGCTCGGCTGAACCAGCAGGAGCAAACGTATGCTAAAAATGTATGCAAAACCAAGCTTTTCAGTGAAGAGCAGCCAGGCACATTTTAGCAAGTTTCACTTGTAAGTGGGGTTGGAAATGCTTTTCAGGCTCAGTACTGGGCTCAAAAGATGCAGCCCTGATGTCTCTCATGATAGCAGGTGGTTAAGTAGAAATTCGCTGCTCGGCTGACCCAGCAGGAGCAAATGTATGCTAAAAATGTATGCAGAACCAAGCTTTTCAGTGAAGAGCAGCCAGGCACATTTTAGCAAGTTTCACTTTTAAGTGGGGTTAGAAATGCTTTTCAGGCTCAGTACTGGGCTCAAAAGATGCAGCCCTGATGTCTCTCATGATAGCAGGTGGTTAAGTAGAAATTTGCTGCTCGGCTGACCCAGCAGGAGCAAACCTATGCCAAAAATGTACGCAGAATGAGCTTTTCAGTGAAGAGCAGCCAGGCACATTTTAGCAAGTTTCACTTGTAAGTGAGGTTGGAAACGCTTTTCAGGCTCAGTACTGGGCTCAAAACATGCAGCCCTGATGTCTCTCATGATAGCAGGTGGTTAATTAGAAATTCGCTGCTCGGCTGAACCAGCAGGAGCAAACGTATGCTACAAATGTATGCAAAACCAAGCTTTTCAGTGAAGAGCAGCCAGGCACATTTTAGCAAGTTTCACTTGTTAAGTGGGGTTGGAAATGCTTTTCAGGCTCAGTACTGGGCTCAAAAGATGCAGCCCTGATGTCTCTCATGATAGCAGGTGGTTAAGTAGAAATTCGCTGCTCGGCTGACCCAGCAGGAGCAAACGTATGCCAAAAATGTACGCAGAATGAGCTTTTCAGTGAAGAGCAGAGAGGTACATTTTAGCAAGTTTCACCTGTAAGTTGGGTTCAAAATGCTTTTCAGGCTCAGTACTGGGCTCAAAACATGCAGCCCTGATGTCTCTCAAGATAGCAGGTGGTTAAGTAGAAATTCGCTGCTCGGCTGACCCAGCAGGAGCAAACGTATGCTAAAAATTTATGCAAAACCAAGCTTTTCAGTAAAGAGAAGAGAGGCACATTTTAGCAAGTTTCACTTGTAAGTGGGCTTGGAAATGCTTTTCAGGCTCAGTACTGGGCTCAAAAGATGAAGCCCTGATGTCTCTCATTGTAGCAGGTGGTTAAGTAGAAATTTACTGCTCGGCTGACCCAGCAGGAGCAAACGTATGCCAAAAATTTACGCAGAATGAGCTTTTCAGTGAAGAGCAGAGAGGCACATTTTAGCAAGTTTCACCTGTAAGTTGGGTTCGAAACGCTTTTCAGGCTCAGTACTGGGCTCAAAACATGCAGCCCTGATGTCTCTCATGATAGCAGGTGGTTAATTAGAAATTCGCTGCTCGGCTGACCCAGCAGGAGCAAACGTATGCTAAAAATGTATGCAAAACCAAGAAGAGAGGCACATTTTAGCAAGTTTCACTTATAAGTGGGCTTGGAAATGCTTTTCAGGCTCAGTACTGGGCTCAAAAGATGAAGCCCTGATGTCTCTCATTGTAGCAGGTGGTTAAGTAGAAATTTACTGCTCGGCTGACCCAGCAGGAGCAAACGTATGCTAAAAATGTTGCAGAACCAAGCTTTTCAGTGAAGAGCAGCCAGGCACATTTTAGCAAGTTTCACTTGTAAGTGGGGTTGGAAATGCTTTTCAGGCTCAGTACTGGGCTCAAGAGATGCAGCCCCGATGTCTCTCATGATAGCAGGTGGTTAAGTAGAAATTTTCTGCTCGGCTGACCCAGCAGGAGCAAACGTATGCTAAAAATGTATGCAAAACCAAGCTTTTCAGTGAAGAGCAGAGAGGCACATTTTAGCAAGTTTCACTTGTAAGTGGGCTTGGAAACGCTTTTCAGGCTCAGTACTGGGCTCAAAAGATGCAGCCCTGATGTCTCTCATGATAGCAGGTGGTTAAGTAGAAATTCGCTGCTCGACTGACTCAGCAGGAGCAAACGTATGCTAAAAATGTTGCAGAACCAAGCTTTTCAGTGAAGAGCAGCCAGGCACATTTTAGCAAGTTTCACTTGTAAGTGGGGTTGGAAATGCTTTTCAGGCTCCGTACTGGGCTCAAGAGATGCAGCCCTGATGTCTCTCATGATAGCAGGTGGTTAAGTAGAAATTCGCTGCTCGGCTGACCCAGCAGGAGCAAACGTATGCCAAAAATGTACGCAGAATGAGCTTTTCAGTGAAGAGCAGAGAGGCACATTTTAGCAAGTTTCACTTGTAAGTTGGGTTGGAAACGCTTTTCAGGCTCAGTGCTGGGCTCAAAACATGCAGCCCTGATGTCTCTCATGATAGCAGGTGGTTAATTAGAAATTCGCTGCTCGGCTGACCCAGCAGGAGCAAACGTATGCTAAAAATGTTGCAGAACCAAGCTTTTCAGTGAAGAGCAGAGGGGCACATTTGAGCAAGTTTCACTTGTAAGTGGGGTTGGAAATACTTTTCAGGCTCAGTACTGGGCTCAAAAGATGCAGCCCTGATGTCTCTCATGATAGCAGGTGGTTAAGTAGAAATTCGCTGCTCGGCTGACCGAGCAGGAGCAAACGTATGCCAAAAATGTATGCAGAACCAAGCTTTTCAGTGAAGAGCAGAGGGGCACATTTGAGCAAGTTTCACTTGTAAGTGGGGTTGGAAACGCTTTTCAGGCTCAGTACTGGGCTCAAAATATGCAGCCCTGATGTCTCTCATGATAGCAGGTGGTTAATTAGAAATTTGCTGCTTGGCTGACCCAGCAGGAGCAAACGTATGCTAAAAATGTATGCAAACCAAGCTTTTCAGTAAAGAGCAGAGAGGCACATTTTAGCAAGTTTCACTTGTAAGTGGGGTTGGAAACGCTTTTCAGGCTCAGTACTGGGCTCAAAAGATGCAGCCCTGATGTCTCTCATGATAGCAGGTGGTCATTAGAAATTCACTGCTCGGCTGACCCAGCAGGAGCAAACGTATGCTAAAAATGTATGCAGAACCAAGCTTTTCAGTGAAGAGCAGCCAGGCACATTTTAGCAAGTTTCACTTGTAAGTGGGGTTAGAAACGCTTTTCAGGCTCAGTACTGGGCTCAAAACCTGCAGCCCTAATGTCTCTCATGATAGCAGGTGGTTAATTAAAAATTCGCTGCTCGGCTGAACCAGCAGGAGCAAACGTATGCTAAAAATGTATGCAAAACCAAGCTTTTCAGTGAAGAGCAGCCAGGCACATTTTAGCAAGTTTCACTTGTAAGTGGGGTTGGAAATGCTTTTCAGGTTCAGTACTGGGCTCAAGAGATGCAGCCCTGATGTCTCTCATGATAGCAGGTGGTTAAGTAGAAATTCGCTGCTCGGCTGACCCAGCAGGAGCAAACGTATGCCAAAAATGTACGCAGAATGAGCTTTTCAGTGAAGAGCAGAGAGGCCCATTTTAGCAAGTTTCACTTGTAAGTTGGGTTCAAAACGCTTTTCAGGCTCAGTACTGGGCTCAAAACATGCAGTCCTGATGTCTCTCATGATAGCAGGTGGTTAATTAGAAATTCGCTGCTCGGCTGACCCAGCAGGAGCAAACATATGCTAAAAATGTTGCAGAACCAAGCTTTTCAATGAAGAGCAGCCAGGCACAATTTAGCAAGTTTCAATTGTAAGTGGGGTTGGAAATGCTTTTCAGGCTCAGTACTGGGCTCAAAAGATGCAGCCCTGATGTCTCTCATGATAGCAGGTGGTTAAGTAGAAATTCGCTGCTCGGCTGACCCAGCAGGAGCAAACGTATGCTAAAAATGTATGCAGAACCAAGCTTTTCAGTGAAGAGCAGCCAGGCACATTTTAGCAAGTTTCACTTTTAAGTGGGGTTAGAAATGCTTTTCAGGCTCAGTACTGGGCTCAAAAGATGCAGCCCTGATGTCTCTCATGATAGCAGGTGGTTAAGTAGAAATTTGCTGCTCGGCTGACCCAGCAGGAGCAAACCTATGCCAAAAATGTACGCAGAATGAGCTTTTCAGTGAAGAGCAGCCAGGCACATTTTAGCAAGTTTCACTTGTAAGTGAGGTTGGAAACGCTTTTCAGGCTCAGTACTGGGCTCAAAACATGCAGCCCTGATGTCTCTCATGATAGCAGGTGGTTAAGTAGAAATTCGCTGCTCGGCTGACCCAGCAGGAGCAAACGTATGCTACAAATGTATGCAAAACCAAGCTTTTCAGTGAAGAGCAGCCAGGCACATTTTAGCAAGTTTCACTTGTTAAGTGGGGTTGGAAATGCTTTTCAGGCTCAATACTAGGCTCAAAAGATGCAGCCCTGATGTCTCTCATGATAGCAGGTGGTTAAGTAGAAATTCGCTGCTCGGCTGACCCAGCAGGAGCAAACGTATGCCAAAAATGTACGCAGAATGAGCTTTTCAGTGAAGAGCAGAGAGGCACATTTTAGCAAGTTTCACCTGTAAGTTGGGTTCGAAATGCTTTTCAGGCTCAGTACTGGGCTCAAAACATGCAGCCCTGATGTCTCTCAAGATAGCAGGTGGTTAAGTAGAAATTCGCTGCTCGGCTGACCCAGCAGGAGCAAACGTATGCTAAAAATGTATGCAAAACCAAGCTTTTCAGTAAAGAGAAGAGAGGCACATTTTAGCAAGATTCACTTGTAAGTGGGCTTGGAAATGCTTTTCAGGCTCAGTACTGGGCTCAAAGGATGAAGCCCTGATGTCTCTCATTGTAGCAGGTGGTTAAGTAGAAATTTACTGCTCGGCTGACCCAGCAGGAGCAAACGTATGCCAAAAATGTACGCAGAATGAGCTTTTCAGTGAAGAGCAGAGAGGCACATTTTAGCAAGTTTCACCTGTAAGTTGGGTTCGAAACGCTTTTCAGGCTCAGTACTGGGCTCAAAACATGCAGCCCTGATGTCTCTCATGATAGCAGGTGGTTAATTAGAAATTCGCTGCTCGGCTGACCCAGCAGGAGCAAACGTATGCTAAAAATGTATGCAAAACCAAGAAGAGAGGCACATTTTAGCAAGTTTCACTTGTAAGTGGGCTTGGAAATGCTTTTCAGGCTCAGTACTGGGCTCAAGAGATGCAGCCCCGATGTCTCTCATGATAGCAGGTGGTTAAGTAGAAATTTTCTGCTCGGCTGACCCAGCAGGAGCAAACGTATGCTAAAAATGTATGCAAAACCAAGCTTTTCAGTGAAGAGCAGAGAGGCACATTTTAGCAAGTTTCACTTGTAAGTGGGGTTGGAAATGCTTTTCAGGCTCAGTACTGGGCTCAAGAGATGCAGCCCTGATGTCTCTCATGATAGCAGGTGGTTAAGTAGAAATTCGCTGCTCGGCTGACCCAGCAGGAGCAAACGTATGCCAAAAATGTACGCAGAATGAGCTTTTCAGTGAAGAGCAGAGAGGCACATTTTAGCAAGTTTCACTTGTATGTTGGGTTGGAAATGCTTTTCAGGCTCAGTACTGGGCTCAAAAGATGCAGCCCTGATGTCTCTCATGATAGCAGGTGGTTAAGTAGAAATTCGCTGCTCGGCTGACCCAGCAGGAGCAAACGTATGCTAAAAATGTATGCAGAACCAAGCTTTTCAGTGAAGAGCAGCCAGGCACATTTTAGCAAGTTTCACTTGTAAGTGGGGTTGGAAACGCTTTTCAGGCTCAGTACTGGGCTCAAAAGTGCAGCCCTGATGTCTCTCATGATAGCAGGTGGTTAAGTAGAAATTTGCTGCTCGGCTGACCCAGCAGGAGCAAACGTATGCTAAAAATGTATGCAGAACCAAGCTTTTCAGTAAAGAGCAGAGAGGCACATTTTAGCAAGTTTCACTTGTAAGCGGGGTTGGAAACGCTTTTCAGGCTCAGTACTGGGCTCAAAAGATGCAGCCCTGATGTCTCTCATGATAGCAGGTGGTTAAGTAGAAATTCGCTGCTCGGCTGACCCAGCAGGAGCAAACGTATGCTAAAAATGTATGCAGAACCAAGCTTTTCAGTGAAGAGCAGCCAGGCACATTTTAGCAAGTTTCACTTGTAAGTGGGGTTAGAAATGCTTTTCAGGCTCAGTACTGGGCTCAAAAGATGCAGCCCTGATGTCTCTCATGATAGCAGGTGGTTAAGTAGAAATTTGCTGCTCGGCTGACCCAGCAGGAGCAAACCTATGCCAAAAATGTACGCAGAATGAGCTTTTCAGTGAAGAGCAGCCAGGCACATTTTAGCAAGTTTCACTTGTAAGTGAGGTTGGAAACGCTTTTCAGGCTCAGTACTGGGCTCAAAACATGCAGCCCTGATGTCTCTCATGATAGCAGGTGGTTAATTAGAAATTCGCTGCTCGGCTGAACCAGCAGGAGCAAACGTATGCTAAAAATGTATGCAAAACCAAGCTTTTCAGTGAAGAGCAGCCAGGCACATTTTAGGAAGTTTCACTTGTTAAGTGGGGTTGGAAATGCTTTTCAGGCTCAGTACTGGGCTGAAAAGATGAAGCCCTGATGTCTCTCATTGTAGCAGGTGGTTAAGTAGAAATGTACTGCTCGGCTGACCCAGCAGGAGCAAACGTATGCTAAAAATGTTGCAGAACCAAGCTTTTCAGTGAAGAGCAGCCAGGCACATTTTAGCAAGTTTCACTTGTAAGTGGGGTTGGAAATGCTTTTCAGGCTCAGTACTGGGCTCAAGAGATGCAGCCCCGATGTCTCTCATGATAGCAGGTGGTTAAGTAGAAATTTTCTGCTCGGCTGACCCAGCAGGAGCAATCGTATGCTAAAAATTTATGCAAAACCAAGCTTTTCAGTGAAGAGCATAGAGGCACATTTTAGCAAGTTTCACTTGTAAGTGGGCTTGGAAACGCTTTTCAGGCTCAGTACTGGGCTCAAGAGATGCAGCCCTGATGTCTCTCATGATAGCAGGTGGTTAAGTAGAAATTCGCTGCTCGGCTGACCCAGCAGGAGCAAACGTATGCCAAAAATGTACGAAGAATGAGCTTTTCAGTGAAGAGCAGAGAGGCACATTTTAGCAAGTTTCACTTGTAAGTGGGGTTGGAAATACTTTTCAGGCTCAGTACTGGGCTCAAAAGATGCAGCCCTGATGTCTCTCATGATAGCAGGTGGTTAAGTAGAAATTCGCTGCTCGGCTGACCCAGCAGGAGCAAACGTATGCCAAAAATGTACGCAGAACCAGCTTTTCAGTGAAGAGCAGCCAGGCACATTTTAGCAAGTTTCACTTATAGGTTGGGTTGGAAACGCTTTTCAGGCTCAGTACTGGGCTCAAAACATGCAGCCCTGATGTCTCTCATGATAGCAGGTTGTTAAGTAGAAATTTGCTGCTCGGCTGACCCAGCAGGAGCAAACGTACGCCAAAAATGTACGCAGAATGAGCTTTTCAGTGAAGAGCAGAGAGGCACATTTTAGCAAGTTTCACTTGTAAGTTGGGTTGGAAACGCTTTTCAGGCTCAGTACTGGGCTCAAAAGATGCAGCCCTGATGTCTCTCATGATAGCAGGTGGTTAAGTAGAACTTTGCTGCTCGGCTGACCCAGCATGAGCAAACGTATGCTAAAAATGTATGCAGAACCAAGCTTTTCAGTGAAGAGCAGCCAGGCACATTTTAGCAAGTTTCACTTGTAAGTGGGCTTGGAAATGCTTTTCAGGCTCAGTACTGGGCTCAAAAGATGCAGCCCTGATGTCTCTCATTATAGCAGGTGGTTAAGTAGAAATTCGCTGCTCGGCTGACCCAGCAGGAGCAAACGTATGCCAAAAATGTACGCAGAATGAGCTTTTCAGTGAAGAGCAGAGAGGCACATTTTAGCAAGTTTCACTTGTAAGTTGGGTTGGAAACGCTTTTCAGGCTCAGTACTGGGCTCAAAACATGCAGCCCTGATGTCTCTCATGATAGCAGGTGGTTAAATAGAAATTCGCTGCTCGGCTGACCCAGCAGGAGCACAAACGTATGCTAAAAATGTTGCAGAACCAGCTTTTCAGTGAAGAGCAGTCAGGCACATTTTAGCAAGTTTCACTTGTGAGTGGGGTTGGAAATACTTTTCAGGCTCAGTACTGGGCTCAAAAGATGGAGCCCTGATGTCTCTCATGATAGCAGGTGGTTAAGTTGAAATTCGCGGCTCGGATGACCCAGCAGGAGCAAACGTATGCCAAAAATGTATGCAGAACCTAGCTTTTCAGTGAAGAGCAGGAGAGGCACACTTTAGCAAGTTTCACTTGTAAGTGGGGTTGGAACGCTTTTCAGGCTCAGTACTGGGCTCAAAAGATGCAGCCCTGATGTCTCTCATGATAGCAGGTGGTTAAGTAGAAATTTGCTGCTCGGCTGACCCAGCAGGAGCAAACGTATGCTAAAAATGTATGCAGAACCAAGCTTTTCAGTAAAGAGCAGAGACGCACATTTTAGCAAGTTTCACTTGTAAGTGGGGTTGGAAACGCTTTTCAGGCTCAGTACTGGGCTCAAAAGATGCAGCCCTGATGTCTCTCATGATAGCAGGTGGTTAAGTAGAAATTCGCTGCTCGGCTGACCCAGCAGGAGCAAACGTATGCTAAAAATGTATGCAGAACCAAGCTTTTCAGTGAAGAGCAGCCAGGCACATTTTAGCAAGTTTCACTTGTAAGTGAGGTTAGAAATGCTCTTCAGGCTCAGTACTGGGCTCAAAAGATGAAGCCCTGATGTCTCTCATTGTAGCAGGTGGTTAAGTAGAAATTTACTGCTCGGCTGACCCAGCAGGAGCAAACGTATGCTAAAAATGTTGCAGAACCAGCTTTTCAGTGAACAGCAGCCAGGCACATTTTAGCAAGTTTCTCTTGTAAGTGGGGTTGGAAATGCTTTTCAGGCTCAGTACTGGGCTCAAGAGATGAAGCCCTGATGTCTCTCATGATAGCAGGTGGTTAAGTAGAAATTTGCTGCTCGGCTGACCCAGCAGGAGCAAACGTATGCTAAAAATGTTGCAGAACCAGCTTTTCAGTGAAGAGCAGCCAGGCACATTTTAGCAAGTTTCACTTGTAAGTGGGGTTGGAAATACTTTTCAGGCTCAGTACTAGGCTCAAAAGATGCAGCCCTGATGTCTCTCATGATAGCAAGTGGTTAAGTAGAAATTCGCTGCTCGGCTGACCCAGCAGGAGCAAACGTATGCCAAAAATGTATGCAGAACCAAGCTTTTCAGTGAAGAGCAGAGGGGCACATTTTAGCAAGTTTCACTTGTAAGTGGGGTTGGAAACGCTTTTCAGGCTCAGTACTGGGCTCAAAAGATGCAGCCCTGATGTCTCTCATGATAGCAGGTGGTTAATTAGAAATTTGCTGCTCGGCTGACCCAGCAGGAGCAAACGTATGCTAAAAATGTATGCAAACCAAGCTTTTCAGTAAAGAGCAGAGAGGCACATTTTAGCAAGTTTCACTTGTAAGTGGGGTTGGAAACGCTTTTCAGGCTCAGTACTGGGCTCAAAAGATGCAGCCCTGATGTCTCTCATGATAGCAGGTGGTTATTAGAAATTCGCTGCTCGGCTGACCCAGCAGGAGCAAACGTATGCTAAAAATGTATGCAGAACCAAGCTTTTCAGTGAAGAGCAGCCAGGCACATTTTAGCAAGTTTCACTTGTAAGTGGGGTTAGAAACGCTTTTCAGGCTCAGTTCTGGGCTCAAAACATGCAGCCCTGATGTCTCTCATGATAGCAGGTGGTTAATTAGAAATTCGCTGCTCGGCTGAACCAGCAGGAGCAAACGTATGCTAAAAATGTATGCAAAACCAAGCTTTTCAGTGAAGAGCAGCCAGGCACATTTTAGCAAGTTTCACTTGTAAGTGGGGTTGGAAATGCTTTTCAGGCTCAGTACTGGGCTCAAAAGATGCAGACCTGATGTCTCTCATGATAGCAGGTGGTTAAGTAGAAATTTGCTGCTCGGCTGACCCGGCAGGAGCAAACCTATGCCAAAAATGTACGCAGAATGAGCTTTTCAATGAAGAGCAGCCAGGCACATTTTAGCAAGTTTCACTTGTAAGTGAGGTTGGAAACGCTTTTCAGGCTCAGTACTGGGCTCAAAACATGCAGCCCTGATGTCTCTCATGATAGAAGGTGGTTAATTAGAAATTCGCTGCTCGGCTGAACCAGCAGGAGCAAACGTATGCTACAAATGTATGCAAAACCAAGCTTTTCAGTGAAGAGCAGCCAGGCACATTTTAGCAAGTTTCACTTGTTAAGTGGGGTTGGAAATGCTTTTCAGGCTCAGTACTGGGCTCAAAAGATGCAGCCCTGATGTCTCTTATGATAGCAGGTGGTTAAGTAGAAATTCGCTGCTCGGCTGACCCAGCAGGAGCAAACGTATGCCAAAAATGTACGCAGAATGAGCTTTCCAGTGAAGAGCAGAGAGGCACATTTTAGCAAGTTTCACCTGTAAGTTGGGTTCGAAACGCTTTTCAGGCTCAGTACTGGGCTCAAAACATGCAGCCCTGATGTCTCTCATGATAGCAAGTGGTTAATTAGAAATTCGCTGCTCGGCTGACCCAGCAGGAGCAAACGTATGCTAAAAATGTATGCAAAACCAAGTTTTTCAGTAAAGAGAAGAGAGGCACATTTTAGCAAGTTTCACTTGTAAGTGGGCTTGGAAATGCTTTTCAGGCTCAGTACTGGGCTCAAAAGATGAAGCCCTGATGTCTCTCATTGTAGCAGGTGGTTAAGTAGAAATTTACTGCTCGGCTGACCCAGCAGGAGCAAACGTATGCTAAAAATGTTGCAGAACCAGCTTTTCAGTGAAGAGCAGCCAGGCACATTTTAGCAAGTTTCTCTTGTAAGTGGGGTTGGAAATGCTTTTCAGGCTCAGTACTGGGCTCAAGAGATGAAGCCCTGATGTCTCTCATGATAGCAGGTGGTTAAGTAGAAATTTGCTGCTCGGCTGACCCAGCAGGAGCAAACGTATGCTAAAAATGTTGCAGAACCAGCTTTTCAGTGAAGAGCAGCCAGGCACATTTTAGCAAGTTTCACTTGTAAGTGGGGTTGGAAATACTTTTCAGGCTCAGTACTAGGCTCAAAAGATGCAGCCCTGATGTCTCTCATGATAGCAAGTGGTTAAGTAGAAATTCGCTGCTCGGCTGACCCAGCAGGAGCAAACGTATGCCAAAAATGTATGCAGAACCAAGCTTTTCAGTGAAGAGCAGAGGGGCACATTTTAGCAAGTTTCACTTGTAAGTGGGGTTGGAAACGCTTTTCAGGCTCAGTACTGGGCTCAAAAGATGCAGCCCTGATGTCTCTCATGATGGCAGGTGGTTAATTAGAAATTTGCTGCTCGGCTGACCCAGCAGGAGCAAACGTATGCTAAAAATGTATGCAAACCAAGCTTTTCAGTAAAGAGCAGAGAGGCACATTTTAGCAAGTTTCACTTGTAAGTGGGGTTGGAAACGCTTTTCAGGCTCAGTACTGGGCTCAAAAGATGCAGCCCTGATGTCTCTCATGATAGCAGGTGGTCATTAGAAATTCGCTGCTCGGCTGACCCAGCAGGAGCAAACGTATGCTAAAAATGTATGCAGAACCAAGCTTTTCAGTGAAGAGCAGCCAGGTACATTTTAGCAAGTTTCACTTGTAAGTGGGGTTAGAAACGCTTTTCAGGCTCAGTTCTGGGCTCAAAACATGCAGCCCTGATGTCTCTCATGATAGCAGGTGGTTAATTAGAAATTCGCTGCTCGGCTGAACCAGCAGGAGCAAACGTATGCTAAAAATGTATGCAAAACCAAGCTTTTCAGTGAAGAGCAGCCAGGCACATTTTAGCAAGTTTCACTTGTAAGTGGGGTTGGAAATGCTTTTCAGGCTCAGTACTGGGCTCAAAAGATGCAGCCCTGATGTCTCTCATGATAGCAGGTGGTTAAGTAGAAATTCGCTGCTCGGCTGACCCAGCAGGAGCAAATGTATGCTAAAAATGTATGCAGAACCAAGCGTTTCAGTGAAGAGCAGCCAGGCACATTTTAGCAAGTTTCACTTTTAAGTGGGGTTAGAAATGCTTTTCAGGCTCAGTACTGGGCTCAAAAGATGCAGCCCTGATGTCTCTCATGATAGCAGGTGGTTAAGTAGAAATTTGCTGCTCGGCTGACCCAGCAGGAGCAAACCTATGCCAAAAATGTACGCAGAATGAGCTTTTCAGTGAAGAGCAGCCAGGCACATTTTAGCAAGTTTCACTTGTAAGTGAGGTTGGAAACGCTTTTCAGGCTCAGTACTGGGCTCAAAACATGCAGCCCTGATGTCTCTCATGATAGCAGGTGGTTAATTAGAAATTCGCTGCTCGGCTGAACCAGCAGGAGCAAACGTATGCTACAAATGTATGCAAAACCAAGCTTTTCAGTGAAGAGCAGCCAGGCACATTTTAGCAAGTTTCACTTGTTAAGTGGGGTTGGAAATGCTTTTCAGGCTCAGTACTGGGCTCAAAAGATGCAGCCCTGATGTCTCTCATGATAGCAGGTGGTTAAGTAGAAATTCGCTGCTCGGCTGACCCAGCAGGAGCAAACGTATGCCAAAAATGTACGCAGAATGAGCTTTTCAGTGAAGAGCAGAGAGGCACATTTTAGCAAGTTTCACCTGTAAGTTGGGTTCGAAATGCTTTTCAGGCTCAGTACTGGGCTCAAAACATGCAGCCCTGATGTCTCTCAAGATAGCAGGTGGTTAAGTAGAAATTCGCTGCTCGGCTGACCCAGCAGGAGCAAACGTATGCTAAAAATGTATGCAAAACCAAGCTTTTCAGTAAAGAGAAGAGAGGCACATTTTAGCAAGTTTCACTTGTAAGTGGGCTTGGAAATGCTTTTCAGGCTCAGTACTGGGCTCAAAAGATGAAGCCCTGATGTCTCTCATTGTAGCAGGTGGTTAAGTAGAAATTTACTGCTCGGCTGACCCAGCAGGAGCATACGTATGCCAAAAATGTACGCAGAATGAGCTTTTCAGTGAAGAGCAGAGAGGCACATTTTAGCAAGTTTCACCTGTAAGTTGGGTTCGAAACGCTTTTCAGGCTCAGTACTGGGCTCAAAACATGCAGCCCTGATGTCTCTCATGATAGCAGGTGGTTAATTAGAAATTCGCTGCTCGGCTGACCCAGCAGGAGCAAACGTATGCTAAAAATGTATGCAAAACCAAGAAGAGAGGCACATTTTAGCAAGTTTCACTTGTAAGTGGGCTTGGAAATGCTTTTCAGGCTCAGTACTGGGCTCAAAAGATGAAGCCCTGATGTCTCTCATTGTAGCAGGTGATTAAGTAGAAATTCGCTGCTCGGCTGACCCAGCAGGAGCAAACGTATGCTAAAAATGTATGCAGAACCAAGCTTTTCAGTGAAGAGCAGCCAGGCACATTTTAGCAAGTTTCACTTTTAAGTGGGGTTAGAAATGCTTTTCAGGCTCAGTACTGGGCTCAAAAGATGCAGCCCTGATGTCTCTCATGATAGCAGGTGGTTAAGTAGAAATTTGCTGCTCGGCTGACCCAGCAGGAGCAAACCTATGCCAAAAATGTACGCAGAATGAGCTTTTCAGTGAAGAGCAGCCAGGCACATTTTAGCAAGTTTCACTTGTAAGTGAGGTTGGAAACGCTTTTCAGGCTCAGTACTGGGCTCAAAACATGCAGCCCTGATGTCTCTCATGATAGCAGGTGGTTAAGTAGAAATTCGCTGCTCGGCTGACCCAGCAGGAGCAAACGTATGCTACAAATGTATGCAAAACCAAGCTTTTCAGTGAAGAGCAGCCAGGCACATTTTAGCAAGTTTCACTTGTTAAGTGGGGTTGGAAATGCTTTTCAGGCTCAGTACTGGGCTCAAAAGATGCAGCCCTGATGTCTCTCATGATAGCAGGTGGTTAAGTAGAAATTCGCTGCTCGGCTGACCCAGCAGGAGCAAACGTATGCCAAAAATGTACGCAGAATGAGCTTTTCAGTGAAGAGCAGAGAGGCACATTTTAGCAAGTTTCACCTGTAAGTTGGGTTCGAAATGCTTTTCAGGCTCAGTACTGGGCTCAAAACATGCAGCCCTGATGTCTCTCAAGATAGCAGGTGGTTAAGTAGAAATTCGCTGCTCGGCTGACCCAGCAGGAGCAAACGTATGCTAAAAATGTATGCAAAACCAAGCTTTTCAGTAAAGAGAAGAGAGGCACATTTTAGCAAGTTTCACTTGTAAGTGGGCTTGGAAATGCTTTTCAGGCTCAGTACTGGGCTCAAAAGATGAAGCCCTGATGTCTCTCATTGTAGCAGGTGGTTAAGTAGAAATTTACTGCTCGGCTGACCCAGCAGGAGCATACGTATGCCAAAAATGTACGCAGAATGAGCTTTTCAGTGAAGAGCAGAGAGGCACATTTTAGCAAGTTTCACCTGTAAGTTGGGTTCGAAACGCTTTTCAGGCTCAGTACTGGGCTCAAAACATGCAGCCCTGATGTCTCTCATGATAGCAGGTGGTTAATTAGAAATTCGCTGCTCGGCTGACCCAGCAGGAGCAAACGTATGCTAAAAATGTATGCAAAACCAAGAAGAGAGGCACATTTTAGCAAGTTTCACTTGTAAGTGGGCTTGGAAATGCTTTTCAGGCTCAGTACTGGGCTCAAAAGATGAAGCCCTGATGTCTCTCATTGTAGCAGGTGATTAAGTAGAAATTCGCTGCTCGGCTGACCCAGCAGGAGCAAACGTATGCTAAAAATGTATGCAGAACCAAGCTTTTCAGTGAAGAGCAGCCAGGCACATTTTAGCAAGTTTCACTTTTAAGTGGGGTTAGAAATGCTTTTCAGGCTCAGTACTGGGCTCAAAAGATGCAGCCCTGATGTCTCTCATGATAGCAGGTGGTTAAGTAGAAATTTGCTGCTCGGCTGACCCAGCAGGAGCAAACCTATGCCAAAAATGTACGCAGAATGAGCTTTTCAGTGAAGAGCAGCCAGGCACATTTTAGCAAGTTTCACTTGTAAGTGAGGTTGGAAACGCTTTTCAGGCTCAGTACTGGGCTCAAAACATGCAGCCCTGATGTCTCTCATGATAGCAGGTGGTTAAGTAGAAATTCGCTGCTCGGCTGACCCAGCAGGAGCAAACGTATGCTACAAATGTATGCAAAACCAAGCTTTTCAGTGAAGAGCAGCCAGGCACATTTTAGCAAGTTTCACTTGTTAAGTGGGGTTGGAAATGCTTTTCAGGCTCAGTACTGGGCTCAAAAGATGCAGCCCTGATGTCTCTCATGATAGCAGGTGGTTAAGTAGAAATTCGCTGCTCGGCTGACCCAGCAGGAGCAAACGTATGCCAAAAATGTACGCAGAATGAGCTTTTCAGTGAAGAGCAGAGAGGCACATTTTAGCAAGTTTCACCTGTAAGTTGGGTTCGAAATGCTTTTCAGGCTCAGTACTGGGCTCAAAACATGCAGCCCTGATGTCTCTCAAGATAGCAGGTGGTTAAGTAGAAATTCGCTGCTCGGCTGACCCAGCAGGAGCAAACGTATGCTAAAAATGTATGCAAAACCAAGCTTTTCAGTAAAGAGAAGAGAGGCACATTTTAGCAAGTTTCACTTGTAAGTGGGCTTGGAAATGCTTTTCAGGCTCAGTACTGGGCTCAAAAGATGAAGCCCTGATGTCTCTCATTGTAGCAGGTGGTTAAGTAGAAATTTACTGCTCGGCTGACCCAGCAGGAGCAAACGTATGCCAAAAATGTACGCAGAATGAGCTTTTCAGTGAAGAGCAGAGAGGCACATTTTAGCAAGTTTCACCTGTAAGTTGGGTTCGAAACGCTTTTCAGGCTCAGTACTGGGCTCAAAACATGCAGCCCTGATGTCTGTCATGATAGCAGGTGGTTAATTAGAAATTCGCTGCTCGGCTGACCCAGCAGGAGCAAACGTATGCTAAAAATGTATGCAAAACCAAGAAGAGAGGCACATTTTAGCAAGTTTCACTTGTAAGTGGGCTTGGAAATGCTTTTCAGGCTCAGTACTGGGCTCAAGAGATGCAGCCCCGATGTCTCTCATGATAGCAGGTGGTTAAGTAGAAATTTTCTGCTCGGCTGACCCAGCAGGAGCAAACGTATGCTAAAAATGTATGCAAAACCAAGCTTTTCAGTGAAGAGCAGAGAGGCACATTTTAGCAAGTTTCACTTGTAAGTGGGGTTGGAAATGCTTTTCAGGCTCAGTACTGGGCTCAAGAGATGCAGCCCTGATGTCTCTCATGATAGCAGGTGGTTAAGTAGAAATTCGCTGCTCGGCTGACCCAGCAGGAGCAAACGTATGCCAAAAATGTACGCAGAATGAGCTTTTCAGTGAAGAGCAGAGAGGCACATTTTAGCAAGTTTCACTTGTATGTTGGGTTGGAAATGCTTTTCAGGCTCAGTACTGGGCTCAAAAGATGCAGCCCTGATGTCTCTCATGATAGCAGGTGGTTAAGTAGAAATTCGCTGCTCGGCTGACCCAGCAGGAGCAAACGTATGCTAAAAATGTATGCAGAACCAAGCTTTTCAGTGAAGAGCAGCCAGGCACATTTTAGCAAGTTTCACTTGTAAGTGGGGTTGGAAACGCTTTTCAGGCTCAGTACTGGGCTCAAAAGTGCAGCCCTGATGTCTCTCATGATAGCAGGTGGTTAAGTAGAAATTTGCTGCTCGGCTGACCCAGCAGGAGCAAACCTATGCCAAAAATGTACGCAGAATGAGCTTTTCAGTGAAGAGCAGCCAGGCACATTTTAGCAAGTTTCACTTGTAAGTGAGGTTGGAAACGCTTTTCAGGCTCAGTACTGGGCTCAAAACATGCAGCCCTGATGTCTCTCATGATAGCAGGTGGTTAATTAGAAATTCGCTGCTCGGCTGAACCAGCAGGAGCAAACGTATGCTAAAAATGTATGCAAAACCAAGCTTTTCAGTGAAGAGCAGCCAGGCACATTTTAGGAAGTTTCACTTGTTAAGTGGGGTTGGAAATGCTTTTCAGGCTCAGTACTGGGCTGAAAAGATGAAGCCCTGATGTCTCTCATTGTAGCAGGTGGTTAAGTAGAAATGTACTGCTCGGCTGACCCAGCAGGAGCAAACGTATGCTAAAAATGTTGCAGAACCAAGCTTTTCAGTGAAGAGCAGCCAGGCACATTTTAGCAAGTTTCACTTGTAAGTGGGGTTGGAAATGCTTTTCAGGCTCAGTACTGGGCTCAAGAGATGCAGCCCCGATGTCTCTCATGATAGCAGGTGGTTAAGTAGAAATTTTCTGCTCGGCTGACCCAGCAGGAGCAATCGTATGCTAAAAATGTATGCAAAACCAAGCTTTTCAGTGAAGAGCATAGAGGCACATTTTAGCAAGTTTCACTTGTAAGTGGGCTTGGAAACGCTTTTCAGGCTCAGTACTGGGCTCAAGAGATGCAGCCCTGATGTCTCTCATGATAGCAGGTGGTTAAGTAGAAATTCGCTGCTCGGCTGACCCAGCAGGAGCAAACGTATGCCAAAAATGTACGCAGAATGAGCTTTTCAGTGAAGAGCAGAGAGGCACATTTTAGCAAGTTTCACTTGTAAGTGGGGTTGGAAATACTTTTCAGGCTCAGTACTGGGCTCAAAAGATGCAGCCCTGATGTCTCTCATGATAGCAGGTGGTTAAGTAGAAATTCGCTGCTCGGCTGACCCAGCAGGAGCAAACGTATGCCAAAAATGTACGCAGAACCAGCTTTTCAGTGAAGAGCAGCCAGGCACATTTTAGCAAGTTTCACTTATAGGTTGGGTTGGAAACGCTTTTCAGGCTTAGTACTAGGCTCAAAACATGCAGCCCTGATGTCTCTCATGATAGCAGGTGGTTAAGTAGAAATTCGCTGCTCGGCTGACCCAGCAGGAGCAAACGTATGCCAAAAATGTACGCAGAATGAGCTTTTCAGTGAAGAGCAGAGAGGCACATTTTAGCAAGTTTCACCTGTAAGTTGGGTTCGAAATGCTTTTCAGGCTCAGTACTGGGCTCAAAACATGCAGCCCTGATGTCTCTCAAGATAGCAGGTGGTTAAGTAGAAATTCGCTGCTCGGCTGACCCAGCAGGAGCAAACGTATGCTAAAAATGTATGCAAAACCAAGATTTTCAGTAAAGAGAAGAGAGGCACATTTTAGCAAGTTTCACTTGTAAGTGGGCTTGGAAATGCTTTTCAGGCTCAGTACTGGGCTCAAAAGATGAAGCCCTGATGTCTCTCATTGTAGCAGGTGGTTAAGTAGAAATGTACTGCTCGGCTGACCCAGCAGGAGCATACGTATGCCAAAAATGTACGCAGAATGAGCTTTTCAGTGAAGAGCAGAGAGGCACATTTTAGCAAGTTTCACCTGTAAGTTGGGTTCGAAACGCTTTTCAGGCTCAGTACTGGGCTCAAAACATGCAGCCCTGATGTCTCTCATGATAGCAGGTGGTTAATTAGAAATTTGCTGCTCGGCTGACCCAGCAGGAGCAAACGTATGCTAAAAATGTATGCAAAACCAAGAAGAGAGGCACATTTTAGCAAGTTTCACTTGTAAGTGGGCTTGGAAATGCTTTTCAGGCTCAGTACTGGGCTCAAAAGATGAAGCCCTGATGTCTCTCATTGTAGCAGGTGATTAAGTAGAAATTCGCTGCTCGGCTGACCCAGCAGGAGCAAACGTATGCTAAAAATGTATGCAGAACCAAGCTTTTCAGTGAAGAGCAGCCAGGCACATTTTAGCAAGTTTCACTTTTAAGTGGGGTTAGAAATGCTTTTCAGGCTCAGTACTGGGCTCAAAAGATGCAGCCCTGATGTCTCTCATGATAGCAGGTGGTTAAGTAGAAATTTGCTGCTCGGCTGACCCAGCAGGAGCAAACCTATGCCAAAAATGTACGCAGAATGAGCTTTTCAGTGAAGAGCAGCCAGGCACATTTTAGCAAGTTTCACTTGTAAGTGAGGTTGGAAACGCTTTTCAGGCTCAGTACTGGGCTCAAAACATGCAGCCCTGATGTCTCTCATGATAGCAGGTGGTTAAGTAGAAATTAGCTGCTCGGCTGACCCAGCAGGAGCAAACGTATGCTAAAAATGTATGCAGAACCAAGCTTTTCAGTGAAGAGCAGCCAGGCACATTTTAGCAAGTTTCACTTGTAAGTGAGGTTGGAAACGCTTTTCAGGCTCAGTACTGGGCTCAAAACATGCAGCCCTGATGTCTCTCATGATAGCAGGTGGTTAAGTAGAAATTCGCTGCTCGGCTGACCCAGCAGGAGCAAACGTATGCTACAAATGTATGCAAAACCAAGCTTTTCAGTGAAGAGCAGCCAGGCACATTTTAGCAAGTTTCACTTGTTAAGTGGGGTTGGAAATGCTTTTCAGGCTCAGTACTGGGCTCAAAAGATGCAGCCCTGATGTCTCTCATGATAGCAGGTGGTTAAGTAGAAATTCGCTGCTCGGCTGACCCAGCAGGAGCAAACGTATGCCAAAAATGTACGCAGAATGAGCTTTTCAGTGAAGAGCAGAGAGGCACATTTTAGCAAGTTTCACCTGTAAGTTGGGTTCGAAATGCTTTTCAGGCTCAGTACTGGGCTCAAAACATGCAGCCCTGATGTCTCTCAAGATAGCAGGTGGTTAAGTAGAAATTCGCTGCTCGGCTGACCCAGCAGGAGCAAACGTATGCTAAAAATGTATGCAAAACCAAGCTTTTCAGTAAAGAGAAGAGAGGCACATTTTAGCAAGTTTCACTTGTAAGTGGGCTTGGAAATGCTTTTCAGGCTCAGTACTGGGCTCAAAAGATGAAGCCCTGATGTCTCTCATTGTAGCAGGTGGTTAAGTAGAAATTTACTGCTCGGCTGACCCAGCAGGAGCAAACGTATGCCAAAAATGTACGCAGAATGAGCTTTTCAGTGAAGAGCAGAGAGGCACATTTTAGCAAGTTTCACCTGTAAGTTGGGTTCGAAACGCTTTTCAGGCTCAGTACTGGGCTCAAAACATGCAGCCCTGATGTCTGTCATGATAGCAGGTGGTTAATTAGAAATTCGCTGCTCGGCTGACCCAGCAGGAGCAAACGTATGCTAAAAATGTATGCAAAACCAAGAAGAGAGGCACATTTTAGCAAGTTTCACTTTTAAGTGGGCTTGGAAATGCTTTTCAGGCTCAGTACTGGGCTCAAGAGATGCAGCCCCGATGTCTCTCATGATAGCAGGTGGTTAAGTAGAAATTTTCTGCTCGGCTGACCCAGCAGGAGCAAACGTATGCTAAAAATGTATGCAAAACCAAGCTTTTCAGTGAAGAGCAGAGAGGCACATTTTAGCAAGTTTCACTTGTAAGTGGGGTTGGAAATGCTTTTCAGGCTCAGTACTGGGCTCAAGAGATGCAGCCCTGATGTCTCTCATGATAGCAGGTGGTTAAGTAGAAATTCGCTGCTCGGCTGACCCAGCAGGAGCAAACGTATGCCAAAAATGTACGCAGAATGAGCTTTTCAGTGAAGAGCAGAGAGGCACATTTTAGCAAGTTTCACTTGTATGTTGGGTTGGAAATGCTTTTCAGGCTCAGTACTGGGCTCAAAAGATGCAGCCCTGATGTCTCTCATGATAGCAGGTGGTTAAGTAGAAATTCGCTGCTCGGCTGACCCAGCAGGAGCAAACGTATGCTAAAAATGTATGCAGAACCAAGCTTTTCAGTGAAGAGCAGCCAGGCACATTTTAGCAAGTTTCACTTGTAAGTGGGGTTGGAAACGCTTTTCAGGCTCAGTACTGGGCTCAAAAGTGCAGCCCTGATGTCTCTCATGATAGCAGGTGGTTAAGTAGAAATTTGCTGCTCGGCTGACCCAGCAGGAGCAAACCTATGCCAAAAATGTACGCAGAATGAGCTTTTCAGTGAAGAGCAGCCAGGCACATTTTAGCAAGTTTCACTTGTAAGTGAGGTTGGAAACGCTTTTCAGGCTCAGTACTGGGCTCAAAACATGCAGCCCTGATGTCTCTCATGATAGCAGGTGGTTAATTAGAAATTCGCTGCTCGGCTGAACCAGCAGGAGCAAACGTATGCTAAAAATGTATGCAAAACCAAGCTTTTCAGTGAAGAGCAGCCAGGCACATTTTAGGAAGTTTCACTTGTTAAGTGGGGTTGGAAATGCTTTTCAGGCTCAGTACTGGGCTGAAAAGATGAAGCCCTGATGTCTCTCATTGTAGCAGGTGGTTAAGTAGAAATGTACTGCTCGGCTGACCCAGCAGGAGCAAACGTATGCTAAAAATGTTGCAGAACCAAGCTTTTCAGTGAAGAGCAGCCAGGCACATTTTAGCAAGTTTCACTTGTAAGTGGGGTTGGAAATGCTTTTCAGGCTCAGTACTGGGCTCAAGAGATGCAGCCCCGATGTCTCTCATGATAGCAGGTGGTTAAGTAGAAATTTTCTGCTCGGCTGACCCAGCAGGAGCAATCGTATGCTAAAAATGTATGCAAAACCAAGCTTTTTAGTGAAGAGCATAGAGGCACATTTTAGCAAGTTTCACTTGTAAGTGGGCTTGGAAACGCTTTTCAGGCTCAGTACTGGGCTCAAGAGATGCAGCCCTGATGTCTCTCATGATAGCAGGTGGTTAAGTAGAAATTCGCTGCTCGGCTGACCCAGCAGGAGCAAACGTATGCCAAAAATGTACGCAGAATGAGCTTTTCAGTGAAGAGCAGAGAGGCACATTTTAGCAAGTTTCACTTGTAAGTGGGGTTGGAAATACTTTTCAGGCTCAGTACTGGGCTCAAAAGATGCAGCCCTGATGTCTCTCATGATAGCAGGTGGTTAAGTAGAAATTCGCTGCTCGGCTGACCCAGCAGGAGCAAACGTATGCCAAAAATGTACGCAGAACCAGCTTTTCAGTGAAGAGCAGCCAGGCACATTTTAGCAAGTTTCACTTATAGGTTGGGTTGGAAACGCTTTTCAGGCTTAGTACTGGGCTCAAAACATGCAGCCCTGATGTCTCTCATGATAGCAGGTGGTTAAGTAGAAATTCGCTGCTCGGCTGACCCAGCAGGAGCAAACGTATGCCAAAAATGTACGCAGAATGAGCTTTTCAGTGAAGAGCAGAGAGGCACATTTTAGCAAGTTTCACCTGTAAGTTGGGTTCGAAATGCTTTTCAGGCTCAGTACTGGGCTCAAAACATGCAGCCCTGATGTCTCTCAAGATAGCAGGTGGTTAAGTAGAAATTCGCTGCTCGGCTGACCCAGCAGGAGCAAACGTATGCTAAAAATGTATGCAAAACCAAGCTTTTCAGTAAAGAGAAGAGAGGCACATTTTAGCAAGTTTCACTTGTAAGTGGGCTTGGAAATGCTTTTCAGGCTCAGTACTGGGCTCAAAAGATGAAGCCCTGATGTCTCTCATTGTAGCAGGTGGTTAAGTAGAAATGTACTGCTCGGCTGACCCAGCAGGAGCATACGTATGCCAAAAATGTACGCAGAATGAGCTTTTCAGTGAAGAGCAGAGAGGCACATTTTAGCAAGTTTCACCTGTAAGTTGGGTTCGAAACGCTTTTCAGGCTCAGTACTGGGCTCAAAACATGCAGCCCTGATGTCTCTCATGATAGCAGGTGGTTAATTAGAAATTTGCTGCTCGGCTGACCCAGCAGGAGCAAACGTATGCTAAAAATGTATGCAAAACCAAGAAGAGAGGCACATTTTAGCAAGTTTCACTTGTAAGTGGGCTTGGAAATGCTTTTCAGGCTCAGTACTGGGCTCAAAAGATGAAGCCCTGATGTCTCTCATTGTAGCAGGTGATTAAGTAGAAATTCGCTGCTCGGCTGACCCAGCAGGAGCAAACGTATGCTAAAAATGTATGCAGAACCAAGCTTTTCAGTGAAGAGCAGCCAGGCACATTTTAGCAAGTTTCACTTTTAAGTGGGGTTAGAAATGCTTTTCAGGCTCAGTACTGGGCTCAAAAGATGCAGCCCTGATGTCTCTCATGATAGCAGGTGGTTAAGTAGAAATTTGCTGCTCGGCTGACCCAGCAGGAGCAAACCTATGCCAAAAATGTACGCAGAATGAGCTTTTCAGTGAAGAGCAGCCAGGCACATTTTAGCAAGTTTCACTTGTAAGTGAGGTTGGAAACGCTTTTCAGGCTCAGTACTGGGCTCAAAACATGCAGCCCTGATGTCTCTCATGATAGCAGGTGGTTAAGTAGAAATTCGCTGCTCGGCTGACCCAGCAGGAGCAAACGTATGCTACAAATGTATGCAAAACCAAGCTTTTCAGTGAAGAGCAGCCAGGCACATTTTAGCAAGTTTCACTTGTTAAGTGGGGTTGGAAATGCTTTTCAGGCTCAGTACTGGGCTCAAAAGATGCAGCCCTGATGTCTCTCATGATAGCAGGTGGTTAAGTAGAAATTCGCTGCTCGGCTGACCCAGCAGGAGCAAACGTATGCCAAAAATGTACGCAGAATGAGCTTTTCAGTGAAGAGCAGAGAGGCACATTTTAGCAAGTTTCACCTGTAAGTTGGGTTCGAAATGCTTTTCAGGCTCAGTACTGGGCTCAAAACATGCAGCCCTGATGTCTCTCAAGATAGCAGGTGGTTAAGTAGAAATTCGCTGCTCGGCTGACCCAGCAGGAGCAAACGTATGCTAAAAATGTATGCAAAACCAAGCTTTTCAGTAAAGAGAAGAGAGGCACATTTTAGCAAGTTTCACTTGTAAGTGGGCTTGGAAATGCTTTTCAGGCTCAGTACTGGGCTCAAAAGATGAAGCCCTGATGTCTCTCATTGTAGCAGGTGGTTAAGTAGAAATTTACTGCTCGGCTGACCCAGCAGGAGCAAACGTATGCCAAAAATGTACGCAGAATGAGCTTTTCAGTGAAGAGCAGAGAGGCACATTTTAGCAAGTTTCACCTGTAAGTTGGGTTCGAAACGCTTTTCAGGCTCAGTACTGGGCTCAAAACATGCAGCCCTGATGTCTCTCATGATAGCAGGTGGTTAATTAGAAATTCGCTGCTCGGCTGACCCAGCAGGAGCAAACGTATGCTAAAAATGTATGCAAAACCAAGAAGAGAGGCACATTTTAGCAAGTTTCACTTGTAAGTGGGCTTGGAAATGCTTTTCAGGCTCAGTACTGGGCTCAAGAGATGCAGCCCCGATGTCTCTCATGATAGCAGGTGGTTAAGTAGAAATTTTCTGCTCGGCTGACCCAGCAGGAGCAAACGTATGCTAAAAATGTATGCAAAACCAAGCTTTTCAGTGAAGAGCAGAGAGGCACATTTTAGCAAGTTTCACTTGTAAGTGGGGTTGGAAATGCTTTTCAGGCTCAGTACTGGGCTCAAGAGATGCAGCCCTGATGTCTCTCATGATAGCAGGTGGTTAAGTAGAAATTCGCTGCTCGGCTGACCCAGCAGGAGCAAACGTATGCCAAAAATGTACGCAGAATGAGCTTTTCAGTGAAGAGCAGAGAGGCACATTTTAGCAAGTTTCACTTGTATGTTGGGTTGGAAATGCTTTTCAGGCTCAGTACTGGGCTCAAAAGATGCAGCCCTGATGTCTCTCATGATAGCAGGTGGTTAAGTAGAAATTCGCTGCTCGGCTGACCCAGCAGGAGCAAACGTATGCTAAAAATGTATGCAGAACCAAGCTTTTCAGTGAAGAGCAGCCAGGCACATTTTAGCAAGTTTCACTTGTAAGTGGGGTTGGAAACGCTTTTCAGGCTCAGTACTGGGCTCAAAAGTGCAGCCCTGATGTCTCTCATGATAGCAGGTGGTTAAGTAGAAATTTGCTGCTCGGCTGACCCAGCAGGAGCAAACGTATGCTAAAAATGTATGCAGAACCAAGCTTTTCAGTAAAGAGCAGGTAGGCACATTTTAGCAAGTTTCACTTGTAAGCGGGGTTGGAAACGCTTTTCAGGCTCAGTACTGGGCTCAAAAGATGCAGCCCTGATGTCTCTCATGATAGCAGGTGGTTAAGTAGAAATTTGCTGCTCGGCTGACCCAGCAGGAGCAAACGTATGCTAAAAATGTATGCAGAACCAAGCTTTTCAGTGAAGAGCAGCCAGGCACATTTTAGCAAGTTTCACTTGTAAGTGGGGTTAGAAATGCTTTTCAGGCTCAGTACTGGGCTCAAAAGATGCAGCCCTGATGTCTCTCATGATAGCAGGTGGTTAAGTAGAAATTTGCTGCTCGGCTGACCCAGCAGGAGCAAACCTATGCCAAAAATGTACGCAGAATGAGCTTTTCAGTGAAGAGCAGCCAGGCACATTTTAGCAAGTTTCACTTGTAAGTGGGGTTGGAAATGCTTTTCAGGCTCAGTACTGGGCTCAAGAGATGCAGCCCCGATGTCTCTCATGATAGCAGGTGGTTAAGTAGAAATTTTCTGCTCGGCTGACCCAGCAGGAGCAATCGTATGCTAAAAATTTATGCAAAACCAAGCTTTTCAGTGAAGAGCATAGAGGCACATTTTAGCAAGTTTCACTTGTAAGTGGGCTTGGAAACGCTTTTCAGGCTCAGTACTGGGCTCAAGAGATGCAGCCCTGATGTCTCTCATGATAGCAGGTGGTTAAGTAGAAATTCGCTGCTCGGCTGACCCAGCAGGAGCAAACGTATGCCAAAAATGTACGCAGAATGAGCTTTTCAGTGAAGAGCAGAGAGGCACATTTTAGCAAGTTTCACTTGTAAGTGGGGTTGGAAATACTTTTCAGGCTCAGTACTGGGCTCAAAAGATGCAGCCCTGATGTCTCTCATGATAGCAGGTGGTTAAGTAGAAATTCGCTGCTCGGCTGACCCAGCAGGAGCAAACGTATGCCAAAAATGTACGCAGAACCAGCTTTTCAGTGAAGAGCAGCCAGGCACATTTTAGCAAGTTTCACTTATAGGTTGGGTTGGAAACGCTTTTCAGGCTCAGTACTGGGCTCAAAACATGCAGCCCTGATGTCTCTCATGATAGCAGGTGGTTAAGTAGAAATTTGCTGCTCGGCTGACCCAGCAGGAGCAAACGTACGCCAAAAATGTACGCAGAATGAGCTTTTCAGTGAAGAGCAGAGAGGCACATTTTAGCAAGTTTCACTTGTAAGTTGGGTTGGAAACGCTTTTCAGGCTCAGTACTGGGCTCAAAAGATGCAGCCCTGATGTCTCTCATGATAGCAGGTGGTTAAGTAGAACTTTGCTGCTCGGCTGACCCAGCATGAGCAAACGTATGCTAAAAATGTATGCAGAACCAAGCTTTTCAGTGAAGAGCAGCCAGGCACATTTTAGCAAGTTTCACTTGTAAGTGGGCTTGGAAATGCTTTTCAGGCTCAGTACTGGGCTCAAAAGATGCAGCCCTGATGTCTCTCATTATAGCAGGTGGTTAAGTAGAAATTCGCTGCTCGGCTGACCCAGCAGGAGCAAACGTATGCCAAAAATGTACGCAGAATGAGCTTTTCAGTGAAGAGCAGAGAGGCACATTTTAGCAACTTTCACTTGTAAGTTGGGTTGGAAACGCTTTTCAGGCTCAGTACTGGGCTCAAAACATGCAGCCCTGATGTCTCTCATGATAGCAGGTGGTTAAATAGAAATTCGCTGCTCGGCTGACCCAGCAGGAGCACAAACGTATGCTAAAAATGTTGCAGAACCAGCTTTTCAGTGAAGAGCAGTCAGGCACATTTTAGCAAGTTTCACTTGTGAGTGGGGTTGGAAATACTTTTCAGGCTCAGTACTGGGCTCAAAAGATGGAGCCCTGATGTCTCTCATGATAGCAGGTGGTTAAGTTGAAATTCGCGGCTCGGATGACCCAGCAGGAGCAAACGTATGCCAAAAATGTATGCAGAACCTAGCTTTTCAGTGAAGAGCAGGAGAGGCACACTTTAGCAAGTTTCACTTGTAAGTGGGGTTGGAACGCTTTTCAGGCTCAGTACTGGGCTCAAAAGATGCAGCCCTGATGTCTCTCATGATAGCAGGTGGTTAAGTAGAAATTTGCTGCTCGGCTGACCCAGCAGGAGCAAACGTATGCTAAAAATGTATGCAGAACCAAGCTTTTCAGTAAAGAGCAGAGAGGCACATTTTAGCAAGTTTCACTTGTAAGTGGGGTTGGAAACGCTTTTCAGGCTCAGTACTGGGCTCAAAACATGCAGCCCTGATGTCTCTCATGATAGCAGGTGGTTAAGTAGAAATTCGCTGCTCGGCTGACCCAGCAGGAGCAAACGTATGCTACAAATGTATGCAAAACCAAGCTTTTCAGTGAAGAGCAGCCAGGCACATTTTAGCAAGTTTCACTTGTTAAGTGGGGTTGGAAATGCTTTTCAGGCTCAGTACTGGGCTCAAAAGATGCAGCCCTGATGTCTCTCATGATAGCAGGTGGTTAAGTAGAAATTCGCTGCTCGGCTGACCCAGCAGGAGCAAACGTATGCCAAAAATGTACGCAGAATGAGCTTTTCAGTGAAGAGCAGAGAGGCACATTTTAGCAAGTTTCACCTGTAAGTTGGGTTCGAAATGCTTTTCAGGCTCAGTACTGGGCTCAAAACATGCAGCCCTGATGTCTCTCAAGATAGCAGGTGGTTAAGTAGAAATTCGCTGCTCGGCTGACCCAGCAGGAGCAAACGTATGCTAAAAATGTATGCAAAACCAAGCTTTTCAGTAAAGAGAAGAGAGGCACATTTTAGCAAGTTTAACTTGTAAGTGGGCTTGGAAATGCTTTTCAGGCTCAGTACTGGGCTCAAAAGATGAAGCCCTGATGTCTCTCATTGTAGCAGGTGGTTAAGTAGAAATTTACTGCTCGGCTGACCCAGCAGGAGCAAACGTATGCCAAAAATGTACGCAGAATGAGCTTTTCAGTGAAGAGCAGAGAGGCACATTTTAGCAAGTTTCACCTGTAAGTTGGGTTCGAAACGCTTTTCAGGCTCAGTACTGGGCTCAAAACATGCAGCCCTGATGTCTCTCATGATAGCAGGTGGTTAATTAGAAATTCGCTGCTCGGCTGACCCAGCAGGAGCAAACGTATGCTAAAAATGTATGCAAAACCAAGAAGAGAGGCACATTTTAGCAAGTTTCACTTGTAAGTGGGCTTGGAAATGCTTTTCAGGCTCAGTACTGGGCTCAAGAGATGCAGCCCCGATGTCTCTCATGATAGCAGGTGGTTAAGTAGAAATTTTCTGCTCGGCTGACCCAGCAGGAGCAAACGTATGCTAAAAATGTATGCAAAACCAAGCTTTTCAGTGAAGAGCAGAGAGGCACATTTTAGCAAGTTTCACTTGTAAGTGGGGTTGGAAATGCTTTTCAGGCTCAGTACTGGGCTCAAGAGATGCAGCCCTGATGTCTCTCATGATAGCAGGTGGTTAAGTAGAAATTCGCTGCTCGGCTGACCCAGCAGGAGCAAACGTATGCCAAAAATGTACGCAGAATGAGCTTTTCAGTGAAGAGCAGAGAGGCACATTTTAACAAGTTTCACTTGTATGTTGGGTTGGAAATGCTTTTCAGGCTCAGTACTGGGCTCAAAAGATGCAGCCCTGATGTCTCTCATGATAGCAGGTGGTTAAGTAGAAATTCGCTGCTCGGCTGACCCAGCAGGAGCAAACGTATGCTAAAAATGTATGCAGAACCAAGCTTTTCAGTGAAGAGCAGCCAGGCACATTTTAGCAAGTTTCACTTGTAAGTGGGGTTGGAAACGCTTTTCAGGCTCAGTACTGGGCTCAAAAGTGCAGCCCTGATGTCTCTCATGATAGCAGGTGGTTAAGTAGAAATTTGCTGCTCGGCTGACCCAGCAGGAGCAAACGTATGCTAAAAATGTATGCAGAACCAAGCTTTTCAGTAAAGAGCAGAGAGGCACATTTTAGCAAGTTTCACTTGTAAGCGGGGTTGGAAACGCTTTTCAGGCTCAGTACTGGGCTCAAAAGATGCAGCCCTGATGTCTCTCATGATAGCAGGTGGTTAAGTAGAAATTCGCTGCTCGGCTGACCCAGCAGGAGCAAACGTATGCTAAAAATGTATGCAGAACCAAGCTTTTCAGTGAAGAGCAGCCAGGCACATTTTAGCAAGTTTCACTTGTAAGTGGGGTTAGAAATGCTTTTCAGGCTCAGTACTGGGCTCAAAAGATGCAGCCCTGATGTCTCTCATGATAGCAGGTGGTTAAGTAGAAATTTGCTGCTCGGCTGACCCAGCAGGAGCAAACCTATGCCAAAAATGTACGCAGAATGAGCTTTTCAGTGAAGAGCAGCCAGGCACATTTTAGCAAGTTTCACTTGTAAGTGAGGTTGGAAACGCTTTTCAGGCTCAGTACTGGGCTCAAAACATGCAGCCCTGATGTCTCTCATGATAGCAGGTGGTTAATTAGAAATTCGCTGCTCGGCTGAACCAGCAGGAGCAAACGTATGCTAAAAATGTATGCAAAACCAAGCTTTTCAGTGAAGAGCAGCCAGGCACATTTTAGGAAGTTTCACTTGTTAAGTGGGGTTGGAAATGCTTTTCAGGCTCAGTACTGGGCTGAAAAGATGAAGCCCTGATGTCTCTCATTGTAGCAGGTGGTTAAGTAGAAATGTACTGCTCGGCTGACCCAGCAGGAGCAAACGTATGCTAAAAATGTTGCAGAACCAAGCTTTTCAGTGAAGAGCAGCCAGGCACATTTTAGCAAGTTTCACTTGTAAGTGGGGTTGGAAATGCTTTTCAGGCTCAGTACTGGGCTCAAGAGATGCAGCCCCGATGTCTCTCATGATAGCAGGTGGTTAAGTAGAAATTTTCTGCTCGGCTGACCCAGCAGGAGCAATCGTATGCTAAAAATGTATGCAAAACCAAGCTTTTCAGTGAAGAGCATAGAGGCACATTTTAGCAAGTTTCACTTGTAAGTGGGCTTGGAAACGCTTTTCAGGCTCAGTACTGGGCTCAAGAGATGCAGCCCTGATGTCTCTCATGATAGCAGGTGGTTAAGTAGAAATTCGCTGCTCGGCTGACCCAGCAGGAGCAAACGTATGCCAAAAATGTACGCAGAATGAGCTTTTCAGTGAAGAGCAGAGAGGCACATTTTAGCAAGTTTCACTTGTAAGTGGGGTTGGAAATACTTTTCAGGCTCAGTACTGGGCTCAAAAGATGCAGCCCTGATGTCTCTCATGATAGCAGGTGGTTAAGTAGAAATTCGCTGCTCGGCTGACCCAGCAGGAGCAAACGTATGCCAAAAATGTACGCAGAACCAGCTTTTCAGTGAAGAGCAGCCAGGCACATTTTAGCAAGTTTCACTTATAGGTTGGGTTGGAAACGCTTTTCAGGCTCAGTACTGGGCTCAAAACATGCAGCCCTGATGTCTCTCATGATAGCAGGTGGTTAAGTAGAAATTTGCTGCTCGGCTGACCCAGCAGGAGCAAACGTACGCCAAAAATGTACGCAGAATGAGCTTTTCAGTGAAGAGCAGAGAGGCACATTTTAGCAAGTTTCACTTGTAAGTTGGGTTGGAAACGCTTTTCAGGCTCAGTACTGGGCTCAAAAGATGCAGCCCTGATGTCTCTCATGATAGCAGGTGGTTAAGTAGAACTTTGCTGCTCGGCTGACCCAGCATGAGCAAACGTATGCTAAAAATGTATGCAGAACCAAGCTTTTCAGTGAAGAGCAGCCAGGCACATTTTAGCAAGTTTCACTTGTAAGTGGGCTTGGAAATGCTTTTCAGGCTCAGTACTGGGCTCAAAAGATGCAGCCCTGATGTCTCTCATTATAGCAGGTGGTTAAGTAGAAATTCGCTGCTCGGCTGACCCAGCAGGAGCAAACGTATGCCAAAAATGTACGCAGAATGAGCTTTTCAGTGAAGAGCAGAGAGGCACATTTTAGCAACTTTCACTTGTAAGTTGGGTTGGAAACGCTTTTCAGGCTCAGTACTGGGCTCAAAACATGCAGCCCTGATGTCTCTCATGATAGCAGGTGGTTAAATAGAAATTCGCTGCTCGGCTGACCCAGCAGGAGCACAAACGTATGCTAAAAATGTTGCAGAACCAGCTTTTCAGTGAAGAGCAGTCAGGCACATTTTAGCAAGTTTCACTTGTGAGTGGGGTTGGAAATACTTTTCAGGCTCAGTACTGGGCTCAAAAGATGGAGCCCTGATGTCTCTCATGATAGCAGGTGGTTAAGTTGAAATTCGCGGCTCGGATGACCCAGCAGGAGCAAACGTATGCCAAAAATGTATGCAGAACCTAGCTTTTCAGTGAAGAGCAGGAGAGGCACACTTTAGCAAGTTTCACTTGTAAGTGGGGTTGGAACGCTTTTCAGGCTCAGTACTGGGCTCAAAAGATGCAGCCCTGATGTCTCTCATGATAGCAGGTGGTTAAGTAGAAATTTGCTGCTCGGCTGACCCAGCAGGAGCAAACGTATGCTAAAAATGTATGCAGAACCAAGCTTTTCAGTAAAGAGCAGAGAGGCACATTTTAGCAAGTTTCACTTGTAAGTGGGGTTGGAAACGCTTTTCAGGCTCAGTACTGGGCTCAAAAGATGCAGCCCTGATGTCTCTCATGATAGCAGGTGGTTAAGTAGAAATTCGCTGCTCGGCTGACCCAGCAGGAGCAAACGTATGCTAAAAATGTATGCAGAACCAAGCTTTTCAGTGAAGAGCAGCCAGGCACATTTTAGCAAGTTTCACTTGTAAGTGGGGTTAGAAATGCTCTTCAGGCTCAGTACTGGGCTCAAAAGATGAAGCCCTGATGTCTCTCATTGTAGCAGGTGGTTAAGTAGAAATTTACTGCTCGGCTGACCCAGCAGGAGCAAACGTATGCTAAAAATGTTGCAGAACCAGCTTTTCAGTGAAGAGCAGCCAGGCACATTTTAGCAGGTTTCTCTTGTAAGTGGGGTTGGAAATGCTTTTCAGGCTCAGTACTGGGCTCAAGAGATGAAGCCCTGATGTCTCTCATGATAGCAGGTGGTTAAGTAGAAATTTGCTGCTCGGCTGACCCAGCAGGAGCAAACGTATGCTAAAAATGTTGCAGAACCAGCTTTTCAGTGAAGAGCAGCCAGGCACATTTTAGCAAGTTTCACTTGTAAGTGGGGTTGGAAATACTTTTCAGGCTCAGTACTAGGCTCAAAAGATGCAGCCCTGATGTCTCTCATGATAGCAAGTGGTTAAGTAGAAATTCGCTGCTCGGCTGACCCAGCAGGAGCAAACGTATGCCAAAAATGTATGCAGAACCAAGCTTTTCAGTGAAGAGCAGAGGGGCACATTTTAGCAAGTTTCACTTGTAAGTGGGGTTGGAAACGCTTTTCAGGCTCAGTACTGGGCTCAAAAGATGCAGCCCTGATGTCTCTCATGATAGCAGGTGGTTAATTAGAAATTTGCTGCTCGGCTGACCCAGCAGGAGCAAACGTATGCTAAAAATGTATGCAAACCAAGCTTTTCAGTAAAGAGCAGATAGGCACATTTTAGCAAGTTTCACTTGTAAGTGGGGTTGGAAACGCTTTTCAGGCTCAGTACTGGGCTCAAAAGATGCAGCCCTGATGTCTCTCATGATAGCAGGTGGTCATTAGAAATTCGCTGCTCGGCTGACCCAGCAGGAGCAAACGTATGCTAAAAATGTATGCAGAACCAAGCTTTTCAGTGAAGAGCAGCCAGGCACATTTTAGCAAGTTTCACTTGTAAGTGGGGTTAGAAACGCTTTTCAGGCTCAGTTCTGGGCTCAAAACATGCAGCCCTGATGTCTCTCATGATAGCAGGTGGTTAATTAGAAATTCGCTGCTCGGCTGAACCAGCAGGAGCAAACGTATGCTAAAAATGTATGCAAAACCAAGCTTTTCAGTGAAGAGCAGCCAGGCACATTTTAGCAAGTTTCACTTGTAAGTGGGTTTGGAAATGCTTTTCAGGCTCAGTACTGGGCTCAAAAGATGCAGACCTGATGTCTCTCATGATAGCAGGTGGTTAAGTAGAAATTTGCTGCTCGGCTGACCCGGCAGGAGCAAACCTATGCCAAAAATGTACGCAGAATGAGCTTTTCAGTGAAGAGCAGCCAGGCACATTTTAGCAAGTTTCACTTGTAAGTGAGGTTGGAAACGCTTTTCAGGCTCAGTACTGGGCTCAAAACATGCAGCCCTGATGTCTCTCATGATAGAAGGTGGTTAATTAGAAATTCGCTGCTCGGCTGAACCAGCAGGAGCAAACGTATGCTACAAATGTATGCAAAACCAAGCTTTTCAGTGAAGAGCAGCCAGGCACATTTTAGCAAGTTTCACTTGTTAAGTGGGGTTGGAAATGCTTTTCAGGCTCAGTACTGGGCTCAAAAGATGCAGCCCTGATGTCTCTTATGATAGCAGGTGGTTAAGTAGAAATTCGCTGCTCGGCTGACCCAGCAGGAGCAAACGTATGCCAAAAATGTACGCAGAATGAGCTTTTCAGTGAAGAGCAGAGAGGCACATTTTAGCAAGTTTCACCTGTAAGTTGGGTTCGAAACGCTTTTCAGGCTCAGTACTGGGCTCAAAACATGCAGCCCTGATGTCTCTCATGATAGCAAGTGGTTAATTAGAAATTCGCTGCTCGGCTGACCCAGCAGGAGCAAACGTATGCTAAAAATGTATGCAAAACCAAGTTTTTCAGTAAAGAGAAGAGAGGCACATTTTAGCAAGTTTCACTTGTAAGTGGGCTTGGAAATGCTTTTCAGGCTCAGTACTGGGCTCAAAAGATGAAGCCCTGATGTCTCTCATTGTAGCAGGTGGTTAAGTAGAAATTTACTGCTCGGCTGACCCAGCAGGAGCAAACGTATGCTAAAAATGTTGCAGAACCAGCTTTTCAGTGAAGAGCAGCCAGGCACATTTTAGCAAGTTTCTCTTGTAAGTGGGGTTGGAAATGCTTTTCAGGCTCAGTACTGGGCTCAAGAGATGAAGCCCTGATGTCTCTCATGATAGCAGGTGGTTAAGTAGAAATTTGCTGCTCGGCTGACCCAGCAGGAGCAAACGTATGCTAAAAATGTTGCAGAACCAGCTTTTCAGTGAAGAGCAGCCAGGCACATTTTAGCAAGTTTCACTTGTAAGTGGGGTTGGAAATACTTTTCAGGCTCAGTACTAGGCTCAAAAGATGCAGCCCTGATGTCTCTCATGATAGCAAGTGGTTAAGTAGAAATTCGCTGCTCGGCTGACCCAGCAGGAGCAAACGTATGCCAAAAATGTATGCAGAACCAAGCTTTTCAGTGAAGAGCAGAGGGGCACATTTTAGCAAGTTTCACTTGTAAGTGGGGTTGGAAACGCTTTTCAGGCTCAGTACTGGGCTCAAAAGATGCAGCCCTGATGTCTCTCATGATAGCAGGTGGTTAATTAGAAATTTGCTGCTCGGCTGACCCAGCAGGAGCAAACGTATGCTAAAAATGTATGCAAACCAAGCTTTTCAGTAAAGAGCAGAGAGGCACATTTTAGCAAGTTTCACTTGTAAGTGGGGTTGGAAACGCTTTTCAGGCTCAGTACTGGGCTCAAAAGATGCAGCCCTGATGTCTCTCATGATAGCAGGTGGTCATTAGAAATTCGCTGCTCGGCTGACCCAGCAGGAGCAAACGTATGCTAAAAATGTATGCAGAACCAAGCTTTTCAGTGAAGAGCAGCCAGGCACATTTTAGCAAGTTTCACTTGTAAGTGGGGTTAGAAACGCTTTTCAGGCTCAGTTCTGGGCTCAAAACATGCAGCCCTGATGTCTCTCATGATAGCAGGTGGTTAATTAGAAATTCGCTGCTCGGCTGAACCAGCAGGAGCAAACGTATGCTAAAAATGTATGAAAAACCAAGCTTTTCAGTGAAGAGCAGCCAGGCACATTTTAGCAAGTTTCACTTGTAAGTGGGGTTGGAAATGCTTTTCAGGCTCAGTACTGGGCTCAAAAGATGCAGCCCTGATGTCTCTCATGATAGCAGGTGGTTAAGTAGAAATTCGCTGCTCGGCTGACCCAGCAGGAGCAAATGTATGCTAAAAATGTATGCAGAACCAAGCTTTTCAGTGAAGAGCAGCCAGGCACATTTTAGCAAGTTTCACTTTTAAGTGGGGTTAGAAATGCTTTTCAGGCTCAGTACTGGGCTCAAAAGATGCAGCCCTGATGTCTCTCATGATAGCAGGTGGTTAAGTAGAAATTTGCTGCTCGGCTGACCCAGCAGGAGCAAACCTATGCCAAAAATGTACGCAGAATGAGCTTTTCAGTGAAGAGCAGCCAGGCACATTTTAGCAAGTTTCACTTGTAAGTGAGGTTGGAAACGCTTTTCAGGCTCAGTACTGGGCTCAAAACATGCAGCCCTGATGTCTCTCATGATAGCAGGTGGTTAATTAGAAATTCGCTGCTCGGCTGAACCAGCAGGAGCAAACGTATGCTACAAATGTATGCAAAACCAAGCTTTTCAGTGAAGAGCAGCCAGGCACATTTTAGCAAGTTTCACTTGTTAAGTGGGGTTGGAAATGCTTTTCAGGCTCAGTACTGGGCTCAAAAGATGCAGCCCTGATGTCTCTCATGATAGCAGGTGGTTAAGTAGAAATTCGCTGCTCGGCTGACCCAGCAGGAGCAAACGTATGCCAAAAATGTACGCAGAATGAGCTTTTCAGTGAAGAGCAGAGAGGCACATTTTAGCAAGTTTCACCTGTAAGTTGGGTTCGAAATGCTTTTCAGGCTCAGTACTGGGCTCAAAACATGCAGCCCTGATGTCTCTCAAGATAGCAGGTGGTTAAGTAGAAATTCGCTGCTCGGCTGACCCAGCAGGAGCAAACGTATGCTAAAAATGTATGCAAAACCAAGCTTTTCAGTAAAGAGAAGAGAGGCACATTTTAGCAAGTTTCACTTGTAAGTGGGCTTGGAAATGCTTTTCAGGCTCAGTACTGGGCTCAAAAGATGAAGCCCTGATGTCTCTCATTGTAGCAGGTGGTTAAGTAGAAATTTACTGCTCGGCTGACCCAGCAGGAGCATACGTATGCCAAAAATGTACGCAGAATGAGCTTTTCAGTGAAGAGCAGAGAGGCACATTTTAGCAAGTTTCACCTGTAAGTTGGGTTCGAAATGCTTTTCAGGCTCAGTACTGGGCTCAAAACATGCAGCCCTGATGTCTCTCATGATAGCAGGTGGTTAAGTAGAAATTTGCTGCTCGGCTGACCCAGCAGGAGCAAACGTATGCTAAAAATGTTGCAGAACCAGCTTTTCAGTGAAGAGCAGCCAGGCACATTTTAGCAAGTTTCACTTGTAAGTGGGGTTGGAAATACTTTTCAGGCTCAGTACTAGGCTCAAAAGATGCAGCCCTGATGTCTCTCATGATAGCAAGTGGTTAAGTAGAAATTCGCTGCTCGGCTGACCCAGCAGGAGCAAACGTATGCCAAAAATGTATGCAGAACCAAGCTTTTCAGTGAAGAGCAGAGGGGCACATTTTAGCAAGTTTCACTTGTAAGTGGGGTTGGAAACGCTTTTCAGGCTCAGTACTGGGCTCAAAAGATGCAGCCCTGATGTCTCTCATGATAGCAGGTGGTTAATTAGAAATTTGCTGCTCGGCTGACCCAGCAGGAGCAAACGTATGCTAAAAATGTATGCAAACCAAGCTTTTCAGTAAAGAGCAGAGAGGCACATTTTAGCAAGTTTCACTTGTAAGTGGGGTTGGAAACGCTTTTCAGGCTCAGTACTGGGCTCAAAAGATGCAGCCCTGATGTCTCTCATGATAGCAGGTGGTCATTAGAAATTCGCTGCTCGGCTGACCCAGCAGGAGCAAACGTATGCTAAAAATGTATGCAGAACCAAGCTTTTCAGTGAAGAGCAGCCAGGCACATTTTAGCAAGTTTCACTTGTAAGTGGGGTTAGAAACGCTTTTCAGGCTCAGTTCTGGGCTCAAAACATGCAGCCCTGATGTCTCTCATGATAGCAGGTGGTTAATTAGAAATTCGCTGCTCGGCTGAACCAGCAGGAGCAAACGTATGCTAAAAATGTATGAAAAACCAAGCTTTTCAGTGAAGAGCAGCCAGGCACATTTTAGCAAGTTTCACTTGTAAGTGGGGTTGGAAATGCTTTTCAGACTCAGTACTGGGCTCAAAAGATGCAGCCCTGATGTCTCTCATGATAGCAGGTGGTTAAGTAGAAATTCGCTGCTCGGCTGACCCAGCAGGAGCAAATGTATGCTAAAAATGTATGCAGAACCAAGCTTTTCAGTGAAGAGCAGCCAGGCACATTTTAGCAAGTTTCACTTTTAAGTGGGGTTAGAAATGCTTTTCAGGCTCAGTACTGGGCTCAAAAGATGCAGCCCTGATGTCTCTCATGATAGCAGGTGGTTAAGTAGAAATTTGCTGCTCGGCTGACCCAGCAGGAGCAAACCTATGCCAAAAATGTACGCAGAATGAGCTTTTCAGTGAAGAGCAGCCAGGCACATTTTAGCAAGTTTCACTTGTAAGTGAGGTTGGAAACGCTTTTCAGGCTCAGTACTGGGCTCAAAACATGCAGCCCTGATGTCTCTCATGATAGCAGGTGGTTAATTAGAAATTCGCTGCTCGGCTGAACCAGCAGGAGCAAACGTATGCTACAAATGTATGCAAAACCAAGCTTTTCAGTGAAGAGCAGCCAGGCACATTTTAGCAAGTTTCACTTGTTAAGTGGGGTTGGAAATGCTTTTCAGGCTCAGTACTGGGCTCAAAAGATGCAGCCCTGATGTCTCTCATGATAGCAGGTGGTTAAGTAGAAATTCGCTGCTCGGCTGACCCAGCAGGAGCAAACGTATGCCAAAAATGTACGCAGAATGAGCTTTTCAGTGAAGAGCAGAGAGGCATATTTTAGCAAGTTTCACCTGTAAGTTGGGTTCGAAATGCTTTTCAGGCTCAGTACTGGGCTCAAAACATGCAGCCCTGATGTCTCTCAAGATAGCAGGTGGTTAAGTAGAAATTCGCTGCTCGGCTGACCCAGCAGGAGCAAACGTATGCTAAAAATGTATGCAAAACCAAGCTTTTCAGTAAAGAGAAGAGAGGCACATTTTAGCAAGTTTCACTTGTAAGTGGGCTTGGAAATGCTTTTCAGGCTCAGTACTGGGCTCAAAAGATGAAGCCCTGATGTCTCTCATTGTAGCAGGTGGTTAAGTAGAAATTTACTGCTCGGCTGACCCAGCAGGAGCATACGTATGCCAAAAATGTACGCAGAATGAGCTTTTCAGTGAAGAGCAGAGAGGCACATTTTAGCAAGTTTCACCTGTAAGTTGGGTTCGAAATGCTTTTCAGGCTCAGTACTGGGCTCAAAACATGCAGCCCTGATGTCTCTCATGATAGCAGGTGGTTAATTAGAAATTCGCTGCTCGGCTGACCCAGCAGGAGCAAACGTATGCTAAAAATGTATGCAAAACCAAGAAGAGAGGCACATTTTAGCAAGTTTCACTTGTAAGTGGGCTTGGAAATTCTTTTCAGGCTCAGTACTGGGCTCAAAAGATGAAGCCCTGATGTCTCTCATTGTAGCAGGTGATTAAGTAGAAATTTACTGCTCGGCTGACCCAGCAGGAGCAAACGTATGCTAAAAATGTTGCAGAACCAAGCTTTTCAGTGAAGAGCAGCCAGGCACATTTTAGCAAGTTTCACTTGTAAGTGGGGTTGGAAATGCTTTTCAGGCTCAGTACTGGGCTCAAGAGATGCAGCCCCGATGTCTCTCATGATAGCAGGTGGTTAAGTAGAAATTTTCTGCTCGGCTGACCCAGCAGGAGCAAACGTATGCTAAAAATGTATGCAAAACCAAGCTTTTCAGTGAAGAGCAGAGAGGCACATTTTAGCAAGTTTCACTTGTAAGTGGGCTTGGAAACGCTTTTCAGGCTCAGTACTGGGCTCAAAAGATGCAGCCCTGATGTCTCTCATGATAGCAGGTGGTTAAGTAGAAATTCGTTGCTCGACTGACTCAGCAGGAGCAAACGTATGCTAAAAATGTTGCAGAACCAAGCTTTTCAGTGAATCGCAGCCAGGCACATTTTAGCAAGTTTCACTTGTAAGTGGGGTTGGAAATGCTTTTCAGGCTCCGTACTGGGCTCAAGAGATGCAGCCCTGATGTCTCTCATGATAGCAGGTGGTTAAGTAGAAATTCGCTGCTCGGCTGACCCAGCAGGAGCAAACGTATGCCAAAAATGTACGCAGAATGAGTTTTTTAGTGAAGAGCAGAGAGGCACATTTTAGCAAGTTTCACTTGTAAGTTGGGTTGGAAACGCTTTTCAGGCTCAGTGCTGGGCTCAAAACATGCAGCCCTGATGTCTCTCATGATAGCAGGTGGTTAATTAGAAATTCGCTGCTCGGCTGACCCAGCAGGAGCAAACGTATGCTAAAAATGTTGCAGAACCAAGCTTTTCAGTGAAGAGCAGAGGGGCACATTTGAGCAAGTTTCACTTGTAAGTGGGGTTGGAAATACTTTTCAGGCTCAGTACTGGGCTCAAAAGATGCAGCCCTGATGTCTCTCATGATAGCAGGTGGTTAAGTAGAAATTCGCTGCTCGGCTGACCGAGCAGGAGCAAACGTATGCCAAAAATGTATGCAGAACCAAGCTTTTCAGTGAAGAGCAGAGGGGCACATTTGAGCAAGTTTCACTTGTAAGTGGGGTTGGAAACGCTTTTCAGGCTCAGTACTGGGCTCAAAATATGCAGCCCTGATGTCTCTCATGATAGCAGGTGGTTAATTAGAAATTTGCTGCTTGGCTGACCCAGCAGGAGCAAACGTATGCTAAAAATGTATGCAAACCAAGCTTTTCAGTAAAGAGCAGAGAGGCACATTTTAGCAAGTTTCACTTGTAAGTGGGGTTGGAAACGCTTTTCAGGCTCAGTACTGGGCTCAAAAGATGCAGCCCTGATGTCTCTCATGATAGCAGGTGGTCATTAGAAATTCACTGCTCGGCTGACCCAGCAGGAGCAAACGTATGCTAAAAATGTATGCAGAACCAAGCTTTTCAGTGAAGAGCAGCCAGGCACATTTTAGCAAGTTTCACTTGTAAGTGGGGTTAGAAACGCTTTTCAGGCTCAGTACTGGGCTCAAAACCTGCAGCCCTAATGTCTCTCATGATAGCAGGTGGTTAATTAAAAATTCGCTGCTCGGCTGAACCAGCAGGAGCAAACGTATGCTAAAAATGTATGCAAAACCAAGCTTTTCAGTGAAGAGCAGCCAGGCACATTTTAGCAAGTTTCACTTGTAAGTGGGGTTGGAAATGCTTTTCAGGTTCAGTACTGGGCTCAAAAGATGCAGCCCTGATGTCTCTCATGATAGCAGGTGGTTAAGTAGAAATTCGCTGCTCGGCTGACCCAGCAGGAGCAAACGTATGCCAAAAATGTACGCAGAATGAGCTTTTCAGTGAAGAGCAGAGAGGCACATTTTAGCAAGTTTCACTTGTAAGTTGGGTTCAAAACGCTTTTCAGGCTCAGTACTGGGCTCAAAACATGCAGTCCTGATGTCTCTCATGATAGCAGGTGGTTAATTAGAAATTCGCTGCTCGGCTGACCCAGCAGGAGCAAACATATGCTAAAAATGTTGCAGAACCAAGCTTTTCAATGAAGAGCAGCCAGGCACAATTTAGCAAGTTTCACTTGTAAGTGGGGTTGGAAATGCTTTTCAGGCTCAGTACTGGGCTCAAAAGATGCAGCCCTGATGTCTCTCATGATAGCAGGTGGTTAAGTAGAAATTCGCTGCTCGGCTGACCCAGCAGGAGCAAACGTATGCTAAAAATGTACGCAGAATGAGCTTTTCAGTGAAGAGCAGCCAGGCACATTTTAGCAAGTTTCACTTGTAAGTGAGGTTGGAAACGCTTTTCAGGCTCAGTACTGGGCTCAAAACATGCAGCCCTGATGTCTCTCATGATAGCAGGTGGTTAAGTAGAAATTCGCTGCTCGGCTGACCCAGCAGGAGCAAACGTATGCTACAAATGTATGCAAAACCAAGCTTTTCAGTGAAGAGCAGCCAGGCACATTTTAGCAAGTTTCACTTGTTAAGTGGGGTTGGAAATGCTTTTCAGGCTCAGTACTGGGCTCAAAAGATGCAGCCCTGATGTCTCTCATGATAGCAGGTGGTTAAGTAGAAATTCGCTGCTCGGCTGACCCAGCAGGAGCAAACGTATGCCAAAAATGTACGCAGAATGAGCTTTTCAGTGAAGAGCAGAGAGGCACATTTTAGCAAGTTTCACCTGTAAGTTGGGTTCGAAATGCTTTTCAGGCTCAGTACTGGGCTCAAAACATGCAGCCCTGATGTCTCTCAAGATAGCAGGTGGTTAAGTAGAAATTCGCTGCTCGGCTGACCCAGCAGGAGCAAACGTATGCTAAAAATGTATGCAAAACCAAGCTTTTCAGTAAAGAGAAGAGAGGCACATTTTAGCAAGTTTCACTTGTAAGTGGGCTTGGAAATGCTTTTCAGGCTCAGTACTGGGCTCAAAAGATGAAGCCCTGATGTCTCTCATTGTAGCAGGTGGTTAAGTAGAAATTTACTGCTCGGCTGACCCAGCAGGAGCAAACGTATGCCAAAAATGTACGCAGAATGAGCTTTTCAGTGAAGAGCAGAGAGGCACATTTTAGCAAGTTTCACCTGTAAGTTGGGTTCGAAACGCTTTTCAGGCTCAGTACTGGGCTCAAAACATGCAGCCCTGATGTCTCTCATGATAGCAGGTGGTTAATTAGAAATTAGCTGCTCGGCTGACCCAGCAGGAGCAAACGTATGCTAAAAATGTATGCAAAACCAAGAAGAGAGGCACATTTTAGCAAGTTTCACTTGTAAGTGGGCTTGGAAATGCTTTTCAGGCTCAGTACTGGGCTCAAGAGATGCAGCCCCGATGTCTCTCATGATAGCAGGTGGTTAAGTAGAAATTTTCTGCTCGGCTGACCCAGCAGGAGCAAACGTATGCTAAAAATGTATGCAAAACCAAGCTTTTCAATGAAGAGCAGAGAGGCACATTTTAGCAAGTTTCACTTGTAAGTGGGGTTGGAAATGCTTTTCAGGCTCAGTACTGGGCTCAAGAGATGCAGCCCTGATGTCTCTCATGATAGCAGGTGGTTAAGTAGAAATTCGCTGCTCGGCTGACCCAGCAGGAGCAAACGTATGCCAAAAATGTACGCAGAATGAGCTTTTCAGTGAAGAGCAGAGAGGCACATTTTAGCAAGTTTCACTTGTAAGTTGGGTTGGAAATGCTTTTCAGGCTCAGTACTGGGCTCAAAACATGCAGCCCTGATGTCTCTCATGATAGCAGGTGGTTAATTAGAAATTCGCTGCTCGGCTGACCCAGCAGGAGCAAACGTATGCTAAAAATGTTGCAGAACCAGCTTTTCAGTGAAGAGCAGCCAGGCACATTTTAGCAAGTTTCACTTGTAAGTGGGGTTGGAAACGCTTTTCAGGCTCAGTACTGGGCTCAAAAGTGCAGCCCTGATGTCTCTCATGATAGCAGGTGGTTAAGTAGAAATGTGCTGCTCGGCTGACCCAGCAGGAGCAAACGTATGCTAAAAATGTATGCAGAACCAAGCTTTTCAGTAAAGAGCAGAGAGGCACATTTTAGCAAGTTTCACTTGTAAGTGGGGTTGGAAACGCTTTTCAGGCTCAGTACTGGGCTCAAAAGATGCAGCCCTGATGTCTCTCATGATAGCAGGTGGTTAAGTAGAAATTCGCTGCTCGGCTGACCCAGCAGGAGCAAACGTATGCTAAAAATGTATGCAGAACCAAGCTTTTCAGTGAAGAGCAGCCAGGCACATTTTAGCAAGTTTCACTTGTAAGTGGGGTTAGAAATGCTTTTCAGGCTCAGTACTGGGCTCAAAAGATGCAGCCCTGATGTCTCTCATGATAGCAGGTGGTTAAGTAGAAATTTGCTGCTCGGCTGACCCAGCAGGAGCAAACCTATGCCAAAAATGTACGCAGAATGAGCTTTTCAGTGAAGAGCAGCCAGGCACATTTTAGCAAGTTTCACTTGTAAGTGAGGTTGGAAACGCTTTTCAGGCTCAGTACTGGGCTCAAAACATGCAGCCCTGATGTCTCTCATGATAGCAGGTGGTTAATTAGAAATTCGCTGCTCGGCTGAACCAGCAGGAGCAAACGTATGCTAAAAATGTATGCAAAACCAAGCTTTTCAGTGAAGAGCAGCCAGGCACATTTTAGGAAGTTTCACTTGTTAAGTGGGGTTGGAAATGCTTTTCAGGCTCAGTACTGGGCTCAAAAGATGCAGCCCTGATGTCTCTCATGATAGCAGGTGGTTAAGTAGAAATTCGCTGCTCGGCTGACCCAGCAGGAGCAAACGTATGCCAAAAATGTACGCAGAAAGAGCTTTTCAGTGAAGAGCAGAGAGGCACATTTTAGCAAGTTTCACCTGTAAGTTGGGTTCGAAACGCTTTTCAGGCTCAGTACTGGGCTCAAAACATGCAGCCCTGATGTCTCTCATGATATCAGGTGGTTAATTAGAAATTCGCTGCTCGGCTGACCCAGCAGGAGCAAACGTATGCTAAAAATGTATGCAAAACCAAGCTTTTCAGTAAAGAGCAGAGAGGCACATTTTAGCAAGTTTCACTTGTAAGTGGGCTTGGAAATGCTTTTCAGGCTCAGTACTGGGCTGAAAAGATGAAGCCCTGATGTCTCTCATTGTAGCAGGTGGTTAAGTAGAAATGTACTGCTCGGCTGACCCAGCAGGAGCAAACGTATGCTAAAAATGTTGCAGAACCAAGCTTTTCAGTGAAGAGCAGCCAGGCACATTTTAGCAAGTTTCACTTGTAAGTGGGGTTGGAAATGCTTTTCAGGCTCAGTACTGGGCTCAAGAGATGCAACCCCGATGTCTCTCATGATAGCAGGTGGTTAAGTAGAAATTTTCTGCTCGGCTGACCCAGCAGGAGCAATCGTATGCTAAAAATGTATGCAAAACCAAGCTTTTCAGTGAAGAGCATAGAGGCACATTTTAGCAAGTTTCACTTGTAAGTGGGCTTGGAAACGCTTTTCAGGCTCAGTACTGGGCTCAAGAGATGCAGCCCTGATGTCTCTCATGATAGCAGGTGGTTAAGTAGAAATTCGCTGCTCGGCTGACCCAGCAGGAGCAAACGTATGCCAAAAATGTACGCAGAATGAGCTTTTCAGTGAAGAGCAGCCAGGCACATTTTAGCAAGTTTCACTTGTAAGTGGGGTTGGAAATGCTTTTCAGGCTCAGTACTGGGCTCAAGAGATGCAACCCCGATGTCTCTCATGATAGCAGGTGGTTAAGTAGAAATTTTCTGCTCGGCTGACCCAGCAGGAGCAATCGTATGCTAAAAATTTATGCAAAACCAAGCTTTTCAGTGAAGAGCATAGAGGCACATTTTAGCAAGTTTCACTTGTAAGTGGGCTTGGAAATGCTTTTCAGGCTCAGTACTGGGCTCAAAAGATGAAGCCCTGATGTCTCTCATTGTAGCAGGTGGTTAAGTAGAAATTTACTGCTCGGCTGACCCAGCAGGAGCATACGTATGCCAAAAATGTACGCAGAATGAGCTTTTCAGTGAAGAGCAGAGAGGCACATTTTAGCAAGTTTCACCTGTAAGTTGGGTTCGAAATGCTTTTCAGGCTCAGTACTGGGCTCAAAACATGCAGCCCTGATGTCTCTCATGATAGCAGGTGGTTAATTAGAAATTCGCTGCTCGGCTGACCCAGCAGGAGCAAACGTATGCTAAAAATGTATGCAAAACCAAGAAGAGAGGCACATTTTAGCAAGTTTCACTTGTAAGTGGGCTTGGAAATTCTTTTCAGGCTCAGTACTGGGCTCAAAAGATGAAGCCCTGATGTCTCTCATTGTAGCAGGTGATTAAGTAGAAATTTACTGCTCGGCTGACCCAGCAGGAGCAAACGTATGCTAAAAATGTTGCAGAACCAAGCTTTTCAGTGAAGAGCAGCCAGGCACATTTTAGCAAGTTTCACTTGTAAGTGGGGTTGGAAATGCTTTTCAGGCTCAGTACTGGGCTCAAGAGATGCAGCCCAGATGTCTCTCATGATAGCAGGTGGTTAAGTAGAAATTTTCTGCTCGGCTGACCCAGCAGGAGCAAACGTATGCTAAAAATGTATGCAAAACCAAGCTTTTCAGTGAAGAGCAGAGAGGCACATTTTAGCAAGTTTCACTTGTAAGTGGGCTTGGAAACGCTTTTCAGGCTCAGTACTGGGCTCAAAAGATGCAGCCCTGATGTCTCTCATGATAGCAGGTGGTTAAGTAGAAATTCGCTGCTCGACTGACTCAGCAGGAGCAAACGTATGCTAAAAATGTTGCAGAACCAAGCTTTTCAGTGAATCGCAGCCAGGCACATTTTAGCAAGTTTCACTTGTAAGTGGGGTTGGAAATGCTTTTCAGGCTCCGTACTGGGCTCAAGAGATGCAGCCCTGATGTCTCTCATGATAGCAGGTGGTTAAGTAGAAATTCGCTGCTCGGCTGACCCAGCAGGAGCAAACGTATGCCAAAAATGTACGCAGAATGAGTTTTTTAGTGAAGAGCAGAGAGGCACATTTTAGCAAGTTTCACTTGTAAGTTGGGTTGGAAACGCTTTTCAGGCTCAGTGCTGGGCTCAAAACATGCAGCCCTGATGTCTCTCATGATAGCAGGTGGTTAATTAGAAATTCGCTGCTCGGCTGACCCAGCAGGAGCAAACGTATGCTAAAAATGTTGCAGAACCAAGCTTTTCAGTGAAGAGCAGAGGGGCACATTTGAGCAAGTTTCACTTGTAAGTGGGGTTGGAAATACTTTTCAGGCTCAGTACTGGGCTCAAAAGATGCAGCCCTGATGTCTCTCATGATAGCAGGTGGTTAAGTAGAAATTCGCTGCTCGGCTGACCGAGCAGGAGCAAACGTATGCCAAAAATGTATGCAGAACCAAGCTTTTCAGTGAAGAGCAGAGGGGCACATTTGAGCAAGTTTCACTTGTAAGTGGGGTTGGAAACGCTTTTCAGGCTCAGTACTGGGCTCAAAATATGCAGCCCTGATGTCTCTCATGATAGCAGGTGGTTAATTAGAAATTTGCTGCTTGGCTGACCCAGCAGGAGCAAACGTATGCTAAAAATGTATGCAAACCAAGCTTTTCAGTAAAGAGCAGAGAGGCACATTTTAGCAAGTTTCACTTGTAAGTGGGGTTGGAAACGCTTTTCAGGCTCAGTACTGGGCTCAAAAGATGCAGCCCTGATGTCTCTCATGATAGCAGGTGGTCATTAGAAATTCACTGCTCGGCTGACCCAGCAGGAGCAAACGTATGCTAAAAATGTATGCAGAACCAAGCTTTTCAGTGAAGAGCAGCCAGGCACATTTTAGCAAGTTTCACTTGTAAGTGGGGTTAGAAACGCTTTTCAGGCTCAGTACTGGGCTCAAAACCTGCAGCCCTAATGTCTCTCATGATAGCAGGTGGTTAATTAAAAATTCGCTGCTCGGCTGAACCAGCAGGAGCAAACGTATGCTAAAAATGTATGCAAAACCAAGCTTTTCAGTGAAGAGCAGCCAGGCACATTTTAGCAAGTTTCACTTGTAAGTGGGGTTGGAAATGCTTTTCAGGTTCAGTACTGGGCTCAAAAGATGCAGCCCTGATGTCTCTCATGATAGCAGGTGGTTAAGTAGAAATTCGCTGCTCGGCTGACCCAGCAGGAGCAAACGTATGCCAAAAATGTACGCAGAATGAGCTTTTCAGTGAAGAGCAGAGAGGCACATTTTAGCAAGTTTCACTTGTAAGTTGGGTTCAAAACGCTTTTCAGGCTCAGTACTGGGCTCAAAACATGCAGTCCTGATGTCTCTCATGATAGCAGGTGGTTAATTAGAAATTCGCTGCTCGGCTGACCCAGCAGGAGCAAACATATGCTAAAAATGTTGCAGAACCAAGCTTTTCAATGAAGAGCAGCCAGGCACAATTTAGCAAGTTTCACTTGTAAGTGGGGTTGGAAATGCTTTTCAGGCTCAGTACTGGGCTCAAAAGATGCAGCCCTGATGTCTCTCATGATAGCAGGTGGTTAAGTAGAAATTCGCTGCTCGGCTGACCCAGCAGGAGCAAACGTATGCTAAAAATGTACGCAGAATGAGCTTTTCAGTGAAGAGCAGCCAGGCACATTTTAGCAAGTTTCACTTGTAAGTGAGGTTGGAAACGCTTTTCAGGCTCAGTACTGGGCTCAAAACATGCAGCCCTGATGTCTCTCATGATAGCAGGTGGTTAAGTAGAAATTCGCTGCTCGGCTGACCCAGCAGGAGCAAACGTATGCTACAAATGTATGCAAAACCAAGCTTTTCAGTGAAGAGCAGCCAGGCACATTTTAGCAAGTTTCACTTGTTAAGTGGGGTTGGAAATGCTTTTCAGGCTCAGTACTGGGCTCAAAAGATGCAGCCCTGATGTCTCTCATGATAGCAGGTGGTTAAGTAGAAATTCGCTGCTCGGCTGACCCAGCAGGAGCAAACGTATGCCAAAAATGTACGCAGAATGAGCTTTTCAGTGAAGAGCAGAGAGGCACATTTTAGCAAGTTTCACCTGTAAGTTGGGTTCGAAATGCTTTTCAGGCTCAGTACTGGGCTCAAAACATGCAGCCCTGATGTCTCTCAAGATAGCAGGTGGTTAAGTAGAAATTCGCTGCTCGGCTGACCCAGCAGGAGCAAACGTATGCTAAAAATGTATGCAAAACCAAGCTTTTCAGTAAAGAGAAGAGAGGCACATTTTAGCAAGTTTCACTTGTAAGTGGGCTTGGAAATGCTTTTCAGGCTCAGTACTGGGCTCAAAAGATGAAGCCCTGATGTCTCTCATTGTAGCAGGTGGTTAAGTAGAAATTTACTGCTCGGCTGACCCAGCAGGAGCAAACGTATGCCAAAAATGTACGCAGAATGAGCTTTTCAGTGAAGAGCAGAGAGGCACATTTTAGCAAGTTTCACCTGTAAGTTGGGTTCGAAACGCTTTTCAGGCTCAGTACTGGGCTCAAAACATGCAGCCCTGATGTCTCTCATGATAGCAGGTGGTTAATTAGAAATTCGCTGCTCGGCTGACCCAGCAGGAGCAAACGTATGCTAAAAATGTATGCAAAACCAAGAAGAGAGGCACATTTTAGCAAGTTTCACTTGTAAGTGGGCTTGGAAATGCTTTTCAGGCTCAGTACTGGGCTCAAGAGATGCAGCCCCGATGTCTCTCATGATAGCAGGTGGTTAAGTAGAAATTTTCTGCTCGGATGACCCAGCAGGAGCAAACGTATGCTAAAAATGTATGCAAAACCAAGCTTTTCAGTGAAGAGCAGAGAGGCACATTTTAGCAAGTTTCACTTGTAAGTGGGGTTGGAAATGCTTTTCAGGCTCAGTACTGGGCTCAAGAGATGCAGCCCTGATGTCTCTCATGATAGCAGGTGGTTAAGTAGAAATTCGCTGCTCGGCTGACCCAGCAGGAGCAAACGTATGCCAAAAATGTACGCAGAATGAGCTTTTCAGTGAAGAGCAGAGAGGCACATTTTAGCAAGTTTCACTTGTAAGTTGGGTTGGAAATGCTTTTCAGGCTCAGTACTGGGCTCAAAACATGCAGCCCTGATGTCTCTCATGATAGCAGGTGGTTAATTAGAAATTCGCTGCTCGGCTGACCCAGCAGGAGCAAACGTATGCTAAAAATGTTGCAGAACCAGCTTTTCAGTGAAGAGCAGCCAGGCACATTTTAGCAAGTTTCACTTGTAAGTGGGGTTGGAAACGCTTTTCAGGCTCAGTACTGGGCTCAAAAGTGCAGCCCTGATGTCTCTCATGATAGCAGGTGGTTAAGTAGAAATTTGCTGCTCGGCTGACCCAGCAGGAGCAAACGTATGCTAAAAATGTATGCAGAACCAAGCTTTTCAGTAAAGAGCAGAGAGGCACATTTTAGCAAGTTTCACTTGTAAGTGGGGTTGGAAACGCTTTTCAGGCTCAGTACTGGGCTCAAAAGATGCAGCCCTGATGTCTCTCATGATAGCAGGTGGTTAAGTAGAAATTCGCTGCTCGGCTGACCCAGCAGGAGCAAACGTATGCTAAAAATGTATGCAGAACCAAGCTTTTCAGTGAAGAGCAGCCAGGCACATTTTAGCAAGTTTCACTTGTAAGTGGGGTTAGAAATGCTTTTCAGGCTCAGTACTGGGCTCAAAAGATGCAGCCCTGATGTCTCTCATGATAGCAGGTGGTTAAGTAGAAATTTGCTGCTCGGCTGACCCAGCAGGAGCAAACCTATGCCAAAAATGTACGCAGAATGAGCTTTTCAGTGAAGAGCAGCCAGGCACATTTTAGCAAGTTTCACTTGTAAGTGAGGTTGGAAACGCTTTTCAGGCTCAGTACTGGGCTCAAAACATGCAGCCCTGATGTCTCTCATGATAGCAGGTGGTTAATTAGAAATTCGCTGCTCGGCTGAACCAGCAGGAGCAAACGTATGCTAAAAATGTATGCAAAACCAAGCTTTTCAGTGAAGAGCAGCCAGGCACATTTTAGGAAGTTTCACTTGTTAAGTGGGGTTGGAAATGCTTTTCAGGCTCAGTACTGGGCTCAAAAGATGCAGCCCTGATGTCTCTCATGATAGCAGGTGGTTAAGTAGAAATTCGCTGCTCGGCTGACCCAGCAGGAGCAAACGTATGCCAAAAATGTACGCAGAAAGAGCTTTTCAGTGAAGAGCAGAGAGGCACATTTTAGCAAGTTTCACCTGTAAGTTGGGTTCGAAACGCTTTTCAGGCTCAGTACTGGGCTCAAAACATGCAGCCCTGATGTCTCTCATGATATCAGGTGGTTAATTAGAAATTCGCTGCTCGGCTGACCCAGCAGGAGCAAACGTATGCTAAAAATGTATGCAAAACCAAGCTTTTCAGTAAAGAGCAGAGAGGCACATTTTAGCAAGTTTCACTTGTAAGTGGGCTTGGAAATGCTTTTCAGGCTCAGTACTGGGCTGAAAAGATGAAGCCCTGATGTCTCTCATTGTAGCAGGTGGTTAAGTAGAAATGTACTGCTCGGCTGACCCAGCAGGAGCAAACGTATGCTAAAAATGTTGCAGAACCAAGCTTTTCAGTGAAGAGCAGCCAGGCACATTTTAGCAAGTTTCACTTGTAAGTGGGGTTGGAAATGCTTTTCAGGCTCAGTACTGGGCTCAAGAGATGCAACCCCGATGTCTCTCATGATAGCAGGTGGTTAAGTAGAAATTTTCTGCTCGGCTGACCCAGCAGGAGCAATCGTATGCTAAAAATTTATGCAAAACCAAGCTTTTCAGTGAAGAGCATAGAGGCACATTTTAGCAAGTTTCACTTGTAAGTGGGCTTGGAAACGCTTTTCAGGCTCAGTACTGGGCTCAAGAGATGCAGCCCTGATGTCTCTCATGATAGCAGGTGGTTAAGTAGAAATTCGCTGCTCGGCTGACCCAGCAGGAGCAAACGTATGCCAAAAATGTACGCAGAATGAGCTTTTCAGTGAAGAGCAGAGAGGCACATTTTAGCAAGTTTCACTTGTAAGTTGGGTTGGAAACGCTTTTCAGGCTCAGTACTAGGCTCAAAACATTCAGCCCTGATGTCTCTCATGATAGCAGGTGGTTAATTAGAAATTCGCTGCTCATATGACCCAGCAGGAGCAAACGTATGTAAAAATGTTGCAGAACCAGCTTTTCAGTGAAGAGCAGCCAGGCACATTTTAGCAAGTTTCACTTGTAAGTGGGGTTGGAAATACTTTTCAGGCTCAGTACTGGGCTCAAAAGATGCAGCCCTGATGTCTCTCATGATAGCAGGTGGTTAAGTAGAAATTCGCTGCTCGGCTGACCCAGCAGGAGCAAATGTATGCCAAAAATGTACGCAGAACCAGCTTTTCAGTGAAGAGCAGCCAGGCACATTTTAGCAAGTTTCAATTATAGGTTGGGTTGGAAACGCTTTTCAGGCTCAGTACTGGGCTCAAAACATGCAGCCCTGATGTCTCTCATGATAGCAGGTGGTTAAGTAGAAATTCGCTGCTCGGCTGACCCAGCAGGAGCAAACGTATGCCAAAAATGTACGCAGAATGAGCTTTTCAGTGAAGAGCAGAGAGGCACATTTTAGCAAGTTTCACTTGTAAGTTGGGTTGGAAACGCTTTTCAGGCTCAGTACTGGGCTCAAAACATGCAGCCCTGATGTCTCTCATGATAGCAGGTGGTTAAATAGAAATTCACTGCTCGGCTGACCCAGCAGGAGCACAAACGTATGCTAAAAATGTTGCAGAACCAGCTTTTCAGTGAAGAGCAGCCAGGCACATTTTAGCAAGTTTCACTTGTAAGTGGGGTTGGAAATACTTTTCAGGCTCAGTACTGGGCTCAAAAGATGGAGCCCTGATGTCTCTCATGATAGCAGGTGGTTAAGTTGAAATTCGCGGCTCGGCTGACCCAGCAGGAGCAAACGTATGCCAAAAATGTATGCAGAACCTAGCTTTTCAGTGAAGAGCAGGAGAGGCACATTTTAGCAAGTTTCACTTGTAAGTGGGGTTGGAACGCTTTTCAGGCTCAGTACTGGGCTCAAAAGATGCAGCCCTGATGTCTCTCATGATAGCAGGTGGTTAAGTAGAAATTTGCTGCTCGGCTGACCCAGCAGGAGCAAACGTATGCTAAAAATGTATGCAGAACCAAGCTTTTCAGTAAAGAGCAGAGAGGCACATTTTAGCAAGTTTCACTTGTAAGTGGGGTTGGAAACGCTTTTCAGGCTCAGTACTGGGCTCAAAAGATGCAGCCCTGATGTCTCTCATGATAGCGGGTGGTTAAGTAGAAATTCGCTGCTCGGCTGACCCAGCAGGAGCAAACGTATGCTAAAAATGTATGCAGAACCAAGCTTTTCAGTGAAGAGCAGCCAGGCACATTTTAGCAAGTTTCACTTGTAAGTGGGGTTAGAAATGCTCTTCAGGCTCAGTACTGGGCTCAAAAGATGCAGCCCTGATGTCTCTCATGATAGCAGGTGGTTAAGTAGAAATTTGCTGCTCAGCTGACCCAGCAGGAGCAAACCTATGCCAAAAATGTACGCAGAATGAGCTTTTCAGTGAAGAGCAGCCAGGCACATTTTAGCAAGTTTCACTTGTAAGTGAGGTTGGAAACGCTTTTCAGGCTCAGTACTGGGCTCAAAACATGCAGCCCTGATGTCTCTCATGATAGCAGGTGGTTAATTAGAAATTCGCTGCTCGGCTGAACCAGCAGGAGCAAACGTATGCTACAAATGTATGCAAAACCAAGCTTTTCAGTGAAGAGCAGCCAGGCACATTTTAGCAAGTTTCACTTGTTAAGTGGGGTTGGAAATGCTTTTCAGGCTCAGTACTGGGCTCAAAAGATGCAGCCCTGATGTCTCTTATGATAGCAGGTGGTTAAGTAGAAATTCGCTGCTCGGCTGACCCAGCAGGAGCAAACGTATGCCAAAAATGAACGCAGAATGAGCTTTTCAGTGAAGAGCAGAGAGGCACATTTTAGCAAGTTTCACCTGTAAGTTGGGTTCAAAACGCTTTTCAGGCTCAGTACTGGGCTCAAAACATGCAGCCCTGATGTCTCTCATGATAGCAAGTGGTTAATTAGAAATTCGCTGCTCGGCTGACCCAGCAGGAGCAAACGTATGCTAAAAATTTATGCAAAACCAAGTTTTTCAGTAAAGAGAAGAGAGGCACATTTTAGCAAGTTTCACTTGTAAGTGGGCTTGGAAATGCTTTTCAGGCTCAGTACTGGGCTCAAAAGATGAAGCCCTGATGTCTCTCATTGTAGCAGGTGGTTAAGTAGAAATTTACTGCTCGGCTGACCCAGCAGGAGCAAACGTATGCTAAAAATGTTGCAGAACCAGCTTTTCAGTGAAGAGCAGCCAGGCACATTTTAGCAAGTTTCACTTGTAAGTGGGGTTGGAAATGCTTTTCAGGCTCAGTACTGGGCTCAAGAGATGAAGCCCTGATGTCTCTCATGATAGCAGGTGGTTAAGTAGAAATTTGCTGCTCGGCTGACCCAGCAGGAGCAAACGTATGCTAAAAATGTTGCAGAACCAGCTTTTCAGTGAAGAGCAGCCAGGCACATTTTAGCAAGTTTCACTTGTAAGTGGGGTTGGAAATACTTTTCATGCTCAGTACTAGGCTCAAAAGATGCAGCCCTGATGTCTCTCATGATAGCAGGTGGTTAAGTAGAAATTCGCTGCTCGGCTGACCCAGCAGGAGCAAACGTATGCCAAAAATGTATGCAGAACCAAGCTTTTCAGTGAAGAGCAGAGGGGCACATTTTAGCAAGTTTCACTTGTAAGTGGGGTTGGAAACGCTTTTCAGGCTCAGTACTGGGCTCAAAAGATGCAGCCCTGATGTCTCTCATGATAGCAGGTGGTTAATTAGAAATTTGCTGCTCGGCTGACCCAGCAGGAGCAAACGTATGCTAAAAATGTATGCAAACCAAGCTTTTCAGTAAAGAGCAGAGAGGCACATTTTAGCAAGTTTCACTTGTAAGTGGGGTTGGAAACGCTTTTCAGGCTCAGTACTGGGCTCAAAAGATGCAGCCCTGATGTCTCTCAGGATAGCAGGTGGTCATTAGAAATTCGCTGCTCGGCTGACCCAGCAGGAGCAAACGTATGCTAAAAATGTATGCAGAACCAAGCTTTTCAGTGAAGAGCAGCCAGGCACATTTTAGCAAGTTTCACTTGTAAGTGGGGTTAGAAACGCTTTTCAGGCTCAGTTCTGGGCTCAAAACATGCAGCCCTGATGTCTCTCATGATAGCAGGTGGTTAATTAGAAATTCGCTGCTCGGCTGAACCAGCAGGAGCAAACGTATGCTAAAAATGTATGCAAAACCAAGCTTTTCAGTGAAGAGCAGCCAGGCACATTTTAGCAAGTTTCACTTGTAAGTGGGCTTGGAAATGCTTTTCAGGCTCAGTACTGGGCTCAAAAGATGCAGCCCTGATGTCTCTCATTATAGCAGGTGGTTAAGTAGAAATTCGCTGCTCGGCTGACCCAGCAGGAGCAAACGTATGCCAAAAATGTACGCAGAATGAGCTTTTCAGTGAAGAGCAGAGAGGCACATTTAGCAAGTTTCACTTGTAAGTTGGGTTGGAAACGCTTTTCAGGCTTAGTCCTGGGCTCAAAACATGCAGCCCTGATGTCTCTCATGATAGCAGGTGGTTAAATAGAAATTCGCTGCTCGGCTGACCCAGCAGGAGCACAAACGTATGCTAAAAATGTTGCAGAACCAGCTTTTCAGTGAAGAGCAGCCAGGCACATTTTAGCAAGTTTCACTTGTAAGTGGGGTTGGAAATACTTTTCAGGCTCAGTACTGGGCTCAAAAGATGGAGCCCTGATGTCTCTCATGATAGCAGGTGGTTAAGTTGAAATTCGCGGCTCGGCTGACCCAGCAGGAGCAAACGTATGCCAAAAATGTATGCAGAACCTAGCTTTTCAGTGAAGAGCAGGAGAGGCACATTTTAGCAAGTTTCACTTGTAAGTGGGGTTGGAACGCTTTTCAGGCTCAGTACTGGGCTCAAAAGATGCAGCCCTGATGTCTCTCATGATAGCAGGTGGTTAAGTAGAAATGTGCTGCTCGGCTGACCCAGCAGGAGCAAACGTATGCTAAAAATGTATGCAGAACCAAGCTTCTCAGTAAAGAGCAGAGAGGCACATTTTAGCAAGTTTCACTTGTAAGTGGGGTTGGAAACGCTTTTCAGGCTCAGTACTGGGCTCAAAAGATGCAGCCCTGATGTCTCTCATGATAGCAGGTGGTTAAGTAGAAATTCGCTGCTCGGCTGACCCAGCAGGAGCAAACGTATGCTAAAAATGTATGCAGAACCAAGCTTTTCAGTGAAGAGCAGCCAGGCACATTTTAGCAAGTTTCACTTGTAAGTGGGGTTAGAAATGCTCTTCAGGCTCAGTACTGGGCTCAAAAGATGCAGCCCTGATGTCTCTCATGATAGCAGGTGGTTAAGTAGAAATTTGCTGCTCGGCTGACCCAGCAGGAGCAAACCTATGCCAAAAATGTACGCAGAATGAGCTTTTCAGTGAAGAGCAGCCAGGCACATTTTAGCAAGTTTCACTTGTAAGTGAGGTTGGAAACGCTTTTCAGGCTCAGTACTGGGCTCAAAACATGCAGCCCTGATGTCTCTCATGATAGCAGGTGGTTAATTAGAAATTCGCTGCTCGGCTGAACCAGCAGGAGCAAACGTATGCAACAAATGTATGCAAAACCAAGCTTTTCAGTGAAGAGCAGCCAGGCACATTTTAGCAAGTTTCACTTGTTAAGTGGGGTTGGAAATGCTTTTCAGGCTCAGTACTGGGCTCAAAAGATGCAGCCCTGATGTCTCTTATGATAGCAGGTGGTTAAGTAGAAATTCGCTGCTCGGCTGACCCAGCAGGAGCAAACGTATGCCAAAAATGTACGCAGAATGAGCTTTTCAGTGAAGAGCAGAGAGGCACATTTTAGCAAGTTTCACCTGTAAGTTGGGTTCAAAATGCTTTTCAGGCTCAGTACTGGGCTCAAAACATGCAGCCCTGATGTCTCTCATGATAGCAAGTGGTTAATTAGAAATTCGCTGCTCGGCTGACCCAGCAGGAGCAAACGTATGCTAAAAATTTATGCAAAACCAAGTTTTTCAGTAAAGAGAAGAGAGGCACATTTTAGCAAGTTTCACTTGTAAGTGGGCTTGGAAATGCTTTTCAGGCTCAGTACTGGGCTCAAAAGATGAAGCCCTGATGTCTCTCATTGTAGCAGGTGGTTAAGTAGAAATTTACTGCTCGGCTGACCCAGCAGGAGCAAACGTATGCTAAAAATGTTGCAGAACCAGCTTTTCAGTGAAGAGCAGCCAGGCACATTTTAGCAAGTTTCACTTGTACGTGGGGTTGTAAATGCTTTTCAGGCTCAGTACTGGGCTCGAGAGATGAAGCCCTGATGTCTCTCATGATAGCAGGTGGTTAAGTAGAAATTTGCTGCTCGGCTGACCCAGCAGGAGCAAACGTATGCTAAAAATGTTGCAGAACCAGCTTTTCAGTGAAGAGCAGCCAGGCACATTTTAGCAAGTTTCACTTGTAAGTGGGGTTGGAAATACTTTTCAGGCTCAGTACTAGGCTCAAAAGATGCAGCCCTGATGTCTCTCATGATAGCAGGTGGTTAAGTAGAAATTCGCTGCTCGGCTGACCCAGCAGGAGCAAACGTATGCCAAAAATGTATGCAGAACCAAGCTTTTCAGTGAAGAGCAGAGGGGCACATTTTAGCAAGTTTCACTTGTAAGTGGGGTTGGAAACGCTTTTCAGGCTCAGTACTGGGCTCAAAAGATGCAGCCCTGATGTCTCTCATGATAGCAGGTGGTTAATTAGAAATTCGCTGCTCGGCTGAACCAGCAGGAGCAAACGTATGCTAAAAATGTATGCAAAACCAAGCTTTTCAGTGAAGAGCAGCCAGGCACATTTTAGCAAGTTTCACTTGTAAGTGGGGTTGGAAATGCTTTTCAGGCTCAGTACTGGGCTCAAAAGATGCAGCCCTGATGTCTCTCATGATAGCAGGTGGTTAAGTAGAAATTCGCTGCTCGGCTGACCCAGCAGGAGCAAACGTATGCCAAAAATGTACGCAGAATGAGCTTTTCAGTGAAGAGCAGAGAGGCACATTTTAGCAAGTTTCACTTGTAAGTTGGGTTCGAAACGCTTTTCAGGCTCAGTACTGGGCTCAAAACATGCAGCCCTGATGTCTCTCATGATAGCAGGTGGTTAATTAGAAATTCGCTGCTCGGCTGACCCAGCAGGAGCAAACATATGCTAAAAATGTTACAGAACCAAGCTTTTCAATGAAGAGCAGCCAGGCACATTTTAGCAAGTTTCACTTGTAAGTGGGGTTGGAAATGCTTTTCAGGCTCAGTACTGGGCTCAAAAGATGCAGCCCTGATGTCTCTCATGATAGCAGGTGGTTAAGTAGAAATTCGCTGCTCGGCTGACCCAGCAGGAGCAAACGTATGCTAAAAATGTATGCAGAACCAAGCTTTTCAGTGAAGAGCAGCCAGGCACATTTTAGCAAGTTTCACTTTTAAGTGGGGTTAGAAATGCTTTTCAGGCTCAGTACTGGGCTCAAAAGATGCAGCCCTGATGTCTCTCATGATAGCAGGTGGTTAATTAGAAATTCGCTGCTCGGCTGAACCAGCAGGAGCAAACGTATGCTACAAATGTATGCAAAACCAAGCTTTTCAGTGAAGAGCAGCCAGGCACATTTTAGCAAGTTTCACTTGTTAAGTGGGGTTGGAAATGCTTTTCAGGCTCAGTACTGGGCTCAAAAGATGCAGCCCTGATGTCTCTCATGATAGCAGGTGGTTAAATAGAAATTCGCTGCTCGGCTGACCCAGCAGGAGCAAACGTATGCCAAAAATGTACGCAGAATGAGCTTTTCAGTGAAGAGCAGAGAGGCACATTTTAGCAAGTTTCACCTGTAAGTTGGGTTCGAAATGCTTTTCAGGCTCAGTACTGGGCTCAAAACATGCAGCCCTGATGTCTCTCAAGATAGCAGGTGGTTAAGTAGAAATTCGCTGCTCGGCTGACCCAGCAGGAGCAAACGTATGCTAAAAATGTATGCAAAACCAAGCTTTTCAGTGAAGAGCAGCCAGGCACATTTTAGCAAGTTTCACTTGTTAAGTGGGGTTGGAAATGCTTTTCAGGCTCAGTACTGGGCTCAAAAGATGCAGCCCTGATGTCTCTCATGATAGCAGGTGGTTAAATAGAAATTCGCTGCTCGGCTGACCCAGCAGGAGCAAACGTATGCCAAAAATGTACGCAGAATGAGCTTTTCAGTGAAGAGCAGAGAGGCACATTTTAGCAAGTTTCACCTGTAAGTTGGGTTCGAAATGCTTTTCAGGCTCAGTACTGGGCTCAAAACATGCAGCCCTGATGTCTCTCAAGATAGCAGGTGGTTAAGTAGAAATTCGCTGCTCGGCTGACCCAGCAGGAGCAAACGTATGCTAAAAATGTATGCAAAACCAAGCTTTTCAGTAAAGAGAAGAGAGGCACATTTTAGCAAGTTTCACTTGTAAGTGGGCTTGGAAATGCTTTTCAGGCTCAGTACTGGGCTCAAAAGATGAAGCCCTGATGTCTCTCATTGTAGCAGGTGGTTAAGTAGAAATTTACTGCTCGGCTGACCCAGCAGGAGCAAACGTATGCCAAAAATGTACGCAGAATGAGCTTTTCAGTGAAGAGCAGAGAGGCACATTTTAGCAAGTTTCACCTGTAAGTTGGGTTCGAAACGCTTTTCAGGCTCAGTACTGGGCTCAAAACATGCAGCCCTGATGTCTCTCATGATAGCAGGTGGTAAATTAGAAATTCGCTGCTCGGCTGACCCAGCAGGAGCAAACGTATGCTAAAAATGTATGCAAAACCAAGAAGAGAGGCACATTTTAGCAAGTTTCACTTGTAAGTGGGCTTGGAAATGCTTTTCAGGCTCAGTACTGGGCTCAAAAGATGAAGCCCTGATGTCTCTCATTGTAGCAGGTGGTTAAGTAGAAATGTACTGCTCGGCTGACCCAGCAGGAGCAAACGTATGCTAAAAATGTTGCAGAACCAAGCTTTTCAGTGAAGAGCAGCCAGGCACATTTTAGCAAGTTTCACTTGTAAGTGGGGTTGGAAATGCTTTTCAGGCTCAGTACTGGGCTCAAGAGATGCAGCCCCGATGTCTCTCATGATAGCAGGTGGTTAAGTAGAAATTCGCTGCTCGGCTGACCCAGCAGGAGCAAACGTATGCTAAAAATGTTGCAGAACCAAGCTTTTCAGTGAAGAGCAGCCAGGCACATTTTAGCAAGTAACACTTGTAAGTGGGGTTGGAAATGCTTTTCAGGCTCCGTACTGGGCTCAAGAGATGCAGCCCTGATGTCTCTCATGATAGCAGGTGGTTAAGTAGAAATTTGCTGCTCGGCTGACCCAGCAGGAGCAAACGTATGCCAAAAATGTACGCAGAATGAGCTTTTCAGTGAAGAGCAGAGATGCACATTTTAGCAAGTTTCACTTGTAAGTTGGGTTGGAAACGCTTTTCAGGCTCAGTGCTGGGCTCAAAACATGCAGCCCTGATGTCTCTCATGATAGCAGGTGGTTAATTAGAAATTCGCTGCTCGGCTGACCCAGCAGGAGCAAACGTATGCTGAAAATGTTGCAGAACCAAGCTTTTCAGTGAAGAGCAGAGGGGCACATTTGAGCAAGTTTCACTTGTAAGTGGGGTTGGAAATACTTTTCAGGCTCAGTACTGGGCTCAAAAGATGCAGCCCTGATGTCTCTCATGATAGCAGGTGGTTAAGTAGAAATTCGCTGCTCGGCTGACCCAGCAGGAGCAAACGTATGCCAAAAATGTATGCAGAACCAAGCTTTTCAGTGAAGAGCAGAGGGGCACATTTGAGCAAGTTTCACTTGTAAGTGGGGTTGGAAACGCTTTTCAGGCTCAGTACTGGGCTCAAAATATGCAGCCCTGATGTCTCTCATGATAGCAGGTGGTTAATTAGAAATTTGCTGCTTGGCTGACCCAGCAGGAGCAAACGTATGCTAAAAATGTATGCAAACCAAGCTTTTCAGTGAAGAGCAGAGGGGCACATTTTAGCAAGTTTCACTTGTAAGTGGGGTTGGAAACGCTTTTCAGGCTCAGTACTGGGCTCAAAAGATGCAGCCCTGATGTCTCTCATGATAGCAGGTGGTTAATTAGAAATTTGCTGCTCGGCTGACCCAGCAGGAGCAAACGTATGCTAAAAATGTATGCAAACCAAGCTTTTCAGTAAAGAGCAGAGAGGCACATTTTAGCAAGTTTCACTTGTAAGTGGGGTTGGAAACGCTTTTCAGGCTCAGTACTGGGCTCAAAAGATGCAGCCCTGATGTCTCTCAGGATAGCAGGTGGTCATTAGAAATTCGCTGCTCGGCTGACCCAGCAGGAGCAAACGTATGCTAAAAATGTATGCAGAACCAAGCTTTTCAGTGAAGAGCAGCCAGGCACATTTTAGCAAGTTTCACTTGTAAGTGGGGTTAGAAACGCTTTTCAGGCTCAGTTCTGGGCTCAAAACATGCAGCCCTGATGTCTCTCATGATAGCAGGTGGTTAATTAGAAATTCGCTGCTCGGCTGAACCAGCAGGAGCAAACGTATGCTAAAAATGTATGCAAAACCAAGCTTTTCAGTGAAGAGCAGCCAGGCACATTTTAGCAAGTTTCACTTGTAAGTGGGCTTGGAAATGCTTTTCAGGCTCAGTACTGGGCTCAAAAGATGCAGCCCTGATGTCTCTCATTATAGCAGGTGGTTAAGTAGAAATTCGCTGCTCGGCTGACCCAGCAGGAGCAAACGTATGCCAAAAATGTACGCAGAATGAGCATTTCAGTGAAGAGCAGAGAGGCACATTTAGCAAGTTTCACTTGTAAGTTGGGTTGGAAACGCTTTTCAGGCTCAGTACTGGGCTCAAAACATGCAGCCCTGATGTCTCTCATGATAGCAGGTGGTTAAATAGAAATTCGCTGCTCGGCTGACCCAGCAGGAGCACAAACGTATGCTAAAAATGTTGCAGAACCAGCTTTTCAGTGAAGAGCAGCCAGGCACATTTTAGCAAGTTTCACTTGTAAGTGGGGTTGGAAATACTTTTCAGGCTCAGTACTGGGCTCAAAAGATGGAGCCCTGATGTCTCTCATGATAGCAGGTGGTTAAGTTGAAATTCGCGGCTCGGCTGACCCAGCAGGAGCAAACGTATGCCAAAAATGTATGCAGAACCTAGCTTTTCAGTGAAGAGCAGGAGAGGCACATTTTAGCAAGTTTCACTTGTAAGTGGGGTTGGAACGCTTTTCAGGCTCAGTACTGGGCTCAAAAGATGCAGCCCTGATGTCTCTCATGATAGCAGGTGGTTAAGTAGAAATTTGCTGCTCGGCTGACCCAGCAGGAGCAAACGTATGCTAAAAATGAATGCAGAACCAAGCTTTTCAGTAAAGAGCAGAGAGGCACATTTTAGCAAGTTTCACTTGTAAGTGGGGTTGGAAACGCTTTTCAGGCTCAGTACTGGGCTCAAAAGATGCAGCCCTGATGTCTCTCATGATAGCAGGTGGTTAAGTAGAAATTCGCTGCTCGGCTGACCCAGCAGGAGCAAACGTATGCTAAAAATGTATGCAGAACCAAGCTTTTCAGTGAAGAGCAGCCAGGCACATTTTAGCAAGTTTCACTTGTAAGTGGGGTTAGAAATGCTCTTCAGGCTCAGTACTGGGCTCAAAAGATGCAGCCCTGATGTCTCTCATGATAGCAGGTGGTTAAGTAGAAATTTGCTGCTCGGCTGACCCAGCAGGAGCAAACCTATGCCAAAAATGTACGCAGAATGAGCTTTTCAGTGAAGAGCAGCCAGGCACATTTTAGCAAGTTTCACTTGTAAGTGGGGTTGGAAATACTTTTCAGGCTCAGTACTAGGCTCAAAAGATGCAGCCCTGATGTCTCTCATGATAGCAGGTGGTTAAGTAGAAATTCGCTGCTCGGCTGACCCAGCAGGAGCAAACGTATGCCAAAAATGTATGCAGAACCAAGCTTTTCAGTGAAGAGCAGAGGGGCACATTTTAGCAAGTTTCACTTGTAAGTGGGGTTGGAAACGCTTTTCAGGCTCAGTACTGGGCTCAAAAGATGCAGCCCTGATGTCTCTCATGATAGCAGGTGGTTAATTAGAAATTCGCTGCTCGGCTGAACCAGCAGGAGCAAACGTATGCTAAAAATGTATGCAAAACCAAGCTTTTCAGTGAAGAGCAGCCAGGCACATTTTAGCAAGTTTCACTTGTAAGTGGGGTTGGAAATGCTTTTCAGGCTCAGTACTGGGCTCAAAAGATGCAGCCCTGATGTCTCTCATGATAGCAGGTGGTTAAGTAGAAATTCGCTGCTCGGCTGACCCAGCAGGAGCAAACGTATGCCAAAAATGTACGCAGAATGAGCTTTTCAGTGAAGAGCAGAGAGGCACATTTTAGCAAGTTTCACTTGTAAGTTGGGTTCGAAACGCTTTTCAGGCTCAGTACTGGGCTCAAAACATGCAGCCCTGATGTCTCTCATGATAGCAGGTGGTTAATTAGAAATTCGCTGCTCGGCTGACCCAGCAGGAGCAAACATATGCTAAAAATGTTACAGAACCAAGCTTTTCAATGAAGAGCAGCCAGGCACATTTTAGCAAGTTTCACTTGTAAGTGGGGTTGGAAATGCTTTTCAGGCTCAGTACTGGGCTCAAAAGATGCAGCCCTGATGTCTCTCATGATAGCAGGTGGTTAAGTAGAAATTCGCTGCTCGGCTGACCCAGCAGGAGCAAACGTATGCTAAAAATGTATGCAGAACCAAGCTTTTCAGTGAAGAGCAGCCAGGCACATTTTAGCAAGTTTCACTTTTAAGTGGGGTTAGAAATGCTTTTCAGGCTCAGTACTGGGCTCAAAAGATGCAGCCCTGATGTCTCTCATGATAGCAGGTGGTTAATTAGAAATTCGCTGCTCGGCTGAACCAGCAGGAGCAAACGTATGCTACAAATGTATGCAAAACCAAGCTTTTCAGTGAAGAGCAGCCAGGCACATTTTAGCAAGTTTCACTTGTTAAGTGGGGTTGGAAATGCTTTTCAGGCTCAGTACTGGGCTCAAAAGATGCAGCCCTGATGTCTCTCATGATAGCAGGTGGTTAAATAGAAATTCGCTGCTCGGCTGACCCAGCAGGAGCAAACGTATGCCAAAAATGTACGCAGAATGAGCTTTTCAGTGAAGAGCAGAGAGGCACATTTTAGCAAGTTTCACCTGTAAGTTGGGTTCGAAATGCTTTTCAGGCTCAGTACTGGGCTCAAAACATGCAGCCCTGATGTCTCTCAAGATAGCAGGTGGTTAAGTAGAAATTCGCTGCTCGGCTGACCCAGCAGGAGCAAACGTATGCTAAAAATGTATGCAAAACCAAGCTTTTCAGTGAAGAGCAGCCAGGCACATTTTAGCAAGTTTCACTTGTTAAGTGGGGTTGGAAATGCTTTTCAGGCTCAGTACTGGGCTCAAAAGATGCAGCCCTGATGTCTCTCATGATAGCAGGTGGTTAAATAGAAATTCGCTGCTCGGCTGACCCAGCAGGAGCAAACGTATGCCAAAAATGTACGCAGAATGAGCTTTTCAGTGAAGAGCAGAGAGGCACATTTTAGCAAGTTTCACCTGTAAGTTGGGTTCGAAATGCTTTTCAGGCTCAGTACTGGGCTCAAAACATGCAGCCCTGATGTCTCTCAAGATAGCAGGTGGTTAAGTAGAAATTCGCTGCTCGGCTGACCCAGCAGGAGCAAACGTATGCTAAAAATGTATGCAAAACCAAGCTTTTCAGTAAAGAGAAGAGAGGCACATTTTAGCAAGTTTCACTTGTAAGTGGGCTTGGAAATGCTTTTCAGGCTCAGTACTGGGCTCAAAAGATGCAGCCCTGATGTCTCTCATGATAGCAGGTGGTTAAATAGAAATTCGCTGCTCGGCTGACCCAGCAGGAGCAAACGTATGCCAAAAATGTACGCAGAATGAGCTTTTCAGTGAAGAGCAGAGAGGCACATTTTAGCAAGTTTCACCTGTAAGTTGGGTTCGAAACGCTTTTCAGGCTCAGTACTGGGCTCAAAACATGCAGCCCTGATGTCTCTCATGATAGCAGGTGGTAAATTAGAAATTCGCTGCTCGGCTGACCCAGCAGGAGCAAACGTATGCTAAAAATGTATGCAAAACCAAGAAGAGAGGCACATTTTAGCAAGTTTCACTTGTAAGTGGGCTTGGAAATGCTTTTCAGGCTCAGTACTGGGCTCAAAAGATGAAGCCCTGATGTCTCTCATTGTAGCAGGTGGTTAAGTAGAAATGTACTGCTCGGCTGACCCAGCAGGAGCAAACGTATGCTAAAAATGTTGCAGAACCAAGCTTTTCAGTGAAGAGCAGCCAGGCACATTTTAGCAAGTTTCACTTGTAAGTGGGGTTGGAAATGCTTTTCAGGCTCAGTACTGGGCTCAAGAGATGCAGCCCCGATGTCTCTCATGATAGCAGGTGGTTAAGTAGAAATTCGCTGCTCGGCTGACCCAGCAGGAGCAAACGTATGCTAAAAATGTTGCAGAACCAAGCTTTTCAGTGAAGAGCAGCCAGGCACATTTTAGCAAGTAACACTTGTAAGTGGGGTTGGAAATGCTTTTCAGGCTCCGTACTGGGCTCAAGAGATGCAGCCCTGATGTCTCTCATGATAGCAGGTGGTTAAGTAGAAATTTGCTGCTCGGCTGACCCAGCAGGAGCAAACGTATGCCAAAAATGTACGCAGAATGAGCTTTTCAGTGAAGAGCAGAGATGCACATTTTAGCAAGTTTCACTTGTAAGTTGGGTTGGAAACGCTTTTCAGGCTCAGTGCTGGGCTCAAAACATGCAGCCCTGATGTCTCTCATGATAGCAGGTGGTTAATTAGAAATTCGCTGCTCGGCTGACCCAGCAGGAGCAAACGTATGCTGAAAATGTTGCAGAACCAAGCTTTTCAGTGAAGAGCAGAGGGGCACATTTGAGCAAGTTTCACTTGTAAGTGGGGTTGGAAATACTTTTCAGGCTCAGTACTGGGCTCAAAAGATGCAGCCCTGATGTCTCTCATGATAGCAGGTGGTTAAGTAGAAATTCGCTGCTCGGCTGACCCAGCAGGAGCAAACGTATGCCAAAAATGTATGCAGAACCAAGCTTTTCAGTGAAGAGCAGAGGGGCACATTTGAGCAAGTTTCACTTGTAAGTGGGGTTGGAAACGCTTTTCAGGCTCAGTACTGGGCTCAAAATATGCAGCCCTGATGTCTCTCATGATAGCAGGTGGTTAATTAGAAATTTGCTGCTTGGCTGACCCAGCAGGAGCAAACGTATGCTAAAAATGTATGCAAACCAAGCTTTTCAGTGAAGAGCAGAGGGGCACATTTTAGCAAGTTTCACTTGTAAGTGGGGTTGGAAACGCTTTTCAGGCTCAGTACTGGGCTCAAAAGATGCAGCCCTGATGTCTCTCATGATAGCAGGTGGTTAATTAGAAATTTGCTGCTCGGCTGACCCAGCAGGAGCAAACGTATGCTAAAAATGTATGCAAACCAAGCTTTTCAGTAAAGAGCAGAGAGGCACATTTTAGCAAGTTTCACTTGTAAGTGGGGTTGGAAACGCTTTTCAGGCTCAGTACTGGGCTCAAAAGATGCAGCCCTGATGTCTCTCAGGATAGCAGGTGGTCATTAGAAATTCGCTGCTCGGCTGACCCAGCAGGAGCAAACGTATGCTAAAAATGTATGCAGAACCAAGCTTTTCAGTGAAGAGCAGCCAGGCACATTTTAGCAAGTTTCACTTGTAAGTGGGGTTAGAAACGCTTTTCAGGCTCAGTTCTGGGCTCAAAACATGCAGCCCTGATGTCTCTCATGATAGCAGGTGGTTAATTAGAAATTCGCTGCTCGGCTGAACCAGCAGGAGCAAACGTATGCTAAAAATGTATGCAAAACCAAGCTTTTCAGTGAAGAGCAGCCAGGCACATTTTAGCAAGTTTCACTTGTAAGTGGGCTTGGAAATGCTTTTCAGGCTCAGTACTGGGCTCAAAAGATGCAGCCCTGATGTCTCTCATTATAGCAGGTGGTTAAGTAGAAATTCGCTGCTCGGCTGACCCAGCAGGAGCAAACGTATGCCAAAAATGTACGCAGAATGAGCATTTCAGTGAAGAGCAGAGAGGCACATTTAGCAAGTTTCACTTGTAAGTTGGGTTGGAAACGCTTTTCAGGCTCAGTACTGGGCTCAAAACATGCAGCCCTGATGTCTCTCATGATAGCAGGTGGTTAAATAGAAATTCGCTGCTCGGCTGACCCAGCAGGAGCACAAACGTATGCTAAAAATGTTGCAGAACCAGCTTTTCAGTGAAGAGCAGCCAGGCACATTTTAGCAAGTTTCACTTGTAAGTGGGGTTGGAAATACTTTTCAGGCTCAGTACTGGGCTCAAAAGATGGAGCCCTGATGTCTCTCATGATAGCAGGTGGTTAAGTTGAAATTCGCGGCTCGGCTGACCCAGCAGGAGCAAACGTATGCCAAAAATGTATGCAGAACCTAGCTTTTCAGTGAAGAGCAGGAGAGGCACATTTTAGCAAGTTTCACTTGTAAGTGGGGTTGGAACGCTTTTCAGGCTCAGTACTGGGCTCAAAAGATGCAGCCCTGATGTCTCTCATGATAGCAGGTGGTTAAGTAGAAATTTGCTGCTCGGCTGACCCAGCAGGAGCAAACGTATGCTAAAAATGAATGCAGAACCAAGCTTTTCAGTAAAGAGCAGAGAGGCACATTTTAGCAAGTTTCACTTGTAAGTGGGGTTGGAAACGCTTTTCAGGCTCAGTACTGGGCTCAAAAGATGCAGCCCTGATGTCTCTCATGATAGCAGGTGGTTAAGTAGAAATTCGCTGCTCGGCTGACCCAGCAGGAGCAAACGTATGCTAAAAATGTATGCAGAACCAAGCTTTTCAGTGAAGAGCAGCCAGGCACATTTTAGCAAGTTTCACTTGTAAGTGGGGTTAGAAATGCTCTTCAGGCTCAGTACTGGGCTCAAAAGATGCAGCCCTGATGTCTCTCATGATAGCAGGTGGTTAAGTAGAAATTTGCTGCTCGGCTGACCCAGCAGGAGCAAACCTATGCCAAAAATGTACGCAGAATGAGCTTTTCAGTGAAGAGCAGCCAGGCACATTTTAGCAAGTTTCACTTGTAAGTGAGGTTGGAAACGCTTTTCAGGCTCAGTACTGGGCTCAAAACATGCAGCACTGATGTCTCTCATGATAGCAGGTGGTTAATTAGAAATTCGCTGCTCGGCTGAACCAGCAGGAGCAAACGTATGCAACAAATGTATGCAAAACCAAGCTTTTCAGTGAAGAGCAGCCAGGCACATTTTAGCAAGTTTCACTTGTTAAGTGGGGTTGGAAATGCTTTTCAGGCTCAGTACTGGGCTCAAAAGATGCAGCCCTGATGTCTCTTATGATAGCAGGTGGTTAAGTAGAAATTCGCTGCTCGGCTGACCCAGCAGGAGCAAACGTATGCCAAAAATGTACGCAGAATGAGCTTTTCAGTGAAGAGCAGAGAGGCACATTTTAGCAAGTTTCACCTGTAAGTTGGGTTCAAAATGCTTTTCAGGCTCAGTACTGGGCTCAAAACATGCAGCCCTGATGTCTCTCATGATAGCAAGTGGTTAATTAGAAATTCGCTGCTCGGCTGACCCAGCAGGAGCAAACGTATGCTAAAAATTTATGCAAAACCAAGTTTTTCAGTAAAGAGAAGAGAGGCACATTTTAGCAAGTTTCACTTGTAAGTGGGCTTGGAAATGCTTTTCAGGCTCAGTACTGGGCTCAAAAGATGAAGCCCTGATGTCTCTCATTGTAGCAGGTGGTTAAGTAGAAATTTACTGCTCGGCTGACCCAGCAGGAGCAAACGTATGCTAAAAATGTTGCAGAACCAGCTTTTCAGTGAAGAGCAGCCAGGCACATTTTAGCAAGTTTCACTTGTAAGTGGGGTTGTAAATGCTTTTCAGGCTCAGTACTGGGCTCAAGAGATGAAGCCCTGATGTCTCTCATGATAGCAGGTGGTTAAGTAGAAATTTGCTGCTCGGCTGACCCAGCAGGAGCAAACGTATGCTAAAAATGTTGCAGAACCAGCTTTTCAGTGAAGAGCAGCCAGGCACATTTTAGCAAGTTTCACTTGTAAGTGGGGTTGGAAATACTTTTCAGGCTCAGTACTAGGCTCAAAAGATGCAGCCCTGATGTCTCTCATGATAGCAGGTGGTTAAGTAGAAATTCGCTGCTCGGCTGACCCAGCAGGAGCAAACGTATGCCAAAAATGTATGCAGAACCAAGCTTTTCAGTGAAGAGCAGAGGGGCACATTTTAGCAAGTTTCACTTGTAAGTGGGGTTGGAAACGCTTTTCAGGCTCAGTACTGGGCTCAAAAGATGCAGCCCTGATGTCTCTCATGATAGCAGGTGGTTAATTAGAAATTTGCTGCTCGGCTGACCCAGCAGGAGCAAACGTATGCTAAAAATGTATGCAAACCAAGCTTTTCAGTAAAGAGCAGAGAGGCACATTTTAGCAAGTTTCACTTGTAAGTGGGGTTGGAAACGCTTTTCAGGCTCAGTACTGGGCTCAAAAGATGCAGCCCTGATGTCTCTCAGGATAGCAGGTGGTCATTAGAAATTCGCTGCTCGGCTGACCCAGCAGGAGCAAACGTATGCTAAAAATGTATGCAGAACCAAGCTTTTCAGTGAAGAGCAGCCAGGCAAATTTTAGCAAGTTTCACTTGTAAGTGGGGTTAGAAACGCTTTTCAGGCTCAGTTCTGGGCTCAAAACATGCAGCCCTGATGTCTCTCATGATAGCAGGTGGTTAATTAGAAATTCGCTGCTCGGCTGAACCAGCAGGAGCAAACGTATGCTAAAAATGTATGCAAAACCAAGCTTTTCAGTGAAGAGCAGCCAGGCACATTTTAGCAAGTTTCACTTGTAAGTGGGGTTGGAAATGCTTTTCAGGCTCAGTACTGGGCTCAAAAGATGCAGCCCTGATGTCTCTCATGATAGCAGGTGGTTAAGTAGAAATTCGCTGCTCGGCTGACCCAGCAGGAGCAAACCTATGCCAAAAATGTACGCAGAATGAGCTTTTCAGTGAAGAGCAGCCAGGCACATTTTAGCAAGTTTCACTTGTAAGTGAGGTTGGAAACGCTTTTCAGGCTCAGTACTGGGCTCAAAACATGCAGCCCTGATGTCTCTCATGATAGCAGGTGGTTAATTAGAAATTCGCTGCTCGGCTGAACCAGCAGGAGCAAACGTATGCTACAAATGTATGCAAAACCAAGCTTTTCAGTGAAGAGCAGCCAGGCACATTTTAGCAAGTTTCACTTGTTAAGTGGGGTTGGAAATGCTTTTCAGGCTCAGTACTAGGCTCAAAAGATGCAGCCCTGATGTCTCTCATGATAGCAGGTGGTTAAGTAGAAATTCGCTGCTCGGCTGACCCAGCAGGAGCAAACGTATGCCAAAAATGTATGCAGAACCAAGCTTTTCAGTGAAGAGCAGAGGGGCACATTTTAGAAAGTTTCACTTGTAAGTGGGGTTGGAAACGCTTTTCAGGCTCAGTACTGGGCTCAAAAGATGCAGCCCTGATGTCTCTCATGATAGCAGGTGGTTAATTAGAAATGTGCTGCTCGGCTGACCCAGCAGGAGCAAACGTATGCTAAAAATGTATGCAAACCAAGCTTTTCAGTAAAGAGCAGAGAGGCACATTTTAGCAAGTTTCACTTGTAAGTGGGGTTGGAAACGCTTTTCAGGCTCAGTACTGGGCTCAAAAGATGCAGCCCTGATGTCTCTCATGATAGCAGGTGGTTAATTAGAAATTCGCTGCTCGGCTGAACCAGCAGGAGCAAACGTATGCTAAAAATGTATGCAAAACCAAGCTTTTCAGTGAAGAGCAGCCAGGCACATTTTAGCAAGTTTCACTTGTAAGTGGGGTTGGAAATGCTTTTCAGGCTCAGTACTGGGCTCAAAAGATGCAGCCCTGATGTCTCTCATGATAGCAGGTGGTTAAGTAGAAATTCGCTGCTCGGCTGACCCAGCAGGAGCAAACGTATGCCAAAAATGTACGCAGAATGAGCTTTTCAGTGAAGAGCAGAGAGGCACATTTTAGCAAGTTTCACTTGTAAGTTGGGATCGAAACGCTTTTCAGGCTCAGTACTGGGCTCAAAACATGCAGCCCTGATGTCTCTCATGATAGCAGGTGGTTAATTAGAAATTCGCTGCTCGGCTGAACCAGCAGGAGCAAACGTATGCTAAAAATGTATGCAAAACCAAGCTTTTCAGTGAAGAGCAGCCAGGCACATTTTAGCAAGTTTCACTTGTAAGTGGGGTTGGAAATGCTTTTCAGGCTCAGTACTGGGCTCAAAAGATGCAGCCCTGATGTCTCTCATGATAGCAGGTGGTTAAGTAGAAATTCGCTGCTCGGCTGACCCAGCAGGAGCAAACGTATGCCAAAAATGTACGCAGAATGAGCTTTTCAGTGAAGAGCAGAGAGGCACATTTTAGCAAGTTTCACTTGTAAGTTGGGATCGAAACGCTTTTCAGGCTCAGTACTGGGCTCAAAACATGCAGCCCTGATGTCTCTCATGATAGCAGGTGGTTAATTAGAAATTCGCTGCTCGGCTGACCCAGCAGGAGCAAACATATGCTAAAAATGTTACAGAACCAAGCTTTTCAATGAAGAGCAGCCAGGCACATTTTAGCAAGTTTCACTTGTAAGTGGGGTTGGAAATGCTTTTCAGGCTCAGTACTGGGCTCAAAAGATGCAGCCCTGATGTCTCTCATGATAGCAGGTGGTTAAGTAGAAATTCGCTGCTCGGCTGACCCAGCAGGAGCAAACGTATGCTAAAAATGTATGCAGAACCAAGCTTTTCAGTGAAGAGCAGCCAGGCACATTTTAGCAAGTTTCACTTTTAAGTGGGGTTAGAAATGCTTTTCAGGCTCAGTACTGGGCTCAAAAGATGCAGCCCTGATGTCTCTCATGATAGCAGGTGGTTAATTAGAAATTCGCTGCTCGGCTGAACCAGCAGGAGCAAACGTATGCTACAAATGTATGCAAAACCAAGCTTTTCAGTGAAGAGCAGCCAGTCACATTTTAGCAAGTTTCACTTGTTAAGTGGGGTTGGAAATGCTTTTCAGGCTCAGTACTGGGCTCAAAAGATGCAGCCCTGATGTCTCTCATGATAGCAGGTGGTTAAATAGAAATTCGCTGCTCGGCTGACCCAGCAGGAGCAAACGTATGCCAAAAATGTACGCAGAATGAGCTTTTCAGTGAAGAGCAGAGAGGCACATTTTAGCAAGTTTCACCTGTAAGTTGGGTTCGAAATGCTTTTCAGGCTCAGTACTGGGCTCAAAACATGCAGCCCTGATGTCTCTCAAGATAGCAGGTGGTTAAGTAGAAATTCGCTGCTCGGCTGACCCAGCAGGAGCAAACGTATGCTAAAAATGTATGCAAAACCAAGCTTTTCAGTGAAGAGCAGCCAGGCACATTTTAGCAAGTTTCACTTGTTAAGTGGGGTTGGAAATGCTTTTCAGGCTCAGTACTGGGCTCAAAAGATGCAGCCCTGATGTCTCTCATGATAGCAGGTGGTTAAATAGAAATTCGCTGCTCGGCTGACCCAGCAGGAGCAAACGTATGCCAAAAATGTACGCAGAATGAGCTTTTCAGTGAAGAGCAGAGAGGCACATTTTAGCAAGTTTCACCTGTAAGTTGGGTTCGAAATGCTTTTCAGGCTCAGTACTGGGCTCAAAACATGCAGCCCTGATGTCTCTCAAGATAGCAGGTGGTTAAGTAGAAATTCGCTGCTCGGCTGACCCAGCAGGAGCAAACGTATGCTAAAAATGTATGCAAAACCAAGCTTTTCAGTAAAGAGAAGAGAGGCACATTTTAGCAAGTTTCACTTGTAAGTGGGCTTGGAAATGCTTTTCAGGCTCAGTACTGGGCTCAAAAGATGAAGCCCTGATGTCTCTCATTGTAGCAGGTGGTTAAGTAGAAATTTACTGCTCGGCTGACCCAGCAGGAGCAAACGTATGCTAAAAATGTTGCAGAACCAAGCTTTTCAGTGAAGAGCAGCCAGGCACATTTTAGCAAGTTTCACTTGTAAGTGGGGTTGGAAATGCTTTTCAGGCTCAGTACTGGGCTCAAGAGATGCAGCCCCGATGTCTCTCATGATAGCAGGTGGTTAAGTAGAAATTCGCTGCTCGGCTGACCCAGCAGGAGCAAACGTATGCTAAAAATGTTGCAGAACCAAGCTTTTCAGTGAAGAGCAGCCAGGCACATTTTAGCAAATAACACTTGTAAGTGGGGTTGGAAATGCTTTTCAGGCTCCGTACTGGGCTCAAGAGATGCAGCCCTGATGTCTCTCATGATAGCAGGTGGTTAAGTAGAAATTTGCTGCTCGGCTGACCCAGCAGGAGCAAACGTATGCCAAAAATGTACGCAGAATGAGCTTTTCAGTGAAGAGCAGAGATGCACATTTTAGCAAGTTTCACTTGTAAGTTGGGTTGGAAACGCTTTTCAGGCTCAGTGCTGGGCTCAAAACATGCAGCCCTGATGTCTCTCATGATAGCAGGTGGTTAATTAGAAATTCGCTGCTCGGCTGACCCAGCAGGAGCAAACGTATGCTGAAAATGTTGCAGAACCAAGCTTTTCAGTGAAGAGCAGAGGGGCACATTTGAGCAAGTTTCACTTGTAAGTGGGGTTGGAAATACTTTTCAGGCTCAGTACTGGGCTCAAAAGATGCAGCCCTGATGTCTCTCATGATAGCAGGTGGTTAAGTAGAAATTTGCTGCTCGGCTGACCCAGCAGGAGCAAACGTATGCCAAAAATGTATGCAGAACCAAGCTTTTCAGTGAAGAGCAGAGGGGCACATTTGAGCAAGTTTCACTTGTAAGTGGGGTTGGAAACGCTTTTCAGGCTCAGTACTGGGCTCAAAATATGCAGCCCTGATGTCTCTCATGATAGCAGGTGGTTAATTCGAAATTTGCTGCTTGGCTGACCCAGCAGGAGCAAACGTATGCTAAAAATGTATGCAAACCAAGCTTTTCAGTAAAGAGCAGAGAGGCACATTTTAGCAAGTTTCACTTGTAAGTGGGGTTGGAAACGCTTTTCAGGCTCAGTACTGGGCTCAAAAGATGCAGCCCTGATGTCTCTCATGATAGCAGGTGGTCATTAGAAATTCACTGCTCGGCTGACCCAGCAGGGGCAAACGTATGCTAAAAATGTATGCAGAACCAAGCTTTTCAGTGAAGAGCAGCCAGGCACATTTTAGCAAGTTTCACTTGTAAGTGGGGTTAGAAACGCTTTTCAGGCTCAGTACTGGGCTCAAAACATGCAGCCCTAATGTCTCTCATGATAGCAGGTGGTTAATTAGAAATTCGCTGCTCGGCTGAACCAGCAGGAGCAAACGTATGCTAAAAATGTATGCAAAACCAAGCTTTTCAGTGAAGAGCAGCCAGGCACATTTTAGCAAGTTTCACTTGTAAGTGGGGTTGGAAATGCTTTTCAGGCTCAGTACTGGGCTCAAAAGATGCAGCCCTGATGTCTCTCATGATAGCAGGTGGTTAAGTAGAAATTCGCTGCTCGGCTGACCCAGCAGGAGCAAACGTATGCCAAAAATGTACGTAGAATGAGCTTTTCAGTGAAGAGCAGAGAGGCACATTTTAGCAAGTTTCACTTGTAAGTTGGGTTCGAAACGCTTTTCAGGCTCAGTACTGGGCTCAAAACATGCAGCCCTGATGTCTCTCATGATAGCAGGTGGTTAATTAGAAATTCGCTGCTCGGCTGACCCAGCAGGAGCAAACATATGCTAAAAATGTTGCAGAACCAAGCTTTTCAATGAAGAGCAGCCAGGCACAATTTAGCAAGTTTCACTTGTAAGTGGGGTTGGAAATGCTTTTCAGGCTCAGTACTGGGCTCAAAAGATGCAGCCCTGATGTCTCTCATGATAGCAGGTGGTTAAGTAGAAATTCGCTGCTCGGCTGACCCAGCAGGAGCAAACATATGCTAAAAATGTATGCAGAACCAAGCTTTTCAGTGAAGAGCAGCCAGGCACATTTTAGCAAGTTTCACTTTTAAGTGGGGTTAGAAATGCTTTTCAGGCTCAGTACTGGGCTCAAAAGATGCAGCCCTGATGTCTCTCATGATAGCAGGTGGTTAAGTAGAAATTTGCTGCTCGGCTGACCCAGCAGGAGCAAACCTATGCCAAAAATATACGCAGAATGAGCTTTTCAGTGAAGAGCAGCCAGGCACATTTTAGCAAGTTTCACTTGTAAGTGAGGTTGGAAACGCTTTTCAGGCTCAGTACTGGGCTCAAAACATGCAGCCCTGATGTCTCTCATGATAGCAGGTGGTTAAGTAGAAATTCGCTGCTCGGCTGACCCAGCAGGAGCAAACGTATGCTACAAATGTATGCAAAACCAAGCTTTTCAGTGAAGAGCAGCCAGGCACATTTTAGCAAGTTTCACTTGTTAAGTGGGGTTGGAAATGCTTTTTAGGCTCAGTACTGGGCTCAAAAGATGCAGCCCTGATGTCTCTCATGATAGTAGGTGGTTAAGTAGAAATTCGCTGCTCGGCTGACCCAGCAGGAGCAAACGTATGCCAAAAATGTACGCAGAATGAGCTTTTCAGTGAAGAGCAGAGAGGCACATTTTAGCAAGTTTCACCTGTAAGTTGGGTTCGAAATGCTTTTCAGGCTCAGTACTGGGCTCAAAACATGCAGCCCTGATGTCTCTCAAGATAGCAGGTGGTTAAGTAGAAATTCGCTGCTCGGCTGACCCAGCAGGAGCAAACGTATGCTAAAAATGTATGCAAAACCAAGCTTTTCAGTAAAGAGAAGAGAGGCACATTTTAGCAAGTTTCACTTGTAAGTGGGCTTGGAAATGCTTTTCAGGCTCAGTACTGGGCTCAAAAGATGAAGCCCTGATGTCTCTCATTGTAGCAGGTGGTTAAGTAGAAATTTACTGCTCGGCTGACCCAGCAGGAGCAAACGTATGCCAAAAATGTACGCAGAATGAGCTTTTCAGTGAAGAGCAGAGAGGCACATTTTAGCAAGTTTCACCTGTAAGTTGGGTTCGAAACGCTTTTCAGGCTCAGTAATGGGCTCAAAACATGCAGCCCTGATGTCTCTCATGATAGCAGGTGGTTAATTAGAAATTCGCTGCTCGGCTGACCCAGCAGGAGCAAACGTATGCTAAAAATGTATGCAAAACCAAGAAGAGAGGCACATTTTAGCAAGTTTCACTTGTAAGTGGGCTTGGAAATGCTTTTCAGGCTCAGTACTGGGCTCAAAAGATGAAGCCCTGATGTCTCTCATTGTAGCAGGTGGTTAAGTAGAAATTTACTGCTCGGCTGACCCAGCAGGAGCAAACGTATGCTAAAAATTTTGCAGAACCAAGCTTTTCAGTGAAGAGCAGCCAGGCACATTTTAGCAAGTTTCACTTGTAAGTGGGGTTGGAAATGCTTTTCAGGCTCAGTACTGGGCTCAAGAGATGCAGCCCCGATGTCTCTCATGATAGCAGGTGGTTAAGTAGAAATTTTCTGCTCGGCTGACCCAGCAGGAGCAAACGTATGCTAAAAATGTATGCAAAACCAAGCTTTTCAGTGAAGAGCAGAGAGGCACATTTTAGCAAGTTTCACTTGTAAGTGGGCTTGGAAACGCTTTTCAGGCTCAGTACTGGGCTGAAAAGATGCAGCCCTGATGTCTCTCATGATAGCAGGTGGTTAAGTAGAAATTCGCTGCTCGGCTGACCCAGCAGGAGCAAACGTATGCTAAAAATGTTGCAGAACCAAGCTTTTCAGTGAAGAGCAGCCAGGCACATTTTAGCAAGTTTCACTTGTAAGTGGGGTTGGAAATGCTTTTCAGGCTCAGTACTGGGCTCAAGAGATGCAGCCCTGATGTCTCTCATGATAGCAGGTGGTTAAGTAGAAATTCGCTGCTCGGCTGACCCAGCAGGAGCAAACGTATGCCAAAAATGTACGCAGAATGAGCTTTTCAGTGAAGAGCAGAGAGGCACATTTTAGCAAGTTTCACTTGTAAGTTGGGTTGGAAACGCTTTTCAGGCTCAGTACTGGGCTCAAAACATGCAGCCCTGATGTCTCTCATGATAGCAGGTGGTTAATTAGAAATTCGCTGCTCGGCTGACCCAGCAGGAGCAAACGTATGCTAAAAATGTTGCAGAACCAGCTTTTCAGTGAAGAGCAGCCAGGCACATTTTAGCAAGTTTCACTTGTAAGTGGGGTTGGAAATACTTTTCAGGCTCAGTACTGGGCTCAAAAGATGCAGCCCTGATGTCTCTCATGATAGCAGGTGGTTAAGTAGAAATTCGCTGCTCGGCTGACCCAGCAGGAGCAAACGTATGCCAAAAATGTATGCAGAACCAAGCTTTTCAGTGAAGAGCAGAGGGGCACATTTGAGCAAGTTTCACTTGTAAGTGGGGTTGGAAACGCTTTTCAGGCTCAGTACTGGGCTCAAAATATGCAGCCCTGATGTCTCTCATGATAGCAGGTGGTTAATTAGAAATTTGCTGCTTGGCTGACCCAGCAGGAGCAAACGTATGCTAAAAATGTATGCAAACCAAGCTTTTCAGTAAAGAGCAGAGAGGCACATTTTAGCAAGTTTCACTTGTAAGTGGGGTTGGAAACGCTTTTCAGGCTCAGTACTGGGCTCAAAAGATGCAGCCCTGATGTCTCTCATGATAGCAGGTGGTCATTAGAAATTCGCTGCTCGGCTGACCCAGCAGGAGCAAACGTATGCTAAAAATGTATGCAGAACCAATCTTTTCAGTGAAGAGCAGCCAGGCACATTTTAGCAAGTTTCACTTGTAAGTGGGGTTAGAAACGCTTTTCAGGCTCAGTACTGGGCTCAAAACATGCAGCCCTGATGTCTCTCATGATAGCAGGTGGTTAATCAGAAATTCGCTGCTCGGCTGAACCAGCAGGAGCAAACGTATGCTAAAAATGTATGCAAAACCAAGCTTTTCAGTGAAGAGCAGCCAGGCACATTTTAGCAAGTTTCACTTGTAAGTGGGGTTGGAAACGCTTTTCAGGCTCAGTACTGGGCTCAAAACATGCAGCCCTGATGTCTCTCATGATAGCAGGTGGTTAATCAGAAATTCGCTGCTCGGCTGACCCAGCAGGAGCAAACGTATGCCAAAAATGTACGCAGAATGAGCTTTTCAGTGAAGAGCAGATAGGCACATTTTAGCAAGTTTCACTTGTAAGTTGGGTTCGAAACGCTTTTCAGGCTCAGTACTGGGCTCAAAACATGCAGCCCTGATGTCTCTCATGATAGCAGGTGGTTAATTAGAAATTCGCTGCTCGGCTGACCCAGCAGCAGCAAACATATGCTAAAAATGTTGCAGAACCAAGCTTTTCAGTGAAGAGCAGCCAGGCACATTTTAGCGAGTTTCACTTGTAAGTGGGGTTGGAAATGCTTTTCAGGCTCAGTACTGGGCTCAAAAGATGCAGCCCTGATGTCTCTCATGATAGCAGGTGGTTAAGTAGAAATTCGCTGCTCGGCTGACCCAGCAGGAGCAAACGTATGCCAAAAATGTATGCAGAACCAAGCTTTTCAGTGAAGAGCAGAGAGGCACATTTTAGCAAGTTTCACTTGTAAGTGGGGTTGGAAACGCTTTTCAGGCTCAGTACTGGGCTCAAAAGATGCAGCCCTAATGTCTCTCATGATAGCAGGTGGTTAATTAGAAATTCGCTACTCGGCTGACCCAGCAGGAGCAAACGTATGCTAAAAATGTATGCAGAACCAAGCTTTTCAGTGAAGAGCAGCCAGGCACATTTTAGCAAGTTTCACTTGTAAGTGGGGTTAGAAACGCTTTTCAGGCTCAGTACTGGGCTCAAAACATGCAGCCCTGATGTCTCTCATGATAGCAGGTGGTTAATTAAAAATTCGCTGCTCGGCTGAACCAGCAGGAGCAAACGTATGCTAAAAATTTATGCAAAACCAAGCTTTTCAGTAAAGAGCAGCCAGGCACATTTTAGCAAGTTTCACTTGTAAGTGGGGTTGGAAATGCTTTTCAGGCTCAGTACTGGGCTCAAAAGATGCAGCCCTGATGTCTCTCATGATAGCAGGTGGTTAAGTAGAAATTCGCTGCTCGGCTGACCCAGCAGGAGCAAACGTATGCCAAAAATGTACGCAGAATGAGCTTTTCAGTGAAGAGCAGAGAGGCACATTTTAGCAAGTTTCACTTGTAAGTTGGGTTCGAAACGCTTTTCAGGCTCAGTACTGGGCTCAAAACATGCAGCCCTGATGTCTCTCATGATAGCAGGTGGTTAATTAGAAATTCGCTGCTCGGCTGACCCAGCAGGAGCAAACGTATGCTAAAAATGTATGCAGAACCAAGCTTTTCAGTAAAGAGCAGAGAGGCACATTTTAGCAAGTTTCACTTGTAAGTGGGGTTGGAAACGCTTTTCAGGCTCAGTACTGGGCTCAAAAGATGCAGCCCTGATGTCTTTCATGATAGCAGGTGGTTAAGTAGAAATTCGCTGCTCGGCTGACCCAGCAGGAGCAAACGTATACCAAAGATGTACGCAGAACCAAGCTTTTCAGTGAAGAGCAGCCAGGTACATTTTAGCAAGTTTCACTTGTAAGTGGGGTTGGAAATGCTTTTCAGGCTCAGTACTGGGCTCAAAAGATGCAGCCCTGATGTCTCTCATGATAGCAGGTGGTTAAGTAGAAATTCGCTGCTCGGCTGACCCAGCAGGAGCAAACGTATGCCAAAAATGTACGCAGAATGAGCTTTTCAGTGAAGAGCAGAGAGGCACATTTTAGCAAGTTTCACTTGTAAGTTGGGTTCGAAACGCTTTTCAGGCTCAGTACTGGGCCAAAACATGCAGCCCTGATGTCTCTCATGATAGCAGGTGGTTAATTAGAAATTCGCTGCTCGGCTGACCCAGCAGGAGCAAACCTATGCTAAAAATGTATGCAGAACCAAGCTTTTCAGTAAAGAGCAGAGAGGCACATTTTAGCAAGTTTCACTTGTAAGTGGGCTTGGAAATGCTTTTCAGGCTCAGTACTGGGCTCAAAAGATGAAGCCCTGATGTCTCTCATGATAGCAGGTGGTTAAGTAGAAATTTGCTGCTCGGCTGACCCAGCAGGAGCAAACGTATGCTAAAAATGTATGCAGAACCAAGCTTTTCAGTAAAGAGCAGAGAGGCACATTTTAGAAAGTTTCACTTGTAAGTGGGGTTGGAAACGTTTTTCATGCTCAGTACTGGGCTCAAAAGATGCAGCCCTGATGTCTCTCATGATAGCAGGTGGTTAAGTAGAAATTTGCTGCTCGGCTGACCCAGCAGGAGCAAATGTATGCCAGAAATGTTGCAGAACCAGCTTTTCAGTGAAGAGCAGCCAGGCACATTTTAGCAAGTTTCACTTGTAAGTTGGGTTGGAAACGCTTTTCAGGCTCAGTACTGGGCTCAAAAGATGCAGCCCTGATGTCTCTCATGATAGCAGGTGGTTAATTAGAAATTTGCTGCTCGGCTGACCCAGCAGGAGCAAACGTATGCTAAAAATGTATGCAAAACCAAGCTTTTCAGTAAACAGCAGAGAGGCACATTTTAGCAAGTTTCACTTGTAAGTGGGGTTGGAAACACTTTTCAGGCTCAGTACTGGGCTCAAAAGATGCAGCCCTGATGTCTCTCATGATAGCAGGTGGTTAAGTAGAAATTCGCTGCTCGGCAGACCCAGCAGGAGCAAACGTATGCCAAAAATGTACGCAGAACCAGCTTTTCAGTGAAGAGCAGCCAGGCACATTTTAGCAAGTTTCACTTGTAAGTGGGGTTGGAAATGCTTGTCAGGCTCAAGTACTGGGCTCAAAAGATGCAGCCCTGATCTCTCTCATGATAGCAGGTAGAAATTCGCGGCTCGGCTGACCCAGCAGGAGCAAACGTATGCCAAAAATGTATGCAAAACCAGCTTTTCAGTGAAGAGCAGCCAGGCACATTTTAGCAAGTTTCACTTGTAAGTGGGGTGGGGTTGGAAATGCTTTTCAGGCTCAGTACTGGGCTCAAAAGATGCAGCCCTGATGTCTCTCATGATAGCAGGTGGTTAAGTAGAAATTTGCTGCTCGGCTGACCCAGCAGGAGCAACGTATGCTAAAAATGTATGCAGAACCAAGCTTTTCAGTAAAGAGCAGAGAGGCACATTTTAGCAAGTTTCACTTGTAAGTGGGGTTGGAAACGCTTTTCAGGCTCAGTACTGGGCTCAAAAGATGCAGCCCTGATGTCTCTCATGATAGCAGGTGGTTAAGTAGAAATTCGCTGCTCGGCTGACCCAGCAGGAGCAAACGTATGCCAAAAATGTTGCAGAACCAGCTTTTCAGTGAAGAGCAGCCAGGCACATTTTAGCAAGTATCACTTGTAAGTGGGGTTGGAAATGCTTTTCAGGCTCAGTACTGGGCTCAAAAGATGCAGCCCTGATGTCTCTCGTGATAGCAGGTGGTTAAGTAGAAATTTGCTGCTCGGCTGACCCAGCAGGAGCAAACGTATGCTAAAAATGTATGCAGAACCAAGCTTTTCAGTGAAGAGCAGCCAGGCACATTTTAGCAAGTTTCACTTGTAAGTGGGGTTGGAAACGCTTTTCAGGGTCAGTACTGGGCTCAAAACATGCAGCCCTGATGTCTCTCACGATAGCAGGAGGGTTATTAGAAATTCGCTGCTCGGCTGACCCAGCAGGAGCAAACGTATGCCAAAAATGTATGCAAAACCAAGCTTTTCAGTGAAGAGCAGCCAGGCACATTTTAGCAAGTTTCACTTGTAAGTGGGGTTGGAAACGCTTTTCAGGCTCAGTACTGGGCTCAAGAGATGCACCCTGATGTCTCTCATGATAGCAGGTGGTTAAGTAGAAATTTGCTGCTCGGCTGACCCAGCAGGAGCAAATGTATGCTAAAAATGTATGCAGAACCAAGCTTTTCAGTGAAGAGCAGCCAGGCACATTTTAGCAAGTTTCACTTGTAAGTGGGGTTGGAAACGCTTTTCAGGCTCAGTACTGGGCTCAAAACATGCAGCCCTGATGTCTCTCATGATAGCAGGTGGTTAATTAGAAATTCGCTGCTCGGCAGACCCAGCAGGAGCAAACGTATGCTAAAAATGTATGCAGAACCAAGCTTTTCAGTGAAGAGCAGAGAGGCACATTTTAGCAAGTTTCACTTGTAAGTTGGGTTTGAAACGCTTTTCAGGCTCAGTACTGGGCTCAAAACATACAGCCCTGATGTCTCTCAGGATAGCAGGTGGTTAATTAGAAATTCGTTGCTCGGCTGACCCAGCAGGAGCAAACGTATGCTAAAAATGTATGCAAAACCAAGCTTTTCAATAAAGAGCAGAGAGGCACATTTTAGCAAGTTTCACTTGTAAGTGGGGTTGGAAACGCTTTTCAGGCTCAGTACTGGGCTCAAAAGATGCAGCCCTGATGTCTCTCATGATAGCAGGTGGTTAAGTAGAAATTCGCTGCTCGGCTGACCCAGCAGGTGCAAACGTAAGCTAAAAATGTATGCAAAACCAAGCTTTTCAGTGAAGAGCAGCCAGGCACATTTTAGCAAGTTTCACTTGTAAGTGGGGTTGGAAATGCTTTTCAGGCTCAGTACTGGGCTCAAAACATGCAGCCCTGATGTCTCTCATTATAGCAGGTGGTTAAGTAGAAATGTACTGCTCGGCTGACCCAGCAGGAGCAAACGTATGCTAAAAATTTTGCAGAACCAAGCTTTTCAGTGAAGATCAGAGAGGCACATTTTAGCAAGTTTTACTTGTAAGTGGGGTTGGAAATGCTTTTCAGGCTCAGTACTGGGCTCAAGAGATGCAGCCCTGATGTCTCTCATGATAGCAGGTGGTTAAGTAGAAATTCGCTGCTCAGCTGACCCAGCAGGAGCAAACGTATGCCAAAAATGTATGCAAAACCAGCTTTTCAGTGAAGAGCAGCCAGGCACATTTTAGCAAGTTTCACTTGTAAGTGGGGTTGGAAATGCTTTTCAGGCTCAGTACTGGGCTCAAAACATGCAGCCCTGATGTCTCTTATGATAGCAGGTGGTTAATAAGAAATTCGCTGCTCAACTGACCCAGCAGGAGCAAACGTATGCTAAAAATGTATGCAGAACCAAGCTTTTCAGTAAAGAGCAGAGAGGCACATTTTAGCAAGTTTCACTTGTAAGTGGGGTTGGAAACGCTTTTCAGGCTCAGTACTGGGCTCAAAAGTGCAGCCCTGATGTCTCTCATGATAGCAGGTGGTTAAGTAGAAATTTGCTGCTCGGCTGACCCAGCAGGAGCAAACGTATGCCAAAAATGTTGCAGAACCAAGCTTTTCAGTGAAGAGCAGCCAGGCACATTTTAGCAAGTTTCACTTGTAAGTGGGTTGGAAATGCTTTTCAGGCTCAGTACTGGGCTCAAGAGATGCAGCCCTGATGTCTCTCATGATAGCAGGTGGTTAAGTAGAAATTCGCTGCTCGGCTGACCCAGCAGGAGCAAATGTATGCCAGAAATGTTGCAGAACTGGAGAAGTGTGGCTCAGGGGTTAGAGGCGGCAGACCCGGAATCTGAGATCGGTCGTGGACCAGGGTTCAATTCCCCGCCCCGGCGGGTCTTGGGCTAAAAATTCCACTGACTCGATAATTCTCGCCCCGGTGCCTCCTCGACTCACGGGTTCACACTCTGCGACTCTGGGCAACAGCTTGCTTAATCTCCACAACGGCCCCTCGCGGCGGGATGCCTGACTTTCACCTTGTGGATACCCTGCTATCTCACAGGGGAATATCAGCAAGGGTTCCCTAAGCAAGCGACGGGAAACCCACTGCGGGTAGCTGTGCGCTATATAAGCTCAACTACATTTACAACCAGCTTTTCAGTGAAGAGCAGCCAGGCACATTTTAGCAAGTTTCACTTGTAAGTGGGGTTGGAAACACTTTTCAGGCTCAGTACTGGGCTCAAAACATGCAGCCCTGATGTCTCTCATGATAGCAGGTGGTTAAGTAGAAATTCGCTGCTCGGCTGACCCAGCAGGAGCAAACGTATGCCAAAAATGTATGCAGAATGAGCTTTTCAGTGAAGAGCAGAGAGGCACATTTTAGCAAGTTTCACTTCTAAGTGGGGTTGGAAACGCTTTTCAGGCTCAGTACTGGGCTCAAAAGATGCAGCCCTGATGTCTCTCATGATAGCAGGTGGTTAAGTAGAAATTTGCTGCTCGGCTGACCTAGCAGGAGCAAACGTATGCCAGAAATGTTGCAGAACCAGCTTTTCAGTGAAGAGCAGCCAGGCACATTTTAGCAAGTTTCACTTGTAAGTGGGGTTGGAAATACTTTTCAGGCTCAGTACTGGGCTCAAAAGATGCAGCCCTGATGTCTCTCAGGATAGCAGGTGGTTAATTAGAAATTCGTTGCTCGGCTGACCCAGCAGGAGCAAACGTATGCTAAAAATGTATGCAAAACCAAGCTTTTCAGTAAAGAGCAGAGAGGCACATTTTAGCAAGTTTCACTTGTAAGTGGGGTTGGAAACGCTTTTCAGGCTCAGTACTGGGCTCAAAACATGCATCCCTGATGTCTCTCATGATAGCAGGTGGTTAATTAGAAATTCGCTGCTCGGCTGACCCAGCAGGAGCAAACGTATGCCAAAAATGTATGCAGAACCAAGCTTTTCAGTGAAGAGCAGAGAGGCATATTTTAGCAAGTTTCACTTGTAAGTGGGGTTGGAAACACTTTTCAGGCTCAGTACTGGGCTCAAAAGATGCAGCCCTGATGTCTCTCATGATAGCAGGTGGATAAGTAGAAATTTACTGCTCGGCTGACCCAGCAGGAGCAAACGTATGCTAAAAATGTTGCAGAACCAAGCTTTTCAGTGAAGAGCAGCCAGGCAAATGTTAGCAAGTTTCACTTGTAAGTGGGTTGGAAATGCTTTTCAGGCTCAGTACTGGGCTCAAGAGATGCAGCCCTGATGTCTCTCATGATAGCAGGTGGTTAAGTAGAAATTCGCTGCTCGGCTGACCCAGCAGGAGCAAATGTATGCCAGAAATGTTGCAGAACCAGCTTTTCAGTGAAGAGCAGCCAGGCACATTTTAGCAAGTTTCACTTGTAAGTGGGGTTGGAAACACTTTTCAGGCTCAGTACTGGGCTCAAAACATGCAGCCCTGATGTCTCTCATGATAGCAGGTGGTTAAGTAGAAATTCGCTGCTCGGCTGACCCAGCAGGAGCAAACGTATGCCAAAAATGTACGCAGAATGAGCTTTTCAGTGAAGAGCAGAGAGGCACATTTTAGCAAGTTTCACTTGTAAGTGGGGTTGGAAACGCTTTTCAGGCTCAGTACTGGGCTCAAAAGATGCAGCCCTGATGTCTCTCATGATAGCAGGTGGTTAAGTAGAAATTTGCTGCTCGGCTGACCCAGCAGGAGCAAACGTATGCCAGAAATGTTGCAGAACCAGCTTTTCAGTGAAGAGCAGCCAGGCACATTTTAGCAAGTTTCACTTGTAAGTGGGGTTGGAAATACTTTTCAGGCTCAGTACTGGGCTCAAAAGATGCAGCCCTGATGTCTCTCATGATAGCAGGTGGTTAAGTAGAAATTCGCTGCTCGGCTGACCCAGCAGGAGCAAATGTATGCCAAAAATGTACGCAGAATGAGCTTTTCAGTGAAGAGCAGAGAGGCACATTTTAGCAAGTTTCACTTGTAAGTTGGGTTGGAAATGCTTTTCAGGCTCAGTACTGGGCTCAAAACATGCATTACAAAAACAATAGAGGAGTATCCACTCAGAACAGAGAGAACAGAAAAAGGTTTCTCTGTATATGGGCTTATGTGCTCAATTCAGCACCATGTGCCTCAACCTGTTTTAGGATAATGCATATCCTTATAGAAGACCCCTCACTCACCAACCTAGTTGGTGACATGCTTCATCATCGGGGTCCCACCCCATAGGCCGAGTGCCTATAGGGTGTGCTGCGACACCTGATTACAGTGGAGCTGGTTCGTTTTTCTTTTATGTGTTCAGGGCGATCAAACAAGTGATTTTAAAAGGGGCCAACACTACTCACTACAAGTATTTATTCTTGAGTGCTTGAACCCTAATTAAAAAAGTGTTACACCTATGCCTAATTAGGTAGACTTCGGTGGTATGATTAGTGTTTGATAAAAATAGCTAAGTGTGCTATGTGAGGTGTGATAAATGTTGTAGGTTAAAAAGGTCTACATGTTTCAACCATTGTATTATTCATTGGTTTTCGTCAGGACCATGATGTTGAACTGGGTGGTCCACACACACTAAGGTGCGTCCTGCCCTAGTCCAAATTAGAGTGCACAAATTGTGTACTCGTGTAAAATTAGTGCGTTTCTTTTGTTCAAAGAAAAAACCTGTAAAAACAGGTAAACAAAAACAAAAAACAGGAAGGGGTCACATACAGGGGTTGACAATACATATGCGCCACATTTAACATATATAGCCATACTGAGTCAATGGACGATGTTAAACCTAAGTTGTGAAACAGAGGGATCCATCTAGTTGTGCTACAGTGCTACAGTGCTTTTACTGGACTGTGGCTGATAGCTACTCGAATGATGCCAAAGAAGTGGTGTCGACCTAGTTTTGGCATTCCTGAATAGCTAGTGAAAAATAATGGCGGCGTATTATGAGTGAGTGATCTTTATTTGGTGTTCACGAAGTGAACGGCTGCCGAGATTTGTGAGCAGTCGTGACGTCGCTGTTTGTGAGTTGCGACTGATATAATGTTTTTGCTTACGCTTCCTTGCGGTATTGCCGCTTCATGGGCACCAGCGCTTCCAAGACGGCAAGAGTCCGTCTCCTTAAAATCGATACGTAGCAAAGGAGAAAGAGAGAAAAAAGATTGCCCGGTTTTAGTTTCCTGGCTGTATTTTGCATATAGCATCGCCAGCGGGCTTTTTTTTCTGGGAGGAAAAGCTTGTTCCCTTCTTTTAAACGATCACGCATTACTTACTTGCAGCTTCTGATCATCAGGCGGTAAACCTACTTGGTTCCGGCTGGCGGTGCCCCGAGGAGTAACCGGTGATGTCTGCGGCTACCGGTAAAGTAAAGTTTAGAGCGCTTCCTGGTTGGGCGTGGCCCCGTCACGTGGTGTGATCACGTGGGTCGCCATTAGCTAATCAGGGTATCTTGGGGGGAGGCGCTCCCGAGTGATGTCAGCGGTCTCAGCAAAAGAACGACGGGGACAACACTTTTGTTTACGTTTCTATGGAGACCAATCACGTGCATATTGGGATCGATTCTTAAGCATTATGAAGGGGATTTGCATTTACAAAACAAGTTAGGGATTTATTTACAATGGATCAGCGGGCAGAATCAGAATTCTTAATCAACAATGTTGAATGTATAGTTTTATAGTCTTTGTTTTTGCTGGGTGTTACAGAATTCATGAACATATCATGGAATTACTTGTATTAGGACAGGTATTCATGTTATTACACTGTTCCATGGGATATTATCGTTCAAGCCTGACTTGTGGGAAGACAATCTGTAGACCCATCTTTGCTCTTTTTCAAAAAGTCGTTGGGTCAGGTTCGCTCCTGGCTTGACTTGCTCGATAATGGTCCATTCTAGATCGTCTGGTGTATGGCCTTTTGAGAGAAAATGTTCAGTGAGTCTTGTGTTGGTCTTTTTGCACCTAATAGTGCTTCTATGCTCGCCTATCCGTAGTTTTATCTTCCGGCTCGTCATGCCCACGTATCTTAGGTCACATGGGCATGTGAGCATGTAGACAACATTCTCACTGTTGCAGTTAGTCTGACTTCTGATAGTCCAAGTTTTGTTAGGTTCCAACTGCAATGTTTTGGTGTTCTTTGTGTAAGGGCAGACGCTGCAAGTTCCACATTTATAGTGGCCTGTCACTCTTGGTAAGTCCCATAGAGTTGTTTGTGTTTCTCTTTCTGGGGTTGTCTTTTTTGGTCTTGTATTGACCACTCTGTCCTTTATGCTCTGTGCTCTTTTAAAAGAAAACAAGGGTTTTCCCACCTCAAATTGCCAGTATTCAGAATACTCCAATGTTTTCTTATTATTCGGGAGACGTCATTGGAAATAGTGTTATAAGTAGTAACACATGTCAGGGGTATTTCTCCTGTTGTTTTATTCGTCTGTTCCAATAGACATGAACGCGGTTGATTCCGCTCACGTTTTTGGCTTTTTTGGAGAATCTTAGTCGGATATCCCCGCTTTTGCAGTTTTTTGGTGAGGTCCTGTGCTTGATTCTTGTAATCTGCAAGTTCACTGCAGTTCCTACGGATCCTCAGATATTGGCCATATGGTAGGTTCTCACGTAGAGGTCTTGGGTGGAAGCTTTCGAATCGTAGCAGATTATTTTTGGCAGTTGGCTTGTGGTGAGTGACGGTTGTTAGTTTCCCTTCTTTTTTCGTGATTGTTACATCAAGGAACACAAGTGTCTCTGGACTTTTTTCATAGGTGAAGTGTAGATGTTCATCACAGGTGTTGATCCAGTTAAAGAAAGAGTTTAAAGATTCCTCAGTACCTTTCCATATGGTCAGCACATCATCGATGTATCTGCGCCATATTAGGATGTTTGAGCTATAGGGGTTTGTTTGACCGAGGATGTATTTCTCTTCGAAATCATATACATACAATCCCGCTATGCTCGGAGCAAAAGAACTGCCCATAGATGTCCCACCGGTCTGTAAGAAGATCTGATCTTCAAACTCAAAATAATTTCTTTTGAGAGCCAATCTGGCACATTCCAAGACGAACTCTCTGGGGGTTCTGGACGTCCACTCTTCCTTTTCAAGAGCTCGACTTAGCACATCCAGTGTTGCATCCTGAGGGATACTGGTGTACAAGCTCTCAATGTCGAAGCTCACCAGTATGGTATCATTCTCAACAGTGAGTTGATCCAGGATCTGTAGTAGACTTTTAGTGTCTTGAAGGTATGTGCTTGTCTTTTGTACCATTTTTTTGAAAAATACATCGCAAAATTGCGAGAGGGGTTCCAACACCGACCCTATGCCAGACACAATGGGTCTGCCAGGTGGTGGTGTCTTGTTCTTATGTAGCTTGGGTAGGGTATAGAAGTAGGGAATTTTCCGTTCACTCCCACATAAGAAATCTGCCTCTTGTTTGGATATGAAACCTTCTGATTCACCGTGTTCCACGAGCGATTTTATTTCACTTTCCAGGTCTTCTGTTGGATCCCCTGGTAGTCTGCGGTAACTGGTTTGGTCTGCTAAGAGTCGGAGACATTCTTTTTGATAGGCTGTGCGATCTTGTACCACAATGCCTCCGCCCTTGTCTGCAGGTTTTATAACAATAGTGTCGCAATCTCGTAAAATATCAAGGGCACTTCTTTCTTCTCTGGTTAGATTCATGAAGGTTTTTTGAGGGTTGGTAGTCTCAATCTCGTTGAAGACGGCCTGCTCAAATGTGGGGAATCAGGTGTGGTGGTGGTAAGAATGTGGACTTATTCCTAAGTCCTGTTTCGTTACTGTCCAGGTTTTCTTCAGTGCTAGTTCTTTTTTCAAAGAAAGCTTTCAATCATAGTTTGCGAAAGAAAGATGACAGTTCACAGTGCAGCCTGAACTTATCAAGGTTAGCAGTGGGTACATACCCCAAACCTTTGTTCAACACTGAATCCTCAGCCACGCTCAAGGGTCTGCTTGATAGGTTTGTTACTAGGTTTTCCGATTGCTCGGGCCTGCTTGTTGGGGATTGTTCCTGTTCTTGTTCGCATTCGGATCTTCCGGTGCCCAATGTACTTGGCCCCCTTGGTTTTGGGTTTTTCTCCTTCCCCGTCCTCTTCCGCCCCGGTGTAAAAAAGGCGGTCTGTATGCATTTGGCTGGAAAAAAGGTTGCTGGAACGGTGGTTGCCAGCCGTACATTCCCATATTCTGTGGGTTGTAGTAAGGATCAATATACCCTTGCATTGGTATTGGGTTAAAGGGTGGCCAGTTGCCCTGTCCTCTACCCCGTCCTCGCCCTCTTTGCTGTTTTGTGCTTCCTCCACTAGAGTTAACACTGGTGTTAGAGGTATTGCTGGATGCGTTGCTGGAGGCATCTGAATTGTCCTCTCCTTTCGATGGTGGCACATACTCTGGATCGGAGTATGGGTATACTTTTGTCATGGAGAATCTTTTTAGGTCTTTCTGAAGTTTCTGCACTTTCTGTTGTGACAGATTGTCTTTATAATCCGTCATCTCCTTATTTAATTCGTCCAGCTTCTTCTTAAAGCCTGTAATGGTAGCTTTCATAGTCCCTTCTGCTAGCTGAATTTCTACCTGGATTTTTTCAGATAGTCTTATGGCTGTTTTTAAGATTAGGACAATCCAATCGTGCGTGCAGTGCCACGCTATGGCTGCCCAATCTTTCTGAAATGCTTCGTCTTCAAGAAAGATTCGGGGTGCGTTGGAAACTAACAGCCCCTTAGGTGCCATATTATTGTTCAAATATTGTTTTAGTATTGTTCCGTGTAAGATGGTTCTGATTCTATTTTTCTTAAGTTCCGTTAGGTTTTCCCAATCTTTTGTCGTGGAAATGCTTTGTGCTATGTTCACATCCGCGAACATCGAAGATCACTCATGATTTCATCAATTTCAGCCGAGGTGTAAGAGAGGCCCTGGTTTTCGGCCATGTTTACAATGGAAATTGTCAGTGTTGTGAGATGATATCTATTGTGTTTATTACTCTCGCAGCTGTGCGCTGCCTAAATCTTCAATAACAAAAGAGAGAGTAAGGGAATATAGGGTGTGCACTCGGCCTATGGGGTGGGACCCCGATGATGAAGCATGTCACCAACTAGGTTGGTGAGTGAGGGGTCTTCTATAAGGATATGCATTATCCTAAAACAGGTTGAGGCACATGGTGCTGAATTGAGCACATAAGCCCATATACAGAGAAACCTTTTTCTGTTCTCTCTGTTCTGAGTGGATACTCCTCCATTGTTTTTGTAATTAATTCCGGGGACCAGGAGTTCTCAACTCACATTGATAAGTGAAAATATTCCCTCACTCTCTCTTTTGTTATTGAAGATTTAGGCAGCGCACAGCTGCGAGAGTAATAAACACAATAGATATCATCTCACAACACTGACAATTTCCATTGTAAACATGGCCGAAAACCAGGGCCTTTCTTACACCTCGGCTGAAATTGATGAAATCATGAGTGATCTATTGATGTTCGCGGATGTGAACATAGCACAAAGCATTTCCACGACAAAAGATTGGGAAAACCTAACGGAACTTAAGGAAAATAGAATCAGAACCATCTTACACGGAACAATACTAAAACAATATTTGAACAATAATATGGCACCTAAGGGGCTGTTAGTTTCCAACGCACCCCGAATCTTTCTTGAAGACGAAGCATTTCGGAAAGATTGGGCAGCCATAGCGTGGCACTGCACGCACGATTGGATAGTCCTAATCTTAAAAACAGCCATTAGACTATCTGAAAAAATCCAGGTAGAAATTCAGCTAGCAGAAGGGACTATGAAAGCTACCATTACAGGCTTTAAGAAGAAGCTGGACGAATTAAATAAGGAGATGGCGGATTATAAAGACAATCTGTCACAACAAAAAGTGCAGAAATTTCAGAAAGACCTAAAAAGATTCTCCATGACAAAAGTATACCCATACTCCGATCCAGAGTATGTGCCACCATCGAAAGGAGAGGACAATTCAGACGCCTCCAGCAACGCATCCAGCAATACCTCTAACACCAGTGTTAACTCTAGTGGAGGAAGCACAAAACAGCAAAGAGGGCGAGGACGGGGTAGAGGACAGGGCAACTGGCCACCCTTTAACCCAATACCAATGCAAGGGTATATTGATCCTTACTACAACCCACAGAATATGGGAATGTACGGCTGGCAACCACCGTTCCAGCAACCTTTTTTCCAGCCAAATGCATACAGACCGCCTTTTTTACACCGGGGCGGAAGAGGACGGGGAAGGAGAAAAACCCAAAACCAAGGGGGCCAAGTACATTGGGCACCGGAAGATCCGAATGCGAACAAGAACAGGAACAATCCCCAACAAGCAGGCCCGAGCAATCGGAAAACCAAGTAACAAACCTATCAAGCAGACCCTTGAGCGTGGCTGAGGATTCAGTGTTGAACAAAGGCTTGGGGTATGTACACACTGCTAACCTTGATAAGTTCAGGCTGCACTGTGAACTGTCATCTTTCTTTCGCAAACTACGATTGAAAGCTTTCTTTGAAAAAAGAACTAGCACTGAAGAAAACCTGGACAGTAACGAAACAGGACTTAGGAATAAGTCCACATTCTTACCACCACCACACCTGATTCCAGTGGAGATCTCCACATTTGAGCAGGCCGTCTTCAACGAGATTGAGACTACCAACCCTAAAAAAACCTTCATGAATCTAACCAGAGAAGAAAGAAGTGCCCTTGATATTTTACGAGATTGCGACACTATTGTTATAAAACCTGCAGACAAGGGCGGAGGCATTGTGGTACAAGATCGAACAGCCTATCAAAAAGAATGTCTCCGACTCTTAGGAGACCAAACCAGTTACCGCAGACTACCAGTGGATCCAACAGAAGACCTGGAAAGTGAAATAAAATCGCTCGTGGAACACGGTGAATCAGAAGGTTTCATATCCAAACAAGAGGCAGATTTCTTATGTGGGAGTGAACGGAAAATTCCCTACTTCTATACCCTACCCAAGCTACATAAGAACAAGACACCACCACCTGGCAGACCCATTGTGTCTGGCATAGGGTCGGTGTTGGAACCCCTCTCGCAATTTTGCGATGTATTTTTCAAAAAAATGGTACAAAAGACAAGCACATACCTTCAAGACACTAAAAGTCTACTACAGATCCTGGATCAACTCACTGTTGAGAATGATACCATACTGGTGAGCTTCGACATTGAGAGCTTGTACACCAGTATCCCTCAGGATGCAACACTGGATGTACTAAGTCGAGCTCTTGAAAAGGAAGAGTGGATGTCCAGAACCCCCAGAGAGTTCGTCTTGGAATGTGCCAGATTGGCTCTCAAAAGAAATTATTTTGAGTTTGAAGATCAGATCTTCTTACAGACCGGTGGGACATCTATGGGCAGTTCTTTTGCTCCGAGCATAGCGGGATTGTATGTATATGATTTCGAAGAGAAATGCATCCTCGGTCAAACAAACCCCTATAGCTCAAACATCCTAATATGGCGCAGATACATCGATGATGTGCTGACCATATGGAAAGGTACTGAGGAATCTTTAAACTCTTTCTTTAACTGGATCAACACCTGTGATGAACATCTACGCTTCACCTATGAAAAAACTCCAGAGACACTTGTGTTCCTTGATGTAACAATCACGAAAAAAGAAGGGAAACTAACAACCGTCACTCACCACAAGCCAACTGCCAAAAATAATCTGCTACGATTCGAAAGCTTCCACCCAAGACCTCTACGTGAGAACCTACCATATGGCCAATATCTGAGGATCCGTAGGAACTGCAGTGAACTTGCAGATTACAAGAATCAAGCACAGGACCTCACCAAAAAACTGCAAAAGCGGGGATATCCGACTAAGATTCTCCAAAAAAGCCAAAAACGTGCGCGGAATCAACCGCGTTCATGTCTATTGGAACAGACGAATAAAACAACAGGAGAAATACCCCTGACATGTGTTACTACTTATAACACTATTTCCAATGACGTCTCCCGAATAATAAGAAAACATTGGAGTATTCTGAATACTGGCAATTTGAGGTGGGAAAAACCCTTGTTTTCTTTTAAAAGAGCACAGAGCATAAAGGACAGAGTGGTCAATACAAGACCAAAAAAGACAACCCCAGAAAGAGAAACACAAACAACTCTATGGGACTTACCAAGAGTGACAGGCCACTATAAATGTGGAACTTGCAGCGTCTGCCCTTACACAAAGAACACCAAAACATTGCAGTTGGAACCTAACAAAACTTGGACTATCAGAAGTCAGACTAACTGCAACAGTGAGAATGTTGTCTACATGCTCACATGCCCATGTGACCTAAGATACGTGGGCATGACGAGCCGGAAGATAAAACTACGGATAGGCGAGCATAGAAGCACTATTAGGTGCAAAAAGTCCAACACAAGACTCACTGAACATTTTCTCTCAAAAGGCCATACACCAGACGATCTAGAATGGACCATTATCGAGCAAGTCAAGCCAGGAGCGAACCTGACCCAACGACTTTTTGAAAAAGAGCAAAGATGGGTCTACAGATTGTCTTCTCACAAGTCAGGCTTGAACGATAATATCCCATGGAACAGTGTAATAACATGAATACCTGTCCTAATACAAGTAATTCCATGATATGTTCATGAATTCTGTAACACCCAGCAAAAACAAAGACTATAAAACTATACATTCAACATTGTTGATTAAGAATTCTGATTCTGCCCGCTGATCCGTTGTAAATAAATCCCTAACTTGTTTTGTAAATGCAAATCCCCTTCGTAATGCTTAAGAATCGATCCCAATATGCACGTGATTGGTCTCCATAGAAACGTAAACAAAAGTGTTGTCCCCGTCGTTCTTTTGCTGAGACCGCTGACATCACTCGGGAGCGCCTCCCCCGAGATACCCTGATTAGCTAATGGCGACCCACGTGATCACACCACGTGACGGGGCCACGCCCAACCAGGAAGCGCTCTAAACTTTACTTTACCGGTAGCCGCAGACATCACCGGTTACTCCTCGGGGCACCGCCAGCCGGAACCAAGTAGGTTTACCGCCTGATGATCAGAAGCTGCAAGTAAGTAATGCGTGATCGTTTAAAAGAAGGGAACAAGCTTTTCCTCCCAGAAAAAAAAGCCCGCTGGCGATGCTATATGCAAAATACAGCCAGGAAACTAAAACCGGGCAATCTTTTTTCTCTCTTTCTCCTTTGCTATGTATCGATTTTAAGGAGACGGACTCTTGCCGTCTTGGAAGCGCTGGTGCCCATGAAGCGGCAATACCGCAAGGAAGCGTAAGCAAAAACATTATATCAGTCGCAACTCACAAACAGCGACGTCACGACTGCTCACAAATCTCGGCAGCCGTTCACTTCGTGAACACCAAATAAAGATCACTCACTCATAATACGCCGCCATTATTTTTCACTAGCTATTCAGAAATGCCAAAACTAGGTCGACACCACTTCTTTGGCATCATTCGAGTAGCTATCAGCCACAGTCCAGTAAAAGCACTGTAGCACTGTAGCACAACTAGATGGATCCCTCTGTTTCACAACTTAGGTTTAACATCGTCCATTGACTCAGTATGGCTATATATGTTAAATGTGGCGCATATGTATTGTCAACCCCTGTATGTGACCCCTTCCTGTTTTTTGTTTTTGTTTCCCTGTTTTTACAGGTTTTTTCTTTGAACAAAAGAAACGCACTAATTTTACACGAGTACACAATTTGTGCACTCTAATTTGGACTAGGGCAGGACGCACCTTAGCGTGTGTGGACCACCCAGTTCAACATCATGGTCCTGACGAAAACCAATGAATAATACAATGGTTGAAACATGTAGACCTTTTTAACCTATAACATTTATCACACCTCACATAGCACACTTAGCTATTTTTATCAAACACTAATCATACCACCGAAGTCTACCTAATTAGGCATAGGTGTAACACTTTTTTAATTAGGGTTCAAGCACTCAAGAATAAATACTTGTAGTGAGTAGTGTTGGCCCCTTTTAAAATCACTTGTTTGATCGCCCTGAACACATAAAAGAAAAACGAACCAGCTCTACTGTAATCAGGTGTCGCAGCACACCCTATAGGCACTCGGCCTATGGGGTGGGACCCCGATGATGAAGCATGTCACCAACTAGGTTGGTGAGTGAGGGGTCTTCTATAAGGATATGCATTATCCTAAAACAGGTTGAGGCACATGGTGCTGAATTGAGCACATAAGCCCATATACAGAGAAACCTTTTTCTGTTCTCTCTGTTCTGAGTGGATACTCCTCCATTATTTTTGTAATTAATTCCGGGGACCAGGAGTTCTCAACTCACATTGATAAGTGAAAATATTCCCTCACTCTCTCTTTTGTTATTGAAGAAAACTCAAAATATGCATCCCTGATGTCTCTCATGATAGCAGGTGGTTAATTAGAAATTTGCTGCTCGGCTGACCCAGCAGGAGCAAACGTATGCCAAAAATGTATGCAGAACCAAGCTTTTCAGTGAAGAGCAGAGAGGCACATTTTAGCAAGTTTCACTTGTAAGTGGGGTTGGAAACGCTTTTCAGGCTCAGTACTGGGCTCAAAAGATGCAGCCCTGATGTCTATCATGATAGCAGGTGGATAAGTAGAAATTTGCTGCTCGGCTGACCCAGCAGGAGCAAACGTATGCTAAAAATGTATGCAGAACCAAGCTTTTCAGTAAAGAGCAGAGAGGCACATTTTAGCAAGTTTAACTTGTAAGTGGGGTTGGAAACGCTTTTCAGGCTCAGTACTGGGCTCAAAAGATGCAGCCCTGATGTCTCTCATGATAGCAGGTGGTTAAGTAGAAATTCGCTGCTCGGCTGACCCAGCAGGAGCAAACGTATGCCAAAAATGTTGCAGAACCAGCTTTTCAGTGAAGAGCAGCCAGACACATTTTAGCAAGTTTCACTTGTAAGTGGGGTTGGAAATGCTTTTCAGGCTCAGTACTGGGCTCAAAAGATGCAGCCCTGATGTCTCTCATGATAGCAGGTGGTTAAGTAGAAATATTCTGCTCGGCTGACCCAGCAGGAGCAAACCTATGCCAAAAATGTATGCAGAACCAAGCTTTTCAGTGAAGAGCAGCCAGGCACATTTTAGCAAGTTTCACTTGTAAGTGGGGTTGGAAATGCTTTTCAGGCTCAGTACTGGGCTCAAGAGATGCAGCCCTGATGTCTCTCATGATAGCAGGTGGTTAAGTATAAATTCCCTGCTCGGCTGACCCAGCAGGAGCAAACGTATGCCAAAAATGTACGCAGAATGAGCTTTGCAGTGAAGAGCAGAGAGGCACATTTTAGCAAGTTTCACTTGTAAGTTGGGTTGGAAACGCTTTTCAGGCTCAGTACTGGGCTCAAAACATGCAGCCCTGATGTCTCTCATGATAGCAGGTGGTTCATTAGAAATTCGCTGCTCGGCTGACCCAGCAGGAGCAAACGTACGCTAAAAATGTATGCAAAACCAAGCTTTTCAGTAAACAGCAGAGAGGCACATTTTAGCAAGTTTCACTTGTAAGTGGGTTTGGAAACGCTTTTCATGCTCAGTACTGGGCTCAAAAGATGCAGCCCTGATGTCTCTCATGATAGCAGGTGGTTATTCGCTGCTTGGCGGACCCAGCAGGAGCAAACGTATGCCAGATATGTTGCAGAACCAGCTTTTCAGTGAAGAGCAGCCAGGCACATTTTAGCAAGTTTCACTTGTAAGTGGGGTTGGAAATACTTTTCAGGCTCAGTACTGGGCTCAAAAGATGCAGCCCTGATGTCTCTCATGATAGCAGGTGGTTAATTAGAAATGTGCTGCTCGGCTGACCCAGCATGAGCAAACGTATGCTAAAAATGTATGCAAAACCAAGCTTTTCAGTGAAGAGCAGCCAGGCACAATTTAGCAAGTTTCACTTGTAACTGGGGTTGGAAATGCTTTTCAGGCTCAGTACTGGGCTAAAAAGATGCAGCCCTGATGTCTCTCATGATAGCAGGTGGTTAAGTAGAAATTCGCTGCTCGGCTGACCCAGCAGAAGCAAACGTATGCCAAAAATGTACGCAGAATGAGCTTTTCAGTGAAGAGCAGAGAGGCACATTTTAGCAAGTTTCACTTGTAAGTTGGGTTGGAAACGCTTTTCAGGCTCAGTACTGGGCTCAAAACATGCAGCCTGATGTCTCTCATGATAGCAGGTGGTTAATTAGAAATTCGCTGCTCGGCTGACCCAGCAGGAGCAAACGTATGCTAAAAATGTATTCAAAACCAAGCTTTTCAGTAAAGAGCAGAGAGGCACATTTTAGCAAGTTTCACTTGTAAGTGGGCTTGGAAATGCTTTTCAGGCTCAGTACTGGGCTCAAAAGATGAAGCCCTGATGTCTCTCATTATAGCAGGTGGTTAACTAGAAATTTACTGCTCGGCTGACCCAGCAGGAGCAAACGTATGCTAAAAATGTTGCAGAACCAAGCTTTTCAGTGAAGAGCAGCCAGGCACATTTTAGCAAGTTTCACGTGTAAGTGGGGTTGGAAATGCTTTTCAGGCTCAGTACTGGGCTCAAGAGATGCAGCCCTGATGTCTCTCATGATAGCAGGTGGTTAAGTAGAAATTCGCTGCTCGGCTGACCCAGCAGGAGCAAAAGTATGCCAGAAATGTTGCAGAACCAGCTTTTCAGTGAAGAGCAGCCAGGCACATTTTAGCAAGTTTCACTTGTAAGTGGGGTTGGAAACACTTTTCAGGCTCAGTACTGGGCTCAAGAGATGCAGCCCTGATGTCTCTCATGATAGCAGGTGGTTAAGTAGAAATGTTCTGCTCGGCTGACCCAGCAGGAGCAAACCTATGCCAAAAATGTATGCAGAAACAAGCTTTTCAGTGAAGAGCAGCCAGGCACAGTTTAGCAAGTTTCACTTGTAAGTGGGGTTGGAAATGCTTTTCAGGCTCAGTACTGGGCTCAAGAGATGCAGCCCTGATGTCTCTCATGATAGCAGGTGGTTAAGTAGAAATTCGCTGCTCGGCTGAACCAGCAGGAGCAAACGTATGCCAAAAATGTATGCAAAACCAAGCTTTTCAGTAAACAGCAGAGAGGCACATTTTAGCAAGTTTCACTTGTAAGTGGGCTTGGAAACGCTTTTCAGGCTCAGTACTAGGCTCAAAACATGCAGCCCTGATGTCTCTCATGATAGCAGGTGGTTAATTGGAAATTCGCTGCTCGGCTGACCCAGCAGGAGCAAACGTATGCTAAAAATGTATGCAAAACCAAGCTTTTCAGTAAAGAGCAGAGAGGCACATTTTAGCAAGTTTCACTTGTAAGTGGGCTTGGAAATGCTTTTCAGGCTCAGTACTGGGCTCAAAAGATGAAGCCCTGATGTCTCTCATTATAGCAGGTGGTTAACTAGAAATTTACTGCTCGGCTGACCCAGCCGGAGCAAACGTATGCTAAAAATGTTGCAGAACCAAGCTTTTCAGTGAAGAGCAGCCAGGCACATTTTAGCAAGTTTCACGTATAAGTGGGGTTGGAAATGCTTTTCAGGCTCAGTACTGGGCTCAAGAGATGCAGCCCTGATGTCTCTCATGATAGCAGGTGGTTAAGTAGAAATTCGCTGCTCGGCTGACCCAGCAGGAGCAAAAGTATGCCAGAAATGTTGCAGAACCAGCTTTTCAGTGAAGAGCAGCCAGGCACATTTTAGCAAGTTTCACTTGTAAGTGGGGTTGGAAACACTTTTCAGGCTCAGTACTGGGCTCAAGAGATGCAGCCCTGATGTCTCTCATGATAGCAGGTGGTTAAGTAGAAATGTTCTGCTCGGCTGACCCAGCAGGAGCAAACCTATGCCAAAAATGTATGCAGAAACAAGCTTTTCAGTGAAGAGCAGCCAGGCACAGTTTAGCAAGTTTCACTTGTAAGTGGGGTTGGAAATGCTTTTCAGGCTCAGTACTGGGCTCAAGAGATGCAGCCCTGATGTCTCTCATGATAGCAGGTGGTTAAGTATAAATTCGCTGCTCGGCTGACCCAGCAGGAGCAAACGTATGCCAAAAATGTACGCAGAATGAGCTTTGCAGTGAAGAGCAGAGAGGCACATTTTAGCAAGTTTCACTTGTAAGTTGGGTTGGAAACGCTTTTCAGGCTCAGTACTGGGCTCAAAACATGCAGCCCTGATGTCTCTCATGATAGCAGGTGGTTCATTAGAAATTCGCTGCTCGGCTGACCCAGCAGGAGCAAACTTACGCTAAAAATGTATGCAAAACCAAGCTTTTCAGTAAACAGCAGAGAGGCACATTTTAGCAAGTTTCACTTGTAAGTGGGTTTGGAAACGCTTTTCATGCTCAGTACTGGGCTCAAAAGATGCAGCCCTGATGTCTCTCATGATAGCAGGTGGTTATTCGCTGCTTGGCGGACCCAGCAGGAGCAAACGTATGCCAGATATGTTGCAGAACCAGCTTTTCAGTGAAGAGCAGCCAGGCACATTTTAGCAAGTTTCACTTGTAAGTGGGGTTGGAAATACTTTTCAGGCTCAGTACTGGGCTCAAAAGATGCAGCCCTGATGTCTCTCATGATAGCAGGTGGTTAATTAGAAATGTGCTGCTCGGCTGACCCAGCATGAGCAAACGTATGCTAAAAATGTATGCAAAACCAAGCTTTTCAGTGAAGAGCAGCCAGGCACAATTTAGCAAGTTTCACTTGTAACTGGGGTTGGAAATGCTTTTCAGGCTCAGTACTGGGCTAAAAAGATGCAGCCCTGATGTCTCTCATGATAGCAGGTGGTTAAGTAGAAATTCGCTGCTCGGCTGACCCAGCAGGAGCAAACGTATGCCAAAAATGTACGCAGAATGAGCTTTTCAGTGAAGAGCAGAGAGGCACATTTTAGCAAGTTTCACTTGTAAGTTGGGTTGGAAACGCTTTTCAGGCTCAGTACTGGGCTCAAAACATGCAGCCTGATGTCTCTCATGATAGCAGGTGGTTAATTAGAAATTCGCTGCTCGGCTGACCCAGCAGGAGCAAACGTATGCTAAAAATGTATGCAAAACCAAGCTTTTCAGTAAAGAGCAGAGAGGCACATTTTAGCAAGTTTCACTTGTAAGTGGGGTTGGAAACCTTTTCAGGCTCAGTACTGGGCTCAAAAGATGCAGCCATGATGTCTCTCATGATAGCAGGTGGTTAAGTAGAAATTCGCTGCTCGGCTGACCCAGCAGGAGCAAACGTATGCTAAAAATGTATGCAAAACCAAGCTTTTCAGTAAAGAGCAGAGAGGCACATTTTAGCAAGTTTCACTTTTAAGTGGGCTTGGAAATGCTTTTCAGGCTCAGTACTGGGCTCAAAAGATGAAGCCCTGATGTCTCTCATTATAGCAGGTGGTTAAGTAGAAATGTACTGCTCGGCTGACCCAGCAGGAGCAAACGTATGCTAAAAATGTTGCAGAACCAAGCTTTTCAGTGAAGAGCAGCCAGGCACATTTTAGCAAGTTTCACTTGTAAGTGGGGTTGGAAATGCTTTTCAGGCTCAGTACTGGGCTCAAGAGATGCAGCCCTGATGTCTCTCATGATAGCAGGTGGTTAAGTAGAAATTCGCTGCTCGGCTGACCCAGCAGGAGCAAATGTATGCCAGAAATGTTGCAGAACCAGCTTTTCAGTGAAGAGCAGCCAGGCACATTTTAGCAAGATTCACTTGTAAGTGGGGTTGGAAACACTTTTCAGGCTCAGTACTGGGCTCAAAACATGCAGCCCTGATGTCTCTCATGATAGCAGGTGGTTAAGTAGAAATTCGCTGTTCGGTTGACCCAGCAGGAGCAAACGTATGCCAAAAATGTTGCAGAACCAGCTTTTCAGTGAAGAGCAGCCAGACACATTTTAGCAAGTTTCACTTGTAAGTGGGCTTGGAAACGCTTTTCAGGCTCAGTACTGGGCTCAAAAGATGCAGCCCTGATGTCTCTCATGATAGCAAGTGGTTATTCGCTGCTTGGCGGACCCAGCAGGAGCAAACGTATGCCAGATATGTTGCAGAACCAGCTTTTCAGTGAAGAGCAGAGAGGCACATTTTAGCAAGTTTCACTTGTAAGTTGGGTTGGAAACGCTTTTCAGGCTCAGTACTGGGCTCAAAACATGCAGCCTGATGTCTCTCATGATAGCAGGTGGTTAATTAGAAATTCGCTGCTCGGCTGACCCAGCAGGAGCAAACGTATGCTAAAAATGTATGCAAAACCAAGCTTTTCAGTAAAGAGCAGAGAGGCACATTTTAGCAAGTTTCACTTGTAAGTGGGCTTGGAAATGCTTTTCAGGCTCAGTACTGGGCTCAAAAGATGAAGCCCTGATGTCTCTCATTATAGCAGGTGGTTAAGTAGAAATTTACTGCTCGGCTGACCCAGCAGGAGCAAACGTATGCTAAAAATGTTGCAGAACCAAGCTTTTCAGTGAAGAGCAGCCAGGCACATTTTAGCAAGTTTCACGTGTAAGTGGGGTTGGAAATGCTTTTCAGGCTCAGTACTGGGCTCAAGAGATGCAGCCCTGATGTCTCTCATGATAGCAGGTGGTTAAGTAGAAATTCGCTGCTCGGCTGACCCAGCAGGAGCAAAAGTATGCCAGAAATGTTGCAGAACCAGCTTTTCAGTGAAGAGCAGCCAGGCACATTTTAGCAAGTTTCACTTGTAAGTGGGGTTGGAAACACTTTTCAGGCTCAGTACTGGGATCAAGAGATGCAGCCCTGATGTCTCTCATGATAGCAGGTGGTTAAGTAGAAATTCGCTGCTCGGCTGACCCAGCAGGAGCAAACGTATGCCAAAAATGTTGCAGAACCAGCTTTTCAGTGAAGAGCAGCCAGGCACATTTTAGCAAGTTTCACTTGTAAGTGGGGTTGGAAATGCTTTTCAGGCTCAGTACTGGGCTCAAAAGATGCAACCCTGATGTCTCTCATGATAGCAGGTGGTTAAGTAGAAATGTTCTGCTCGGCTGACCCAGCAGGAGCAAACGTATGCCAAAAATGTTGCAGAACCAGCTTTTCAGTAAAGAGCAGAGAGGCACATTTTAGCAAGTTTCACTTGTAAGTGGGGTTAGAAACCTTTTCAGGCTCAGTACTGGGCTCAAAAGATGCAGCCATGATGTCTCTCATGATAGCAGGTGGTTAAGTAGAAATTCGCTGCTCGGCTGACCCAGCAGGAGCAAACGTATGCTAAAAATTTATGCAAAACCAAGCTTTTCAGTAAAGAGCAGAGAGGCACATTTTAGCAAGTTTCACTTTTAAGTGGGCTTGGAAATGCTTTTCAGGCTCAGTACTGGGCTCAAAAGATGAAGCCCTGATGTCTCTCATTATAGCAGGTGGTTAAGTAGAAATGTACTGCTCGGCTGACCCAGCAGGAGCAAACGTATGCTAAAAATGTTGCAGAACCAAGCTTTTCAGTGAAGAGCAGCCAGGCACATTTTAGCAAGTTTCACTTGTAAGTGGGGTTGGAAATGCTTTTCAGGCTCAGTACTGGGCTCAAGAGATGCAGCCCTGATGTCTCTCATGATAGCAGGTGGTTAAGTAGAAATTCGCTGCTCGGCTGACCCAGCAGGAGCAAATGTATGCCAGAAATGTTGCAGAACCAGCTTTTCAGTGAAGAGCAGCCAGGCACATTTTAGCAAGATTCACTTGTAAGTGGGGTTGGAAACACTTTTCAGGCTCAGTACTGGGCTCAAAACATGCAGCCCTGATGTCTCTCATGATAGCAGGTGGTTAAGTAGAAATTCGCTGCTCGGCTTACCCAGCAGGAGCAAACGTATGCCAAAAATGTTGCAGAACCAGCTTTTCAGTGAAGAGCAGCCAGACACATTTTAGCAAGTTTCACTTGTAAGTGGGCTTGGAAACGCTTTTCAGGCTCAGTACTGGGCTCAAAAGATGCAGCCCTGATGTCTCTCATGATAGCAAGTGGTTATTCGCTGCTTGGCGGACCCAGCAGGAGCAAACGTATGCCAGATATGTTGCAGAACCAGCTTTTCAGTGAAGAGCAGAGAGGCACATTTTAGCAAGTTTCACTTGTAAGTTGGGTTGGAAACGCTTTTCAGGCTCAGTACTGGGCTCAAAACATGCAGCCTGATGTCTCTCATGATAGCAGGTGGTTAATTAGAAATTCGCTGCTCGGCTGACCCAGCAGGAGCAAACGTATGCTAAAAATGTATGCAAAACCAAGCTTTTCAGTAAAGAGCAGAGAGGCACATTTTAGCAAGTTTCACTTGTAAGTGGGCTTGGAAATGCTTTTCAGGCTCAGTACTGGGCTCAAAAGATGAAGCCCTGATGTCTCTCATTATAGCAGGTGGTTAAGTAGAAATGTACTGCTCGGCTGACCCAGCAGGAGCAAACATATGCTAAAAATGTTGCAGAACCAAGCTTTTCAGTGAAGAGCAGCGAGGCACATTTTAGCAAGTTTCACGTGTAAGTGGGGATGGAAATGCTTTTCAGGCTCAGTACTGGGCTCAAGAGATGCAGCCCTGATGTCTCTCATGATAGCAGGTGGTTAAGTAGAAATTCGCTGCTCGGCTGACCCAGCAGGAGCAAAAGTATGCCAGAAATGTTGCAGAACCAGCTTTTCAGTGAAGAGCAGCCAGGCACATTTTAGCAAGTTTCACTTGTAAGTGGGGTTGGAAACACTTTTCAGGCTCAGTACTGGGATCAAGAGATGCAGCCCTGATGTCTCTCATGATAGCAGGTGGTTAAGTAGAAATTCGCTGCTCGGCTGACCCAGCAGGAGCAAACGTATGCCAAAAATGTTGCAGAACCAGCTTTTCAGTGAAGAGCAGCCAGGCACATTTTAGCAAGTTTCACTTGTAAGTGGGGTTGGAAATGCTTTTCAGGCTCAGTACCGGGCTCAAAAGATGCAACCCTGATGTCTCTCATGATAGCAGGTGGTTAAGTAGAAATTTTCTGCTCGGCTGACCCAGCAGGAGCAAACCTATGCCAAAAATGTATGCAGAAACAAGCTTTTCAGTGAAGAGCAGCCAGGCACAGTTTAGCAAGTTTCACTTGTAAGTGGGGTTGGAAATGCTTTTCAGGCTCAGTACTGGGCTCAAAAGATGCAGCCCTGATGTCTCTCATGATAGCAGGTGGTTAATTAGAAATGTGCTGCTCGGCTGACCCAGCATGAGCAAACGTATGCTAAAAATGTATGCAAAACCAAGCTTTTCAGTGAAGAGCAGCCAGACACATTTTAGCAAGTTTCACTTGTAAGTGGGCTTGGAAATGCTTTTCAGGCTCAGTACTGGGCTCAAAAGATGAAGCCCTGATGTCTCTCATTATAGCAGGTGGTTAAGTAGAAATGTACTGCTCGGCTGACCCAGCAGGAGCAAACGTATGCTAAAAATGTTGCAGAACCAAGCTTTTCAGTGAAGAGCAGCCAGGCACATTTTAGCAAGTTTCACTTGTAAGTGGGGTTGGAAATGCTTTTCAGGCTCAGTACTGGGCTCAAGAGATGCAGCCCTGATGTGTCTCATGATAGCAGGTGGTTAAGTAGAAATTTGCTGCTCGGCTGACCCAGCAGGAGCAAATGTATGCCAGAAATGTTGCAGAACCAGCTTTTCAGTGAAGAGCAGGCAGACACATTTTAGCAAGATTCACTTGTAAGTGGGGTTGGAAACACTTTTCAGGCTCAGTACTGGGCTCAAAAGATGCAGCCCTGATGTCTCTCATGATAGCAAGTGGTTATTCGCTGCTTGGCGGACCCAGCAGGAGCAAACGTATGCCAGATATGTTGCAGAACCAGCTTTTCAGTGAAGAGCAGCCAGGCACATTTTAGCAAGTTTCACTTGTAAGTGGGGTTGGAAATAATTTTCAGGCTCAGTACTGGGCTCAAAAGATGCAGCCCTGATGTCTCTCATGATAGCAGGTGGTTAATTAGAAATGTGCTGCTCGGCTGACCCAGCATGAGCAAACGTATGCTAAAAATGTATGCAAAAGCAAGCTTTTCAGTGAAGAGCAGCCAGGCACAATTTAGCAAGTTTCACTTGTAAGTGGGGTTGGAAATGCTTTTCAGGCTCAGTACTGGGCTCAAAAGATGCAGCCCTGATGTCTCTCATGATAGCAGGTGGTTAAGTAGAAATTCGCTGCTCGGCTGACCCAGCAGGAGCAAACGTATGCCAAAAATGTACGCAGAATGAGCTTTTCAGTGAAGAGCAGAGAGGCACATTTTAGCAAGTTTCACTTGTAAGTTGGGTTGGAAACACTTTTCAGGCTCAGTACTGGGCTCAAAACATGCAGCCTGATGTCTCTCATGATAGCAGGTGGTTAATTAGAAATTCGCTGCTCGGCTGACCCAGCAGGAGCTAATGTATGCTAAAAATGTATGCAAAACCAAGCTTTTCAGTAAAGAGCAGAGAGGCACATTTTAGCAAGTTTCACTTGTAAGTGGGCTTGGAAATGCTTTTCAGGCTCAGTACTGGGCTCAAAAGATGAAGCCCTGATGTCTCTCATTATAGCAGGTGGTTAAGTAGAAATTTACTGCTCGGCTGACCCAGCAGGAGCAAACGTATGCTAAAAATGTTGCAGAACCAAGCTTTTCAGTGAAGAGCAGCCAGGCACATTTTAGCAAGTTTCACTTGTAAGTGGGCTTGGAAATGCTTTTCAGGCTCAGTACTGGGCTCAAGAGATGCAGCCCTGATGTCTCTCATGATAGCAGGTGGTTAAGTAGAAATTCGCTGCTCGGCTGACCCAGCAGGAGCAAATGTATGCCAGAAATGTTGCAGAACCAGCTTTTCAGTGAAGAGCAGCCAGGCACATTTTAGCAAGTTTCACTTGTAAGTGGGGTTGGAAACACTTTTCAGGCTCAGTACTGGGCTCAAAACATGCAGCCCTGATGTCTCTCATGATAGCAGGTGGTTAAGTAGAAATTCGCTGCTCGGCTGACCCAGCAGGAGCAAACGTATGCTAAAAATGTACGCAGAATGAGCTTTTCAGTGAAGAGCAGAGAGGCACATTTTAGCAAGTTTCACTTGTAAGTGGGGTTGGAAACGCTTTTCAGGCTCAGTACTGGGCTCAAAAGATGCAGCCCTGATGTCTCTCATGATAGCAGGTGGTTAAGTAGAAATTCGCTGCTCGGCTGACCCAGCAGGAGCAAACGTATGCCAAAAATGTATGCAGAACCAAGCTTTTCAGTAAAGAGCAGAGAGGCACATTTTAGCAAGTTTCACTTGTAAGTGGGGTTGGAAATGCTTTTCAGGCTCAGTACTGGGCTCAAAAGATGCAGCCCTGATGTCTCTCATGATAGTAGAAATGTTCTGCTCGGCTGACCCAGCAGGAGCAAACGTATGCTAAAAATGTATGCAAAACCAAGCTTTTCAGTGAAGAGCAGCCAGGCACATTTTAGCAAGTTTCACTTGTAAGTGGGGTTGGAAATGCTTTTCAGGCTCAGTACTGGGCTCAAAAGATGCAGCCCTGATGTCTCTCATGATAGCAGGTGGTTAAGTAGAAATTCGCTGCTCGGCTGACCCAGCAGGAGCAAACGTATGCTAAAAATGTATGCAAAACCAAGCTTTTCAGTGAAGAGCAGCCAGGCACATTTTAGCAAGTTTCACTTGTAAGTGGGGTTGGAAGTGCTTTTCAGGCTCAGTACTGGGCTCAAAAGATGCAGCCCTGATGTCTCTCATGATAGCAGGTGGTTAAGTAGAAATTCGCTGCTCGGCTGACCCAGCAGGAGCAAACGTATGCTAAAAATGTATGCAGAACCAAGCTTTTCAGTGAAGAGCAGAGAGGCACATTTTAGCAAGTTTCACTTGTAAGTGGGGTTGGAAATACTTTTCAGGCTCAGTACTGGGCTCAAAAGATGCAGCCCTGATGTCTCTCATGATAGCAGGTGGTTAAGTAGAAATTCGCTGCTCGGCTGACCCAGCAGGAGCAAACGTATGCTAAAAATGTATGCAGAACCAAGCTTTTCAGTAAAGAGCAGAGAGGCACATTTTAGCAAGTTTCACTTGTAAGTGGGGTTGGCAACGCTTTTCAGGCTCAGTACTGGGCTCACAAGATGCAGCCCTGATGTCTCTCATGATAGCAGGTGGTTAAGTAGAAATTCGCTGCTCGGTTGACCCAGCAGGAGCAAACGTATGCCAAAAATGTTGCAGAACCAGCTTTTCAGTGAAGAGCAGCCAGACACATTTTAGCAAGTTTCACTTGTAAGTGGGCTTGGAAATGCTTTTCAGGCTCAGTACTGGGCTCAAAAGATGCAGCCCTGATGTCTCTCATGATAGCAAGTGGTTATTCGCTGCTTGGCGGACCCAGCAGGAGCAAACGTATGCCAGATATGTTGCAGAACCAGCTTTTCAGTGAAGAGCAGAGAGGCACATTTTAGCAAGTTTCACTTGTAAGTGGGCTTGGAAATGCTTTTCAGGCTCAGTACTGGGCTCAAAAGATGAAGCCCTGATATCTCTCATTATAGCAGGTGGTTAAGTAGAAATTCACTGCTCGGCTGACCCAGCATGAGCAAACGTATGCCAAAAATTTACGCAGAATGAGCTTTTCAGTGAAGAGCAGAGAGGCACATTTTAGCAAGTTTCACTTGTAAGTTGGGTTGGAAACGCTTTTCAGGCTCAGTACTGGGCTCAAAACATGCAGCCCTGATGTCTCTCATGATAGCAGGTGGTTAATTAGAAATTCGCTGCTCGGCTGACCCAGCAGGAGCAAACGTATGCTAAAAATGTATGCAAAACCAAGCTTTTCAGTAAAGAGCAGAGAGGCACATTTTAGCAAGTTTCACTTGTAAGTGGGGTTGGAAACGCTTTTCAGGCTCAGTACTGGGCTCAAAAGATGCAGCCATGATGTCTCTCATGATAGCAGGTGGTTAAGTAGAAATTCGCTGCTCGGCTGACCCAGCAGGAGCAAACGTATGCTAAAAATGTATGCAAAACCAAGCTTTTCAGTAAAGAGCAGAGAGGCACATTTTAGCAAGTTTCACTTGTAAGTGGGCTTGGAAATGCTTTTCAGGCTCAGTACTGGGCTCAAAAGATGAAGCCCTGATGTCTCTCATTATAGCAGGTGGTTAAGTAGAAATGTACTGCTCGGCTGACCCAGCAGGAGCAAACGTATGCTAAAAATGTTGCAGAACCAAGCTTTTCAGTGAAGAGCAGCCAGGCACATTTTAGCAAGTTTCACTTGTAAGTGGGGTTGGAAATGCTTTTCAGGCTCAGTACTGGGCTCAAAAGATGCAGCCCTGATGTCTCTCATGATAGCAGGTGGTTAAGTAGAAATTCGCTGCTCGGCTGACCCAGCAGGAGCAAATGTATGCCAGAAATGTTGCAGAACCAGCTTTTCAGTGAAGAGCAGCCAGGCACATTTTAGCAAGATTCACTTGTAAGTGGGTTTGGAAACACTTTTCAGGCTCAGTACTGGGCTCAAAACATGCAGCCCTGATGTCTCTCATGATAGCAGGTGGTTAAGTAGAAATTCGCTGCTCGGTTGACCCAGCAGGAGCAAACGTATGCCAAAAATTTGCAGAACCAGCTTTTCAGTGAAGAGCAGCCAGACACATTTTAGCAAGTTTCACTTGTAAGTGGGCTTGGAAACGCTTTTCAGGCTCAGTACTGGGCTCAAAAGATGCAGCCCTGATGTCTCTCATGATAGCAAGTGGTTATTCGCTGCTTGGCGGACCCAGTAGGAGCAAACGTATGCCAGATATGTTGCAGAACCAGCTTTTCAGTGAAGAGCAGCCAGGCACATTTTAGCAAGTTTCACTTGTCAGTGGGGTTGGAAATAATTTTCAGGCTCAGTACTGGGCTCAAAAGATGCAGCCCTGATGTCTCTCATGATAGCAGGTGGTTAATTAGAAATGTGCTGCTCGGCTGACCCAGCATGAGCAAACGTATGCTAAAAATGTATGCAAAACCAAGCTTTTCAGTGAAGAGCAGCCAGGCACAATTTAGCAAGTTTCACTTGTAAGTGGGGTTGGGAATGCTTTTCAGGCTCAGTACTGGGCTCAAAAGATGCAGCCCTGATGTCTCTCATGATAGCAGGTGGTTAAGTAGAAATTCGCTGCTCGGCTGACCAAGCAGGAGCAAACGTATGCCAAAAATGTACGCAGAATGAGCTTTTCAGTGAAGAGCAGAGAGGCACATTTTAGCAAGTTTCACTTGTAAGTTGGGTTGGAAACGCTTTTCAGGCTCAGTACTGGGCTCAAAACATGCAGCCTGATGTCTCTCATGATAGCAGGTGGTTAATTCGAAATTCGCTGCTCGGCTGACCCAGCAGGAGCAAATGTATGCTAAAAATGTATGCAAAACCAAGCTTTTCAGTAAAGAGCAGAGAGGCACATTTTAGCAAGTTTCACTTGTAAGTGGGATTGGAAATGCTTTTTAGGCTCAGTACTGGGCTCAAAAGATGAATCCCTGATGTCTCTCATTATAGCAGGTGGTTAAGTAGAAATGTACTGCTCGGCTGACCCAGCAGGAGCAAACATATGCTAAAAATGTTGCAGAACCAAGCTTTTCAGTGAAGAGCAGCCAGGCACATTTTAGCAAGTTTCACTTGTAAGTGGGGTTGGAAATGCTTTTCAGGCTCAGTACTGGGCTCAAGAGATGCAGCCCTGATGTCTCTCATGATAGCAGGTGGTTAAGTAGAAATTCGCTGCTCGGCTGACCCAACAGGAGCTAATGTATGCCAGAAATGTTGCAGAACCAGCTTTTCAGTGAAGAGCAGCCAGGCACATTTTAGCAAGATTCACTTGTAAGTGGGGTTGGAAACACTTTTCAGGCTCAGTACTGGGCTCAAAACATGCAGCCCTGATGTCTCTCATGATAGCAGGTGGTTAAGTAGAAATTCGCTGCTCGGCTGACCCAGCAGGAGCAAACGTATGCTAAAAATGTATGCAGAACCAAGCTTTTCAGTAAAGAGCAGAGAGGCACATTTTAGCAAGTTTCACTTGTAAGTGGGGTTGGCAACGCTTTTCAGGCTCAGTACTGGGCTCAAAAGATGCAGCCCTGATGTCTCTCATGATAGCAGGTGGTTAAGTAGAAATTCGCTGCTCGGTTGACCCAGCAGGAGCAAACGTATGCCAAAAATGTTGCAGAACCAGCTTTTCAGTGAAGAGCAGCCAGACACATTTTAGCAAGTTTCACCTGTAAGTGGGCTTGGAAACGCTTTTCAGGCTCAGTACTGGGCTCAAAAGATGCAGCCCTGATGTCTCTCATGATAGCAAGTGGTTATTCGCTGCTTGGCGGACCCAGCAGGAGCAAACGTATGCCAGATATGTTGCAGAACCAGCTTTTCAGTGAAGAGCAGCCAGGCACATTTTAGCAAGTTTCACTTGTAAGTGGGGTTGGAAATAATTTTCAGGCTCAGTACTGGGCTCAAAAGATGCAGCCCTGATGTCTCTCATGATAGCAGGTGGTTAATTAGAAATGTGCTGCTGGGCTGACCCAGCATGAGCAAACGTATGCTAAAAATGTATGCAAAACCAAGCTTTTCAGTGAAGAGCAGCCAGGCACAATTTAGCAAGTTTCACTTGTAAGTGGGGTTGGAAATGCTTTTCAGGCTCAGTACTGGGCTCAAAAGATGCAGCCCTGATGTCTCTCATGATAGCAGGTGGTTAAGTAGAAATTCGCTGCTCGGCTGACCCAGCAGGAGCAAACGTATGCCAAAAATGTACGCAGAATGAGCTTTTCAGTGAAGAGCAGAGAGGCTGTTTTAGCAAGTTTCACTTGTAAGTTGGGTTGGAAACGCTTTTCAGGCTCAGTACTGGGCTCAAAACATGCAGCCTGATGTCTCTCATGATAGCAGGTGGTTAATTAGAAATTCGCTGCTCGGCTGACCCAGCAGGAGCAAATGTATGCTAAAAATGTATGCAAAACCAAGCTTTTCAGTAAAGAGCAGAGAGGCACATTTTAGCAAGTTTCACTTGTAAGTGGGCTTGGAAATGCTTTTCAGGCTCAGTACTGGGCTCAAAAGATGAAGCCCTGATGTCTCTCATTATAGCAGGTGGTTAAGTAGAAATTTACTGCTCGGCTGACCCAGCAGGAGCAAACGTATGCTAAAAATGTTGCAGAACCAAGCTTTTCAGTGAAGAGCAGCCAGGCACATTTTAGCAAGTTTCACTTGTAAGTGGGGTTGGAAATGCTTTTCAGGCTCAGTACTGGGCTCAAGAGATGCAGCCCTGATGTCTCTCATGATAGCAGGTGGTTAAGTAGAAATTCGCTGCTCGGCTGACCCAGCAGGAGCAAATGTATGCCAGAAATGTTGCAGAACCAGCTTTTCAGTGAAGAGCAGCCAGGCACATTTTAGCAAGTTTCACTTGTAAGTGGGGTTGGAAACACTTTTCAGGCTCAGTACTGGGCTCAAAACATGCAGCCCTGATGTCTCTCATGATAGCAGGTGGTTAAGTAGAAATTCGCTGCTCGGCTGACCCAGCAGGAGCAAACGTATGCTAAAAATGAACGCAGAATGAGCTTTTCAGTGAAGAGCAGAGAGGCACATTTTAGCAAGTTTCACTTGTAAGTGGGGTTGGAAACGCTTTTCAGGCTCAGTACTGGGCTCAAAAGATGCAGCCCTGATGTCTCTCATGATAGCAGGTGGTTAAGTAGAAATTCGCTGCTCGGCTGACCCAGCAGGAGCAAACGTATGCCAAAAATGTATGCAGAACCAAGCTTTTCAGTAAAGAGCAGAGAGGCACATTTTAGCAAGTTTCACTTGTAAGTGGGGTTGGAAATGCTTTTCAGGCTCAGTACTGGGCTCAAAAGATGCAGCCCTGATGTCTCTCATGATAGTAGAAATGTTCTGCTCGGCTGACTCAGCAGGAGCAAACCTATGCCAAAAATGTATGCAGAACCAAGCTTTTTAGTGAAGAGCAGCCAGGCACATTTTAGCAAGTTTCACTTGTAAGTGGGGTTGGAAATGCTTTTCAGGCTCAGTACTGGGCTCAAAAGATGCAGCCCTGATGTCTCTCATGATAGCAGGTGGTTAATTAGAAATTCGCTGCTCGGCTGACCCAGCAGGAGCAAACGTATGCTAAAAATGTATGCAAAACCAAGCTTTTCAGTGAAGAGCAGCCAGGCACATTTTAGCAAGTTTCACTTGTAAGTGGGGTTGGAAATGCTTTTCAGGCTCAGTACTGGGCTCAAAAGATGCAGCCCTGATGTCTCTCATGATAGCAGGTGGTTAAGTAGAAATTCGCTGCTCGGCTGACCCAGCAGGAGAAAACGTATGCTAAAAATGTGTGCAGAACCAAGCTTTTCAGTGAAGAGCAGAGAGGCACATTTTAGCAAGTTTCACTTGTAAGTGGGGTTGGAAATACTTTTCAGGCTCAGTACTGGGCTCAAAAGATGCAGCCCTGATGTCTCTCATGATAGCAGGTGGTTAAGTAGAAATTCGCTGCTCGGCTGACCCAGCAGGAGCAAACGTATGCTAAAAATGTATGCAGAACCAAGCTTTTCAGTAAAGAGCAGAGAGGCACATTTTAGCAAGTTTCACTTGTAAGTGGGGTTGGCAACGCTTTTCAGGCTCAGTACTGGGCTCAAAAGATGCAGCCCTGATGTCTCTCATGATAGCAGGTGGTTAAGTAGAAATTCGCTGCTCGGTTGACCCAGCAGGAGCAAACGTATGCCAAAAATGTTGCAGAACCAGCTTTTCAGTGAAGAGCAGCCAGACACATTTTAGCAAGTTTCACTTGTAAGTGGGCTTGGAAACGCTTTTCAGGCTCAGTACTGGGCTCAAAAGATGCAGCCCTGATGTCTCTCATGATAGCAAGTGGTTATTCGCTGCTTGGCGGACCCAGCAGGAGCAAACGTATGCCAGATATGTTGCAGAACCAGCTTTTCAGTGAAGAGCAGCCAGGCACATTTTAGCAAGTTTCACTTGTAAGTGGGGTTGGAAATAGTTTTCAGGCTCAGTACTGGGCTCAAAAGATGCAGCCCTGATGTCTCTCATGATAGCAGGTGGTTAATTAGAAATGTGCTGCTCGGCTGACCCAGCATGAGCAAACGTATGCTAAAAATGTATGCAAAACCAAGCTTTTCAGTGAAGAGCAGCCAGGCACAATTTAGCAAGTTTCACTTGTAAGTGGGGTTGGAAATGCTTTTCAGGCTCAGTACTGGGCTCAAGAGATGCAGCCCTGATGTCTCTCATGATAGCAGGTGGTTAAGTAGAAATTCGCTGCTCGGCTGACCCAGCAGGAGCAAATGTATGCCAGAAATGTTGCAGAACCAGCTTTTCAGTGAAGAGCAGCCAGGCACATTTTAGCAAGTTTCACTTGTAAGTGGGGTTGGAAACACTTTTCAGGCTCAGTACTGGGCTCAAAACATGCAGCCCTGATGTCTCTCATGATAGCAGGTGGTTAAGTAGAAATTCGCTGCTCGGCTGACCCAGCAGGAGCAAACGTATGCTAAAAATGTACGCAGAATGAGCTTTTCAGTGAAGAGCAGAGAGGCACATTTTAGCAAGTTTCACTTGTAAGTGGGGTTGGAAACGCTTTTCAGGCTCAGTACTGGGCTCAAAAGATGCAGCCCTGATGTCTCTCATGATAGCAGGCGGTTAAGTAGAAATTCGCTGCTCGGCTGACCCAGCAGGAGCAAACGTATGCCAAAAATGTATGCAGAACCAAGCTTTTCAGTAAAGAGCAGAGAGGCACATTTTAGCAAGTTTCACTTGTAAGTGGGGTTTGAAATGCTTTTCAGGCTCAGTACTGGGCTCAAAAGATGCAGCCCTGATGTCTCTCATGATAGTAGAAATTTTCTGCTCGGCTGACCCAGCAGGAGCAAACCTATGCCAAAAATGTATGCAGAACCAAGCTTTTCAGTGAAGAGCAGCCAGGCACATTTTAGAAAGTTTCACTTGTAAGTGGGGTTGGAAATGCTTTTCAGGCTCAGTACTGGGCTCAAAAGATGCAGCCCTGATGTCTCTTATGATAGCAGGTGGTTAATTAGAAATTCGCTGCTCGGCTGACCCAGCAGGAGCAAACGTATGCTAAAAATGTATGCAAAACCAAGCTTTTCAGTGAAGAGCAGCCAGGCACATTTTAGCAAGTTTCACTTGTAAGTGGGGTTGGAAATGCTTTTCAGGCTCAGTACTGGGCTCAAAAGATGCAGCCCTGATGTCTCTCATGATAGTAGAAATGTTCTGCTCGGCTGACTCAGCAGGAGCAAACCTATGCCAAAAATGTATGCAGAACCAAGCTTTTCAGTGAAGAGCAGCCAGGCACATTTTAGCAAGTTTCACTTGTAAGTGGGGTTGGAAATGCTTTTCAGGCTCAGTACTGGGCTCAAAAGATGCAGCCCTGATGTCTCTCATGATAGCAGGTGGTTAATTAGAAATTCGCTGCTCGGCTGACCCAGCAGGAGCAAACGTATGCTAAAAATGTATGCAAAACCAAGCTTTTCAGTGAAGAGCAGCCAGGCACATTTTAGCAAGTTTCACTTGCAAGTGGGGTTGGAAATGCTTTTCAGGCTCAGTACTGGGCTCAAAAGATGCAGCCCTGATGTCTCTCATGATAGCAGGTGGTTAAGTAGAAATTCGCTGCTCGGCTGACCCAGCAGGAGCAAACGTATGCTAAAAATGTGTGCAGAACCAAGCTTTTCAGTGAAGAGCAGAGAGGCACATTTTAGCAAGTTTCACTTGTAAGTGGGGTTGGAAATACTTTTCAGGCTCAGTACTGGGCTCAAAAGATGCAGCCCTGATGTCTCTCATGATAGCAGGTGGTTAAGTAGAAATTCGCTGCTCGGCTGACCCAGCAGGAGCAAACGTATGCTAAAAATGTATGCAGAACCAAGCTTTTCAGTAAAGAGCAGAGAGGCACATTTTAGCAAGTTTCACTTGTAAGTGGGGCTGGCAACGCTTTTCAGGCTCAGTACTGGGCTCAAAAGATGCAGCCCTGATGTCTCTCATGATAGCAGGTGGTTAAGTAGAAATTCGCTGCTCGGTTGACCCAGCAGGAGCAAACGTATGCCAAAAATGTTGCAGAACCAGCTTTTCAGTGAAGAGCAGCCAGACACATTTTAGCAAGTTTTACTTGTAAGTGGGCTTGGAAACGCTTTTCAGGCTCAGTACTGGGCTCAAAAGATGCAGCCCTGATGTCTCTCATGATAGCAAGTGGTTATTCGCTGCTTGGCGGACCCAGCAGGAGCAAACGTATGCCAGATATGTTGCAGAACCAGCTTTTCAGTGAAGAGCAGCCAGGCACATTTTAGCAAGTTTCACTTGTAAGTGGGGTTGGAAATAGTTTTCAGGCTCAGTACTGGGCTCAAAAGATGCAGCCCTGATGTCTCTCATGATAGCAGGTGGTTAATTAGAAATGTGCTGCTCGGCTGACCCAGCATGAGCAAACGTATGCTAAAAATGTATGCAAAACCAAGCTTTTCAGTGAAGAGCAGCCAGGCACAATTTAGCAAGTTTCACTTGTAAGTGGGGTTGGAAATGCTTTTCAGGCTCAGTACTGGGCTCAAGAGATGCAGCCCTGATGTCTCTCATGATAGCAGGTGGTTAAGTAGAAATTCGCTGCTCGGCTGACACAGCAGGAGCAAATGTATGCCAGAAATGTTGCAGAACCAGCTTTTCAGTGAAGAGCAGCCAGGCACATTTTAGCAAGTTTCACTTGTAAGTGGGGTTGGAAACACTTTTCAGGCTCAGTACTGGGCTCAAAACATGCAGCCCTGATGTCTCTCATGATAGCAGGTGGTTAAGTAGAAATTCGCTGCTCGGCTGACCCAGCAGGAGCAAACGTATGCTAAAAATGTACGCAGAATGAGCTTTTCAGTGAAGAGCAGAGAGGCACATTTTAGCAAGTTTCACTTGTAAGTGGGGTTGGAAACACTTTTCAGGCTCAGTACTGGGCTCAAAAGATGCAGCCCTGATGTCTCTCATGATAGCAGGTGGTTAAGTAGAAATTCGCTGCTCGGCTGACCCAGCAGGAGCAAACGTATGCCAAAAATGTATGCAGAACCAAGCTTTTCAGTAAAGAGCAGAGAGGCACATTTTAGCAAGTTTCACTTGTAAGTGGGGTTGGAAATGCTTTTCAGGCTCAGTACTGGGCTCAAAAGATGCAGCCCTGATGTCTCTCATGATAGTAGAAATTTTCTGCTCGGCTGACCCAGCAGGAGCAAACCTATGCCAAAAATGTATGCAGAACCAAGCTTTTCAGTGAAGAGCAGCCAGGCACATTTTAGAAAGTTTCACTTGTAAGTGGGGTTGGAAATGCTTTTCAGGCTCAGTACTGGGCTCAAAAGATGCAGCCCTGATGTCTCTTATGATAGCAGGTGGTTAATTAGAAATTCGCTGCTCGGCTGACCCAGCAGGAGCAAACGTATGCTAAAAATGTATGCAAAACCAAGCTTTTCAGTGAAGAGCAGCCAGGCACATTTTAGCAAGTTTCACTTGTAAGTGGGGTTGGAAATGCTTTTCAGGCTCAGTACTGGGCTCAAAAGATGCAGCCCTGATGTCTCTCATGATAGCAGGTGGTTAAGTAGAAATTCGCTGCTTGGCTGACCCAGCAGGAGCAAACGTATGCTAAAAATGTATGCAGAACCAAGCTTTTCAGTGAAGAGCAGAGAGGCACATTTTAGCAAGTTTCACTTGTAAGTGGGGTTGGAAATACTTTTCAGGCTCAGTACTGGGCTCAAAAGATGCAGCCCTGATGTCTCTCATGATAGCAGGTGGTTAAGTAGAAATTCGCTGCTCGGCTGACCCAGCAGGAGCAAACATATGCTAAAAATATATGCAGAACCAAGCTTTTCAGTAAAGAGCAGAGAGGCACATTTTAGCAAGTTTCACTTGTAAGTGGGGTTGGTAACGCTTTTCAGGCTCAGTACTGGGCTCAAAAGATGCAGCCCTGATGTCTCTCATGATAGCAGGTGGTTAAGTAGAAATTCGCTGCTCGGTTGACCCAGCAGGAGCAAACGTATGCCAAAAATGTTGCAGAACCAGCTTTTCAGTGAAGAGCAGCCAGACACATTTTAGCAAGTTTCACTTGTAAGTGGGCTTGGAAACGCTTTTCAGGCTCAGTACTGGGCTCAAAAGATGCAGCCCTGATGTCTCTCATGATAGCAAGTGGTTATTCGCTGCTTGGCGGACCCAGCAGGAGCAAACGTATGCCAGATATGTTGCAGAACCAGCTTTTCAGTGAAGAGCAGAGAGGCACATTTTAGCAAGTTTCACTTGTAAGTGGGCTTGGAAATGCTTTTCAGGCTCAGTACTGGGCTCAAAAGATGAAGCCCTGATGTCTCTCATTATAGCAGGTGGTTAAGTAGAAATGTACTGCTCGGCTGACCCAGCAGGAGCAAACGTATGCTAAAAATGTTGCAGAACCAAGCTTTTCAGTGAAGAGCAGCCAGGCACATTTTAGCAAGTTTCACTTGTAAGTGGGGTTGGAAAGGCTTTTCAGGCTCAGTACTGGGCTCAAGAGATGCAGCCCTGATGTCTCTCATGATAGCAGGTGGTTAAGTAGAAATTCGCTGCTCGGCTGACCCAGCAGGAGCAAATGTATGCCAGAAATGTTGCAGAACCAGCTTTTCAGTGAAGAGCAGCCAGGCACATTTTAGCAAGATTCACTTGTAAGTGGGTTTGGAAACACTTTTCAGGCTCAGTACTGGGCTCAAAACATGCAGCCCTGATGTCTCTCATGATAGCAGGTGGTTAAGTAGAAATTCGCTGCTCGGTTGACCCAGCAGGAGCAAACGTATGCCAAAAATGTTGCAGAACCAGCTTTTCAGTGAAGAGCAGCCAGACACATTTTAGCAAGTTTCACTTGTAAGTGGGCTTGGAAACGCTTTTCAGGCTCAGTACTGGGCTCAAAAGATGCAGCCCTGATGTCTCTCATGATAGCAAGTGGTTATTCGCTGCTTGGCGGACCCAGCAGGAGCAAACGTATGCCAGATATGTTGCAGAACCAGCTTTTCAGTGAAGAGCAGCCAGGCACATTTTAGCAAGTTTCACTTGTAAGTGGGGTTGGAAATAATTTTCAGGCTCAGTACTGGGCTCAAAAGATGCAGCCCTGATGTCTCTCATGATAGCAGGTGGTTAATTAGAAATGTGCTGCTCGGCTGACCCAGCATGAGCAAACGTATGCTAAAAATGTATGCAAAACCAAGCTTTTCAGTGAAGAGCAGCCAGGCACAATTTAGCAAGTTTCACTTGTAAGTGGGGTTGGAAATGCTTTTCAGGCTCAGTACTGGGCTCAAAAGATGCAGCCCTGATGTCTCTCATGATAGCAGGTGGTTAAGTAGAAATTCGCTGCTCGGCTGACCCAGCAGGAGCAAACGTATGCCAAAAATGTACGCAGAATGAGCTTTTCAGTGAAGAGCAGAGAGCCTGTTTTAGCAAGTTTCACTTGTAAGTTGGGTTGGAAACGCTTTTCAGGCTCAGTACTGGGCTCAAAACATGCAGCCTGATGTCTCTCATGATAGCAGGTGGTTAATTAGAAATTCGCTGCTCGGCTGACCCAGCAGAAGCAAATGTATGCTAAAAATGTATGCAAAACCAAGCTTTTCAGTAAAGAGCAGAGAGGCACATTTTAGCAAGTTTCACTTGTAAGTGGGGTTGGAAATGCTTTTCAGGCTCAGTACTGGGCTCAAGAGATGCAGCCCTGATGTCTCTCATGATAGCAGGTGGTTAAGTAGAAATTCGCTGCTCGGCTGACCCAGCAGGAGCAAATGTATGCCAGAAATGTTGCAGAACCAGCTTTTCAGTGAAGAGCAGCCAGGCACATTTTAGCAAGTTTCACTTGTAAGTGGGGTTGGAAACACTTTTCAGGCTCAGTACTGGGCTCAAAACATGCAGCCCTGATGTCTCTCATGATAGCAGGTGGTTAAGTAGAAATTTGCCGCTCGGCTGACCCAGCAGGAGCAAACGTATGCTAAAAATGTGTGCAGAACCAAGCTTTTCAGTGAAGAGCAGAGAGGCACATTTTAGCAAGTTTCACTTGTAAGTGGGGTTGGAAATACTTTTCAGGCTCAGTACTGGGCTCAAAAGATGCAGCCCTGATGTCTCTCATGATAGCAGGTGGTTAAGTAGAAATTCGCTGCTCGGCTGACCCAGCAGGAGCAAACGTATGCTAAAAATGTATGCAGAACCAAGCTTTTCAGTAAAGAGCAGAGAGGCACATTTTAGCAAGTTTCACTTGTAAGTGGGGTTGGCAAAGCTTTTCAGGCTCAGTACTGGGCTCAAAAGATGCAGCCCTGATGTCTCTCATGATAGTAGAAATTTTCTGCTCGGCTGACCCAGCAGGAGCAAACCTATGCCAAAAATGTATGCAGAACCAAGCTTTTCAGTGAAGAGCAGCCAGGCACATTTTAGCAAGTTTCACTTGTAAGTGGGGTTGGAAATGCTTTTCAGGCTCAGTACTGGGCTCAAAAGATGCAGCCCTGATGTCTCTCATGATAGCAGGTGGTTAATTAGAAATTCGCTGCTCGGCTGACCCAGCAGGAGCAAACGTATGCTAAAAATGTATGCAAAACCAAGCTTTTCAGTGAAGAGCAGCCAGGCACATTTTAGCAAGTTTCACTTGTAAGTGGGGTTGGAAATGCTTTTCAGGCTCAGTACTGGGCACAAAAGATGCAGCCCTGATGTCTCTCATGATAGCAGGTGGTTAATTAGAAATGTGCTGCTCGGCTGACCCAGCATGAGCAAACGTATGCTAAAAATGTATGCAAAACCAAGCTTTTCAGTGAAGAGCAGCCAGGCACAATTTAGCAAGTTTCACTTGTAAGTGGGGTTGGAAATGCTTTTCAGGCTCAGTACTGGGCTCAAAAGATGCAGCCCTGATGTCTCTCATGATAGCAGGTGGTTAAGTAGAAATTCGCTGCTCGGCTGACCCAGCAGGAGCAAACGTATGCCAAAAATGTACGCAGAATGAGCTTTTCAGTGAAGAGCAGAGAGCCTGTTTTAGCAAGTTTCACTTGTAAGTTGGGTTGGAAACGCTTTTCAGGCTCAGTACTGGGCTCAAAACATGCAGCCTGATGTCTCTCATGATAGCAGGTGGTTAATTAGAAATTCGCTGCTCGGCTGACCCAGCAGAAGCAAATGTATGCTAAAAATGTATGCAAAACCAAGCTTTTCAGTAAAGAGCAGAGAGGCACATTTTAGCAAGTTTCACTTGTAAGTGGGGTTGGAAATGCTTTTCAGGCTCAGTACTGGGCTCAAGAGATGCAGCCCTGATGTCTCTCATGATAGCAGGTGGTTAAGTAGAAATTCGCTGCTCGGCTGACCCAGCAGGAGCAAATGTATGCCAGAAATGTTGCAGAACCAGCTTTTCAGTGAAGAGCAGCCAGGCACATTTTAGCAAGTTTCACTTGTAAGTGGGGTTGGAAACACTTTTCAGGCTCAGTACTGGGCTCAAAACATGCAGCCCTGATGTCTCTCATGATAGCAGGTGGTTAAGTAGAAATTTGCTGCTCGGCTGACCCAGCAGGAGCAAACGTATGCTAAAAATGTGTGCAGAACCAAGCTTTTCAGTGAAGAGCAGAGAGGCACATTTTAGCAAGTTTCACTTGTAAGTGGGGTTGGAAATACTTTTCAGGCTCAGTACTGGGCTCAAAAGATGCAGCCCTGATGTCTCTCATGATAGCAGGTGGTTAAGTAGAAATTCGCTGCTCGGCTGACCCAGCAGGAGCAAACGTATGCTAAAAATGTATGCAGAACCAAGCTTTTCAGTAAAGAGCAGAGAGGCACATTTTAGCAAGTTTCACTTGTAAGTGGGGTTGGCAAAGCTTTTCAGGCTCAGTACTGGGCTCAAAAGATGCAGCCCTGATGTCTCTCATGATAGTAGAAATTTTCTGCTCGGCTGACCCAGCAGGAGCAAACCTATGCCAAAAATTTATGCAGAACCAAGCTTTTCAGTGAAGAGCAGCCAGGCACATTTTAGCAAGTTTCACTTGTAAGTGGGGTTGGAAATGCTTTTCAGGCTCAGTACTGGGCTCAAAAGATGCAGCCCTGATGTCTCTCATGATAGCAGGTGGTTAATTAGAAATTCGCTGCTCGGCTGACCCAGCAGGAGCAAACGTATGCTAAAAATGTATGCAAAACCAAGCTTTTCAGTGAAGAGCAGCCAGGCACATTTTAGCAAGTTTCACTTGTAAGTGGGGTTGGAAATGCTTTTCAGGCTCAGTACTGGGCACAAAAGATGCAGCCCTGATGTCTCTCATGATAGCAGGTGGTTAAGTAGAAATTCGCTGCTCGGCTGACCCAGCAGGAGCAAACGTATGCTAAAAATGTGTGCAGAACCAAGCTTTTCAGTGAAGAGCAGAGAGGCACATTTTAGCAAGTTTCACTTGTAAGTGGGGTTGGAAATACTTTTCAGGCTCAGTACTGGGCTCAAAAGATGCAGCCCAGATGTCTCTCATGATAGCAGGTGGTTAAGTAGAAATTCGCTGCTCGGCTGACCCAGCAGGAGCAAACGTATGCTAAAAATGTATGCAGAACCAAGCTTTTCAGTAAAGAGCAGAGAGGCACATTTTAGCAAGTTTCACTTGTAAGTGGGGTTGGCAACGCTTTACAGGCTCAGTACTGGGCTCAAAAGATGCAGCCCTGATGTCTCTCATGATAGCAGGTGGTTAAGTAGAAATTCTCTGCTCGGTTGACCCAGCAGGAGCAAACGTATGCCAAAAATGTTGCAGAACCAGCTTTTCAGTGAAGAGCAGCCAGACACATTTTAGCAAGTTTCACTTGTAAGTGGGCTTGGAAACGCTTTTCAGGCTCAGTACTGGGCTCAAAAGATGCAGCCCTGATGTCTCTCATGATAGCAAGTGGTTATTCGCTGCTTGGCGGACCCAGCAGGAGCAAACGTATGCCAGATATGTTGCAGAACCAGCTTTTCAGTGAAGAGCAGCCAGGCACATTTTAGCAAGTTTCACTTGTAAGTGGGGTTGGAAATAATTTTCAGGCTCAGTACTTGGCTAAAAAGATGCAGCCCTGATGTCTCTCATGATAGCAGGTGGTTAATTAGAAATGTGCTGCTCGGCTGACCCAGCATGAGCAAACGTATGCTAAAAATGTATGCAAAACCAAGCTTTTCAGTGAAGAGCAGCCAGGCACAATTTAGCAAGTTTCACTTGTAAGTGGGGTTGGAAATGCTTTTCAGGCTCAGTACTGGGCTCAAGAGATGCAGCCCTGATGTCTCTCATGATAGCAGGTGGTTAAGTAGAAATTCGCTGCTCGGCTGACCCAGCAGGAGCAAATGTATGCCAGAAATGTTGCAGAACCAGCTTTTCAGTGAAGAGCAGCCAGGCACATTTTAGCAAGTTTCACTTGTAAGTGGGGTTGGAAACACATTTCAGGCTCAGTACTGGGCTCAAAACATGCAGCCCTGATGTCTCTCATGATAGCAGGGGGTTAAGTAGAAATTCGCTGCTCGGCTGACCCAGCAGGAGCAAACGTATGCTAAAAATGTACGCAGAATGAGCTTTTCAGTGAAGAGCAGAGAGGCACATTTTAGCAAGTTTCACTTGTAAGTGGGGTTGGAAACGCTTTTCAGGCTCAGTACTGGGCTCAAAAGATGCAGCCCTGATGTCTCTCATGATAGCAGGTGGTTAAGTAGAAATTGGCTGCTCGGCTGACCCAGCAGGAGCAAACGTATGCCAAAAATGTATGCAGAACCAAGCTATTCAGTAAAGAGCAGAGAGGCACATTTTAGCAAGTTTCACTTGTAAGTGGGGTTGGAAATGCTTTTCAGGCTCAGTACTGGGCTCAAAAGATGCAGCCCTGATGTCTCTCATGATAGTAGAAATTTTCTGCTCGGCTGACCCAGCAGGAGCAAACCTATGCCAAAAATGTATGCAGAACCAAGCTTTTCAGTGAAGAGCAGCCAGGCACATTTTAGCAAGTTTCACTTGTAAGTGGGGTTGGAAATGCTTTTCAGGCTCAGTACTGGGCTCAAAAGATGCAGCCCTGATGTCTCTCATGATAGCAGGTGGTTAATTAGAAATTCGCTGCTCGGCTGACCCAGCAGGAGCAAACGTATGCTAAAAATGTATGCAAAACCAAGCTTTTCAGTGAAGAGCAGCCAGGCACATTTTAGCAAGTTTCACTTGTAAGTGGGGTTGGAAATGCTTTTCAGGCTCAGTACTGGGCTCAAAAGATGCAGCCCTGATGTCTCTCATGATAGCAGGTGGTTAAGTAGAAATTCGCTGCTCGGCTGACCCAGCAGGAGCAAACGTATGCTAAAAATGTATGCAGAACCAAGCTTTTCAGTGAAGAGCAGAGAGGCACATTTTAGCAAGTTTCACTTGTAAGTGGGGTTGGAAATACTTTTCAGGCTCAGTACTGGGCTCAAAAGATGCAGCCCTGATGTCTCTCATGATAGCAGGTGGTTAAGTAGAAATTCGCTGCTCGGCTGACCCAGCAGGAGCAAACGTATGCTAAAAATGTATGCAGAACCAAGCTTTTCAGTAAAGAGCAGAGAGGCACATTTTAGCAAGTTTCACTTGTAAGTGGGGTTGGCAACGCTTTTCAAGCTCAGTACTGGGCTCAAAAGATGCAGCCCTGATGTCTCTCATGATAGCAGGTGGTTAAGTAGAAATTCGCTGCTCGGTAGACCCAGCAGGAGCAAACGTATGCCAAAAATGTTGCAGAACCAGCTTTTCAGTGAAGAGCAGCCAGACACATTTTAGCAAGTTTCACTTGTAAGTGGGCTTGGAAACGCTTTTCAGGCTCAGTACTGGGCTCAAAAGATGCAGCCCTGATGTCTCTCATGATAGCAAGTGGTTATTCGCTGCTTGGCGGACCCAGCCGGAGCAAACGTAGGCCAGATATGTTGCAGAACCAGCTTTTCAGTGAAGAGCAGAGAGGCAAGTTTTAGCAAGTTTCACTTGTAAGTTGGGTTGGAAACGCTTTTCAGGCTCAGTACTGGGCTCAAAACATGCAGCCCTGATGTCTCTCATGATAGCAGGTGGTTAATTAGAAATTCGCTGCTCGGCTGACCCAGCAGGAACAAACGTATGCTAAAAATGTATGCAAAACCAAGCTTTTCAGTAAAGAGCAGAGAGGCACATTTTAGCAAGTTTCACTTGTAAGTGGGGTTGGAAACGCTTTTCAGGCTCAGTACTGGGCTCAAAAGATGCAGCCATGATGTCTCTCATGATAGCAGGTGGTTAAGTAGAAATTCGATGCTCGGCTGACCCAGCAGGAGCAAACGTATGCTAAAGATGTATGCAAAACAAAGCTTTTCAGTAAAGAGCAGAGAGGCACATTTTAGCAAGTTTCACTTGTAAGTGGGCTTGGAAATGCTTTTCAGGCTCAGTACTGGGCTCAAAAGATGAATGCCTGATGTCTCTCATTATAGCAGGTGGTTAAGTAGAAATGTACTGCTCGGCTGACCCAGCAGGAGCAAACGTATGCTAAAAATGTTGCAGAACCAAGCTTTTCAGTGAAGAGCAGCCAGGCACATTTTAGCAAGTTTCACTTGTAAGTGGGGTTGGAAATGCTTTTCAGGCTCAGTACTGGGCTCAAGAGATGCAGCCCTGATGTCTCTCATGATAGCAGGTGGTTAAGTAGAAATTCGCTGCTCGGCTGACCCAGCAGGAGCAAATGTATGCCAGAAATGTTGCAGAACCAGCTTTTCAGTGAAGAGCAGCCAGGCACATTTTAGCAAGATTCACTTGTAAGTGGGTTTGGAAACACTTTTCAGGCTCAGTACTGGGCTCAAAACATGCAGCCCTGATGTCTCTCAGGATAGCAGGTGGTTAAGTAGAAATTTGCTGCTCGGCTGACCCAGCAGGAGCAAACGTATGCTAAAAATGTATGCAGAACCAAGCTTTTCAGTAAAGAGCAGAGAGGCACATTTTAGCAAGTTTCACTTGTAAGTGGGGTTGGCAACGCTTTTCAGGCTCAGTACTGGGCTCAAAAGATGCAGCCCTGATGTCTCTCATGATAGCAGGTGGTTAAGTAGAAATTCGCTGCTCGGTTGACCCAGCAGGAGCAAACGTATGCCAAAAATGTTGCAGAACCAGCTTTTCAGTGAAGAGCAGCCAGACACATTTTAGCAAGTTTCACTTGTAAGTGGGTTTGGAAACGCTTTTCAGGCTCAGTACTGGGCTCAAAAGATGCAGCCCTGATGTCTCTCATGATAGCAAGTGGTTATTCGCTGCTTGGCGGACCCAGCAGGAGCAAACGTATGCCAGATATGTTGCAGAACCAGCTTTTCAGTGAAGAGCAGCCAGGCACATTTTAGCAAGTTTCACTTGTAAGTGGGGTTGGAAATAATTTTCAGGCTCAGTACTGGGCTCAAAAGATGCAGCCCTGATGTCTCTCATGATAGCAGGTGGTTAATTAGAAATGTGCTGCTCGGCTGACCCAGCATGAGCAAACGTATGCTAAAAATGTATGCAAAACCAAGCTTTTCAGTGAAGAGCAGCCAGGCACAATTTAGCAAGTTTCACTTGTAAGTGGGGTTGGAAATGCTTTTCAGGCTCAGTACTGGGCTCAAAAGATGCAGCCCTGATGTCTCTCATGATAGCAGGTGGTTAAGTAGAAATTCGCTACTCGGCTGACCCAGCAGGAGCAAACGTATGCCAAAAATGTACGCAGAATGAGCTTTTCAGTGAAGAGCAGAGAGGCACATTTTAGCAAGTTTCACTTGTAAGTTGGGTTGGAAACGCTTTTCAGGCTCAGTACTGGGCTCAAAACATGCAGCCTGATGTCTCTCATGATAGCAGGTGGTTAATTAGAAATTCGCTGCTCGGCTGACCCAGCAGGAGCAAATGTATGCAAAAAATGTATGCAAAACCAAGCTTTTCAGTAAAGAGCAGAGAGGCACATTTTAGCAAGTTTCACTTGTAAGTGGGATTGGAAATGCTTTTCAGGCTCAGTACTGGGCTCAAAAGATGAAGCCCTGATGTCTCTCATTATAGCAGGTGGTTAAGTAGAAATGTACTGCTCGGCTGACCCAGCAGGAGCAAACGTATGCTAAAAATGTTGCAGAACCAAGCTTTTCAGTGAAGAGCAGCCAGGCACATTTTAGCAAGTTTCACTTGTAAGTGGGGTTGGAAATGCTTTTCAGGCTCAGTACTGGGCTCAAAAGATGCAGCCCTGATGTCTCTCATGATAGCAGGTGGTTAAGTAGAAATTCGCTGCTCGGCTGACCCAGCAGGGGCAAACGTATGCTAAAAATGTATGCAGAACCAAGCTTTTCAGTAAAGAGCAGAGAGGCACATTTTAGCAAGTTTCACTTGTAAGTGGGGTTGGCAACGCTTTTCAGGCTCAGTACTGGGCTCAAAAGATGCAGCCCTGATGTCTCTCATGATAGCAGGTGGTTAAGTAGAAATTCGCTGCTCGGTTGACCCAGCAGGAGCAGACGTATGCCAAAAATGTTGCAGAACCAGCTTTTCAGTGAAGAGCAGCCAGACACATTTTAGCAAGTTTCACTTGTAAGTGGGCTTGGAAACGCTTTTCAGGCTCAGTACTGGGCTCAAAAGATGCAGCCCTGATGTCTCTCATGATAGCAAGTGGTTATTCGCTGCTTGGCGGACCCAGCAGGAGCAAACGTATGCCAGATATGTTGCAGAACCAGCTTTTCAGTGAAGAGCAGCCAGGCACATTTTAGCAAGTTTCACTTGTAAGTGGGGTTGGAAATAATTTTCAGGCTCAGTACTGGGCTCAAAAGATGCAGCCCTGATGTCTCTCATGATAGCAGGTGGTTAATTAGAAATGTGCTGCTCGGCTGACCCAGCATGAGCAAACGTATGCTAAAAATGTATGCAAAACCAAGCTTTTCAGTGAAGAGCAGCCAGGCACAATTTAGCAAGTTTCACTTGTAAGTGGGGTTGGAAATGCTTTTCAGGCTCAGTACTGGGCTCAAAAGATGCAGCCTGATGTCTCTCATGATAGCAGGTGGTTAATTAGAAATTCGCTGCTCGGCTGACCCAGCAGGAGCAAATGTATGCTAAAAATGTATGCAAAACCAAGCTTTTCAGTAAAGAGCAGAGAGGCACATTTTAGCAAGTTTCACTTGTAAGTGGGATTGGAAATGCTTTTCAGGCTCAGTACTGGGCTCAAAAGATGAAGCCCTGATGTCTCTCATTATAGCAGGTGGTTAAGTAGAAATGTACTGCTCGGCTGACCCAGCAGGAGCAAACGTATGCTAAAAATGTTGCAGAACCAAGCTTTTCAGTGAAGAGCAGCCAGGCACATTTTAGCAAGTTTCACTTGTAAGTGGGGTTGGAAATGCTTTTCAGGCTCAGTACTGGGCTCAAGAGATGCAGCCCTGATGTCTCTCATGATAGCAGGTGGTTAAGTAGAAATTCGCTGCTCGGCTGACCCAGCAGGAGCAAATGTATGCCAGAAATGTTGCAGAACCAGCTTTTCAGTGAAGAGCAGCCAGGCACATTTTAGCAAGATTCACTTGTAAGTGGGGTTGGAAACACTTTTTTCAGGCTCAGTACTGGGCTCAAAACATGCAGCCCTGATGTCTCTCATGATAGCAGGTGGTTAAGTAGAAATTCGCTGCTCGGCTGACCCAGCAGGAGCAAACGTATGCTAAAAATGTATGCAGAACCAAGCTTTTCAGTGAAGAGCAGAGAGGCACATTTTAGCAAGTTTCACTTGTAAGTGGGGTTGGAAATACTTTTCAGGCTCAGTACTGGGCTCAAAAGATGCAGCCCTGATGTCTCTCATGATAGCAGGTGGTTAAGTAGAAATTCGCTGCTCGGCTGACCCAGCAGGAGCAAACGTATGCTAAAAATGTATGCAGAACCAAGCTTTTCAGTAAAGAGCAGAGAGGCACATTTTAGCAAGTTTCACTTGTAAGTGGGGTTGGCAACGCTTTTCAAGCTCAGTACTGGGCTCAAAAGATGCAGCCCTGATGTCTCTCATGATAGCAGGTGGTTAAGTAGAAATTCGCTGCTCGGTAGACCCAGCAGGAGCAAACGTATGCCAAAAATGTTGCAGAACCAGCTTTTCAGTGAAGAGCAGCCAGACACATTTTAGCAAGTTTCACTTGTAAGTGGGCTTGGAAACGCTTTTCAGGCTCAGTACTGGGCTCAAAAGATGCAGCCCTGATGTCTCTCATGATAGCAAGTGGTTATTCGCTGCTTGGCGGACCCAGCCGGAGCAAACGTAGGCCAGATATGTTGCAGAACCAGCTTTTCAGTGAAGAGCAGAGAGGCAAGTTTTAGCAAGTTTCACTTGTAAGTTGGGTTGGAAACGCTTTTCAGGCTCAGTACTGGGCTCAAAACATGCAGCCCTGATGTCTCTCATGATAGCAGGTGGTTAATTAGAAATTCGCTGCTCGGCTGACCCAGCAGGAACAAACGTATGCTAAAAATGTATGCAAAACCAAGCTTTTCAGTAAAGAGCAGAGAGGCACATTTTAGCAAGTTTCACTTGTAAGTGGGGTTGGAAACGCTTTTCAGGCTCAGTACTGGGCTCAAAAGATGCAGCCATGATGTCTCTCATGATAGCAGGTGGTTAAGTAGAAATTCGATGCTCGGCTGACCCAGCAGGAGCAAACGTATGCTAAAGATGTATGCAAAACAAAGCTTTTCAGTAAAGAGCAGAGAGGCACATTTTAGCAAGTTTCACTTGTAAGTGGGCTTGGAAATGCTTTTCAGGCTCAGTACTGGGCTCAAAAGATGAATGCCTGATGTCTCTCATTATAGCAGGTGGTTAAGTAGAAATGTACTGCTCGGCTGACCCAGCAGGAGCAAACGTATGCTAAAAATGTTGCAGAACCAAGCTTTTCAGTGAAGAGCAGCCAGGCACATTTTAGCAAGTTTCACTTGTAAGTGGGGTTGGAAATGCTTTTCAGGCTCAGTACTGGGCTCAAGAGATGCAGCCCTGATGTCTCTCATGATAGCAGGTGGTTAAGTAGAAATTCGCTGCTCGGCTGACCCAGCAGGAGCAAATGTATGCCAGAAATGTTGCAGAACCAGCTTTTCAGTGAAGAGCAGCCAGGCACATTTTAGCAAGATTCACTTGTAAGTGGGTTTGGAAACACTTTTCAGGCTCAGTACTGGGCTCAAAACATGCAGCCCTGATGTCTCTCAGGATAGCAGGTGGTTAAGTAGAAATTCGCTGCTCGGCTGACCCAGCAGGAGCAAACGTATGCTAAAAATGTATGCAGAACCAAGCTTTTCAGTAAAGAGCAGAGAGGCACATTTTAGCAAGTTTCACTTGTAAGTGGGGTTGGCAACGCTTTTCAGGCTCAGTACTGGGCTCAAAAGATGCAGCCCTGATGTCTCTCATGATAGCAGGTGGTTAAGTAGAAATTCGCTGCTCGGTTGACCCAGCAGGAGCAAACGTATGCCAAAAATGTTGCAGAACCAGCTTTTCAGTGAAGAGAAGCCAGACACATTTTAGCAAGTTTCACTTGTAAGTGGGTTTGGAAACGCTTTTCAGGCTCAGTACTGGGCTCAAAAGATGCAGCCCTGATGTCTCTCATGATAGCAAGTGGTTATTCGCTGCTTGGCGGACCCAGCAGGAGCAAACGTATGCCAGATATGTTGCAGAACCAGCTTTTCAGTGACGAGCAGCCAGGCACATTTTAGCAAGTTTCACTTGTAAGTGGGGTTGGAAATAATTTTCAGGCTCAGTACTGGGCTCAAAAGATGCAGCCCTGATGTCTCTCATGATAGCAGGTGGTTAATTAGAAATGTGCTGCTCGGCTGACCCAGCATGAGCAAACGTATGCTAAAAATGTATGCAAAACCAAGCTTTTCAGTGAAGAGCAGCCAGGCACAATTTAGCAAGTTTCACTTGTAAGTGGGGTTGGAAATGCTTTTCAGGCTCAGTACTGGGCTCAAAAGATGCAGCCCTGATGTCTCTCATGATAGCAGGTGGTTAAGTAGAAATTCGCTACTCGGCTGACCCAGCAGGAGCAAACGTATGCCAAAAATGTACGCAGAATGAGCTTTTCAGTGAAGAGCAGAGAGGCACATTTTAGCAAGTTTCACTTGTAAGTTGGGTTGGAAACGCTTTTCAGGCTCAGTACTGGGCTCAAAACATGCAGCCTGATGTCTCTCATGATAGCAGGTGGTTAATTAGAAATTCGCTGCTCGGCTGACCCAGCAGGAGCAAATGTATGCAAAAAATGTATGCAAAACCAAGCTTTTCAGTAAAGAGCAGAGAGGCACATTTTAGCAAGTTTCACTTGTAAGTGGGATTGGAAATGCTTTTCAGGCTCAGTACTGGGCTCAAAAGATGAAGCCCTGATGTCTCTCATTATAGCAGGTGGTTAAGTAGAAATGTACTGCTCAGCTGACCCAGCAGGAGCAAACGTATGCTAAAAATGTTGCAGAACCAAGCTTTTCAGTGAAGAGCAGCCAGGCACATTTTAGCAAGTTTCACTTGTAAGTGGGGTTGGAAATGCTTTTCAGGCTCAGTACTGGGCTCAAAAGATGCAGCCCTGATGTCTCTCATGATAGCAGGTGGTTAAGTAGAAATTCGCTGCTCGGCTGACCCAGCAGGGGCAAACGTATGCTAAAAATGTATGCAGAACCAAGCTTTTCAGTAAAGAGCAGAGAGGCACATTTTAGCAAGTTTCACTTGTAAGTGGGGTTGGCAACGCTTTTCAGGCTCAGTACTGGGCTCAAAAGATGCAGCCCTGATGTCTCTCATGATAGCAGGTGGTTAAGTAGAAATTCGCTGCTCGGTTGACCCAGCAGGAGCAGACGTATGCCAAAAATGTTGCAGAACCAGCTTTTCAGTGAAGAGCAGCCAGACACATTTTAGCAAGTTTCACTTGTAAGTGGGCTTGGAAACGCTTTTCAGGCTCAGTACTGGGCTCAAAAGATGCAGCCCTGATGTCTCTCATGATAGCAAGTGGTTATTCGCTGCTTGGCGGACCCAGCAGGAGCAAACGTATGCCAGATATGTTGCAGAACCAGCTTTTCAGTGAAGAGCAGCCAGGCACATTTTAGCAAGTTTCACTTGTAAGTGGGGTTGGAAATAATTTTCAGGCTCAGTACTGGGCTCAAAAGATGCAGCCCTGATGTCTCTCATGATAGCAGGTGGTTAATTAGAAATGTGCTGCTCGGCTGACCCAGCATGAGCAAACGTATGCTAAAAATGTATGCAAAACCAAGCTTTTCAGTGAAGAGCAGCCAGGCACAATTTAGCAAGTTTCACTTGTAAGTGGGGTTGGAAATGCTTTTCAGGCTCAGTACTGGGCTCAAAAGATGCAGCCTGATGTCTCTCATGATAGCAGGTGGTTAATTAGAAATTCGCTGCTCGGCTGACCCAGCAGGAGCAAATGTATGCTAAAAATGTATGCAAAACCAAGCTTTTCAGTAAAGAGCAGAGAGGCACATTTTAGCAAGTTTCACTTGTAAGTGGGATTGGAAATGCTTTTCAGGCTCAGTACTGGGCTCAAAAGATGAAGCCCTGATGTCTCTCATTATAGCAGGTGGTTAAGTAGAAATGTACTGCTCGGCTGACCCAGCAGGAGCAAACGTATGCTAAAAATGTTGCAGAACCAAGCTTTTCAGTGAAGAGCAGCCAGGCACATTTTAGCAAGTTTCACTTGTAAGTGGGGTTGGAAATGCTTTTCAGGCTCAGTACTGGGCTCAAGAGATGCAGCCCTGATGTCTCTCATGATAGCAGGTGGTTAAGTAGAAATTCGCTGCTCGGCTGACCCAGCAGGAGCAAATGTATGCCAGAAATGTTGCAGAACCAGCTTTTCAGTGAAGAGCAGCCAGGCACATTTTAGCAAGATTCACTTGTAAGTGGGGTTGGAAACACTTTTTTCAGGCTCAGTACTGGGCTCAAAACATGCAGCCCTGATGTCTCTCATGATAGCAGGTGGTTAAGTAGAAATTCGCTGCTCGGCTGACCCAGCAGGAGCAAACGTATGCTAAAAATGTATGCAGAACCAAGCTTTTCAGTAAAGAGCAGAGAGGCGAATTTTAGCAAGTTTCACTTGTAAGTGGGGTTGGCAACGCTTTTCAGGCTCAGTACTGGGCTCAAAAGATGCAGCCCTGATGTCTCTCATGATAGCAGGTGGTTAAGTAGAAATTCGCTGCTCGGTTGACCCAGCAGGAGCAAACGTATGCCAAAAATGTTGCAGAACCAGCTTTTCAGTGAAGAGCAGCCAGACACATTTTAGCAAGTTTCACTTGTAAGTGGGCTTGGAAACGCTTTTCAGGCTCAGTACTGGGCTCAAAAGATGCAGCCCTGATGTCTCTCATGATAGCAAGTGGTTATTCGCTGCTTGGCGGACCCAGCAGGAGCAAACGTATGCCAGATATGTTGCAGAACCAGCTTTTCAGTGAAGAGCAGCCAGGCACATTTTAGCAAGTTTCACTTGTAAGTGGGGTTGGAAATAATTTTCAGGCTCAGTACTGGGCTCAAAAGATGCAGCCCTGATGTCTCTCATGATAGCAGGTGGTTAAGTAGAAATTCGCTGCTCGGCTGACCCAGCAGGAGCAAACGTATGCTAAAAATGTATGCAGAACCAAGCTTTTCAGTAAAGAGCAGAGAGGCAAGTTTTAGCAAGTTTCACTTGTAAGTTGGGTTGGAAACGCTTTTCAGGCTCAGTACTGGGCTCAAAACATGCAGCCCTGATGTCTCTCATGATAGCAGGTGGTTAATTAGAAATTCGCTGCTCGGCTGACCCAGCAGGAACAAACGTATGCTAAAAATGTATGCAAAACCAAGCTTTTCAGTAAAGAGCAGAGAGGCACATTTTAGCAAGTTTCACTTGTAAGTGGGGTTGGAAACGCTTTTCAGGCTCAGTACTGGGCTCAAAAGATGCAGCCATGATGTCTCTCATGATAGCAGGTGGTTAAGTAGAAATTCGATGCTCGGCTGACCCAGCAGGAGCAAACGTATGCTAAAGATGTATGCAAAACAAAGCTTTTCAGTAAAGAGCAGAGAGGCACATTTTAGCAAGTTTCACTTGTAAGTGGGCTTGGAAATGCTTTTCAGGCTCAGTACTGGGCTCAAAAGATGAATGCCTGATGTCTCTCATTATAGCAGGTGGTTAAGTAGAAATGTACTGCTCGGCTGACCCAGCAGGAGCAAACGTATGCTAAAAATGTTGCAGAACCAAGCTTTTCAGTGAAGAGCAGCCAGGCACATTTTAGCAAGTTTCACTTGTAAGTGGGGTTGGAAATGCTTTTCAGGCTCAGTACTGGGCTCAAGAGATGCAGCCCTGATGTCTCTCATGATAGCAGGTGGTTAAGTAGAAATTCGCTGCTCGGCTGACCCAGCAGGAGCAAATGTATGCCAGAAATGTTGCAGAACCAGCTTTTCAGTGAAGAGCAGCCAGGCACATTTTAGCAAGATTCACTTGTAAGTGGGTTTGGAAACACTTTTCAGGCTCAGTACTGGGCTCAAAACATGCAGCCCTGATGTCTCTCAGGATAGCAGGTGGTTAAGTAGAAATTCGCTGCTCGGCTGACCCAGCAGGAGCAAACGTATGCTAAAAATGTATGCAGAACCAAGCTTTTCAGTAAAGAGCAGAGAGGCACATTTTAGCAAGTTTCACTTGTAAGTGGGGTTGGCAACGCTTTTCAGGCTCAGTACTGGGCTCAAAAGATGCAGCCCTGATGTCTCTCATTATAGCAGGTGGTTAAGTAGAAATTCGCTGCTCGGTTGACCCAGCAGGAGCAAACGTATGCCAAAAATGTTGCAGAACCAGCTTTTCAGTGAAGAGCAGCCAGACACATTTTAGCAAGTTTCACTTGTAAGTGGGTTTGGAAACGCTTTTCAGGCTCAGTACTGGGCTCAAAAGATGCAGCCCTGATGTCTCTCATGATAGCAAGTGGTTATTCGCTGCTTGGCGGACCCAGCAGGAGCAAACGTATGCCAGATATGTTGCAGAACCAGCTTTTCAGTGAAGAGCAGCCAGGCACATTTTAGCAAGTTTCACTTGTAAGTGGGGTTGGAAATAATTTTCAGGCTCAGTACTGGGCTCAAAAGATGCAGCCCTGATGTCTCTCATGATAGCAGGTGGTTAATTAGAAATGTGCTGCTCGGCTGACCCAGCATGAGCAAACGTATGCTAAAAATGTATGCAAAACCAAGCTTTTCAGTGAAGAGCAGCCAGGCACAATTTAGCAAGTTTCACTTGTAAGTGGGGTTGGAAATGCTTTTCAGGCTCAGTACTGGGCTCAAAAGATGCAGCCCTGATGTCTCTCATGATAGCAGGTGGTTAAGTAGAAATTCGCTACTCGGCTGACCCAGCAGGAGCAAACGTATGCCAAAAATGTACGCAGAATGAGCTTTTCAGTGAAGAGCAGAGAGGCACATTTTAGCAAGTTTCACTTGTAAGTTGGGTTGGAAACGCTTTTCAGGCTCAGTACTGGGCTCAAAACATGCAGCCTGATGTCTCTCATGATAGCAGGTGGTTAATTAGAAATTCGCTGCTCGGCTGACCCAGCAGGAGCAAATGTATGCAAAAAATGTATGCAAAACCAAGCTTTTCAGTAAAGAGCAGAGAGGCACATTTTAGCAAGTTTCACTTGTAAGTGGGATTGGAAATGCTTTTCAGGCTCAGTACTGGGCTCAAAAGATGAAGCCCTGATGTCTCTCATTATAGCAGGTGGTTAAGTAGAAATGTACTGCTCAGCTGACCCAGCAGGAGCAAACGTATGCTAAAAATGTTGCAGAACCAAGCTTTTCAGTGAAGAGCAGCCAGGCACATTTTAGCAAGTTTCACTTGTAAGTGGGGTTGGAAATGCTTTTCAGGCTCAGTACTGGGCTCAAAAGATGCAGCCCTGATGTCTCTCATGATAGCAGGTGGTTAAGTAGAAATTCGCTGCTCGGCTGACCCAGCAGGGGCAAACGTATGCTAAAAATGTATGCAGAACCAAGCTTTTCAGTAAAGAGCAGAGAGGCACATTTTAGCAAGTTTCACTTGTAAGTGGGGTTGGCAACGCTTTTCAGGCTCAGTACTGGGCTCAAAAGATGCAGCCCTGATGTCTCTCATGATAGCAGGTGGTTAAGTAGAAATTCGCTGCTCGGTTGACCCAGCAGGAGCAGACGTATGCCAAAAATGTTGCAGAACCAGCTTTTCAGTGAAGAGCAGCCAGACACATTTTAGCAAGTTTCACTTGTAAGTGGGCTTGGAAACGCTTTTCAGGCTCAGTACTGGGCTCAAAAGATGCAGCCCTGATGTCTCTCATGATAGCAAGTGGTTATTCGCTGCTTGGCGGACCCAGCAGGAGCAAACGTATGCCAGATATGTTGCAGAACCAGCTTTTCAGTGAAGAGCAGCCAGGCACATTTTAGCAAGTTTCACTTGTAAGTGGGGTTGGAAATAATTTTCAGGCTCAGTACTGGGCTCAAAAGATGCAGCCCTGATGTCTCTCATGATAGCAGGTGGTTAATTAGAAATGTGCTGCTCGGCTGACCCAGCATGAGCAAACGTATGCTAAAAATGTATGCAAAACCAAGCTTTTCAGTGAAGAGCAGCCAGGCACAATTTAGCAAGTTTCACTTGTAAGTGGGGTTGGAAATGCTTTTCAGGCTCAGTACTGGGCTCAAAAGATGCAGCCTGATGTCTCTCATGATAGCAGGTGGTTAATTAGAAATTCGCTGCTCGGCTGACCCAGCAGGAGCAAATGTATGCTAAAAATGTATGCAAAACCAAGCTTTTCAGTAAAGAGCAGAGAGGCACATTTTAGCAAGTTTCACTTGTAAGTGGGATTGGAAATGCTTTTCAGGCTCAGTACTGGGCTCAAAAGATGAAGCCCTGATGTCTCTCATTATAGCAGGTGGTTAAGTAGAAATGTACTGCTCGGCTGACCCAGCAGGAGCAAACGTATGCTAAAAATGTTGCAGAACCAAGCTTTTCAGTGAAGAGCAGCCAGGCACATTTTAGCAAGTTTCACTTGTAAGTGGGGTTGGAAATGCTTTTCAGGCTCAGTACTGGGCTCAAGAGATGCAGCCCTGATGTCTCTCATGATAGCAGGTGGTTAAGTAGAAATTCGCTGCTCGGCTGACCCAGCAGGAGCAAATGTATGCCAGAAATGTTGCAGAACCAGCTTTTCAGTGAAGAGCAGCCAGGCACATTTTAGCAAGATTCACTTGTAAGTGGGGTTGGAAACACTTTTTTCAGGCTCAGTACTGGGCTCAAAACATGCAGCCCTGATGTCTCTCATGATAGCAGGTGGTTAAGTAGAAATTCGCTGCTCGGCTGACCCAGCAGGAGCAAACGTATGCTAAAAATGTATGCAGAACCAAGCTTTTCAGTAAAGAGCAGAGAGGCACATTTTAGCAAGTTTCACTTGTAAGTGGGGTTGGCAACGCTTTTCAGGCTCAGTACTGGGCTCAAAAGATGCAGCCCTGATGTCTCTCATGATAGCAGGTGGTTAAGTAGAAATTCGCTGCTCGGTTGACCCAGCAGGAGCAAACGTATGCCAAAAATGTTGCAGAACCAGCTTTTCAGTGAAGAGCAGCCAGACACATTTTAGCAAGTTTCACTTGTAAGTGGGCTTGGAAACGCTTTTCAGGCTCAGTACTGGGCTCAAAAGATGCAGCCCTGATGTCTCTCATGATAGCAAGTGGTTATTCGCTGCTTGGCGGACCCAGCAGGAGCAAACGTATGCCAGATATGTTGCAGAACCAGCTTTTCAGTGAAGAGCAGCCAGGCACATTTTAGCAAGTTTCACTTGTAAGTGGGGTTGGAAATAATTTTCAGGCTCAGTACTGGGCTCAAAAGATGCAGCCCTGATGTCTCTCATGATAGCAGGTGGTTAATTAGAAATGTGCTGCTCGGCTGACCCAGCATGAGCAAACGTATGCTAAAAATGTATGCAAAACCAAGCTTTTCAGTGAAGAGCAGCCAGGCACAATTTAGCAAGTTTCACTTGTAAGTGGGGTTGGAAATGCTTTTCAGGCTCAGTACTGGGCTCAAAAGATGCAGCCCTGATGTCTCTCATGATAGCAGGTGGTTAAGTAGAAATTCGCTGCTCGGCTGACCCAGCAGGAGCAAACGTATGCCAAAAATGTACGCAGAATGAGCTTTTCAGTGAAGAGCAGAGAGGCACATTTTAGCAAGTTTTACTTGTAAGTTGGGTTGGAAACGCTTTTCAGGCTCAGTACTGGGCTCAAAACATGCAGCCTGATGTTTCTCATGATAGCAGGTGGTTAATTAGAAATTCGCTGCTCGGCTGACCCAGCAGGAGCAAATGTATGCTAAAAATGTATGCAAAACCAAGCTTTTCAGTAAAGAGCAGAGAGGCACATTTTAGCAAGTTTCACTTGTAAGTGGGCTTGGAAATGCTTTTCAGGCTCAGTACTGGGCTCAAAAGATGAAGCCCTGATGTCTCTCATTATAGCAGGTGGTTAAGTAGAAATTTACTGCTCGGCTGACCCAGCAGGAGCAAACGTATGCTAAAAATGTTGCAGAACCAAGCTTTTCAGTGAAGAGCAGCCAGGCACATTTTAGCAAGTTTCACTTGTAAGTGGGGTTGGAAATGCTTTTCAGGCTCAGTACTGGGCTCAAGAGATGCAGCCCTGATGTCTCTCATGATAGCAGGTGGTTAAGTAGAAATTCGCTGCTCGGCTGACCCAGCAGGAGCAAATGTATGCCAGAAATGTTGCAGAACCAGCTTTTCAGTGAAGAGCAGCCAGGCACATTTTAGCAAGTTTCACTTGTAAGTGGGGTTGGAAACACTTTTCAGGCTCAGTACTGGGCTCAAAACATGCAGCCCTGATGTCTCTCGTGATAGCAGGTGGTTAAGTAGAAATTCGCTGCTCGGCTGACCCAGCAGGAGCAAACGTATGCTAAAAATGTACGCAGAATGAGCTTTTCAGTGAAGAGCAGAGAGGCACATTTTAGCAAGTTTCACTTGTAAGTGGGGTTGGAAACGCTTTTCAGGCTCAGTACTGGGCTCAAAAGATGCAGCCCTGATGTCTCTCATGATAGCAGGTGGTTAAGTAGAAATTCGCTGCTCGGCTGACCCAGCAGGAGCAAACGTATGCCAAAAATGTATGCAGAACCAAGCTTTTCAGTAAAGAGCAGAGAGGCACATTTTAGCAAGTTTCACTTGTAAGTGGGGTTGGAAATGCTTTTCAGGCTCAGTACTGGGCTCAAAAGATGCAGCCCTGATGTCTCTCATGATAGTAGAAATGTTCTGCTCGGCTGACCCAGCAGGAGCAAACCTATGCCAAAAATGTATGCAGAACCAAGCTTTTCAGTGAAGAGCAGCCAGGCACATTTTAGCAAGTTTCACTTGTAAGTGGGGTTGGAAATGCTTTTCAGGCTCAGTACTGGGCTCAAAAGATGCAGCCCTGATGTCTCTCATGATAGCAGGTGGTTAATTAGAAATTCGCTGCTCGGCTGACCCAGCAGGAGCAAGCGTATGCTAAAAATGTATGCAAAACCAAGCTTTTCAGTGAAGAGCAGCCAGGCACATTTTAACAAGTTTCACTTGTAAGTGGGGTTGGAAATGCTTTTCAGGCTCAGTACTGGGCTCAAAAGATGCAGCCCTGATGTCTCTCATGATAGCAGGTGGTTAAGTAGAAATTCGCTGCTCGGCTGACCCAGCAGGAGCAAACGTATGCTAAAAATGTGTGCAGAACCAAGCTTTTCAGTGAAGAGCAGAGAGGCACATTTTAGCAAGTTTCACTTGTAAGTGGGGTTGGAAATACTTTTCAGGCTCAGTACTGGGCTCAAAAGATGCAGCCCTGATGCCTCTCATGATAGCAGGTGGTTAAGTAGAAATTCGCTGCTCGGCTGACCCAGCAGGAGCAAACGTATGCCAAAAATGTACGCAGAATGAGCTTTTCAGTGAAGAGCAGAGAGGCACATTTTAGCAAGTTTCACTTGTAAGTTGGGTTGGAAACGCTTTTCAGGCTCAGTACTGGGCTCAAAACATGCAGCCTGATGTCTCTCATGATAGCAGGTGGTTAATTAGAAATTCGCTGCTCGGTTGACCCAGCAGGAGCAAATGTATGCTAAAAATGTATGCAAAACCAAGCTTTTCAGTAAAGAGCAGAGAGGCACATTTTAGCAAGTTTCACTTGTAAGTGGGCTTGGAAATGCTTTTCAGGCTCAGTACTGGGCTCAAAAGATGAAGCCCTGATGTCTCTCATTATAGCAGGTGGTTAAGTAGAAATGTACAGCTCGGCTGACCCAGCAGGAGCAAACGTATGCTAAAAATGTTGCAGAACCAAGCTTTTCAGTGAAGAGCAGCCAGGCACATTTTAGCAAGTTTCACTTGTAAGTGGGGTTGGAAATGCTTTTCAGGCTCAGTACTGGGCTCAAGAGATGCAGCCCTGATGTCTCTCATGATAGCAGGTGGTTAAGTAGAAATTCGCTGCTCGGCTGACCCAGCAGGAGCAAATGTGTGCCAGAAATGTTGCAGAACCAGCTTTTCAGTCTCTTCAGCAAGAGGCAGCAAAAGAGCGTGAAAAAGACCCATTAATGTCGCAATTATTAACTTCACCACCCCCCTATGCGCAGAATGCCACAGCACCCCCGCAACCTTTAGTTGTACAAGATGCGCCTCCTGCTCTTCCACAGCACCCACCAGCTGTTCTTCAGCTGGCTCCTACTTCTTCGGTGCAGCCTCCTCCAGGCCCACCGACCACTTCTGTTTCACCTGCGTTTTCTACGATTTTGCCTACTGTACTTTTTACATCTCCTAATGCTCCCTCTACGATTCTGCCTAGTACCACATCTATTTTCCCTGATACCTCTTCTGCCATCTCTACCCCCGCCTTATCTCACCCCGTTTTTCCATCTGTTTGTCCTTCAGTTTCACCTTCCATTCGGCAGAAAATGGCCAGCACTGTTACTAATCTTCTTTTACCTCTTTTCGGGTCGCCTGCTATGACCCCTAACATAGGAAGAAGACTTGCTTTATGATGGGGAGGTGACCGTTTTTATTAGGGGTCCAGCGATATCTGATGAAATGTTGGGCCTTGCCGGATGATTTGTTATGGGCAGCACGACGTGAAATATGTACATGTCATCATGACTCTGCTTTTCTTTTGTAACCAGTAACTATAAATGAAATACCACGAATTCAAAGAATGTTTTGCCCAAGGCTGAAAATCATGTATAAAGAGAGAAGCCTGACTTCGTGAAAGTGTGCAGTCTCCTGAGAACATACCCGTATTGTACTTTTAGGACCCTGTTACCTTGGTTGCAGCCAATAAACTAATCTTTGACTTCACCTAGAAGACTCTGAGTTTCTGTAGGTCTGACTCAGGAAGAACCCGAGGTCTCTGGGTGTTGATTCCCTGACACCACTGGGTTACCGGTTCTGTGCCGGTTCTTAAAAACCCAGTACCTCAACTTGTAAGTGGGGTTGGAAATGCTTTTCAGGCTCAGTACTGGGCTCAAAAGATGCAGCCCTGATGTCTCTCATGATAGCAGGTGGTTAAGTAGAAATTTTCTGCTCAGCTGACCCAGCAGGAGCAAACCTATGCCAAAAATGTATGCAGAAACAAGCTTTTCAGTGAAGAGCAGCCAGGCACATTTTAGCAAGTTTCACTTGTAAGTGGGGTTGGAAATGCTTTTCAGGCTCAGTACTGGGCTCAAAACATGCAGCCCTGATGTCTCTCATGATAGCAGGTGGTTAAGTAGAAATTCGCTGCTCGGCTGACCCAGCAAGAGCAAACGTATGCCAGAAATGTTGCAGAACCAGCTTTTCAGTGAAGAGCAGCCAGGCACATTTTAGCAAGTTTCACTTGTAAGTAGGGTTGGAAATACTTTTCAGGCCAGTACTGGGCTCAAAAGATGCAGCCCTGATGTCTCTCATGATAGCAGGTGGTTAAGTAGAAATTTGCTGCTCGGCTGACCCAGCAGGAGCAAACATATGCTAAAAATGTTGCAGAACCAAGCTTTTCAGTGAAGAGCAGCCAGGCACATTTTAGCAAGTTTCACTTGTAAGTGGGGTTGGAAATGCTTTTCAGGCTCAGTACTGGGCTCAAGAGATGCAGCCCTGATGTCTCTCATGATAGCAGGTGGTTAAGTGGAAATTCGCTGCTCGGCTGACCCAGCAGGAGCAAACGTATGCCAAAAATGTACGCAGAGTGAGCTTTTCAGTGAAGAGCAGAGAGGCACATTTTAGCAAGTTTCACTTGTAAGTTGGGTTGTAAACGCTTTTCAGGCTTAGTACTGGGCTCTAAACATGCAGCCCTGATGTCTCTCATGATAGCAGGTGGTTAATTAGAAATTCGCTGCTCGGCTGACCCAGCAGGAGCAAACATATGCTAAAATTGTATGCAGAACCAAGCTTTTCAGTGAAGAGCAGCCAGGCACATTTTAGCAAGTTTCACTTGTAAGTGGGCTTGGAAACGCTTTTCAGGCTCAGTACTGGGCTCAAAAGATGCAGCCCTGATGTCTCTCATGATAGCAGGTGGTTAAGTAGAAATTCGCTGCTCGGCTGACCCAGCAGGAGCAAACGTATGCCAAAAATTTTGCAAAACCAGCTTTTCAGTGAAGAGCAGCCAGGCACATTTTAGCAAGTTTCACTTGTAAGTGGGGTTGGAAATGCTTTTCAGGCTCAGTACTAGGCTCAAAAGATGCAACCCTGATGTCTCTCATGATAGCAGGTGGTTAAGTAGAAATTTTCTGCTCGGCTGACCCAGCAGGAGCAAACCTATGCCAAAAAATGTATGCAGAAACAAGCTTTTCAGTGAAGAGCAGCCAGGCACATTTTAGCAAGTTTCACTTGTAAGTGGGGTTGGAAATGCTTTTCAGGCTCAGTACTGGGCTCAAAAGATGCAGCCCTGATGTCTCTCATGATAGCAGGTGGTTAAGTAGAAATTCGCTGCTCGGCTGACCCAGCAGGAGCAAACATGCAAACATATTTGTATGCAGAACCAAGCTTTTCAGTAAAGAGCAGAGAGGCACATTTTAGCAAGTTTTACTTGTAAGTGGGGTTGGAAACGCTTTTCAGGCTCAGTACTGGGCTCAAAAGATGCAGCCCTGATGTCTCTCATGATAGCAGGTGGTTAAGTAGAAATTCAGTGCTCGGCTGACCCAGCAGAAGAAACGTATGCCAAAAATGTTGCAGAACCAGCTTTTCAGTGAAGAGCAGCCAGGCACATTTTAGCAAGTTTCACTTGTAAGTGGGGTTGGAAATGCTTTTCAGGCTCAGTACTGGGCTCAAAAGATGCAACCCTGATGTCTCTCATGATAGCAGGTGGTTAAGTAGAAATTTTCTGCTCGGCTGACCCAGCAGGAGCAAACCTATGCCAAAAATGTATGCAGAAACAAGCTTTTCAGTGAAGAGCAGCCAGGCACATTTTAGCAAGTTTCACTTGTAAGTGGGGTTGGAAATGCTTTTCAGGCTCAGTACTGGGCTCAAATGATGCAGCCCTGATGTCTCTCATGATAGCAGGTGGTTAAGTAGAAATTCGCTGCTCGGCTGACCCAGCAGGAACAAACGTATGCCAAAAATGTTGCAGAACCAGCTTTTCAGTGAAGAGCAGCCAGGCACATTTTAGCAAGTTTCACTTGTAAGTGGGGTTGGAAATGCTTTTCAGGCTCAGTACTGGGCTCAAAAGATGCAGCCCTGATGTCTCTCATGATAGTAGAAATGTTCTGCTCGGCTGACCCAGCAGGAGCAAACCTATGCCAAAAATGTATGCAGAACCAAGCTTTTCAGTGAAGAGCAGCCAGGCACATTTTAGCAAGTTTCACTTGTAAGTGGGGTTGGAAATGCTTTTCAGGCTCAGTACTGGGCTCAAGAGATGCAGCCCTGATGTCTCTCATGATAGCAGGTGGTTAAGTAGAAATTCGCTGCTCGGCTGACCCAGCAGGAGCAAACGTATGCCAAAAATGTTGCAGAACCAGCTTTTCAGTGAAGAGCAGCCAGGCACATTTTAGCAAGTTTCACTTGTAAGTGTGGTTGGAAATGCTTTTCAGGCTCAGTACTGGGCTCAAGAGATGCAGCCCTGATGTCTCTCATGATAGCAGGTGGTTAAGTAGAAATTCGCTGCTCGGCTGACCCAGCAGGAGCAAACGTATGCCAAAAATGTACGCAGAATGAGCTTTTCAGTGAAGAGCAGAGAGGCACATTTTAGCAAGTTTCACTTGTAAGTTGGGTTGGAAATGCTTTTCAGGCTCAGTACTGGGCTCAAAACATTGATGTCTCTCAGGATAGCAGGTGGTTCATTAGAAATTCGCTGCTCGGCTGACCCAGCAGGAGCAAACGTATGCTAAAAATGTATGCAAAACCAAGCTTTTCAGTAAACAGCAGAGAGGCACATTTTAGCAAGTTTCACTTGTAAGTGGGCTTGGAAACGCTTTTCAGGCTCAGTACTGGGCTCAAAAGATGCAGCCCTGATGTCTCTCATGATAGCAGGTGGTTATTCGCTGCTCGGCGGACCCAGCAGGAGAACACGTATGCCAGATATGTTGCAGAACCAGCTTTTCAGTGAAGAGCAGCCAGGCACATTTTAGCAAGTTTCACTTGTAAGTGGGTTTGGAAATACTTTTCAGGCTCAGTACTGGGCTCAAAAGATGCAGCCCTGATGTCTCTCATGATAGCAGGTGGTTAATTAGAAATGTGCTGCTCGGCTGACCCAGCATGAGCAAACGTATGCTAAAAATGTATGCAAAACCAAGCTTTTCAGTGAAGAGCAGCCAGGCACAATTTAGCAAGTTTCACTTGTAAGTGGGGTTGGAAATGCTTTTCAGGCTCAGTACTGGGCTCAAAAGATGCAGCCCTGATGTCTCTCATGATAGCAGGTGGTTAAGTAGAAATTCGCTGCTCGGCTGACCCAGCAGGAGCAAACATGCAAACATATTTGTATGCAGAACCAAGCTTTTCAGTAAAGAGCAGAGAGGCACATTTTAGCAAGTTTCACTTGTAAGTGGGGTTGGAAACGCTTTTCAGGCTCAGTACTGGGCTCAAAAGATGCAGCCCTGATGTCTCTCATGATAGCAGGTGGTTAAGTAGAAATTCAGTGCTCGGCTGACCCAGCAGGAGAAACGTATGCCAAAAATGTTACAGAACCAGCTTTTCAGTGAAGAGCAGCCAGGCACATTTTAGCAAGTTTCACTTGTAAGTGGGGTTGGAAATGCTTTTCAGGCTCAGTACTGGGCTCAAAAGATGCAACCCTGATGTCTCTCATGATAGCAGGTGGTTAAGTAGAAATTTTCTGCTCGGCTGACCCAGCAGGAGCAAACCTATGCCAAAAATGTATGCAGAAACAAGCTTTTCAGTGAAGAGCAGCCAGGCACATTTTAGCAACTTTCACTTGTAAGTGGGGTTGGAAATGCTTTTCAGGCTCAGTACTGGGCTCAAAAGATGCAGCCCTGATGTCTCTCATGATAGCAGGTGGTTAAGTAGAAATTCGCTGCTCGGCTGACCCAGCAGGAGCAAACGTATGCCAAAAATGTTGCAGAACCAGCTTTTCAGTGAAGAGCAGCCAGGCACATTTTAGCAAGTTTCACTTGTAAGTGGGGTTGGAAATGCTTTTCAGGCTCAGTACTGGGCTCAAAAGATGCAGCCCTGATGTCTCTCATGATAGCAGGTGGTTAAGTAGAAATTCGCTGCTCGGCTGACCCAGCAGGAGCAAACGTATGCCAAAAATGTTGCAGAACCAGCTTTTCAGTGAAGAGCAGCCAGGCACATTTTAGCAAGTTTCACTTGTAAGTGGGGTTGGAAATGCTTTTCAGGCTCAGTACTGGGCTCAAGAGATGCAGCCCTAATGTCTCTCATGATAGCAGGTGGTTAAGTAGAAATTCGCTGCTCGGCTGACCAAGCAGGAGCAAACGTATGCCAAAAATGTACGCAGAATGAGCTTTTCAGTGGAGAGCAGAGAGGCACATTTTAGCAAGTTTCACTTGTAAGTTGGGTTGGAAATGCTTTTCAGGCTCAGTACTGGGCTCAAAACATTGATGTCTCTCATGATAGCAGGTGGTTCATTAGAAATTCGCTGCTCGGCTGACCCAGCAGGAGCAAACGTATGCTAAAAATGTATGCAAAACCAAGCTTTTCAGTAAACAGCAGAGAGGCACATTTTAGCAAGTTTCACTTGTAAGTGGGCTTGGAAACGCTTTTCAGGCTCAGTACTGGGCTCAAAAGATGCAGCCCTGATGTCTCTCATGATAGCAGGTGGTTATTCGCTGCTCGGCGGACCCAGCAGGAGCAAACGTATGCCAGATATGTTGCAGAACCAGCTTTTCAGTGAAGAGCAGCCAGGCACATTTTAGCAAGTTTCACTTGTAAGTGGGTTTGGAAATACTTTTCAGGCTCAGTACTGGGCTCAAAAGATGCAGCCCTGATGTCTCTCATGATAGCAGGTGGTTAATTAGAAATGTGCTGCTCGGTTGACCCAGCATGAGCAAATGTATGCTGACAGAGATAGGTATTCAGGACAGAGCGCTGGGGTGGATAAACTCCTACCTTTCACTGAGAACGCAGAAGGTGGCACTTGGGACGATCTCTTCCACACCCAAACCCCTCAGTTGTGGAGTCCCACAGGGATCGGCCCTCAGCCCCCTTTTGTTCAACATCTACCTGGCTCCTCTCTTTACGCTAATTGCCAACTGGGGTGTCAAGGCAATCTCATATGCCGACGACACCCAGTTGGTATTTCCGTACTCGGAGACGACGCAGGAGTCTTTCTCTAATTTCAAAGGCTGTCTCCAGGACATTGCGCATTGGATGAACACCAATAAATGAAAACTAAATGCTAATAAAACCGAAGTCATTTTCTTCGGCAAGGGTCCCTCCCCCGCCCCTGAACTTTGGTGGCCGACGGAGATGGGTCCGCCCCCCTCACCCAGTCACTCGGCAAAAAATCTTGGAGTGAGATGGGATGATAACATGTCCTTTACATCCCATATCCAACAAGTTGCCGGATGTTGCCTGAGCAAGTTGAGAAACCTCCGGAAAATCCTTAGACTCTTACCGGTGAGCTGTAGAAAAACGGTTGTCCACGCGACTGTCACTTCACGGCTGGATTATGCCAATGGTTTATACCTTGGCCTCCCAAAATACCTGACTCACAAGCTTCAGGTAGTTCAAAATGCGGCTGCGAGACTGTTACTGCAAATTCCTTTCAAGCAGTCAGTCTCTCCGCATCTCCGAACCCTGCATTGGCTATCTGTTACCAACAGAATAAAATTCAAAGCTCTGACGCTTGCGTTCAGATCGCTGTATGGCTTCTGCCCACAATACCTGTAAAACCGCCTTTCAAGATACGCCCAAAGCCGTGTACTACGGTCCAATGACCGTGTCCAACTGATCGTCCCGCGGGCAAAAAAGGCCCGACTAGGCGGTCGGACCTTTTCAGCTAACGTCTCCGCTCTGTGGAACTCCCTGCCACAAGCAATCCAACAGGCTCCCTCCGAACCCTGCTTTAAGAAACTGCTAAAGACGTGGCTTTTCACCCAGCCACGCTAGCTCTCCTAATTCTTTCTTGCCTCAGGTTATTTGTGTTCTACTAGCGCCGGGACACCTCCTCGAGAGGTAGCTGTTCGCGTTGTATAAAATCCAGTATTATTATTATTATTATTAAAAATGTATGCAAAACCAAGCTTTTCAGTGAAGAGCAGAGAGGCACATTTTAGCAAGTTTCACTTGTAAGTTGGGTTGGAAACGCTTTTCAGGCTCAGTACTGGGCTCAAAACATGCAGCCTGATGTCTCTCATGATAGCAGGTGGTTAATTATAAATTCGCTGCTCGGCTGACCCAGCAGGAGCAAACGTATGCTAAAAATGTATGCAAAACCAAGCTTTTCAGTAAAGAGCAGAGAGGCACATTTTAGCAAGTTTCACTTGTAAGTGGGCTTGGAAATGCTTTTCAGGCTCAGTACTGGGCTCAAAAGATGAAGCCCTGATGTCTCTCATTATAGCAGGTGGTTAAGTAGAAATTTACTGCTCGGCTGACCCAGCAGGAGCAAACGTATGCTAAAAATGTTGCAGAACCAAGCTTTTCAGTGAAGAGCAGCCAGGCACATTTTAGCAAGTTTCACTTGTAAGTGGGGTTGGAAATGCTTTTCAGGCTCAGTACTGGGCTCAAGAGATGCAGCCCTGATGTCTCTCATGATAGCAGGTGGTTAAGTAGAAATTCGCTGCTCGGCTGACCCAGCAGGAGCAAATGTATGCCAGAAATGTTGCAGAACCAGCTTTTCAGTGAAGAGCAGCCAGGCATATTTTAGCAAGTTTCACTTGTAAGTGGGGTTGGAAACACTTTCAGGCTCAGTACTGGGCTGAAAACATGCAGCCCTGATGTCTCTCATGATAGCAGGTGGTTAAGTAGAAATTCGCTGCTCGGCTGACCCAGCAGGAGCAAACGTATGCCAAAAATGTACGCAGAATGAGCTTTTCAGTGAAGAGCAGCCAGGTACATTTTAGCAAGTTTCACTTGTAAGTGGGGTTGGAAACGCTTTTCAGGCTCAGTACTGGGCTCAAAAGATGCAGCCCTGATGTCTCTCATGATAGCAGGTGGTTAAGTAGAAATTCGCTGCTCGGCTGACCCAGCAGGAGCAAACGTATGCCAAAAATGTTGCAGAACCAGCTTTTCAGTGAAGAGCAGCCAGGCACATTTTAGCAAGTTTCACTTGTAAGTGGGGTTGGAAATGCTTTTCAGGCTCAGTACTGGGCTCAAAAGATGCAACCCTGATGTCTCTCATGATAGCAGGTGGTTAAGTAGAAATTTTTTGCTCAGCTGACCCAGCAGGAGCAAACCTATGTTAAAAATGTATGCAGAAACAAGCTTTTCAGTGAAGAGCAGCCAGGCACATTTTAGCAATTTTCACTTGTAAGTGGGGTTGGAAATGCTTTTCAGGCTCAGTACTGGGCTCAAGAGATGCAGCCCTGATGTCTCTCATGATAGCAGGTGGTTAAGTAGATTTTCGCTGCTCGGCTGACCCAGCAGGAGCAAACGTATGCCAAAAATGTACGCAGAATGAGCTTTTCAGTGAAGAGCAGAGAGGCACATTTTAGCAAGTTTCACTTGTAAGTTGGGTTGGAAATGCTTTTCAGGCTCAGTACTGGGCTCAAAAGATGCAGCCCTGATGTCTCTCATGATAGCAGGTGGTTAATTAGAAATTCGCTGCTCGGCTGACCCAGCAGGAGCAAACGTATGCCAAAAATGTTGCAGAACCAGCTTTTCAGTGAAGAGCAGCCAGGCACATTTTAGCAAGTCTCACTTGTAAGTGGGGTTGGAAATGCTTTTCAGGCTCAGTACTGGGCTAAAAAGATGCAGCCCTGATGTCCCTTATGATAGCAGGTGGTTAAGTAGAAATTTTCTGCTCGGCTGACCCAGCAGGAGCAAACCTATGCCAAAAATGTATGCAGAAACAAGCTTTTCAGTGAAGAGCAGCCAGGCACATTTTAGCAAGTTTCACTTGTAAGTGGGGTTGGAAATGCTTTTCAGGCTCAGTACTGGGCTCAAAACATGCAGCCCTGATGTCTCTCATGATAGCAGGTGGTTAAGTAGAAATTCGCTGCTTGGCGGACCCAGCAGGAGCAAACGTATGCCAGAAATGTTGCAGAACCAGCTTTTCAGTGAAGAGCAGCCAGGCACATTTTAGCAAGTTTCACTTGTAAGTAGGGTTGGAAATACTTTTCAGGCTCAGTACTGGGCTCAAAAGATGCAGCCCCGATGTCTCTCATGATAGCAGGTGGTTAAGTAGAAATCTGCTGCTCGGCTGACACAGCAGGAGCAAAAGTATGCTAAAAACGTATGCAGAACCAAGCTTTTCAGTGAAGAACAGCCAGGCACATTTTAGCAAGTTTCACTTGTAAGTGGGCTTGGAAACGCTTTTCAGGCTCAGTACTGGGCTCAAAAGATGCAGCCCTGATGTCTCTCATGATAGCAGGTGGTTAAGTAGTCATTCGCTCCTCGGCTGACCCAGCAGGAGCAAACATATGCTAAAAATGTTGCAGAACCAAGGTTTTCAGTGAAGAGCAGCCAGGCACATTTTAGCAAGTTTCACTTGTATGTGGGGTTGGAAATGCTTTTCAGGCTCAGTACTGGGCTCAAGAGATGCAGCCCTGAAGTCTCTCATGATAGCAGGTGGTTAAGTAGAAATTCGCTGCTCGGCTGACCCAGCAGGAGCAAACGTATGCCAAAAATGTACGCAGAATGAGCTTTTCAGTGAAGAGCAGAGAGGCACATTTTAGCAAGTTTCACTTGTAAGTTGGGTTGTAAACGCTTTTCAGGCTCAGTACTGGGCTCAAAACATTCAGCCCTGATGTCTCTCATGATAGCAGGTGGTTAAGTAGAAATTTGCTGCTCGGCTAACCCAGCAGGAGCAAACGTATGCTAAAAATGTATGCAAAACCAAGCTTTTCAGTGAAGAGCAGCCAGGCACAATTTAGCAAGTTTCACTTGTAAGTGGGGTTGGAAATGCTTTTCAGGCTCAGTACTGGGCTCAAAAGATGCAGCCCGGATGCCTCTCATGATAGCAGGTGGTTAATTAGAAATTCGCTGCTCGGCTGACCCAGCAGGAGCAAACGTATGCTAAAAATGTATGGAAAACCAAGCTTTTCAGTAAACAGCAGAGAGGCACATTTTAGCAAGTTTCACTTGTAAGTGGGCTTGGAAACGCTTTTCAGGCTCAGTACTGGGCTCAAAACATGCAGCCTGATGTCTCTCATGATAGCAGGTGGTTAATTAGAAATTCGCTGCTCGGCTGACCCAGCAGGAGCAAACGTATACCAGATATGTTGCAGAACCAGCTTTTCAGTGAAGAGCAGCCAGGCACATTTTAGCAAGTTTCACTTGTAAGTGGGTTTGGAAATACTTTTCAGGCTCAGTACTGGGCTCAAAAGATGCAGCCCTGATATCTCTCATGATAGCAGGTGGTTAATTAGAAATGTGCTGCTCGGCTGACCCAGCATGAGCAAATGTATGCTGACAGAGATAGGTATTCAGGACAGAGCGCTGGGGTGGATAAACTCCTACCTTTCACTGAGAACGCAGAAGGTGGCACTTGGGACGATCTCTTCCACACCCAAACCCCTCAGTTGTGGAGTCCCCCAGGGATCGGCCCTCAGCCCCCTTTTGTTCAACATCTACCTGGCTCCTCTCTTTACGCTAATTGCCAACTGGGGTGTCAAGGCAATCTCATATGCCGACGACACCCAGTTGGTATTTCCGTACTCGGAGACGACGCAGGAGTCTTTCTCTAATTTCAAAGGCTGTCTCCAGGACATTGCGCATTGGATGAACACCAATAAATGAAAACTAAATGCTAATAAAACCGAAGTCATTTTCTTCGGCAAGGGTCCCTCCCCCGCCCCTGAACTTTGGTGGCCGACGGAGATGGGTCCGCCCCCCTCACCCAGTCACTCGGCAAAAAATCTTGGAGTGAGATGGGATGATAACATGTCCTTTACATCCCATATCCAACAAGTTGCCGGATGTTGCCTGAGCAAGTTGAGAAACCTCCGGAAAATCCTTAGACTCTTACCGGTGAGCTGTAGAAAAACGGTTGTCCACGCGACTGTCACTTCACGGCTGGATTATGCCAATGGTTTATACCTTGGCCTCCCAAAATACCTGACTCACAAGCTTCAGGTAGTTCAAAATGCGGCTGCGAGACTGTTACTGCGAATTCCTTTCAAGCAGTCAGTCTCTCCGCATCTCCGAACCCTGCATTGGCTATCTGTTACCAACAGAATAAAATTCAAAGCTCTGACGCTTGCGTTCAGATCTCTGTATGGCTTCTGCCCACAATACCTGAAAAACCGCCTTTCAAGATACGCCCAAAGCCGTGTACTACGGTCCAATGACCGTGTCCAACTGAACGTCCCGCGGGCAAAAAAGGCCCGACTAGGCGGTCGGACCTTTTCAGCTAACGTCTCCGCTCTGTGGAACTCCCTGCCACAAGCAATCCAACAGGCCCCCTCCGAACCTTGCTTTAAGAAACTGCTAAAGACGTGGCTTTTCACCCAGCCACGCTAGCTCTCCTAATTCTTTCTTGCCTCAGGTTTTTTGTGTTCTACTAGCGCCGGGACACCTCCTCGAGAGGTAGCTGTTCGCGTTGTATAAAATCCAGTATTATTATTATTATTATTAAAAATGTATGCAAAACCAAGCTTTTCAGTGAAGAGCAGGGAGGCACATTTTAGCAAGTTTCACTTGTAAGTTGGGTTGGAAACGCTTTTCAGGCTCAGTACTGGGCTCAAAACATGCAGCCTGATGTCTCTCATGATAGCAGGTGGTTAATTAGAAATTCGCTGCTCGGCTGACCCAGCAGGAGCAAACGTATGCTAAAAATGTATGCAAAACCAAGTTTTTCAGTAAAGAGCAGAGAGGCATATTTTAGCAAGTTTCACTTGTAAGTGGGCTTGGAAATGCTTTTCAGGCTCAGTACTGGGCTCAAAAGATGAAGCCCTGATGTCTCTCATTATAGCAGGTGGTTAAGTAGAAATTTACTGCTCGGCTGACCCAGCAGGAGCAAACGTATGCTAAAAATGTTGCAGAACCAAGCTTTTCAGTGAAGAGCAGCCAGGCACATTTTAGCAAGTTTCACTTGTAAGTGGGGTTGGAAATGCTTTTCAGGCTCAGTACTGGGCTCAAGAGATGCAGCCCTGATGTCTCTCATGATAGCAGGTGGTTAAGTAGAAATTCGCTGCTCGGCTGACCCAGCAGGAGCAAATGTATGCCAGAAATGTTACAGAACCAGCTTTTCAGTGAAGAGCAGCCAGGCATATTTTAGCAAGTTTCACTTGTAAGTGGGGTTGGAAACACTTTCAGGCTCAGTACTGGGCTCAAAACATGCAGCCCTGATGTCTCTCATGAAAACAGGTGGTTAAGTAGAAATTCGCTGCTCGGCTGACCCAGCAGGAGCAAACGTATGCCAAAAATGTACGCAGAATGAGCTTTTCAGTGAAGAGCAGCCAGGTACATTTTAGCAAGTTTCACTTGTAAGTGGGGTTGGAAACGCTTTTCAGGCTCAGTACTGGGCTCAAAAGATGCAGCCCTGATGTCTCTCATGATAGCAGGTGGTTAAGTAGAAATTCGCTGCTCGGCTGACCCAGCAGGAGCAAACGTATGCCAAAAATGTTGCAGAACCAGCTTTTCAGTGAAGAGCAGCCAGGCACATTTTAGCAAGTTTCACTTGTAAGTGGGGTTGGAAATGCTTTTCAGGCTCAGTACTGGGCTCAAAAGATGCAACCCTGATGTCTCTCATGATAGCAGGTGGTTAAGTAGAAATTGTTTGCTCAGCTGACCCAGCAGGAGCAAACCTATGTTAAAAATGTATGCAGAAACAAGCTTTTCAGTGAAGAGCAGCCAGGCACATTTTAGCAATTTTCACTTGTAAGTGGGGTTGGAAATGCTTTTCAGGCTCAGTACTGGGCTCAAGAGATGCAGCCCTGATGTCTCTCATGATAGCAGGTGGTTAAGTAGAAATTCGCTGCTCGGCTGACCCAGCAGGAGCAAACGTATGCTAAAAATGTACGCAAAACCAAGCTTTTCAGTGAAGAGCAGCCAGGTACATTTTAGCAAGTTTCACTTGTAAGTGGGCTTGGAAACGCTTTTCAGGCTCAGTACTGGGCTCAAAAGATGCAGCCCTGATGTCTCTCATGATAGCAGGTGGTTAAGTAGTAATTCGCTGCTCGGCTGACCCAGCAGGAGCAAACATATGCTAAAAATGTTGCAGAACCAAGGTTTTCAGTGAAGAGCAGCCAGGCACATTTTAGCAAGTTTCACTTGTATGTGGGGTTGGAAATGCTTTTCAGGCTCAGTACTGGGCTCAAGAGATGCAGCCCTGAAGTCTCTCATGATAGCAGGTGGTTAAGTAGAAATTCGCTGCTCGGCTGACCCAGCAGGAGCAAACGTATGCCAAAAATGTACGCAGAATGAGCTTTTCAGTGAAGAGCAGAGAGGCACATTTTAGCAAGTTTCACTTGTAAGTTGGGTTGTAAACGCTTTTCAGGCTCAGTACTGGGCTCAAAACATTCAGCCCTGATGTCTCTCATGATAGCAGGTGGTTAAGTAGAAATTTGCTGCTCGGCTAACCCAGCAGGAGCAAATGTATGCTAAAAATGTATGCAAAACCAAGCTTTTCAGTGAAGAGCAGCCAGGCACAATTTAGCAAGTTTCACTTGTAAGTGGGGTTGGAAATGCTTTTCAGGCTCAGTACTGGGCTCAAAAGATGCAGCCCGGATGCCTCTCATGATAGCAGGTGGTTAATTAGAAATTCGCTGCTCGGCTGACCCAGCAGGAGCAAACGTATGCTAAAAATGTATGGAAAACCAAGCTTTTCAGTAAACAGCAGAGAGGCACATTTTAGCAAGTTTCACTTGTAAGTGGGCTTGGAAACGCTTTTCAGGCTCAGTACTGGGCTCAAAACATGCAGGCTGATGTCTCTCATGATAGCAGGTGGTTAATTAGAAATTCGCTGCTCGGCTGACCCAGCAGGAGCAAACGTATGCCAGATATGTTGCAGAACCAGCTTTTCAGTGAAGAGCAGCCAGGCACATTTTAGCAAGTTTCACTTGTAAGTGGGTTTGGAAATACTTTTCAGGCTCAGTACTGGGCTCAAAAGATGCAGCCCTGATGTCTCTCATGATAGCAGGTGGTTAATTAGAAATGTGCTGCTCGGCTGACCCAGCATGAGCAAATGTATGCTGACAGAGATAGGTATTCAGGACAGAGCGCTGGGGTGGATAAACTCCTACCTTTCACTGAGAACGCAGAAGGTGGCACTTGGGACGATCTCTTCCACACCCAAACCCCTCAGTTGTGGAGTCCCGCAGGGATCGGCCCTCAGCCCCCTTTTGTTCAACATCTACCTGGCTCCTCTCTTTACGCTAATTGCCAACTGGGGTGTCAAGGCAATCTCATATGCCGACGACACCCAGTTGGTATTTCCGTACTCGGAGACGACGCAGGAGTCTTTCTCTAATTTCAAAGGCTGTCTCCAGGACATTGCGCATTTGATGAACACCAATAAATGAAAACTAAATGCTAATAAAACCGAAGTCATTTTCTTTGGCAAGGGTCCCTCCCCCGCCCCTGAACTTTGGTGGCCGACGGAGATGGGTCCGCCCCCCTCACCCAGTCACTCGGCAAAAAATCTTGGAGTGAGATGGGATGATAACATGTCCTTTACATCCCATATCCAACAAGTTGCCGGATGTTGCCTGAGCAAGTTGAGAAACCTCCGGAAAATCCTTAGACTCTTACCGGTGAGCTGTAGAAAAACGGTTGTCCACGCGACTGTCACTTCACGGCTGGATTATGCCAATGGTTTATACCTTGGCCTCCCAAAATACCTGACTCACAAGCTTCAGGTAGTTCAAAATGCGGCTGCGAGACTGTTACTGCGAATTCCTTTCAAGCAGTCAGTCTCTCCGCATCTCCGAACCCTGCATTGGCTATCTGTTACCAACAGAATAAAATTCAAAGCTCTGACGCTTGCGTTCAGATCTCTGTATGGCTTCTGCCCACAATACCTGAAAAACCACCTTTCAAGATACGCCCAAAGCCGTGTACTACGGTCCAATGACCGTGTCCAACTGAACGTCCCGCGGGCAAAAAAGGCCCGACTAGGCGGTCGGACCTTTTCAGCTAACGTCTCCGCTCTGTGGAACTCCCTGCCACAAGCAATCCAACAGGCCCCCTCCGAACCCTGCTTTAAGAAACTGCTAAAGACGTGGCTTTTCACCCAGCCACGCTAGCTCTCCTAATTCTTTCTTGCCTCAGGTTATTTGTGTTCTACTAGCGCCGGGACACCTCCTCGAGAGGTAGCTGTTCGCGTTGTATAAAATCCAGTATTATTATTATTATTATTAAAAATGTATGCAAAACCAAGCTTTTCAGTGAAGAGCAGGGAGGCACATTTTAGCAAGTTTCACTTGTAAGTTGGGTTGGAAACGCTTTTCAGGCTCAGTACTGGGCTCAAAACATGCAGCCTGATGTCTCTCATGATAGCAGGTGGTTAATTAGAAATTCGCTGCTCGGCTGACCCAGCAGGAGCAAACGTATGCTAAAAATGTATGCAAAACCAAGTTTTTCAGTAAAGAGCAGAGAGGCATATTTTAGCAAGTTTCACTTGTAAGTGGGCTTGGAAATGCTTTTCAGGCTCAGTACTGGGCTCAAAAGATGAAGCCCTGATGTCTCTCATTATAGCAGGTGGTTAAGTAGAAATTTACTGCTCGGCTGACCCAGCAGGAGCAAACGTATGCTAAAAATGTTGCAGAACCAAGCTTTTCAGTGAAGAGCAGCCAGGCACATTTTAGCAAGTTTCACTTGTAAGTGGGGTTGGAAATGCTTTTCAGGCTCAGTACTGGGCTCAAGAGATGCAGCCCTGATGTCTCTCATGATAGCAGGTGGTTAAGTAGAAATTCGCTGCTCGGCTGACCCAGCAGGAGCAAATGTATGCCAGAAATGTTACAGAACCAGCTTTTCAGTGAAGAGCAGCCAGGCATATTTTAGCAAGTTTCACTTGTAAGTGGGGTTGGAAACACTTTCAGGCTCAGTACTGGGCTCAAAACATGCAGCCCTGATGTCTCTCATGAAAACAGGTGGTTAAGTAGAAATTCGCTGCTCGGCTGACCCAGCAGGAGCAAACGTATGCCAAAAATGTACGCAGAATGAGCTTTTCAGTGAAGAGCAGCCAGGTACATTTTAGCAAGTTTCACTTGTAAGTGGGGTTGGAAACGCTTTTCAGGCTCAGTACTGGGCTCAAAAGATGCAGCCCTGATGTCTCTCATGATAGCAGGTGGTTAAGTAGAAATTCTCTGCTCGGCTGACCCAGCAGGAGCAAACGTATGCCAAAAATGTTGCAGAACCAGCTTTTCAGTGAAGAGCAGCCAGGCACATTTTAGCAAGTTTCACTTGTAAGTGGGGTTGGAAATGCTTTTCAGGCTCAGTACTGGGCTCAAAAGATGCAACCCTGATGTCTCTCATGATAGCAGGTGGTTAAGTAGAAATTGTTTGCTCAGCTGACCCAGCAGGAGCAAACCTATGTTAAAAATGTATGCAGAAACAAGCTTTTCAGTGAAGAGCAGCCAGGCACATTTTAGCAATTTTCACTTGTAAGTGGGGTTGGAAATGCTTTTCAGGCTCAGTACTGGGCTCAAGAGATGCAGCCCTGATGTCTCTCATGATAGCAGGTGGTTAAGTAGAAATTCGCTGCTCGGCTGACCCAGCAGGAGCAAACGTATGCTAAAAATGTACGCAAAACCAAGCTTTTCAGTGAAGAGCAGCCAGGTACATTTTAGCAAGTTTCACTTGTAAGTGGGCTTGGAAACGCTTTTCAGGCTCAGTACTGGGCTCAAAAGATGCAGCCCTGATGTCTCTCATGATAGCAGGTGGGTAAGTAGTAATTCGCTGCTCGGCTGACCCAGCAGGAGCAAACATATGCTAAAAATGTTGCAGAACCAAGGTTTTCAGTGAAGAGCAGCCAGGCACATTTTAGCAAGTTTCACTTGTATGTGGGGTTGGAAATGCTTTTCAGGCTCAGTACTGGGCTCAAGAGATGCAGCCCTGAAGTCTCTCATGATAGCAGGTGGTTAAGTAGAAATTCACTGCTCGGCTGACCCAGCAGGAGCAAACGTATGCCAAAAATGTACGCAGAATGAGCTTTTCAGTGAAGAGCAGAGAGGCACATTTTAGCAAGTTTCACTTGTAAGTTGGGTTGTAAACGCTTTTCAGGCTCAGTACTGGGCTCAAAACATTCAGCCCTGATGTCTCTCATGATAGCAGGTGGTTAAGTAGAAATTTGCTGCTCGGCTAACCCAGCAGGAGCAAACGTATGCTAAAAATGTATGCAAAACCAAGCTTTTCAGTGAAGAGCAGCCAGGCACAATTTAGCAAGTTTCACTTGTAAGTGGGGTTGGAAATGCTTTTCAGGCTCAGTACTGGGCTCAAAAGATGCAGCCCGGATGCCTCTCATGATAGCAGGTGGTTAATTAGAAATTCGCTGCTCGGCTGACCCAGCAGGAGCAAACGTATGCTAAAAATGTATGGAAAACCAAGCTTTTCAGTAAACAGCAGAGAGGCACATTTTAGCAAGTTTCACTTGTAAGTGGGCTTGGAAACGCTTTTCAGGCTCAGTACTGGGCTCAAAACATGCAGCCTGATGTCTCTCATGATAGCAGGTGGTTAATTAGAAATTCGCTGCTCGGCTGACCCAGCAGGAGCAAACGTATGCCAGATATGTTGCAGAACCAGCTTTTCAGTGAAGAGCAGCCAGGCACATTTTAGCAAGTTTCACTTGTAAGTGGGTTTGGAAATACTTTTCAGGCTCAGTACTGGGCTCAAAAGATGCAGCCCTGATGTCTCTCATGATAGCAGGTGGTTAATTAGAAATGTGCTGCTCGGCTGACCCAGCATGAGCAAATGTATGCTGACAGAGATAGGTATTCAGGACAGAGCGCTGGGGTGGATAAACTCCTACCTTTCACTGAGAACGCAGAAGGTGGCACTTGGGACGATCTCTTCCACACCCAAACCCCTCAGTTGTGGAGTCCCGCAGGGATCGGCCCTCAGCCCCCTTTTGTTCAACATCTACCTGGCTCCTCTCTTTACGCTAATTGCCAACTGGGGTGTCAAGGCAATCTCATATGCCGACGACACCCAGTTGGTATTTCCGTACTCGGAGACGACGCAGGAGTCTTTCTCTAATTTCAAAGGCTGTCTCCAGGACATTGCGCATTTGATGAACACCAATAAATGAAAACTAAATGCTAATAAAACCGAAGTCATTTTCTTTGGCAAGGGTCCCTCCCCCGCCCCTGAACTTTGGTGGCCGACGGAGATGGGTCCGCCCCCCTCACCCAGTCACTCGGCAAAAAATCTTGGAGTGAGATGGGATGATAACATGTCCTTTACATCCCATATCCAACAAGTTGCCGGATGTTGCCTGAGCAAGTTGAGAAACCTCCGGAAAATCCTTAGACTCTTACCGGTGAGCTGTAGAAAAACGGTTGTCCACGCGACTGTCACTTCACGGCTGGATTATGCCAATGGTTTATACCTTGGCCTCCCAAAATACCTGACTCACAAGCTTCAGGTAGTTCAAAATGCGGCTGCGAGACTGTTACTGCGAATTCCTTTCAAGCAGTCAGTCTCTCCGCATCTCCGAACCCTGCATTGGCTATCTGTTACCAACAGAATAAAATTCAAAGCTCTGACGCTTGCGTTCAGATCTCTGTATGGCTTCTGCCCACAATACCTGAAAAACCGCCTTTCAAGATACGCCCAAAGCCGTGTACTACGGTCCAATGAACGTGTCCAACTGAACGTCCCGCGGGCAAAAAAGGCCCGACTAGGCGGTCGGACCTTTTCAGCTAACGTCTCCGCTCTGTGGAACTCCCTGCCACAAGCAATCCAACAGGCCCCCTCCGAACCCTGCTTTAAGAAACTGCTAAAGACGTGGCTTTTCACCCAGCCACGCTAGCTCTCCTAATTCTTTCTTGCCTCAGGTTATTTGTGTTCTACTAGCGCCGGGACACCTCCTCGAGAGGTAGCTGTTCGCGTTGTATAAAATCCAGTATTATTATTATTATTATTAAAAATGTATGCAAAACCAAGCTTTTCAGTGAAGAGCAGGGAGGCACATTTTAGCAAGTTTCACTTGTAAGTTGGGTTGGAAACGCTTTTCAGGCTCAGTACTGGGCTCAAAACATGCAGCCTGATGTCTCTCATGATAGCAGGTGGTTAATTAGAAATTCGCTGCTCGGCTGACCCAGCAGGAGCAAACGTATGCTAAAAATGTATGCAAAACCAAGTTTTTCAGTAAAGAGCAGAGAGGCATATTTTAGCAAGTTTTACTTGTAAGTGGGCTTGGAAATGCTTTTCAGGCTCAGTACTGGGCTCAAAAGATGAAGCCCTGATGTCTCTCATTATAGCAGGTGGTTAAGTAGAAATTTACTGCTCGGCTGACCCAGCAGGAGCAAACGTATGCTAAAAATGTTGCAGAACCAAGCTTTTCAGTGAAGAGCAGCCAGGCACATTTTATCAAGTTTCACTTGTAAGTGGGGTTGGAAATGCTTTTCAGGCTCAGTACTGGGCTCAAGAGATGCAGCCCTGATGTCTCTCATGATAGCAGGTGGTTAAGTAGAAATTCGCTGCTCGGCTGACCCAGCAGGAGCAAATGTATGCCAGAAATGTTACAGAACCAGCTTTTCAGTGAAGAGCAGCCAGGCATATTTTAGCAAGTTTCACTTGTAAGTGGGGTTGGAAACACTTTCAGGCTCAGTACTGGGCTCAAAACATGCAGCCCTGATGTCTCTCATGAAAACAGGTGGTTAAGTAGAAATTCGCTGCTCGGCTGACCCAGCAGGAGCAAACGTATGCCAAAAATGTACGCAGAATGAGCTTTTCAGTGAAGAGCAGCCAGGTACATTTTAGCAAGTTTCACTTGTAAGTGGGGTTGGAAACGCTTTTCAGGCTCAGTACTGGGCTCAAAAGATGCAGCCCTGATGTCTCTCATGATAGCAGGTGGTTAAGTAGAAATTCGCTGCTCGGCTGACCCAGCAGGAGCAAACGTATGCCAAAAATGTTGCAGAACCAGCTTTTCAGTGAAGAGCAGCCAGGCACATTTTAGCAAGTTTCACTTGTAAGTGGGGTTGGAAATGCTTTTCAGGCTCAGTACTGGGCTCAAAAGATGCAACCCTGATGTCTCTCATGATAGCAGGTGGTTAAGTAGAAATTGTTTGCTCAGCTGACCCAGCAGGAGCAAACCTATGTTAAAAATGTATGCAGAAACAAGCTTTTCAGTGAAGAGCAGCCAGGCACATTTTAGCAATTTTCACTTGTAAGTGGGGTTGGAAATGCTTTTCAGGCTCAGTACTGGGCTCAAGAGATGCAGCCCTGATGTCTCTCATGATAGCAGGTGGTTAAGTAGAAATTCGCTGCTCGGCTGACCCAGCAGGAGCAAACGTATGCTAAAAATGTACGCAAAACCAAGCTTTTCAGTGAAGAGCAGCCAGGTACATTTTAGCAAGTTTCACTTGTAAGTGGGCTTGGAAACGCTTTTCAGGCTCAGTACTGGGCTCAAAAGATGCAGCCCTGATGTCTCTCATGATAGCAGGTGGTTAAGTAGTAATTCGCTGCTCGGCTGACCCAGCAGGAGCAAACATATGCTAAAAATGTTGCAGAACCAAGGTTTTCAGTGAAGAGCAGCCAGGCACATTTTAGCAAGTTTCACTTGTATGTGGGGTTGGAAATGCTTTTCAGGCTCAGTACTGGGCTCAAGAGATGCAGCCCTGAAGTCTCTCATGATAGCAGGTGGTTAAGTAGAAATTCGCTGCTCGGCTGACCCAGCAGGAGCAAACGTATGCCAAAAATGTACGCAGAATGAGCTTTTCAGTGAAGAGCAGAGAGGCACATTTTAGCAAGTTTCACTTGTAAGTTGGGTTGTAAACGCTTTTCAGGCTCAGTACTGGGCTCAAAACATTCAGCCCTGATGTCTCTCATGATAGCAGGTGGTTAAGTAGAAATTTGCTGCTCGGCTAACCCAGCAGGAGCAAACGTATGCTAAAAATGTATGCAAAACCAAGCTTTTCAGTGAAGAGCAGCCAGGCACAATTTAGCAAGTTTCACTTGTAAGTGGGGTTGGAAATGCTTTTCAGGCTCAGTACTGGGCTCAAAAGATGCAGCCCGGATGCCTCTCATGATAGCAGGTGGTTAATTAGAAATTCGCTGCTCGGCTGACCCAGCAGGAGCAAACGTATGCTAAAAATGTATGGAAAACCAAGCTTTTCAGTAAACAGCAGAGAGGCACATTTTAGCAAGTTTCACTTGTAAGTGGGCTTGGAAACGCTTTTCAGGCTCAGTACTGGGCTCAAAACATGCAGCCTGATGTCTCTCATGATAGCAGGTGGTTAATTAGAAATTCGCTGCTCGGCTGACCCAGCAGGAGCAAACGTATGCCAGATATGTTGCAGAACCAGCTTTTCAGTGAAGAGCAGCCAGGCACATTTTAGCAAGTTTCACTTGTAAGTGGGTTTGGAAATACTTTTCAGGCTCAGTACTGGGCTCAAAAGATGCAGCCCTGATGTCTCTCATGATAGCAGGTGGTTAATTAGAAATGTGCTGCTCGGCTGACCCAGCATGAGCAAATGTATGCTGACAGAGATAGGTATTCAGGACAGAGCGCTGGGGTGGATAAACTCCTACCTTTCACTGAGAACGCAGAAGGTGGCACTTGGGACGATCTCTTCCACACCCAAACCCCTCAGTTGTGGAGTCCCGCAGGGATCGGCCCTCAGCCCCCTTTTGTTCAACATCTACCTGGCTCCTCTCTTTACGCTAATTGCCAACTGGGGTGTCAAGGCAATCTCATATGCCGACGACACCCAGTTGGTATTTCCGTACTCGGAGACGACGCAGGAGTCTTTCTCTAATTTCAAAGGCTGTCTCCAGGACATTGCGCATTTGATGAACACCAATAAATGAAAACTAAATGCTAATAAAACCGAAGTCATTTTCTTTGGCAAGGGTCCCTCCCCCGCCCCTGAACTTTGGTGGCCGACGGAGATGGGTCCGCCCCCCTCACCCAGTCACTCGGCAAAAAATCTTGGAGTGAGATGGGATGATAACATGTCCTTTACATCCCATATCCAACAAGTTGCCGGATGTTGCCTGAGCAAGTTGAGAAACCTCCGGAAAATCCTTAGACTCTTACCGGTGAGCTGTAGAAAAACGGTTGTCCACGCGACTGTCACTTCCCGGCTGGATTATGCCAATGGTTTATACCTTGGCCTCCCAAAATACCTGACTCACAAGCTTCAGGTAGTTCAAAATGCGGCTGCGAGACTGTTACTGCGAATTCCTTTCAAGCAGTCAGTCTCTCCGCATCTCCGAACCCTGCATTGGCTATCTGTTACCAACAGAATAAAATTCAAAGCTCTGACGCTTGCGTTCAGATCTCTGTATGGCTTCTGCCCACAATACCTGAAAAACCGCCTTTCAAGATACGCCCAAAGCCGTGTACTACGGTCCAATGACCGTGTCCAACTGAACGTCCCGCGGGCAAAAAAGGCCCGACTAGGCGGTCGGACCTTTTCAGCTAACGTCTCCGCTCTGTGGAACTCCCTGCCACAAGCAATCCAACAGGCCCCCTCCGAACCCTGCTTTAAGAAACTGCTAAAGACGTGGCTTTTCACCCAGCCACGCTAGCTCTCCTAATTCTTTCTTGCCTCAGGTTATTTGTGTTCTACTAGCGCCGGGACACCTCCTCGAGAGGTAGCTGTTCGCGTTGTATAAAATCCAGTATTATTATTATTATTATTAAAAATGTATGCAAAACCAAGCTTTTCAGTGAAGAGCAGGGAGGCACATTTTAGCAAGTTTCACTTGTAAGTTGGGTTGGAAACGCTTTTCAGGCTCAGTACTGGGCTCAAAACATGCAGCCTGATGTCTCTCATGATAGCAGGTGGTTAATTAGAAATTCGCTGCTCGGCTGACCCAGCAGGAGCAAACGTATGCTAAAAATGTATGCAAAACCAAGTTTTTCAGTAAAGAGCAGAGAGGCATATTTTAGCAAGTTTCACTTGTAAGTGGACTTGGAAATGCTTTTCAGGCTCAGTACTGGGCTCAAAAGATGAAGCCCTGATGTCTCTCATTATAGCAGGTGGTTAAGTAGAAATTTACTGCTCGGCTGACCCAGCAGGAGCAAACGTATGCTAAAAATGTTGCAGAACCAAGCTTTTCAGTGAAGAGCAGCCAGGCACATTTTAGCAAGTTTCACTTGTAAGTGGGGTTGGAAATGCTTTTCAGGCTCAGTACTGGGCTCAAGAGATGCAGCCCTGATGTCTCTCATGATAGCAGGTGGTTAAGTAGAAATTCGCTGCTCGGCTGACCCAGCAGGAGCAAATGTATGCCAGAAATGTTACAGAACCAGCTTTTCAGTGAAGAGCAGCCAGGCATATTTTAGCAAGTTTCACTTGTAAGTGGGGTTGGAAACACTTTCAGGCTCAGTACTGGGCTCAAAACATGCAGCCCTGATGTCTCTCATGAAAACAGGTGGTTAAGTAGAAATTCGCTGCTCGGCTGACCCAGCAGGAGCAAACGTATGCCAAAAATGTACGCAGAATGAGCTTTTCAGTGAAGAGCAGCCAGGTACATTTTAGCAAGTTTCACTTGTAAGTGGGGTTGGAAACGCTTTTCAGGCTCAGTACTGGGCTCAAAAGATGCAGCCCTGATGTCTCTCATGATAGCAGGTGGTTAAGTAGAAATTCGCTGCTCGGCTGACCCAGCAGGAGCAAACGTATGCCAAAAATGTTGCAGAACCAGCTTTTCAGTGAAGAGCAGCCAGGCACATTTTAGCAAGTTTCACTTGTAAGTGGGGTTGGAAATGCTTTTCAGGCCCAGTACTGGGCTCAAAAGATGCAACCCTGATGTCTCTCATGATAGCAGGTGGTTAAGTAGAAATTGTTTGCTCAGCTGACCCAGCAGGAGCAAACCTATGTTAAAAATGTATGCAGAATCAAGCTTTTCAGTGAAGAGCAGCCAGGCACATTTTAGCAATTTTCACTTGTAAGTGGGGTTGGAAATGCTTTTCAGGCTCAGTACTGGGCTCAAGAGATGCAGCCCTGATGTCTCTCATGATAGCAGGTGGTTAAGTAGAAATTCGCTGCTCGGCTGACCCAGCAGGAGCAAACGTATGCCAAAAATGTACGCAGAATGAGCTTTTCAGTGAAGAGCAGAGAGGCACATTTTAGCAAGTTTCACTTGTAAGTTGGGTTGGAAATGCTTTTCAGGCTCAGTACTGGGCTCAAAAGATGCAGCCCTGATGTCTCTCATGATAGCAGGTGGTTAATTAGAAATTCGCTGCACGACTGACCCAGCAGGAGCAAACGTATGCCAAAAATGTTGCAGAACCAGCTTTTCAGTGAAGAGCAGCCAGGCACATTTTAGCAAGTCTCACTTGTAAGTGGGGTTGGAAATGCTTTTCAGGCTCAGTACTGGGCTAAAAAGATGCAGCCCTGATGTCCCTTATGATAGCAGGTGGTTAAGTAGAAATGTTCTGCTCGGCTGACCCAGCAGGAGCAAACCTATGCCAAAAATGTATGCAGAAACAAGCTTTTCAGTGAAGAGCAGCCAGGCACATTTTAGCAAGTTTCACTTGTCAGTGGGGTTGGAAATGCTTTTCAGGCTCAGTACTGGGCTCAAAACATGCAGCCCTGATGTCTCTCATGATAGCAGGTGGTTAAGTAGAAATTCGCTGCTTGGCGGACCCAGCAGGAGCAAAAGTATGCTAAAAATGTATGCAGAACCAAGCTTTTCAGTGAAGAACAGCCAGGCACATTTTAGCAAGTTTCACTTGTAAGTGGGCTTGGAAACTCTTTTCAGGCTCAGTACTGGGCTCAAAAGATGCAGCCCTGATGTCTCTCATGATAGCAGGTGGTTAAGTAGTAATTCGCTGCTCGGCTGACCCAGCAGGAGCAAACATATGCTAAAAATGTTGCAGAACCAAGGTTTTCAGTGAAGAGCAGCCAGGCACATTTTAGCAAGTTTCACTTGTATGTGGGGTTGGAAATGCTTTTCAGGCTCAGTACTGGGCTCAAGAGATGCAGCCCTGAAGTCTCTCATGATAGCAGGTGGTTAAGTAGAAATTCGCTGCTCGGCTGACCCAGCAGGAGCAAACGTATGCCAAAAATGTACGCAGAATGAGCTTTTCAGTGAAGAGCAGAGAGGCACATTTTAGCAAGTTTCACTTGTAAGTTGGGTTGTAAACGCTTTTCAGGCTCAGTACTGGGCTCAAAACATTCAGCCCTGATGTCTCTCATGATAGCAGGTGGTTAAGTAGAAATTTGCTGCTCGGCTAACCCAGCAGGAGCAAACGTATGCTAAAAATGTATGCAAAACCAAGCTTTTCAGTGAAGAGCAGCCAGGAACAATTTAGCAAGTTTCACTTGTAAGTGGGGTTGGAAATGCTTTTCAGGCTCAGTACTGGGCTCAAAAGATGCAGCCCGGATGCCTCTCATGATAGCAGGTGGTTAATTAGAAATTCGCTGCTCGGCTGACCCAGCAGGAGCTAACGTATGCTAAAAATGAATGGAAAACCAAGCTTTTCAGTAAACAGAAGAGAGGCACATTTTAGCAAGTTTCACTTGTAAGTGGGCTTGGAAACGCTTTTCAGGCTCAGTACTGGGCTCAAAAGATGCAGCCCTGATGTCTCTCATGATAGCAGGTGGTTAAGTAGAAATTCGCTGCTCGGCTGACCCAGCAGGAGCAAACGTATGCCAAAAATGTACGCAGAATGAGCTTTTCAGTGAAGAGCAGAGAGGCACATTTTAGCAAGTTTCACTTGTAAGTGAGGTTGGAAATGCTTTTCAGGCTCAGTACTGGGCTCAAAAGATGCAGCCCTGATGTCTCTCATGATAGCAGGTGGTTAAGTAGAAATTTGCTGCTCGGCTGACCCAGCAGGATCAAACGTATGCTAAAAATGTATGCAGAACCAAGCTTTTCAGTAAAGAGCAGAGAGGCACATTTTAGCAAGTTTCACTTGTAAGTGGGGTTGGAAACGCTTTTCAGGCTCAGTACTGGGCTCAAAAGATGCAGCCCTGATGTCTCTCATGATAGCAGGTGGTTAAGTAGAAATTCGCTGCTCGGCTGACCCAGCAGGAGCAAACGTATGCCAAAAATGTTGCAGAACCAGCTTTTCAGTGAAGAGCAGCCAGGCACATTTTAGCAAGTTTCACTTGTAAGTGGGGTTGGAAATGCTTTTCAGGCTCAGTACTGGGCTCAAAAGATGCAACCCTGATGTCTCTCATGATAGCAGGTGGTTAAGTAGAAATTTTCTGCTCAGCTGACCCAGCAGGAGCAAACCTATGCCAAAAATGTATGCAGAAACAAGCTTTTCAGTGAAGAGCAGCCAGGCACATTTTAGCAAGTTTCACTTGTAAGTGGGGTTGGAAATGCTTTGCAGGCTCAGTACTGGGCTCAAGAGATGCAGCCCTGATGTCTCTCATGATAGCAGGTGGTTAAGTAGAAATTCGCTGCTCGGCTGACCCAGCAGGAGCAAATGTATGCCAGAAATGTTGCAGAACCAGCTTTTCAGTGAAGAGCAGCCAGGCACATTTTAGCAAGTTTCACTTGTAAGTGGGGTTGGAAACACTTTTCAGGCTCAGTACTGGGCTCAAAACATGCAGCCCTGATGTCTCTCATGATAGCAGGTGGTTAAGTAGAAATTCGCTGCTCGGCTGACCCAGCAGGAGCAAATGTATGCCAAAAATGTACGCAGAATGAGCTTTTCAGTGAAGAGCAGAGAGGCACATTTTAGCAAGTTTCACTTGTAAGTGGGGTTGGAAACGCTTTTCAGGCTCAGTACTGGGCTCAAAAGATGCAGCCCTGATGTCTCTCATGATAGCAGGTGGTTAAGTAGAAATTCGCTGCTCGGCTGACCCAGCAGGAGCAAACGTATGCCAAAAATGTTGCAGAACCAGCTTTTCAGTGAAGAGCAGCCAGGCACATTTTAGCAAGTTTCACTTGTAAGTGGGGTTGGAAATGCTTTTCAGGCTCAGTACTGGGCTCAAAAGATGCAGCCCTGATGTCTCTCATGATAGTAGAAATTTTCTGCTCGGCTGACCCAGCAGGAGCAAACGTATGCCAAAAATGTTGCAGAACCAGCTTTTCAGTGAAGAGCAGCCAGGCACATTTTAGCAAGTTTCACTTGTAAGTGGGGTTAGAAACGCTTTTCAGGCTCAGTACTGGGCTCAAAAGATGCAGCCCTGATGTCTCTCATGATAGTAGAAATGTTCTGCTCGGCTGACCCAGCAGGAGAAAACCTATGCCAAAAATGTATGCAGAACAAAGCTTTTCAGTGAAGAGCAGCCAGGCACATTTTAGCAAGTTTCACTTGTAAGTGGGGTTGGAAATGCTTTTCAGGCTCAGTACTGGGCTCAAGAGATGCAGCCCTGATGTCTCTCATGATGGCAGGTGGTTAATTAGAAATGTGCTGCTCGGCTGACCCAGCAGGAGCAAACGTATGCCAAAAATGTACGCAGAATGAGCTTTTCAGTGAAGAGCAGAGAGGCACATTTTAGCAAGTTTCACTTGTAAGTTGGGTTGGAAACGCTTTTCAGGCTCAGTACTGGGCTCAAAACATGCAGCCCTGATGTCTCTCATGATAGCAGGTGGTTCATTAGAAATTCGCTGCTCGGCTGACCCAGCAGGAGCAAACGTATGCTAAAAATTTATGCAAAACCAAGCTTTTCAGTAAAGAGCAGAGAGGCACATTTTAGGAAGTTTGACTTGTAAGTGGGCTTGGAAATGCTTTTCAGGCTCAGTACTGGGCTCAAAAGATGCAGCCCTGATGTCTCTCATGATAGCAGGTGGTTATTCGCTGCTCGGCGGACCCAGCAGGAGCAAACAGATATGTTGCAGAACCAGCTTTTCAGTGAAGAGCAGCCAGGCACATTTTAGCAAGTTTCACTTGTAAGTGGGGTTGGAAATACTTTTCAGGCTCAGTACTGGGCTCAAAAGATGCAGCCCTGATGTCTCTCATGATAGCAGGTGGTTAATTAGAAATGTGCTGCTCGGCTGATCCAGCATGAGCAAACGTATGCTAAAAATGTATGCAAAACCAAGCTTTTCAGTGAAGAGCAGCCAGGCACAATTTAGCAAGTTTCACTTGTAAGTGGGGTTGGAAATGCTTTTCAGGCTCAGTACTGGGCTCAAAAGATGCAGCCCTGATGTCTCTCATGATAGCAGGTGGTTAAGTAGAAATTCGCTGCTCGGCTGACCCAGCAGGAGCAAACGTATGCCAAAAATGTACGCAGAATGAGCTTTTCAGTGAAGAGCAGAGAGGCACATTTTAGCAAGTTTAACTTGTAAGTTGGGTTGGAAACGCTTTTCAGGCTCAGTACTGGGCTCAAAACATGCAGCCTGATGTCTCTCATGATAGCAGGTGGTTAATTAGAAATTCGCTGCTCGGCTGACCCAGCAGGAGCAAACGTATGCTAAAAATGTTGCAGAACCAAGCTTTTCAGTGAAGAGCAGCCAGGCACATTTCAGCAAGTTTCACTTGTAAGTGGGGTTGGAAATGCTTTTCAGGCTCAGTACTGGGCTCAAGAGATGCAGCCCTGATGTCTCTCATGATAGCAGGTGGTTAAGTAGAAATTCGCTGCTCGGCTGACCCAGCAGGAGCAAACGTATGCCAAAAATGTATGCAGAATGAGCTTTTCAGTGAAGAGCAGAGAGGCACATTTTAGCAAGTTTCACTTGTAAGTGGGGTTGGAAACGCTTTTCAGGCTCAGTACTGGGCTCAAAAGATGCAGCCCTGATGTCTCTCATGATAGCAGGTGGTTAAGTAGAAATGTGCTGCTCGGCTGACCCAGCAGGAGCAAACGTATGCTAAAAATGTATGCAGAACCAAGCTTTTCAGTAAAGAGCAGAGAGGCACATTTTAGCAAGTTTCACTTGTAAGTGGGGTTGGAAACGCGTTTCAGGCTCAGTACTGGGCTCAAAAGATGCAGCCCTGATGTCTCTCATGATAGCAGGTGGTTAAGTAGAAATTCGCTGCTCGGCTGACCCAGCAGGAGCAAACGTATGCTAAAAATGTATGCAAAACCAAGTTTTTCAGTAAAGAGCAGAGAGGCATATTTTAGCAAGTTTCACTTGTAAGTGGGCTTGGAAATGCTTTTCAGGCTCAGTACTGGGCTCAAAAGATGAAGCCCTGATGTCTCTCATTATAGCAGGTGGTTAAGTAGAAATTTACTGCTCGGCTGACCCAGCAGGAGCAAACGTATGCTAAAAATGTTGCAGAACCAAGCTTTTCAGTGAAGAGCAGCCAGGCACATTTTAGCAAGTTTCACTTGTAAGTGGGGTTGGAAATGCTTTTCAGGCTCAGTACTGGGCTCAAGAGATGCAGCCCTGATGTCTCTCATGATAGCAGGTGGTTAAGTAGAAATTCGCTGCTCGGCTGACCCAGCAGGAGCAAATGTATGCCAGAAATGTTACAGAACCAGCTTTTCAGTGAAGAGCAGCCAGGCATATTTTAGCAAGTTTCACTTGTAAGTGGGGTTGGAAACACTTTCAGGCTCAGTACTGGGCTCAAAACATGCAGCCCTGATGTCTCTCATGAAAACAGGTGGTTAAGTAGAAATTCGCTGCTCGGCTGACCCAGCAGGAGCAAACGTATGCCAAAAATGTACGCAGAATGAGCTTTTCAGTGAAGAGCAGCCAGGTACATTTTAGCAAGTTTCACTTGTAAGTGGGGTTGGAAACGCTTTTCAGGCTCAGTACTGGGCTCAAAAGATGCAGCCCTGATGTCTCTCATGATAGCAGGTGGTTAAGTAGAAATTCGCTGCTCGGCTGACCCAGCAGGAGCAAACGTATGCCAAAAATGTTGCAGAACCAGCTTTTCAGTGAAGAGCAGCCAGGCACATTTTAGCAAGTTTCACTTGTAAGTGGGGTTGGAAATGCTTTTCAGGCCCAGTACTGGGCTCAAAAGATGCAACCCTGATGTCTCTCATGATAGCAGGTGGTTAAGTAGAAATTGTTTGCTCAGCTGACCCAGCAGGAGCAAACCTATGTTAAAAATGTATGCAGAATCAAGCTTTTCAGTGAAGAGCAGCCAGGCACATTTTAGCAATTTTCACTTGTAAGTGGGGTTGGAAATGCTTTTCAGGCTCAGTACTGGGCTCAAGAGATGCAGCCCTGATGTCTCTCATGATAGCAGGTGGTTAAGTAGAAATTCGCTGCTCGGCTGACCCAGCAGGAGCAAACGTATGCCAAAAATGTACGCAGAATGAGCTTTTCAGTGAAGAGCAGAGAGGCACATTTTAGCAAGTTTCACTTGTAAGTTGGGTTGGAAATGCTTTTCAGGCTCAGTACTGGGCTCAAAAGATGCAGCCCTGATGTCTCTCATGATAGCAGGTGGTTAATTAGAAATTCGCTGCACGACTGACCCAGCAGGAGCAAACGTATGCCAAAAATGTTGCAGAACCAGCTTTTCAGTGAAGAGCAGCCAGGCACATTTTAGCAAGTCTCACTTGTAAGTGGGGTTGGAAATGCTTTTCAGGCTCAGTACTGGGCTAAAAAGATGCAGCCCTGATGTCCCTTATGATAGCAGGTGGTTAAGTAGAAATGTTCTGCTCGGCTGACCCAGCAGGAGCAAACCTATGCCAAAAATGTATGCAGAAACAAGCTTTTCAGTGAAGAGCAGCCAGGCACATTTTAGCAAGTTTCACTTGTCAGTGGGGTTGGAAATGCTTTTCAGGCTCAGTACTGGGCTCAAAACATGCAGCCCTGATGTCTCTCATGATAGCAGGTGGTTAAGTAGAAATTCGCTGCTTGGCGGACCCAGCAGGAGCAAAAGTATGCTAAAAATGTATGCAGAACCAAGCTTTTCAGTGAAGAACAGCCAGGCACATTTTAGCAAGTTTCACTTGTAAGTGGGCTTGGAAACTCTTTTCAGGCTCAGTACTGGGCTCAAAAGATGCAGCCCTGATGTCTCTCATGATAGCAGGTGGTTAAGTAGTAATTCGCTGCTCGGCTGACCCAGCAGGAGCAAACATATGCTAAAAATGTTGCAGAACCAAGGTTTTCAGTGAAGAGCAGCCAGGCACATTTTAGCAAGTTTCACTTGTATGTGGGGTTGGAAATGCTTTTCAGGCTCAGTACTGGGCTCAAGAGATGCAGCCCTGAAGTCTCTCATGATAGCAGGTGGTTAAGTAGAAATTCGCTGCTCGGCTGACCCAGCAGGAGCAAACGTATGCCAAAAATGTACGCAGAATGAGCTTTTCAGTGAAGAGCAGAGAGGCACATTTTAGCAAGTTTCACTTGTAAGTTGGGTTGTAAACGCTTTTCAGGCTCAGTACTGGGCTCAAAACATTCAGCCCTGATGTCTCTCATGATAGCAGGTGGTTAAGTAGAAATTTGCTGCTCGGCTAACCCAGCAGGAGCAAACGTATGCTAAAAATGTATGCAAAACCAAGCTTTTCAGTGAAGAGCAGCCAGGAACAATTTAGCAAGTTTCACTTGTAAGTGGGGTTGGAAATGCTTTTCAGGCTCAGTACTGGGCTCAAAAGATGCAGCCCGGATGCCTCTCATGATAGCAGGTGGTTAATTAGAAATTCGCTGCTCGGCTGACCCAGCAGGAGCTAACGTATGCTAAAAATGAATGGAAAACCAAGCTTTTCAGTAAACAGAAGAGAGGCACATTTTAGCAAGTTTCACTTGTAAGTGGGCTTGGAAACGCTTTTCAGGCTCAGTACTGGGCTCAAAAGATGCAGCCCTGATGTCTCTCATGATAGCAGGTGGTTAAGTAGAAATTCGCTGCTCGGCTGACCCAGCAGGAGCAAACGTATGCCAAAAATGTACGCAGAATGAGCTTTTCAGTGAAGAGCAGAGAGGCACATTTTAGCAAGTTTCACTTGTAAGTGAGGTTGGAAATGCTTTTCAGGCTCAGTACTGGGCTCAAAAGATGCAGCCCTGATGTCTCTCATGATAGCAGGTGGTTAAGTAGAAATTTGCTGCTCGGCTGACCCAGCAGGATCAAACGTATGCTAAAAATGTATGCAGAACCAAGCTTTTCAGTAAAGAGCAGAGAGGCACATTTTAGCAAGTTTCACTTGTAAGTGGGGTTGGAAACGCTTTTCAGGCTCAGTACTGGGCTCAAAAGATGCAGCCCTGATGTCTCTCATGATAGCAGGTGGTTAAGTAGAAATTCGCTGCTCGGCTGACCCAGCAGGAGCAAACGTATGCCAAAAATGTTGCAGAACCAGCTTTTCAGTGAAGAGCAGCCAGGCACATTTTAGCAAGTTTCACTTGTAAGTGGGGTTGGAAATGCTTTTCAGGCTCAGTACTGGGCTCAAAAGATGCAACCCTGATGTCTCTCATGATAGCAGGTGGTTAAGTAGAAATTTTCTGCTCAGCTGACCCAGCAGGAGCAAACCTATGCCAAAAATGTATGCAGAAACAAGCTTTTCAGTGAAGAGCAGCCAGGCACATTTTAGCAAGTTTCACTTGTAAGTGGGGTTGGAAATGCTTTGCAGGCTCAGTACTGGGCTCAAGAGATGCAGCCCTGATGTCTCTCATGATAGCAGGTGGTTAAGTAGAAATTCGCTGCTCGGCTGACCCAGCAGGAGCAAATGTATGCCAGAAATGTTGCAGAACCAGCTTTTCAGTGAAGAGCAGCCAGGCACATTTTAGCAAGTTTCACTTGTAAGTGGGGTTGGAAACACTTTTCAGGCTCAGTACTGGGCTCAAAACATGCAGCCCTGATGTCTCTCATGATAGCAGGTGGTTAAGTAGAAATTCGCTGCTCGGCTGACCCAGCAGGAGCAAATGTATGCCAAAAATGTACGCAGAATGAGCTTTTCAGTGAAGAGCAGAGAGGCACATTTTAGCAAGTTTCACTTGTAAGTGGGGTTGGAAACGCTTTTCAGGCTCAGTACTGGGCTCAAAAGATGCAGCCCTGATGTCTCTCATGATAGCAGGTGGTTAAGTAGAAATTCGCTGCTCGGCTGACCCAGCAGGAGCAAACGTATGCCAAAAATGTTGCAGAACCAGCTTTTCAGTGAAGAGCAGCCAGGCACATTTTAGCAAGTTTCACTTGTAAGTGGGGTTGGAAATGCTTTTCAGGCTCAGTACTGGGCTCAAAAGATGCAGCCCTGATGTCTCTCATGATAGTAGAAATTTTCTGCTCGGCTGACCCAGCAGGAGCAAACGTATGCCAAAAATGTTGCAGAACCAGCTTTTCAGTGAAGAGCAGCCAGGCACATTTTAGCAAGTTTCACTTGTAAGTGGGGTTAGAAACGCTTTTCAGGCTCAGTACTGGGCTCAAAAGATGCAGCCCTGATGTCTCTCATGATAGTAGAAATGTTCTGCTCGGCTGACCCAGCAGGAGAAAACCTATGCCAAAAATGTATGCAGAACAAAGCTTTTCAGTGAAGAGCAGCCAGGCACATTTTAGCAAGTTTCACTTGTAAGTGGGGTTGGAAATGCTTTTCAGGCTCAGTACTGGGCTCAAGAGATGCAGCCCTGATGTCTCTCATGATGGCAGGTGGTTAATTAGAAATGTGCTGCTCGGCTGACCCAGCAGGAGCAAACGTATGCCAAAAATGTACGCAGAATGAGCTTTTCAGTGAAGAGCAGAGAGGCACATTTTAGCAAGTTTCACTTGTAAGTTGGGTTGGAAACGCTTTTCAGGCTCAGTACTGGGCTCAAAACATGCAGCCCTGATGTCTCTCATGATAGCAGGTGGTTCATTAGAAATTCGCTGCTCGGCTGACCCAGCAGGAGCAAACGTATGCTAAAAATTTATGCAAAACCAAGCTTTTCAGTAAAGAGCAGAGAGGCACATTTTAGGAAGTTTGACTTGTAAGTGGGCTTGGAAATGCTTTTCAGGCTCAGTACTGGGCTCAAAAGATGCAGCCCTGATGTCTCTCATGATAGCAGGTGGTTATTCGCTGCTCGGCGGACCCAGCAGGAGCAAACAGATATGTTGCAGAACCAGCTTTTCAGTGAAGAGCAGCCAGGCACATTTTAGCAAGTTTCACTTGTAAGTGGGGTTGGAAATACTTTTCAGGCTCAGTACTGGGCTCAAAAGATGCAGCCCTGATGTCTCTCATGATAGCAGGTGGTTAATTAGAAATGTGCTGCTCGGCTGATCCAGCATGAGCAAACGTATGCTAAAAATGTATGCAAAACCAAGCTTTTCAGTGAAGAGCAGCCAGGCACAATTTAGCAAGTTTCACTTGTAAGTGGGGTTGGAAATGCTTTTCAGGCTCAGTACTGGGCTCAAAAGATGCAGCCCTGATGTCTCTCATGATAGCAGGTGGTTAAGTAGAAATTCGCTGCTCGGCTGACCCAGCAGGAGCAAACGTATGCCAAAAATGTACGCAGAATGAGCTTTTCAGTGAAGAGCAGAGAGGCACATTTTAGCAAGTTTAACTTGTAAGTTGGGTTGGAAACGCTTTTCAGGCTCAGTACTGGGCTCAAAACATGCAGCCTGATGTCTCTCATGATAGCAGGTGGTTAATTAGAAATTCGCTGCTCGGCTGACCCAGCAGGAGCAAACGTATGCTAAAAATGTTGCAGAACCAAGCTTTTCAGTGAAGAGCAGCCAGGCACATTTCAGCAAGTTTCACTTGTAAGTGGGGTTGGAAATGCTTTTCAGGCTCAGTACTGGGCTCAAGAGATGCAGCCCTGATGTCTCTCATGATAGCAGGTGGTTAAGTAGAAATTCGCTGCTCGGCTGACCCAGCAGGAGCAAACGTATGCCAAAAATGTATGCAGAATGAGCTTTTCAGTGAAGAGCAGAGAGGCACATTTTAGCAAGTTTCACTTGTAAGTGGGGTTGGAAACGCTTTTCAGGCTCAGTACTGGGCTCAAAAGATGCAGCCCTGATGTCTCTCATGATAGCAGGTGGTTAAGTAGAAATGTGCTGCTCGGCTGACCCAGCAGGAGCAAACGTATGCTAAAAATGTATGCAGAACCAAGCTTTTCAGTAAAGAGCAGAGAGGCACATTTTAGCAAGTTTCACTTGTAAGTGGGGTTGGAAACGCGTTTCAGGCTCAGTACTGGGCTCAAAAGATGCAGCCCTGATGTCTCTCATGATAGCAGGTGGTTAAGTAGAAATTCGCTGCTCGGCTGACCCAGCAGGAGCAAACGTATGCCAAAAAAGTTGCAGAACCAGCTTTTCAGTGAAGAGCAGCCAGGCACATTTTAGCAAGTTTCACTTGTAAGTGGGGTTGGAAATGCTTTTCAGGCTCAGTACTCAGCTCAAAAGATGCAACCCTGATGTCTCTCATGATAGCAGGTGGTTAAGTAGAAATTTGCTGCTCGGCTGACCCAGCAGGAGCAAACCTATGCCAAAAATGTATGCAGAATGAGCTTTTCAGTGAAGAGCAGCCAGGCACATTTTAGCAAGTGTTACTTGTAAGTGAGGTTGGAAACGCTTTTCAGGCTCAGTACTGGGCTCAAAACATGCAGCCCTGATGTCTCTCATGATAGCAGGTGGTTAATTAGAAATTCGCTGCTCGGCTGCACCAGCAGGAGCAAACGTATGCTACAAATGTATGCAAAACCAAGCTTTTCAGTGAAGAGCAGCCAGGCACTTTTTAGCAAGTTTCACTTGTTAAGTGGGGTTGGAAATGCTTTTAAGGCTCAGTACTGGGCTCAAAAGATGCAGCCCTGATGTCTCTCATGATAGCAGGTGGTTAAGTAGAAATTCGCACCTCGGCTGACCCAGCAGGAGCAAACGTATGCCAAAAATGTACGCAGAATGAGCTTTTCAGTGAAGAGCAGAGAGGCACATTTTAGCAAGTTTCACCTGTAAGTTGGGTTAGAAACGCTTTTCAGGCTCAGTACTGGGCTCAAAACATGCAGCCATGATGTCTCTCATGATAGCAGGTGGTTAATTAGAAATTCGCTGCTCGGCTGACCCAGCAGGAGCAAACGTATGCTAAAAATGTATGCAAAACCAAGCTTTTCAGTAAAGAGAAGAGAGGCACATTTTAGCAAGTTTCACTTGTAAGTGGGCTTGGAAATGCTTTTCAGGCTCAGTACTGGGCTCAAAAGATGAAGCCCTGATGTCTCTCATTATAGCAGGTGGTTAAGTAGAAATTTACTGCTCGGCTGACCCAGCAGGAGCAAACGTATGCTAAAAATGTTGCAGAACCAAGCTTTTCAGTGAAGAGCAGCCAGGCACATTTCAGCAAGTTTCACTTGTAAGTGGGGTTGGAAATGCTTTTCAGGCTCAGTACTGGGCTCAAGAGATGCAGCCCTGATGTCTCTCATGATAGCAGGTGGTTAAGTAGAAATTCGCTGCTCGGCTGACCCAGCAGGAGCAAACGTATGCCAAAAATGTATGCAGAATGAGCTTTTCAGTGAAGAGCAGAGAGGCACATTTTAGCAAGTTTCACTTGTAAGTGGGGTTGGAAACGCTTTTCAGGCTCAGTACTGGGCTCAAAAGATGCAGCCCTGATGTCTCGCATGATAGCAGGTGGTTAAGTAGAAATTTGCTGCTCGGCTGACCCAGCAGGAGCAAACGTATGCTAAAAATGTATGCAGAACCAAGCTTTTCAGTAAAGAGCAGAGAGGCACATTTTAGCAAGTTTCACTTGTAAGTGGGGTTGGAAACGCGTTTCAGGCTCAGTACTGGGCTCAAAAGATGCAGCCCTGATGTCTCTCATGATAGCAGGTGGTTAAGTAGAAATTCGCTGCTCGGCTGACCCAGCAGGAGCAAACGTATGCCAAAAATGTTGCAGAACCAGCTTTTCAGTGAAGAGCAGCCAGGCACATTTTAGCAAGTTTCACTTGTAAGTGGGGTTGGAAATGCTTTTCAGGCTCAGTACTCGGCTCAAAAGATGCAACCCTGATGTCTCTCATGATAGCAGGTGGTTAAGTAGAAATTTTCTGCTCGGCTGACCCAGCAGGAGCAAACCTATGCCAAAAATGTATGCAGAAACAAGCTTTTCAGTGAAGAGCAGCCAGGCACATTTTAGCAAGTTTCACTTGTAAGTGGGGTTGGAAATGCTTTTCAGGCTCAGTACTGGGCTCAAGAGATGCAGCCCTGATGTCTCTCATGATAGCAGGTGGTTAAGTAGAAATTCGCTGCTCGGCTGACCCAGCAGGAGCAAACGTATGCCAAAAATGTACGCAGAATGAGCTTTTCAGTGAAGAGCAGAGAGGCACATTTTAGCAAGTTTCACTTGTAAGTTGGGTTGGAAACGCTTTTCAAGCTCAGTACTGGGCTCAAAACATGCAGCCCTGATGTCTATCATGATAGCAGGTGGTTAATTAGAAATTCGCTGCTCGGCTGACCCAGCAGGAGCAAACGTATGCTAAAAATGTATGCAAAACCAAGCTTTTCATTAAACAGCAGAGAGGCACATTTTAGCAAGTTTCACTTGTAGGTGGGATTGGAAACGCTTTTCAGGCTCAGTACTGGGCTCAAAAGATGCAGCCCTGATGTCTCTCATGATAGCAGGTGGTTAAGTAGAAATTCGCTGCTCGGCGGACCCAGCAGGAGCAAACGTATGCCAGAAATGTTGCAGAACCAGCTTTTCGGTGAAGAGCAGCCAGGCACATTTTAGCAAGTTTCACTTGTAAGTGGGGTTGGAAATACTTTCAGGCTCAGTACTGGGCTCAAAAGATGCAGCCCTGATGTCTCTCATTATAGCAGGTGGTTAAGTAGAAATTTACTGCTCGGCTGACCCAGCAGGAGCAAACGTATGCTAAAAATGTATGCAGAACCAAGCTTTTCAGTGAAGAGCAGAGAGGCACATTTTAGCAAGTTTCACTTGTAAGTGGGGTTGGAAACGCTTTTCAGGCTCAGTACTGGGCTCAAAAGATGCAGCCCTGATGTCTCTCATGATAGCAGGTGGTTAAGTAGAAATTTGCTGCTCGGCTGACCCAGCAGGAGCAAACGTATGCTAAAAATGTATGCAGAACCTTTCAGTAAAGAGCAGAGAGGCACATTTTAGCAAGTTTCACTTGTAAGTGGGGTTGGAAACGCTTTTCAGGCTCAGTACTGGGCTCAAAAGATGCAGCCCTGATGTCTCTCATGATAGCAGGTGGTTAAGTAGAAATTCGCTGCTCGGCTGACCCAGCAGGAGCAAACGTATGCCAAAAATGTTGCAGAACCAGCTTTTCAGTGAAGAGCAGCCAGGCACATTTTAGCAAGTTTCACTTGTAAGTGGGGTTGGAAATGCTTTTCAGGCTCAGTACTGGGCTCAAAAGATGCAGCCCTGATGTCTCTCATGATAGTAGAAATTTTCTGCTCGGCTGACCCAGCAGGAGCAAACGTATGCCAAAAATGTTGCCGAACCAGCTTTTCAGTGAAGAGCAGCCAGGCACATTTTAGCAAGTTTCACTTGTAAGTGGGGTTAGAAACGCTTTTCAGGCTCAGTACTGGGCTCAAAAGATGCAGCCCTGATGTCTCTCATGATAGCAGGTGGTTAAGTAGAAATTTGCTGCTCGGCTGACCCAGCAGGAGCAAACGTATGCTAAAAATGTATGCAGAACCTTTCAGTAAAGAGCAGAGAGGCACATTTTAGCAAGTTTCACTTGGAAGTGGGGTTGAAAACGCTTTTCAGGCTCAGTACTGGGCTCAAAAGATGCAGCCCTGATGTCTCTCATGATAGCAGGTGGTTAAGTAGAAATTCGCTGCTCGGCTGACCCAGCAGGAGCAAACGTATGCCAAAAATGTTGCAGAACCAGCTTTTCAGTGAAGAGCAGCCAGGCACATTTTAGCAAGTTTCACTTGTAAGTGGGGTTGGAAATGCTTTTCAGGCTCAGTACTGGGCTCAAAAGATGCAGCCCTGATGTCTCTCATGATAGTAGAAATTTTCTGCTCGGCTGACCCAGCAGGAGCAAACCTATGCCAAAAATGTATGCAGAACAAAGCTTTTCAGTGAAGAGCAGCCAGGCACATTTTAGCAAGTTTCACTTGTAAGTGGGGTTGGAAATGCTTTTCAGGCTCAGTACTGGGCTCAAGAGATGCAGCCCTGATGTCTCTCATGATGGCAGGTGGTTAATTAGAAATGTGCTGCTCGGCTGACCCAGCAGGAGCAAACGTATGCCAAAAATGTACGCAGAATGAGCTTTTCAGTGAAGAGCAGAGAGGCACATTTTAGCAAGTTTCACTTGTAAGTTGGGTTGGAAACGCTTTTCAGGCTCAGTACTGGGCTCAAAAGATGCAGCCCTGATGTCTCTCATGATAGCAGGTGGTTAAGTAGAAATTCGCTGCTCGGCGGACCCAGCAGGAGCAAACGTATGCCAGAAATGTTGCAGAACCATCTTTTCAGTGAAGAGCAGCCAGGCACATTTTAGCAAGTTTCACTTGTAAGTGGGGTTGGAAATACTTTTCAGGCTCAGTACTGGGCTCAAAAGATGCAGCCCTGATGTCTCTCATGATAGCAGGTGGTTAATTAGAAATGTGCTGCTCGGCTGATCCAGCATGAGCAAACGTATGCTAAAAATGTATGCAAAACCAAGCTTTTCAGTGAAGAGCAGCCAGGCACAATTTAGCAAGTTTCACTTGTAAGTGGGGTTGGAAATGCTTTTCAGGCTCAGTACTGGGCTCAAAAGATGCAGCCCTGATGTCTCTCATGATAGCAGGTGGTTAAGTAGAAATTCGCTGCTCGGCTGACCCAGCAGGAGCAAACGTATGCCAAAAATGTACGCAGAATGAGCTTTTCAGTGAAGAGCAGAGAGGCACATTTTAGCAAGTTTAACTTGTAAGTTGGGTTGGAAACGCTTTTCAGGCTCAGTACTGGGCTCAAAACATGCAGCCTGATGTCTCTCATGATAGCAGGTGGTTAATTAGAAATTCGCTGCTCGGCAGACCCAGCAGGAGCAAACGTATGCTAAAAATGTATGCAAAACCAAGCTTTTCAGTAAAGAGCAGAGAGGCACATTTTAGCAAGTTTCACTTGTAAGTGGGCTTGGAAATGCTTTCAGGCTCAGTACTGGGCTCAAAAGATGAAGCCCTGATGTCTCTCATTATAGCAGGTGGTTAAGTAGAAATTTACTGCTCGGCTGACCCAGCAGGAGCAAACGTACGCTAAAAATGTTGCAGAACCAAGCTTTTCAGTGAAGAGCAGCCAGGCACATTTCAGCAAGTTTCACTTGTAAGTGGGGTTGGAAATGCTTTTCAGGCTCAGTACTGGGCTCAAGAGATGCAGCCCTGATGTCTCTCATGATAGCAGGTGGTTAAGTAGAAATTTGCTGCTCGGCTGACCCAGCAGGAGCAAATGTATGCCAGAAATTTTGCAGAACCAGCTTTTCAGTGAAGAGCCGCCAGGCACATTTTAGCAAGTTTCACTTGTAAGTGGGGTTGGAAACACTTTTCAGGCTCAGTACTGGGCTCAAAACATGCAGCCCTGATGTCTCTCATGATAGCAGGTGGTTAAGTAGAAATTCGCTGCTCGGCTGACCCAGCAGGAGCAAACGTATGCCAAAAATGTATGCAGAATGAGCTTTTCAGTGAAGAGCAGAGAGGCACATTTTAGCAAGTTTCACTTGTAAGTGGGGTTGGAAACGCTTTTCAGGCTCAGTACTGGGCTCAAAAGATGCAGCCCTGATGTCTCTCATGATAGCAGGTGGTTAAGTAGAAATTTGCTGCTCGGCTGAGGCAGCAGGAGCAAACGTATGCTAAAAATGTATGCAGAACCAAGCTTTTCAGTAAAGAGCAGAGAGGCACATTTTAGCAAGTTTCACTTGTAAGTGGGGTTGGAAACGCGTTTCAGGCTCAGTACTGGGCTCAAAAGATGCAGCCCTGATGTCTCTCATGATAGCAGGTGGTTAAGTAGAAATTCGCTGCTCGGCTGACCCAGCAGGAGCAAACGTATGCCAAAAATGTTGCAGAACCAGCTTTTCAGTGAAGAGCAGCCACGCACATGTTAGCAAGTTTCACTTGTAAGTGGGGTTGGAAATGCTTTTCAGGCTCAGTACTCGGCTCAAAAGATGCAACCCTGATGTCTCTCATGATAGCAGGTGGTTAAGTAGAAATTTTCTGCTCGGCTGACCCAGCAGGAGCAAACCTATGCCAAAAATGTATGCAGAAACAAGCTTTTCAGTGAAGAGCAGCCAGGCACATTTTAGCAAGTTTCACTTGTAAGTGGGGTTGGAAATGCTTTTCAGGCTCAGTACTGGGCTCAAGAGATGCAGCCCTGATGTCTCTCATGATAGCAGGTGGTTAAGTAGAAATTCGCTGCTCGGCTGAACCAGCAGGAGCAAACGTATGCCAAAAATGTACGCAGAATGAGCTTTTCAGTGAAGAGCAGAGAGGCACATTTTAGCAAGTTTCACTTGTAAGTTGGGTTGGAAACGCTTTTCAAGCTCAGTACTGGGCTCAAAACATGCAGCCCTGATGTCTCTCATGATAGCAGGTGGTTAATTAGAAATTCGCCGCTCGGCTGACCCAGCAGGAGCAAACGTATGCTAAAAATGTATGCAAAACCAAGCTTTTCAGTAAAGAGAAGAGAGGCACATTTTAGCAAGTTTCACTTGTAAGTGGGCTTGGAAATGCTTTTCAGGCTCAGTACTGGGCTCAAAAGATGAAGCCCTGATGTCTCTCATTATAGCAGGTGGTTAAGTAGAAATTTACTGCTCGGCTGACCCAGCAGGAGCAAACGTATGCTAAAAATGTTGCAGAACCAAGCTTTTCAGTGAAGAGCAGCCAGGCACATTTCAGCAAGTTTCACTTGTAAGTGGGGTTGGAAATGCTTTTCAGGCTCAGTACTGGGCTCAAGAGATGCAGCCCTGATGTCTCTCATGATAGCAGGTGGTTAAGTAGAAATTCGCTGCTCGGCTGACCCAGCAGGAGCAAACGTATGCCAAAAATGTATGCAGAATGAGCTTTTCAGTGAAGAGCAGAGAGGCACATTTTAGCAAGTTTCACTTGTAAGTGGGGTTGGAAACGCTTTTCAGGCTCAGTACTGGGCTCAAAAGATGCAGCCCTGATGTCTCGCATGATAGCAGGTGGTTAAGTAGAAATTTGCTGCTCGGCTGACCCAGCAGGAGCAAACGTATGCTAAAAATGTATGCAGAACCAAGCTTTTCAGTAAAGAGCAGAGAGGCACATTTTAGCAAGTTTCACTTGTAAGTGGGGTTGGAAACGCGTTTCAGGCTCAGTACTGGGCTCAAAAGATGCAGCCCTGATGTCTCTCATGATAGCAGGTGGTTAAGTAGAAATTCGCTGCTCGGCTGACCCAGCAGGAGCAAACGTATGCCAAAAATGTTGCAGAACCAGCTTTTCAGTGAAGAGCAGCCAGGCACATTTTAGCAAGTTTCACTTGTAAGTGGGGTTGGAAATGCTTTTCAGGCTCAGTACTCGGCTCAAAAGATGCAACCCTGATGTCTCTCATGATAGCAGGTGGTTAAGTAGAAATTTTCTGCTCGGCTGACCCAGCAGGAGCAAACCTATGCCAAAAATGTATGCAGAAACAAGCTTTTCAGTGAAGAGCAGCCAGGCACATTTTAGCAAGTTTCACTTGTAAGTGGGGTTGGAAATGCTTTTCAGGCTCAGTACTGGGCTCAAGAGATGCAGCCCTGATGTCTCTCATGATAGCAGGTGGTTAAGTAGAAATTCGCTGCTCGGCTGACCCAGCAGGAGCAAACGTATGCCAAAAATGTACGCAGAATGAGCTTTTCAGTGAAGAGCAGAGAGGCACATTTTAGCAAGTTTCACTTGTAAGTTGGGTTGGAAACGCTTTTCAAGCTCAGTACTGGGCTCAAAACATGCAGCCCTGATGTCTATCATGATAGCAGGTGGTTAATTAGAAATTCGCTGCTCGGCTGACCCAGCAGGAGCAAACGTATGCTAAAAATGTATGCAAAACCAAGCTTTTCATTAAACAGCAGAGAGGCACATTTTAGCAAGTTTCACTTGTAGGTGGGATTGGAAACGCTTTTCAGGCTCAGTACTGGGCTCAAAAGATGCAGCCCTGATGTCTCTCATGATAGCAGGTGGTTAAGTAGAAATTCGCTGCTCGGCGGACCCAGCAGGAGCAAACGTATGCCAGAAATGTTGCAGAACCAGCTTTTCGGTGAAGAGCAGCCAGGCACATTTTAGCAAGTTTCACTTGTAAGTGGGGTTGGAAATACTTTCAGGCTCAGTACTGGGCTCAAAAGATGCAGCCCTGATGTCTCTCATTATAGCAGGTGGTTAAGTAGAAATTTACTGCTCGGCTGACCCAGCAGGAGCAAACGTATGCTAAAAATGTATGCAGAACCAAGCTTTTCAGTGAAGAGCAGAGAGGCACATTTTAGCAAGTTTCACTTGTAAGTGGGGTTGGAAACGCTTTTCAGGCTCAGTACTGGGCTCAAAAGATGCAGCCCTGATGTCTCTCATGATAGCAGGTGGTTAAGTAGAAATTTGCTGCTCGGCTGACCCAGCAGGAGCAAACGTATGCTAAAAATGTATGCAGAACCTTTCAGTAAAGAGCAGAGAGGCACATTTTAGCAAGTTTCACTTGTAAGTGGGGTTGGAAACGCTTTTCAGGCTCAGTACTGGGCTCAAAAGATGCAGCCCTGATGTCTCTCATGATAGCAGGTGGTTAAGTAGAAATTCGCTGCTCGGCTGACCCAGCAGGAGCAAACGTATGCCAAAAATGTTGCAGAACCAGCTTTTCAGTGAAGAGCAGCCAGGCACATTTTAGCAAGTTTCACTTGTAAGTGGGGTTGGAAATGCTTTTCAGGCTCAGTACTGGGCTCAAAAGATGCAGCCCTGATGTCTCTCATGATAGTAGAAATTTTCTGCTCGGCTGACCCAGCAGGAGCAAACGTATGCCAAAAATGTTGCCGAACCAGCTTTTCAGTGAAGAGCAGCCAGGCACATTTTAGCAAGTTTCACTTGTAAGTGGGGTTAGAAACGCTTTTCAGGCTCAGTACTGGGCTCAAAAGATGCAGCCCTGATGTCTCTCATGATAGCAGGTGGTTAAGTAGAAATTTGCTGCTCGGCTGACCCAGCAGGAGCAAACGTATGCTAAAAATGTATGCAGAACCTTTCAGTAAAGAGCAGAGAGGCACATTTTAGCAAGTTTCACTTGGAAGTGGGGTTGAAAACGCTTTTCAGGCTCAGTACTGGGCTCAAAAGATGCAGCCCTGATGTCTCTCATGATAGCAGGTGGTTAAGTAGAAATTCGCTGCTCGGCTGACCCAGCAGGAGCAAACGTATGCCAAAAATGTTGCAGAACCAGCTTTTCAGTGAAGAGCAGCCAGGCACATTTTAGCAAGTTTCACTTGTAAGTGGGGTTGGAAATGCTTTTCAGGCTCAGTACTGGGCTCAAAAGATGCAGCCCTGATGTCTCTCATGATAGTAGAAATTTTCTGCTCGGCTGACCCAGCAGGAGCAAACCTATGCCAAAAATGTATGCAGAACAAAGCTTTTCAGTGAAGAGCAGCCAGGCACATTTTAGCAAGTTTCACTTGTAAGTGGGGTTGGAAATGCTTTTCAGGCTCAGTACTGGGCTCAAGAGATGCAGCCCTGATGTCTCTCATGATGGCAGGTGGTTAATTAGAAATGTGCTGCTCGGCTGACCCAGCAGGAGCAAACGTATGCCAAAAATGTACGCAGAATGAGCTTTTCAGTGAAGAGCAGAGAGGCACATTTTAGCAAGTTTCACTTGTAAGTTGGGTTGGAAACGCTTTTCAGGCTCAGTACTGGGCTCAAAAGATGCAGCCCTGATGTCTCTCATGATAGCAGGTGGTTAAGTAGAAATTCGCTGCTCGGCGGACCCAGCAGGAGCAAACGTATGCCAGAAATGTTGCAGAACCATCTTTTCAGTGAAGAGCAGCCAGGCACATTTTAGCAAGTTTCACTTGTAAGTGGGGTTGGAAATACTTTTCAGGCTCAGTACTGGGCTCAAAAGATGCAGCCCTGATGTCTCTCATGATAGCAGGTGGTTAATTAGAAATGTGCTGCTCGGCTGATCCAGCATGAGCAAACGTATGCTAAAAATGTATGCAAAACCAAGCTTTTCAGTGAAGAGCAGCCAGGCACAATTTAGCAAGTTTCACTTGTAAGTGGGGTTGGAAATGCTTTTCAGGCTCAGTACTGGGCTCAAAAGATGCAGCCCTGATGTCTCTCATGATAGCAGGTGGTTAAGTAGAAATTCGCTGCTCGGCTGACCCAGCAGGAGCAAACGTATGCCAAAAATGTACGCAGAATGAGCTTTTCAGTGAAGAGCAGAGAGGCACATTTTAGCAAGTTTAACTTGTAAGTTGGGTTGGAAACGCTTTTCAGGCTCAGTACTGGGCTCAAAACATGCAGCCTGATGTCTCTCATGATAGCAGGTGGTTAATTAGAAATTCGCTGCTCGGCAGACCCAGCAGGAGCAAACGTATGCTAAAAATGTATGCAAAACCAAGCTTTTCAGTAAAGAGCAGAGAGGCACATTTTAGCAAGTTTCACTTGTAAGTGGGCTTGGAAATGCTTTCAGGCTCAGTACTGGGCTCAAAAGATGAAGCCCTGATGTCTCTCATTATAGCAGGTGGTTAAGTAGAAATTTACTGCTCGGCTGACCCAGCAGGAGCAAACGTACGCTAAAAATGTTGCAGAACCAAGCTTTTCAGTGAAGAGCAGCCAGGCACATTTCAGCAAGTTTCACTTGTAAGTGGGGTTGGAAATGCTTTTCAGGCTCAGTACTGGGCTCAAGAGATGCAGCCCTGATGTCTCTCATGATAGCAGGTGGTTAAGTAGAAATTTGCTGCTCGGCTGACCCAGCAGGAGCAAATGTATGCCAGAAATTTTGCAGAACCAGCTTTTCAGTGAAGAGCCGCCAGGCACATTTTAGCAAGTTTCACTTGTAAGTGGGGTTGGAAACACTTTTCAGGCTCAGTACTGGGCTCAAAACATGCAGCCCTGATGTCTCTCATGATAGCAGGTGGTTAAGTAGAAATTCGCTGCTCGGCTGACCCAGCAGGAGCAAACGTATGCCAAAAATGTATGCAGAATGAGCTTTTCAGTGAAGAGCAGAGAGGCACATTTTAGCAAGTTTCACTTGTAAGTGGGGTTGGAAACGCTTTTCAGGCTCAGTACTGGGCTCAAAAGATGCAGCCCTGATGTCTCTCATGATAGCAGGTGGTTAAGTAGAAATTTGCTGCTCGGCTGAGGCAGCAGGAGCAAACGTATGCTAAAAATGTATGCAGAACCAAGCTTTTCAGTAAAGAGCAGAGAGGCACATTTTAGCAAGTTTCACTTGTAAGTGGGGTTGGAAACGCGTTTCAGGCTCAGTACTGGGCTCAAAAGATGCAGCCCTGATGTCTCTCATGATAGCAGGTGGTTAAGTAGAAATTCGCTGCTCGGCTGACCCAGCAGGAGCAAACGTATGCCAAAAATGTTGCAGAACCAGCTTTTCAGTGAAGAGCAGCCACGCACATGTTAGCAAGTTTCACTTGTAAGTGGGGTTGGAAATGCTTTTCAGGCTCAGTACTCGGCTCAAAAGATGCAACCCTGATGTCTCTCATGATAGCAGGTGGTTAAGTAGAAATTTTCTGCTCGGCTGACCCAGCAGGAGCAAACCTATGCCAAAAATGTATGCAGAAACAAGCTTTTCAGTGAAGAGCAGCCAGGCACATTTTAGCAAGTTTCACTTGTAAGTGGGGTTGGAAATGCTTTTCAGGCTCAGTACTGGGCTCAAGAGATGCAGCCCTGATGTCTCTCATGATAGCAGGTGGTTAAGTAGAAATTCGCTGCTCGGCTGAACCAGCAGGAGCAAACGTATGCCAAAAATGTACGCAGAATGAGCTTTTCAGTGAAGAGCAGAGAGGCACATTTTAGCAAGTTTCACTTGTAAGTTGGGTTGGAAACGCTTTTCAAGCTCAGTACTGGGCTCAAAACATGCAGCCCTGATGTCTCTCATGATAGCAGGTGGTTAATTAGAAATTCGCCGCTCGGCTGACCCAGCAGGAGCAAACGTATGCTAAAAATGTATGCAAAACCAAGCTTTTCAGTAAACAGCAGAGAGGCACATTTTAGCAAGTTTCACTTGTAGGTGGGATTGGAAACGCTTTTCAGGCTCAGTACTGGGCTCAAAAGATGCAGCCCTGATGTCTCTCATGATAGCAGGTGGTTAAGTAGAAATTCGCTGCTCGGCGGACCCAACAGGAGCAAACGTATGCCAGAAATGTTGCAGAACCAGCTTTTCAGTGAAGAGCAGCCAGGCACATTTTAGCAAGTTTCACTTGTAAGTGGGGTTGGAAATACTTTTCAGGCTCAGTACTGGGCTCAAAAGATGCAGCCCTGATGTCTCTCATGATAGCAGGTGGTTAAGTAGAAATTCGCTGCTCGGCTGACCCAGCAGGAGCAAACGTATGCCAAAAATGTACGCAGAATGAGCTTTTCATTGAAGAGCAGAGAGGCACATTTTAGCAAGTTTCACTTGTAAGTTGGGTTGGAAATGCTTTTCAGGCTCAGTACTGGGCTCAAAACATGCATCCCTGATGTCTCTCATGATAGCAGGTGGTTAATTAGAAATTCGCTGCTCGGCTGACCCAGCAGGAGCAAACGTATGCTAAAAATGAATGCAAAACCAAGCCAAGCAGGCACATTTTAGCAAGTTTCACTTGTAAGTGGGGTTGTAAATTCTTTTCAGGCTCAGTACTGGGCTCAAGAGATGCAGCCCTGATGTCTCTCATGATAGCAGGTGGTTAAGTAGAAATTCGCTGCTCGGCTGAGCCAGCAGGAGCAAATGTATGCCAGAAATGTTGCAGAACCAGCTTTTCAGTGAAGAGCAGCCAGGCACATTTTAGCAAGTTTCACTTGTAAGTGGGGTTGGAAACGCTTTTCAGGCTCAGTACTGGGCTCAAAACATGCAGCCCTGATGTCTCTCATGATAGCAGGTGGTTAATTAGAAATTCGCTGCTCGGCTGACCCAGCAGGAGCAAACGTATGTTAAAAATGTATGCAAAACCAAGCTTTTCAGTGAAGAGCAGCCAGGCACATTTTAGCAAGTTTCACTTGTAAGTGGGGTTGGAAATGCTTTTCAGGCTCAGTACTGGGCTCAAAAGATGCAGCCCTGTTGTCTCTCATGATAGCAGGTGGTTAAGTAGAAATTCGCTGCTCGGCTGACCCAGCAGGAGCAAACGTATGCCAAAAATGTACGCAGAATGAGCTTCTCAGTGAAGAGCAGAAAGGCACATTTTAGCAAGTTTCACTTGTAAGTTGGGTTCGAAATGCTTTTCAGGCTCAGTACTGGGCTCAAAACATGCAGCCCTGATGTCTCTCATGATAGCAGGTGGTTAATTAGAAATTCGCTGCTCGGCTGACCCAGCAGGAGCAAACATATGCTAAAAATGTTGCAGAACCAATCTTTTCAGTGAAGAGCAGCCAGGCACATTTTAGCAAGTTTCACTTGTAAGTGGGGTTGGAAACGCTTTTCGGGCTCAGTACTGGGCTCAAGAGATGCAGCCCTGATGTCTCTCATGATAGCAGGTGCTTAAGTAGAAATTCGCTGCTCGGCTGACCCAGCAGGAGCAAACGTATGCTAAAAATGTATGCAGAACCAAGCTTTTCAGTGAAGAGCAGCCAGGCACATTTTAGCAAGTTTCACTTGTAAGTGGGGTTGGAAACGCTTTTCAGGCTCAGTACTGGGCTCAAAACATGCAGCCCTGATGTCTCTCATGATAGCAGGTGGTTAATTAGAAATTCGCTGCTCGGCTGACCCAGCAGGAGCAAACGTATGCCAAAAATGTATGCAAAACCAAGCTTTTCAGTGAAGAGCAGCCAGGCACATTTTAGCAAGTTTCACTTGTAAGTTGGGTTCGAAACGCTTTTCAGGCTCAGTACTGGGCTCAAAAGATGCAGCCCTGATGTCTCTCATGATAGTAGAAATGTTCTGCTCGGCTGACCCAGCAGGAGCAACATATGCCAAAAATGTTGCAGAACCAGCTTTTCAGTGAAGAGCAGCCAGGCACATTTTAGCAAGTTTCACTTGTAAGTGGGGTTAGAAATGCTTTTCAGGCTCAGTACTGGGCTCAAAAGATGCAGCCCTGATGTCTCTCATGATAGTAGAAATTTTCTGCTCGGCTGACCCAGCAGGAGCAAACGTATGCCAAAAATGTACGCAGAATGAGCTTTTCAGTGAAGAGCAGCCAGGCACATTTGAGCAAGTTTCACTTGTAAGTGGGGTTGGAAACGCTTTTCAGGCTCAGTACTGGGCTCAAAAGATGCAGCCCTGATGTCTCTCATGATAGCAGGTGGTTAAGTAGAAATTTGCTGCTCGGCTGACCCAGCAGGAGCAAACGTATGCTAAAAATGTATGCAGAACCAAGCTTTTCAGTAAAGAGCAGAGAGGCACATTTTAGCAAGTTTCACTTGTAAGTGGGGTTGGAAACGCTTTTCAGGCTCAGTACTGGGCTCAAAAGATGCAGCCCTGATGTCTCTCATGATAGCAGGTGGTTAAGTAGAAATTCGCTGCTCGGCTGACCCAGCAGGAGCAAACGTATGCCAAAAATGTTGCAGAACCAGCTTTTCAGTGAAGAGCAGCCAGGCACATTTTAGCAAGTTTCACTTGTAAGTGGGGTTGGAAATGCTTTTCAGGCTCAGTACTGGGCTCAAAAGATGCAACCCTGATGTCTCTCATGATAGCAGGTGGTTAAGTAGAAATGTTCTGCTCGGCTGACCCAGCAGGAGCAAACCTATGCCGAAAATGTACGCAGAAACAAGCTTTTCAGTGAAGAGCAACCAAGCTTTTCAGTGAAGAGCAGAGAGGCACATTTTAGCAAGTTTCACTTGTAAGTGGGGTTGGAAACGCTTTTCAGGCTCAGTACTGGGCTCAAAAGATGCAGCCCTGATGTCTCTCATGATAGCAGGTGGTTAAGTAGAAATTTGCTGCTCGGCTGACCCAGCAGGAGCAAACGTATGCTAAAAATGTATGCAGAACCAAGCTTTTCAGTAAAGAGCAGAGAGGCACATTTTAGCAAGTTTCACTTGTAAGTGGGGTTGGAAACGCTTTTCAGGCTCAGTACTGGGCTCAAAACATGCAGCCCTGATGTCTCTCATGATAGCAGGTGGTTAAGTAGAAATTCGCTGCTCGGCTGACCCAGCAGGAGCAAACATATGCTAAAAATGTTGCAGAACCAAGCTTTTCAGTGAAGAGCAGCCAGGCACATTTTAGCAAGTTTCACTTGTAAGTGGGGTTGGAAATGCTTTTCAGGCTCAGTACTGGGCTCAAGAGATGCAGCCCTGATGTCTCTCATGATAGCAGGTGGTTAAGTAGAAATTCGCTGCTCGGCTGACCCAGCAGGAGCAAACGTATGCTAAAAATGTTGCAGAACCAGCTTTTCAGTGAAGAGCAGCCAGGCACATTTTAGCAAGTTTCACTTGTAAGTGGGGTTGGAAATACTTTTCAGGCTCAGTACTGGGCTCAAAAGATGCAGCCCTGATGTCTCTCATGATAGCAGGTGGTTAAGCAGAAATTCGCTGCTCGGCTGACCCAGCAGGAGCAAACGTATGCCAAAAATGTACGCAGAATGAGCTTTTCAGTGAAGAGCAGAGAGGCACATTTTAGCAAGTTTAACTTGTAAGTTGGGTTGGAAACGCTTTTCAGGCTCAGTACTGGGCTCAAAACATGCAGCCTGATGTCTCTCATGATAGCAGGTGGTTAATTAGAAATTCGCTGCTCGGCAGACCCAGCAGGAGCAAACGTATGCTAAAAATGTATGCAAAACCAAGCTTTTCAGTAAAGAGCAGAGAGGCACATTTTAGCAAGTTTCACTTGTAAGTGGGCTTGGAAATGCTTTCAGGCTCAGTACTGGGCTCAAAAGATGAAGCCCTGATGTCTCTCATTATAGCAGGTGGTTAAGTAGAAATTTACTGCTCGGCTGACCCAGCAGGAGCAAACGTATGCTAAAAATGTTGCAGAACCAAGCTTTTCAGTGAAGAGCAGCCAGGCACATTTCAGCAAGTTTCACTTGTAAGTGGGGTTGGAAATGCTTTTCAGGCTCAGTACTGGGCTCAAGAGATGCAGCCCTGATGTCTCTCATGATAGCAGGTGGTTAAGTAGAAATTCGCTGCTCGGCTGACCCAGCAGGAGCAAATGTATGCCAGAAATTTTGCAGAACCAGCTTTTCAGTGAAGAGCAGCCAGGCACATTTTAGCAAGTTTCACTTGTAAGTGGGGTTGGAAACACTTTTCAGGCTCAGTACTGGGCTCAAAACATGCAGCCCTGATGTCTCTCATGATAGCAGGTGGTTAAGTAGAAATTCGCTGCTAGGCTGACCCAGCAGGAGCAAACGTATGCCAAAAATGTATGCAGAATGAGCTTTTCAGTGAAGAGCAGAGAGGCACATTTTAGCAAGTTTCACTTGTAAGTGGGGTTGGAAACGCTTTTCAGGCTCAGTACTGGGCTCAAAAGATGCAGCCCTGATGTCTCTCATGATAGCAGGTGGTTAAGTAGAAATTTGCTGCTCGGCTGAGGCAGCAGGAGCAAACGTATGCTAAAAATGTATGCAGAACCAAGCTTTTCAGTAAAGAGCAGAGAGGCACATTTTTGCAAGTTTCACTTGTAAGTGGGGTTGGAAACGCGTTTCAGGCTCAGTACTGGGCTCAAAAGATGCAGCCCTGATGTCTCTCATGATAGCAGGTGGTTAAGTAGAAATTCGCTGCTCGGCTGACCCAGCAGGAGCAAACGTATGCCAAAAATGTTGCAGAACCAGCTTTTCAGTGAAGAGCAGCCACGCACATTTTAGCAAGTTTCACTTGTAAGTGGGGTTGGAAATGCTTTTCAGGATCAGTACTCGGCTCAAAAGATGCAACCCTGATGTCTCTCATGATAGCAGGTGGTTAAGTAGAAATTTTCTGCTCGGCTGACCCAGCAGGAGCAAACCTATGCCAAAAATGTATGCAGAAACAAGCTTTTCAGTGAAGAGCAGCCAGGCACATTTTAGCAAGTTTCACTTGTAAGTGGGGTTGGAAATGCTTTTCAGGCTCAGTACTGGGCTCAAGAGATGCAGCCCTGATGTCTCTCATGATAGCAGGTGGTTAAGTAGAAATTCGCTGCTCGGCTGAACCAGCAGGAGCAAACGTATGCCAAAAATGTATGCAGAATGAGCTTTTCAGTGAAGAGCAGAGAGGCACATTTTAGCAAGTTTCACTTGTAAGTTGGGTTGGAAACGCTTTTCAAGCTCAGTACTGGGCTCAAAACATGCAGCCCTGATGTCTCTCATGATAGCAGGTGGTTAATTAGAAATTCGCTGCTCGGCTGACCCAGCAGGAGCAAACGTATGCTAAAAATGTATGCAAAACCAAGCTTTTCAGTAAACAGCAGAGAGGCACATTTTAGCAAGTTTCACTTGTAGGTGGGATTGGAAACGCTTTTCAGGCTCAGTACTGGGCTCAAAAGATGCAGCCCTGATGTCTCTCATGATAGCAGGTGGTTAAGTAGAAATTCGCTGCTCGGCGGACCCAGCAGGAGCAAACGTATGCCAGAAATGTTGCAGAACCAGCTTTTCAGTGAAGAGCAGCCAGGCACATTTTAGCAAGTTTCACTTGTAAGTGGGGTTGGAAATACTTTTCAGGCTCAGTACTGGGCTCAAAAGATGCAGCCCTGATGTCTCTCATGATAGCAGGTGGTTAAGTAGAAATTCGCTGCTCGGCTGACCCAGCAGGAGCAAACGTATGCCAAAAATGTACGCAGAATGAGCTTTTCATTGAAGAGCAGAGAGGCACATTTTAGCAAGTTTCACTTGTAAGTTGGGTTGGAAATGCTTTTCAGGCTCAGTACTGGGCTCAAAACATGCATCCCTGATGTCTCTCATGATAGCAGGAGGTTAATTAGAAATTCGCTGCTCGGCTGACCCAGCAGGAGCAAACGTATGCTAAAAATGAATGCAAAACCAAGCCAAGCAGGCACATTTTAGCAAGTTTCACTTGTAAGTGGGGTTGCAAATTCTTTTCAGGCTCAGTACTGGGCTCAAGAGATGCAGCCCTGATGTCTCTCATGATAGCAGGTGGTTAAGTAGAAATTCGCTGCTCGGCTGAGCCAGCAGGAGCAAATGTATGCCAGAAATGTTGCAGAACCAGCTTTTCAGTGAAGAGCAGCCAGGCACATTTTAGCAAGTTTCACTTGTAAGTGGGGTTGGAAACGCTTTTCAGGCTCAGTACTGGGCTCAAAACATGCAGCCCTGATGTCTCTCATGATAGCAGGTGGTTAATTAGAAATTCGCTGCTCGGCTGACCCAGCAGGAGCAAACGTATGTTAAAAATGTATGCAAAACCAAGCTTTTCAGTGAAGAGCAGCCAGGCACATTTTAGCAAGTTTCACTTGTAAGTTGGGTTCGAAACGCTTTTCAGGCTCAGTACTGGGCTCAAAACATGCAGCCCTGATGTCTCTCATGATAGCAGGTGGTTAATTAGAAATTCGCTGCTCGGCTGAACCAGCAGGAGCAAACGTATGCTAAAAATGTATGCAAAACCAAGCTTTTCAGTGAAGAGCAGCCAGGCACATTTTAGAAAGTTTCACTTGTAAGTGGGGTTGGAAATGCTTTTCAGGCTCAGTACTGGGCTCAAAAGATGCAGCCCTGTTGTCTCTCATGATAGCAGGTGGTTAAGTAGAAATTCGCTGCTCGGCTGACCCAGCAGGAGCAAACGTATGCCAACAATGTACGCAGAATGAGCTTCTCAGTGAAGAGCAGAAAGGCACATTTTAGCAAGTTTCACTTGTAAGTTGGGTTCGAAACGCTTTTCAGGCTCAGTACTGGGCTCAAAACATGCAGCCCTGATGTCTCTCATGATAGCAGGTGGTTAATTAGAAATTCGCTGCTCGGCTGACCCAGCAGGAGCAAACATATGCTAAAAATGTTGCAGAACCAATCTTTTCAGTGAAGAGCAGCCAGGCACATTTTAGCAAGTTTCACTTGTAAGTGGGGTTGGAAACGCTTTTCGGGCTCAGTACTGGGCTCAAGAGATGCAGCCCTGATGTCTCTCATGATAGCAGGTGGTTAAGTAGAAATTCGCTGCTCGGCTGACCCAGCAGGAGCAAACGTATGCTAAAAATGTATGCAGAACCAAGCTTTTCAGTGAAGAGCAGCCAGGCACATTTTAGCAAGTTTCACTTGTAAGTGGGGTTGGAAACGCTTTTCAGGCTCAGTACTGGGCTCAAAACATGCAGCCCTGATGTCTCTCATGATAGCAGGTGGTTAATTAGAAATTCGCTGCTCGGCTGACCCAGCAGGGGCAAACGTATGCCAAAAATGTATGCAAAACCAAGCTTTTCAGTGAAGAGCAGCCAGGCACATTTTAGCAAGTTTCACTTGTAAGTTGGGTTCGAAACGCTTTTCAGGCTCAGTACTGGGCTCAAAAGATGCAGCCCTGATGTCTCTCATGATAGTAGAAATGTTCTGCTCGGCTGACCCAGCAGGAGCAACATATGCCAAAAATGTTGCAGAACCAGCTTTTCAGTGAAGAGCAGCCAGGCACATTTTAGCAAGTTTCACTTGTAAGTGGGGTTAGAAATGCTTTTCAGGCTCAGTACTGGGCTCAAAAGATGCAGCCCTGATGTCTCTCATGATAGTAGAAATTTTCTGCTCGGCTGACCCAGCAGGAGCAAACCTATGCCAAAAATGTATGCAGAACAAAGCTTTTCAGTGAAGAGCAGCCAGGCACATTTGAGCAAGTTTCACTTGTAAGTGGGGTTGGAAATGCTTTTCAGGCTCAGTACTGGGCTCAAGAGATGCAGCCCTGATGTCTCTCATGATAGCAGGTGGTTAATTAGAAATGTGCTGCTCGGCTGACCCAGCAGGAGCAAACGTATGCCAAAAATGTACGCAGAATGAGCTTTTCAGTTAAGAGCAGAGAGGCACATTTTAGCAAGTTTCACTTGTAAGTGGGCTTGGAAACGCTTTTCAGGCACAGTACTGGGCTCAAAAGATGCAGCCCTGATGTCTCTCATGATAGCAGGGGGTTATTCGCTGCTCGGCGGACCCAGCAGGAGCAAACGTATGCCAGATATGTTGCAGAACCAGCTTTTCAGTGAAGAGCAGCCAGGCACAATTTAGCAAGTTTCACTTGTAAGTGGGGTTGGAAATGCTTTTCAGGCTCAGTACTGGGCTCAAAAGATGCAGCCCTGATGTCTCTCATGATAGCAGGTGGTTAAGTAGAAATTCGCTGCTCGGCTGACCCAGCAGGAGCAAACGTATGCCAAAAATGTACGCAGAATAAGCTTTTCAGTGAATAGCAGAGAGGCACATTTTAGCAAGTTTCACTTGTAAGTTGGGTTGGAAACGCTTTTCAGGCTCAGTACTGGGCTCAAAACATGCAGCCTGATGTCTCTCATGATAGCAGGTGGTTAATTAGAAATTCGCTGCTCGGCTGACCCAGCAGGAGCAAACGTATGCTAAAAATGTATGCAAAACCAAGCTTTTCAGTAAAGAGCAGAGAGGCACATTTTAGCAAGTTTCACTTGTAAGTGGGCTTGGAAATGCTTTTCAGGCTCAGTACTGGGCTCAAAAGATGAAGCCCTGATGTCTCTCATTATAGCAGGTGGTTAAGTAGAAATTTACTGCTCGGCTGACCCAGCAGGAGCAAACGTATGCTAAAAATGTTGCAGAACCAAGCTTTTCAGTGAAGAGCAGCCAGGCACATTTTAGCAAGTTTCACTTGTAAGTGGGGTTGGAAATGATTTTCAGGCTCAGTACTGGGCTCAAGGGATGCAGCCCTGATGTCTCTCATGATAGCAGGTGGTTAAGTAGAAATTCGCTGCTCGGCTGACCCAGCAGGAGCAAATGTATGCCAGAAATGTTGCAGAACCAGCTTTTCAGTGAAGAGCAGCCAGGTACATTTTAGCAAGTTTCACTTGTAAGTGGGGTTGGAAACACTTTTCAGGCTCAGTACTGGGCTCAAAACATGCAGCCCTGATGTCTCTCATGATAGCAGGTGGTTAAGTAGAAATTCGCTGCTCGGCTGACCCAGCAGGAGCAAACGTATGCCAAAAATGTACGCAGAATGAGCTTTTCAGTGAAGAGCAGAGAGGCACATTTTAGCAAGTTTTACTTGTAAGTGGGGTTGGAAACGCTTTTCAGGCTCAGTACTGGGCTCAAAAGATGCAGCCCTGATGTCTCTCATGATAGCAGGTGGTTAAGTAGAAATTTGCTGCTCGGCTGACCCAGCAGGAGCAAACGTATGCTAAAAATGTATGCAGAACCAAGCTTTTCAGTAAAGAGCAGAGAGGCACATTTTAGCAAGTTTCACTTGTAAGTGGGGTTGGAAACGCTTTTCAGGCTCAGTACTGGGCTCAAAAGATGCAGCCCTGATGTCTCTCATGATAGCAGGTGGTTAAGTAGAAATTCGCTGCTCGGCTGACCCAGCAGGAGCAAACGTATGCCAAAAATGTTGCAGAACCAGCTTTTCAGTGAAGAGCAGCCAGGCACATTTTAGCAAGTTTCACTTGTAAGTGGGGTTGGAAATGCTTTTCAGGCTCAGTACTGGGCTCAAAAGATGCAACCCTGATGTCTCTCATGATAGCAGGTGGTTAAGTAGAAATTTTCTGCTCGGCTGACCCAGCAGGAGCAAACCTATGCCGAAAATGTACGCAGAAACAAGCTTTTCAGTGAAGAGCAGCCAGGCACATTTTAGCAAGTTTCACTTGTAAGTGGGGTTGGAAATGCTTTTCAGGCTCAGTACTGGGCTCAAGAGATGCAGCCCTGATGTCTCTCATGATAGCAGGTGGTTAAGTAGAAATTCGCTGCTCGGCTGACCCAGCAGGAGCAAACGTATGCCAAAAATGTACGCAGAATTAGCTTTTCAGTGAAGAGCAGAGAGGCACATTTTAGCAAGTTTCACTTGTAAGTTGGGTTGGAAACGCTTTTCAAGCTCAGTACTGTGCTCAAAACATGCAGCCCTGATGTCTCTCATGATAGCAGGTGGTTAATTAGAAATTCGCTGCTCGGCTGACCCAGCAGGAGCAAACGTATGCTAAAAATGTATGCAAAACCAAGCTTTTCAGTAAACAGCAGAGAGGCACATTTTAGCAAGTTTCACTTGTAGGTGGGCTTGGAAACGCTTCTCAGGCTCAGTACTGGGCTCAAAAGATGCAGCCCTGATGTCTCTTATGATAGCAGGTGGTTAAGTAGAAATTCGCTGCTCGGCGGAGCCAGCAGGAGCAAACGTATGCCAGAAATGTTGCAGAGCCAGCTTTTCAGTGAAGAGCAGCCAGGCACATTTTAGCAAGTTTCACTTGTAAGTGGGGTTGGAAATACTTTTCAGGCTCAGTACTGGGCTCAAAAGATGCAGCCCTGATGTCTCTCATGATAGCAGGTGGTTAAGTAGAAATTCGCTGCTCGGCTGACCCAGCAGGAGCAAACGTATGCCAAAAATGTACGCAGAATGAGCTTTTCATTGAAGAGCAGAGAGGCACATTTTAGCAAGTTTCACTTGTAAGTTGGGTTGGAAATGCTTTTCAGGCTCAGTACTGGACTCAAAACATGCATCCCTGATGTCTCTCATGATAGCAGGTGGTTAATTAGAAATTCGCTGCTCGGCTGACCCAGCAGGAGCAAACGTATGCCAAAAATGTATGCAGAACCAAGCTTTTCAGTGAAGAGCAGAGAGGCACATTTTAGCAAGTTTCACTTGTAAGTGGGGTTGGAAACGCTTTTCAGGCTCAGTACTGGGCTCAAAAGATGCAGCCCTGATGTCTCTCATGATAGCAGGTGGTTAAGTAGAAATTTGCTGCTCGGCTGACCCAGCAGGAGCAAACGTATGCTAAAAATTTATGCAGAACCAAGCTTTTCAGTAAAGAGCAGAGAGGCACATTTTAGCAAGTTTCACTTGTAAGTGGGGTTGGAAACGCTTTTCAGGCTCAGTACTGGGCTCAAAACATGCAGCCCTGATGTCTCTCATGATAGCAGGTGGTTAAGTAGAAATTCGCTGCTCGGCTGACCCAGCAGGAGCAAACATATGCTAAAAATGTTGCAGAACCAAGCTTTTCAGTGAAGAGCAGCCAGGCACATTTTAGCAAGTTTCACTTGTAAGTGGGGTTGGAAATGCTTTTCAGGCTCAGTACTGGGCTCAAGAGATGCAGCCCTGATGTCTCTCATGATAGCAGGTGGTTAAGTAGAAATTCGCTGCTCGGCTGACCCAGCAGGAGCAAACGTATGCTAAAAATGTTGCAGAACCAGCTTTTCAGTGAAGAGCAGCCAGGCACATTTTAGCAAGTTTCACTTGTAAGTGGGGTTGGAAATACTTTTCAGGCTCAGTACTGGGCTCAAAAGATGCAGCCCTGATGTCTCTCATGATAGCAGGTGGTTAAGTAGAAATTCGCTGCTCGGCTGACCCAGCAGGAGCAAACGTATGCCAAAAATGTACGCAGAATGAGCTTTTCAGTGAAGAGCAGAGAGGCACATTTTAGCAAGTTTAACTTGTAAGTTGGGTTGGAAACGCTTTTCAGGCTCAGTACTGGGCTCAAAACATGCAGCCTGATGTCTCTCATGATAGCAGGTGGTTAATTAGAAATTCGCTGCTCGGCAGACCCAGCAGGAGCAAACGTATGCTAAAAATGTATGCAAAACCAAGCTTTTCAGTAAAGAGCAGAGAGGCACATTTTAGCAAGTTTCACTTGTAAGTGGGCTTGGAAATGCTTTCAGGCTCAGTACTGGGCTCAAAAGATGAAACCCTGATGTCTCTCATTATAGCAGGTGGTTAAGTAGAAATTTACTGCTCGGCTGACCCAGCAGGAGCAAACGTATGCTAAAAATGTTGCAGAACCAAGCTTTTCAGTGAAGAGCAGCCAGGCACATTTCAGCAAGTTTCACTTGTAAGTGGGGTTGGAAATGCTTTTCAGGCTCAGTACTGGGCTCAAGAGATGCAGCCCTGATGTCTCTCATGATAGCAGGTGGTTAAGTAGAAATTCGCTGCTCGGCTGACCCAGCAGGAGCAAATGTATGCCAGAAATTTTGCAGAACCAGCTTTTCAGTGAAGAGCAGCCAGGCACATTTTAGCAAGTTTCACTTGTAAGTGGGGTTGGAAACACTTTTCAGGCTCAGTACTGGGCTCAAAAGATGCAACCCTGATGTCTCTCATGATAGCAGGTGGTTAAGTAGAAATTCGCTGCTCGGCTGACCCAGCAGGAGCAAACGTATGCCAAAAATGTTGCAGAACCAGCTTTTCAGTGAAGAGCAGCCACGCACATTTTAGCAAGTTTCACTTGTAAGTGGGGTTGGAAATGCTTTTCAGGCTCAGTACTCGGCTCAAAAGATGCAACCCTGATGTCTCTCATGATAGCAGGTGGTTAAGTAGAAATTTTCTGCTCGGCTGACCCAGCAGGAGCAAACCTATGCCAAAAATGTATGCAGAAACAAGCTTTTCAGTGAAGAGCAGCCAGGCACATTTTAGCAAGTTTCACTTGTAAGTGGGGTTGGAAATGCTTTTCAGGCTCAGTACTGGGCTCAAGAGATGCAGCCCTGATGTCTCTCATGATAGCAGGTGGTTAAGTAGAAATTCGCTGCTCGGCTGAACCAGCAGGAGCAAACGTATGCCAAAAATGTACGCAGAATGAGCTTTTCAGTGAAGAGCAGAGAGGCACATTTTAGCAAGTTTCACTTGTAAGTTGGGTTGGAAACGCTTTTCAAGCTCAGTACTGGGCTCAAAACATGCAGCCCTGATGTCTCTCATGATAGCAGGTGGTTAATTAGAAATTCGCTGCTCGGCAGACCCAGCAGGAGCAAACGTATGCTAAAAATGTATGCAAAACCAAGCTTTTCAGTAAACAGCAGAGAGGCACATTTTAGCAAGTTTCACTTGTAGGTGGGATTGGAAACGCTTTTCAGGCTCAGTACTGGGCTCAAAAGATGCAGCCCTGATGTCTCTCATGATAGCAGGTGGTTAAGTAGAAATTCGCTGCTCGGCGGACCCAGCAGGAGCAAACGTATGCCAGAAATGTTGCAGAACCAGCTTTTCAGTGAAGAGCAGCCAGGCACATTTTAGCAAGTTTCACTTGTAAGTGGGGTTGGAAATACTTTTCAGGCTCAGTACTGGGCTCAAAAGATGCAGCCCTGATGTCTCTCATGATAGCAGGTGGTTAAGTAGAAATTCGCTGCTCGGCTGACCCAGCAGGAGCAAACGTATGCCAAAAATGTACGCAGAATGAGCTTTTCATTGAAGAGCAGAGAGGCACATTTTAGCAAGTTTCACTTGTAAGTTGGGTTGGAAATGCTTTTCAGGCTCAGTACTGGGCTCAAAACATGCATCCCTGATGTCTCTCATGATAGCAGGTGGTTAATTAGAAATTCGCTGCTCGGCTGACCCAGCAGGAGCAAACGTATGCTAAATATGAATGCAAAACCAAGCCAAGCAGGCACATTTTAGCAAGTTTCACTTGTAAGTGGGGTTGGAAACTCTTTTCAGGCTCAGTACTGGGCTCAAGAGATGCAGCCCTGATGTCTCTCATGATAGCAGGTGGTTAAGTAGAAATTCGCTGCTCGGCTGAGCCAGCAGGAGCAAATGTATGCCAGAAATGTTGCAGAACCAGCTTTTCAGTGAAGAGCAGCCAGGCACATTTTAGCAAGTTTCACTTGTAAGTGGGGTTGGAAACGCTTTTCAGGCTCAGTACTGGGCTCAAAACATGCAGCCCTGATGTCTCTCATGATAGCAGGTGGTTAATTAGAAATTCGCTGCTCGGCTGACCCAGCAGGAGCAAACGTATGTTAAAAATGTATGCAAAACCAAGCTTTTCAGTGAAGAGCAGCCAGGCACATTTTAGCAAGTTTCACTTGTAAGTTGGGTTCGAAATGCTTTTCAGGCTCAGTACTGGGCTCAAAACATGCAGCCCTGATGTCTCTCATGATAGCAGGTGGTTAATTAGAAATTCGCTGCTCGGCTGAACCAGCAGGAGCAAACGTATGCTAAAAATGTATGCAAAACCAAGCTTTTCAGTAAACAGCAGAGAGGCACATTTTAGCAAGTTTCACTTGTAGGTGGGCTTGGAAACGCTTCTCAGGCTCAGTACTGGGCTCAAAAGATGCAGCCCTGATGTCTCTTATGATAGCAGGTGGTTAAGTAGAAATTCGCTGCTCGGCGGAGCCAGCAGGAGCAAACGTATGCCAGAAATGTTGCAGAGCCAGCTTTTCAGTGAAGAGCAGCCAGGCACATTTTAGCAAGTTTCACTTGTAAGTGGGGTTGGAAATACTTTTCAGGCTCAGTACTGGGCTCAAAAGATGCAGCCCTGATGTCTCTCATGATAGCAGGTGGTTAAGTAGAAATTCGCTGCTCGGCTGACCCAGCAGGAGCAAACGTATGCCAAAAATGTACGCAGAATGAGCTTTTCATTGAAGAGCAGAGAGGCACATTTTAGCAAGTTTCACTTGTAAGTTGGGTTGGAAATGCTTTTCAGGCTCAGTACTGGACTCAAAACATGCATCCCTGATGTCTCTCATGATAGCAGGTGGTTAATTAGAAATTCGCTGCTCGGCTGACCCAGCAGGAGCAAACGTATGCCAAAAATGTATGCAGAACCAAGCTTTTCAGTGAAGAGCAGAGAGGCACATTTTAGCAAGTTTCACTTGTAAGTGGGGTTGGAAACGCTTTTCAGGCTCAGTACTGGGCTCAAAAGATGCAGCCCTGATGTCTCTCATGATAGCAGGTGGTTAAGTAGAAATTTGCTGCTCGGCTGACCCAGCAGGAGCAAACGTATGCTAAAAATTTATGCAGAACCAAGCTTTTCAGTAAAGAGCAGAGAGGCACATTTTAGCAAGTTTCACTTGTAAGTGGGGTTGGAAACGCTTTTCAGGCTCTGTACTGGGCTCAAAACATGCAGCCCTGATGTCTCTCATGATAGCAGGTGGTTAAGTAGAAATTCGCTGCTCGGCTGACCCAGCAGGAGCAAACATATGCTAAAAATGTTGCAGAACCAAGCTTTTCAGTGAAGAGCAGCCAGGCACATTTTAGCAAGTTTCACTTGTAAGTGGGGTTGGAAATGCTTTTCAGGCTCAGTACTGGGCTCAAGAGATGCAGCCCTGATGTCTCTCATGATAGCAGGTGGTTAAGTAGAAATTCGCTGCTCGGCTGACCCAGCAGGAGCAAACGTATGCTAAAAATGTTGCAGAACCAGCTTTTCAGTGAAGAGCAGCCAGGCACATTTTAGCAAGTTTCACTTGTAAGTGGGGTTGGAAATACTTTTCAGGCTCAGTACTGGGCTCAAAAGATGCAGCCCTGATGTCTCTCATGATAGCAGGTGGTTAAGTAGAAATTCGCTGCTCGGCTGACCCAGCAGGAGCAAACGTATGCCAAAAATGTACGCAGAATGAGCTTTTCAGTGAAGAGCAGAGAGGCACATTTTAGCAAGTTTAACTTGTAAGTTGGGTTGGAAACGCTTTTCAGGCTCAGTACTGGGCTCAAAACATGCAGCCTGATGTCTCTCATGATAGCAGGTGGTTAATTAGAAATTCGCTGCTCGGCAGACCCAGCAGGAGCAAACGTATGCTAAAAATGTATGCAAAACCAAGCTTTTCAGTAAAGAGCAGAGAGGCACATTTTAGCAAGTTTCACTTGTAAGTGGGCTTGGAAATGCTTTCAGGCTCAGTACTGGGCTCAAAAGATGAAACCCTGATGTCTCTCATTATAGCAGGTGGTTAAGTAGAAATTTACTGCTCGGCTGACCCAGCAGGAGCAAACGTATGCTAAAAATGTTGCAGAACCAAGCTTTTCAGTGAAGAGCAGCCAGGCACATTTCAGCAAGTTTCACTTGTAAGTGGGGTTGGAAATGCTTTTCAGGCTCAGTACTGGGCTCAAGAGATGCAGCCCTGATGTCTCTCATGATAGCAGGTGATTAAGTAGAAATTCGCTGCTCGGCTGACCCAGCAGGAGCAAATGTATGCCAGAAATTTTGCAGAACCAGCTTTTCAGTGAAGAGCAGCCAGGCACATTTTAGCAAGTTTCACTTGTAAGTGGGGTTGGAAACACTTTTCAGGCTCAGTACTGGGCTCAAAAGATGCAACCCTGATGTCTCTCATGATAGCAGGTGGTTAAGTAGAAATTCGCTGCTCGGCTGACCCAGCAGGAGCAAACGTATGCCAAAAATGTTGCAGAACCAGCTTTTCAGTGAAGAGCAGCCACGCACATTTTAGCAAGTTTCACTTGTAAGTGGGGTTGGAAATGCTTTTCAGGCTCAGTACTCGGCTCAAAAGATGCAACCCTGATGTCTCTCATGATAGCAGGTGGTTAAGTAGAAATTTTCTGCTCGGCTGACCCAGCAGGAGCAAACCTATGCCAAAAATGTATGCAGAAACAAGCTTTTCAGTGAAGAGCAGCCAGGCACATTTTAGCAAGTTTCACTTGTAAGTGGGGTTGGAAATGCTTTTCAGGCTCAGTACTGGGCTCAAGAGATGCAGCCCTGATGTCTCTCATGATAGCAGGTGGTTAAGTAGAAATTCGCTGCTCGGCTGAACCAGCAGGAGCAAACGTATGCCAAAAATGTACGCAGAATGAGCTTTTCAGTGAAGAGCAGAGAGGCACATTTTAGCAAGTTTCACTTGTAAGTTGGGTTGGAAACGCTTTTCAAGCTCAGTACTGGGCTCAAAACATGCAGCCCTGATGTCTCTCATGATAGCAGGTGGTTAATTAGAAATTCGCTGCTCGGCAGACCCAGCAGGAGCAAACGTATGCTAAAAATGTATGCAAAACCAAGCTTTTCAGTAAACAGCAGAGAGGCACATTTTAGCAAGTTTCACTTGTAGGTGGGATTGGAAACGCTTTTCAGGCTCAGTACTGGGCTCAAAAGATGCAGCCCTGATGTCTCTCATGATAGCAGGTGGTTAAGTAGAAATTCGCTGCTCGGCGGACCCAGCAGGAGCAAACGTATGCCAGAAATGTTGCAGAACCAGCTTTTCAGTGAAGAGCAGCCAGGCACATTTTAGCAAGTTTCACTTGTAAGTGGGGTTGGAAATACTTTTCAGGCTCAGTACTGGGCTCAAAAGATGCAGCCCTGATGTCTCTCATGATAGCAGGTGGTTAAGTAGAAATTCGCTGCTCGGCTGACCCAGCAGGAGCAAACGTATGCCAAAAATGTACGCAGAATGAGCTTTTCATTGAAGAGCAGAGAGGCACATTTTAGCAAGTTTCACTTGTAAGTTGGGTTGGAAATGCTTTTCAGGCTCAGTACTGGGCTCAAAACATGCATCCCTGATGTCTCTCATGATAGCAGGTGGTTAATTAGAAATTCGCTGCTCGGCTGACCCAGCAGGAGCAAACGTATGCTAAATATGAATGCAAAACCAAGCCAAGCAGGCACATTTTAGCAAGTTTCACTTGTAAGTGGGGTTGGAAACTCTTTTCAGGCTCAGTACTGGGCTCAAGAGATGCAGCCCTGATGTCTCTCATGATAGCAGGTGGTTAAGTAGAAATTCGCTGCTCGGCTGAGCCAGCAGGAGCAAATGTATGCCAGAAATGTTGCAGAACCAGCTTTTCAGTGAAGAGCAGCCAGGCACATTTTAGCAAGTTTCACTTGTAAGTGGGGTTGGAAACGCTTTTCAGGCTCAGTACTGGGCTCAAAACATGCAGCCCTGATGTCTCTCATGATAGCAGGTGGTTAATTAGAAATTCGCTGCTCGGCTGACCCAGCAGGAGCAAACGTATGTTAAAAATGTATGCAAAACCAAGCTTTTCAGTGAAGAGCAGCCAGGCACATTTTAGCAAGTTTCACTTGTAAGTTGGGTTCGAAATGCTTTTCAGGCTCAGTACTGGGCTCAAAACATGCAGCCCTGATGTCTCTCATGATAGCAGGTGGTTAATTAGAAATTCGCTGCTCGGCTGAACCAGCAGGAGCAAACGTATGCTAAAAATGTATGCAAAACCAAGCTTTTCAGTGAAGAGCAGCCAGGCACATTTTAGCAAGTTTCACTTGTAAGTGGGGTTGGAAATGCTTTTCAGGCTCAGTACTGGGCTCAAAACATGCAGCCCTGATGTCTCTCATGATAGCAGGTGGTTAATTAGAAATTCGCTGCTCGGCTGACCCAGCAGGAGCAAACATATGCTAAAAATGTTGCAGAACCAATCTTTTCAGTGAAGAGCAGCCAGGCACATTTTAGCAAGTTTCACTTGTAAGTGGGGTTGGAAATGCTTTTCGGGCTCAGTACTGGGCTCAAGAGATGCAGCCCTGATGTCTCTCATGATAGCAGGTGGTTAAGTAGAAATTCGCTGCTCGGCTGACCCAGCAGGAGCAAACGTATGCCAAAAATGTACGCAGAATGAGCTTTTCAGTGACGAGCAGAGAGGCACATTTTAGCAAGTTTCACTTGTAAGTTGGGTTGTAAACGCTTTTCAGGCTCAGTACTGAGCTCAAAACATGCAGCCCTGATGTCTCTCATGATAGCAGGTGGTTAATTAGAAATTCGCTGCTCGGCTGACCCAGCAGGAGCAAACGTATGCTAAAAATGTATGCAGAACCAAGCTTTTCAGTGAAGAGCAGAGAGGCACATTTTAGCAAGTTTCACTTGTAAGTGGGGTTGGAAACGCTTTTCAGGCTCAGTACTGGGCTCAAGAGATGCAGCCCTGATGTCTCTCATGATAGCAGGTGGTTAAGTAGAAATTCGCTGCTCGGCTGACCCAGCAGGAGCAAACGTATGCTAAAAATGTATGCAGAACCAAGCTTTTCAGTGAAGAGCAGCCAGGCACATTTTAGCAAGTTTCACTTGTAAGTGGGGTTGGAAACGCTTTTCAGGCTCAGTACTGGGCTCAAAACATGCAGCCCTGATGTCTCTCATGATAGCAGGTGGTTAATTAGAAATTCGCTGCTCGGCTGACCCAGCAGGAGCGAACGTATGTTAAAAATGTATGCAAAACCAAGCTTTTCAGTGAAGAGCGGCCAGGCACATTTTAGCAAGTTTCACTTGTAAGTTGGGTTCGAAACGCTTTTCAGGCTCAGTACTGGGCTCAAAACATGCAGCCCTGATGTCTCTCATGATAGCAGGTGGTTAAGTAGAAATTCGCTGCTCGGCTGACCCAGCAGGAGCAAACATATGCTAAAAATGTTGCAGAACCAATCTTTTCAGTGAAGAGCAGCCAGGCACATTTTAGCAAGTTTCACTTGCAAGTGGGGTTGGAAATGCTTTTCGGGCTCAGTACTGGGCTCAAGAGATGCAGCCCTGATGTCTCTCATGATAGCAGGTGGTTAATTGGAAATTCGCTGCACGGCTGACCCAGCAGGAGCAAACGTATGCTAAAAATATATGCAAAACCAAGCTTTTCAGTGAAGAGCAGCCAGGCACATTTTAGCAAGTTTCACTTGTAAGTGGGGTTGGAAACGCTTTTCAGGCTCAGTACTGGGCTCAAAAGATGCAGCCCTGATGTCTCTCATGATAGCAGGTGGTTAAGTAGAAATTCGCTGCTCCGCTGACCCAGCAGGATCAAACGTATGCCAAAAATGTACGCAGAATGAGCTTTTCAGTGAAGAGCAGAGAGGCACATTTTAGCAAGTTTCACTTGTAAGTTGGGTTGGAAACGCTTTTCAGGCTCAGTACTGGGCTCAAAACATGCAGCCTGATGTCTCTCATGATAGCAGGTGGTTAATTAGAAATCGCTGTTTGGCTGACCCAGCAGGAGCAAACGTATGCTAAAAATGTATGCAAAACCAAGCTTTTCAGTAAAGAGCAGAGAGGCACATTTTAGCAAGTTTCACTTGTAAGTGGGCTTGGAAATGCTTTTCAGGCTCAGTGCTGGGCTCAAAAGATGAAGCCCTGATGTCTCTCATTATAGCAGGTGGTTAAGTAGAAATTTACTGCTCGGCTGACCCAGCAGGAGCAAATGTATGCCAGAAATGTTGCAGAACCAGCTTTTCAGTGAAGAGCAGCCAGGCACATTTTAGCAAGTTTCACTTGTAAGTGGGGTTGGAAACACTTTTCAGGCTCAGTACTGGGCTCAAAACATGCAGCCCTGATGTCTCTCATGATAGCAGGTGGTTAAGTAGAAATTCGCTGCTCGGCTGACCCAGCAGGAGCAAACGTATGCCAAAAATGTACGCAGAATGAGCTTTTCAGTGAAGAGTAGAGAGGCACATTTTAGCAAGTTTCACTTGTAAGTGGGGTTGGAAACGCTTTTCAGGCTCAGTACTGGGCTCAAAACATGCAGCCCTGATGTCTCTCATGATAGCAGGTGGTTAATTAGAAATTCGCTGCTCGGCTGAACCAGCAGGAGCAAACGTATGCTAAAAATGTATGCAAAACCAAGCTTTTCAGTGAAGAGCAGCCAGGCACATTTTAGCAAGTTTCACTTGTAAGTGGGGTTAGAAATGCTTTTCAGGCTCAGTACTGGGCTCAAAAGATGCAGCCCTGTTGTCTCTCATGATAGCAGGTGGTTAAGTAGAAATTTGCTGCTCGGCTGACCCAGCAGGAGCAAACGTATGCCAAAAATGTATGCAGAATGAGCTTTTCAGTGAAGAGCAGAAAGGCACATTTTAGCAAGTTTCACTTGTAAGTTGGGTTCGAAACGCTTTTCAGGCTCAGTACTGGGCTCAAAACATGCAGCCCTGATGTCTCTCATGATAGCAGGTGGTTAATTAGAAATTCGCTGCTCGGCTGACCCAGCAGGAGCAAACATATGCTAAAAATGTTGCAGAACCAATCTTTTCAGTGAAGAGCAGCCAGGCACATTTTAGCAAGTTTCACTTGTAAGTGGGGTTGGAAATGCTTTTCGGGCTCAGTACTGGGCTCAAGAGATGCAGCCCTGATGTCTCTCATGATAGCAGGTGGTTAAGTAGAAATTCGCTGCTCGGCTGACCCAGCAGGAGCAAACGTATGCCAAAAATGTACGCAGAATGAGCTTTTCAGTGACGAGCAGAGAGGCACATTTTAGCAAGTTTCACTTGTAAGTTGGGTTGTAAACGCTTTTCAGGCTCAGTACTGAGCTCAAAACATGCAGCCCTGATGTCTCTCATGATAGCAGGTGGTTAATTAGAAATTCGCTGCTCGGCTGACCCAGCAGGAGCAAACGTATGCTAAAAATTTATGCAGAACCAAGCTTTTCAGTGAACAACAGAGAGGCACATTTTAGCAAGTTTCACTTGTAAGTGGGGTTGGAAACGCTTTTCAGGCTCAGTACTGGGCTCAAGAGATGCAGCCCTGATGTCTCTCATGATAGCAGGTGGTTAAGTAGAAATTCGCTGCTCGGCTGACCCAGCAGGAGCAAACGTATGCTAAAAATGTATGCAGAACCAAGCTTTTCAGTGAAGAGCAGCCAGGCACATTTTAGCAAGTTTCACTTGTAAGTGGGGTTGGAAACGCTTTTCAGGCTCAGTACTGGGCTCAAAACATGCAGCCCTGATGTCTCTCATGATAGCAGGTGGTTAATTAGAAATTCGCTGCTCGGCTGACCCAGCAGGAGCAAACGTATGTTAAAAATGTATGCAAAACCAAGCTTTTCAGTGAAGAGCAGCCAGGCACATTTTAGCAAGTTTCACTTGTAAGTTGGGTTCGAAACGCTTTTCAGGCTCAGTACTGGGCTCAAAACATGCAGCCCTGATGTCTCTCATGATAGCAGGTGGTTAAGTAGAAATTCGCTGCTCGGCTGACCCATCAGGAGCAAACATATGCTAAAAATGTTGCAGAACCAATCTTTTCAGTGAAGAGCAGCCAGGCACATTTTAGCAAGTTTCACTTGTAAGTGGGGTTGGAAATGCTTTTCGGGCTCAGTACTGGGCTCAAGAGATGCAGCCCTGATGTCTCTCATGATAGCAGGTGGTTAATTGGAAATTCGCTGCTCGGCTGACCCAGCAGGAGCAAACGTATGCTAAAAATATATGCAAAACCAAGCTTTTCAGTGAAGAGCAGCCAGGCACATTTTAGCAAGTTTCACTTGTAAGTGGGGTTGGAAACGCTTTTCAGGCTCAGTACTGGGCTCAAAAGATGCAGCCCTGATGTCTCTCATGATAGCAGGTGGTTAAGTAGAAATTCGCTGCTCCGCTGACCCAGCAGGATCAAACGTATGCCAAAAATGTACGCAGAATGAGCTTTTCAGTGAAGAGCAGAGAGGCACATTTTAGCAAGTTTCACTTGTAAGTTGGGTTGGAAACGCTTTTCAGGCTCAGTACTGGGCTCAAAACATGCAGCCTGATGTCTCTCATGATAGCAGGTGGTTAATTAGAAATCGCTGTTTGGCTGACCCAGCAGGAGCAAACGTATGCTAAAAATGTATGCAAAACCAAGCTTTTCAGTAAAGAGCAGAGAGGCACATTTTAGCAAGTTTCACTTGTAAGTGGGCTTGGAAATGCTTTTCAGGCTCAGTGCTGGGCTGAAAAGATGAAGCCCTGATGTCTCTCATTATAGCAGGTGGTTAAGTAGAAATTTACTGCTCGGCTGACCCAGCAGGAGCAAACGTATGCTAAAAATGTTGCAGAACCAAGCTTTTCAGTGAAGAGCAGCCAGGCACATTTTAGCAAGTTTCACTTGTAAGTGGGGTTGGAAATGCTTTTCAGGCTCAGTACTGGGCTCAAGAGATGCAGCCCTGATGTCTCTCATGATAGCAGGTGGTTAAGTAGAAATTCGCTGCTCGGCTGACCCAGCAGGAGCAAATGTATGCCAGAAATGTTGCAGAACCAGCTTTTCAGTGAAGAGCAGCCAGGCACATTTTAGCAAGTTTCACTTGTAAGTGGGGTTGGAAACACTTTTCAGGCTCAGTACTGGGCTCAAAACATGCAGCCCTGATGTCTCTCATGATAGCAGGTGGTTAAGTAGAAATTCGCTGCTCGGCTGACCCAGCAGGAGCAAACGTATGCCAAAAATGTACGCAGAATGAGCTTTTCAGTGAAGAGTAGAGAGGCACATTTTAGCAAGTTTCACTTGTAAGTGGGGTTGGAAACGCTTTTCAGGCTCAGTACTGGGCTCAAAACATGCAGCCCTGATGTCTCTCATGATAGCAGGTGGTTAATTAGAAATTCGCTGCTCGGCTGAACCAGCAGGAGCAAACGTATGCTAAAAATGTATGCAAAACCAAGCTTTTCAGTGAAGAGCAGCCAGGCACATTTTAGCAAGTTTCACTTGTAAGTGGGGTTAGAAATGCTTTTCAGGCTCAGTACTGGGCTCAAAAGATGCAGCCCTGTTGTCTCTCATGATAGCAGGTGGTTAAGTAGAAATTTGCTGCTCGGCTGACCCAGCAGGAGCAAACGTATGCCAAAAATGTATGCAGAATGAGCTTTTCAGTGAAGAGCAGAAAGGCACATTTTAGCAAGTTTCACTTGTAAGTTGGGTTCGAAACGCTTTTCAGGCTCAGTACTGGGCTCAAAACATGCAGCCCTGATGTCTCTCATGATAGCAGGTGGTTAATTAGAAATTCGCTGCTCGGCTGACCCAGCAGGAGCAAACATATGCTAAAAATGTTGCAGAACCAATCTTTTCAGTGAAGAGCAGCCAGGCACATTTTAGCAAGTTTCACTTGTAAGTGGGGTTGGAAATGCTTTTCGGGCTCAGTACTGGGCTCAAGAGATGCAGCCCTGATGTCTCTCATGATAGCAGGTGGTTAAGTAGAAATTCGCTGCTCGGCTGACCCAGCAGGAGCAAACGTATGCCAAAAATGTACGCAGAATGAGCTTTTCAGTGACGAGCAGAGAGGCACATTTTAGCAAGTTTCACTTGTAAGTTGGGTTGTAAACGCTTTTCAGGCTCAGTACTGAGCTCAAAACATGCAGCCCTGATGTCTCTCATGATAGCAGGTGGTTAATTAGAAATTCGCTGCTCGGCTGACCCAGCAGGAGCAAACGTATGCTAAAAATTTATGCAGAACCAAGCTTTTCAGTGAACAACAGAGAGGCACATTTTAGCAAGTTTCACTTGTAAGTGGGGTTGGAAACGCTTTTCAGGCTCAGTACTGGGCTCAAGAGATGCAGCCCTGATGTCTCTCATGATAGCAGGTGGTTAAGTAGAAATTCGCTGCTCGGCTGACCCAGCAGGAGCAAACGTATGCTAAAAATGTATGCAGAACCAAGCTTTTCAGTGAAGAGCAGCCAGGCACATTTTAGCAAGTTTCACTTGTAAGTGGGGTTGGAAACGCTTTTCAGGCTCAGTACTGGGCTCAAAACATGCAGCCCTGATGTCTCTCATGATAGCAGGTGGTTAATTAGAAATTCGCTGCTCGGCTGACCCAGCAGGAGCAAACGTATGTTAAAAATGTATGCAAAACCAAGCTTTTCAGTGAAGAGCAGCCAGGCACATTTTAGCAAGTTTCACTTGTAAGTTGGGTTCGAAACGCTTTTCAGGCTCAGTACTGGGCTCAAAACATGCAGCCCTGATGTCTCTCATGATAGCAGGTGGTTAAGTAGAAATTCGCTGCTCGGCTGACCCATCAGGAGCAAACATATGCTAAAAATGTTGCAGAACCAATCTTTTCAGTGAAGAGCAGCCAGGCACATTTTAGCAAGTTTCACTTGTAAGTGGGGTTGGAAATGCTTTTCGGGCTCAGTACTGGGCTCAAGAGATGCAGCCCTGATGTCTCTCATGATAGCAGGTGGTTAATTGGAAATTCGCTGCTCGGCTGACCCAGCAGGAGCAAACGTATGCTAAAAATATATGCAAAACCAAGCTTTTCAGTGAAGAGCAGCCAGGCACATTTTAGCAAGTTTCACTTGTAAGTGGGGTTGGAAACGCTTTTCAGGCTCAGTACTGGGCTCACAAGATGCAGCCCTGATGTCTCTCATGATAGCAGGTGGTTAAGTAGAAATTCCCTGCTCCGCTGACCCAGCAGGAGCAAACGTATGCCAAAAATGTACGCAGAATGAGCTTTTCAGTGAAGAGCAGAGAGGCACATTTTAGCAAGTTTCACTTGTAAGTTGGGTTGGAAACGCTTTTCAGGCTCAGTACTGGGCTCAAAACATGCAGCCTGATGTCTCTCATGATAGCAGGTGGTTAATTAGAAATCGCTGCTCGGCTGACCCAGCAGGAGCAAACGTATGCTAAAAATGTATGCAAAACCAAGCTTTATAGTAAAGAGCAGAGAGGCACATTTTAGCAAGTTTCACTTGTAAGTGGGCTTGGAAATGCTTTTCAGGCTCAGTACTGGGCTCAAAAGATGAAGCCCTGATGTCTCTCATTATAGCAGGTGGTTAAGTAGAAATTTACTGCTCGGCTGACCCAGCAGGAGCAAACGTATGCTAAAAATGTTGCAGAACCAAGCTTTTCAGTGAAGAGCAGCCAGGCACATTTTAGCAAGTTTCACTTGTAAGTGGGGTTGGAAATGCTTTTCAGGCTCAGTACTGGGCTCAAGAGATGCAGCCCTGATGTCTCTCATGATAGCAGGTGGTTAAGTAGAAATTCGCTGCTCGGCTGACCCAGCAGGAGCAAATGTATGCCAGAAATGTTGCAGAACCAGCTTTTCAGTGAAGAGCAGCCAGGCACATTTTAGCAAGTTTCACTTGTAAGTGGGGTTGGAAACACTTTTCAGGCTCAGTATTGGGCTCAAAACATGCAGCCCTGATGTCTCTCATGATAGCAGGTGGTTAAGTAGAAATTCGCTGCTCGGCTGACCCAGCAGGAGCAAACGTATGCCAAAAATGTACGCAGAATGAGCTTTTCAGTGAAGAGTAGAGAGGCACATTTTAGCAAGTTTCACTTGTAAGTGGGGTTGGAAACGCTTTTCAGGCTCAGTACTGGGCTCAAAAGATGCAGCCCTGATGTCTCTCATGATAGCAGGTGGTTAAGTAGAAATTTGCTGCTCGGCTGACCCAGCAGGAGCAAACGTATGCTAAAAATGTATGCAGAACCAAGCTTTTCAGTAAAGAGCAGAGAGGCACATTTTAGCAAGTTTCACTTGTAAGTGGGGTTGGAAACGCTTTTCAGGCTCAGTACTGGGCTCAAAAGATGCAGCCCTGATGTCTCTCATGGTAGCAGGTGGTTAAGTAGAAATTGGCTGCTCGGCTGACCCAGCAGGAGCAAACGTATGCCAAAAATGTTGCAGAACCAGCTTTTCAGTGAAGAGCAGCCAGGCACATTTTAGCAAGTTTCACTTGTAAGTGGGGTTGGAAATGCTTTTCAGGCTCAGTACTGGGCTCAAAAGATGCAGCCCTGATGTCTCTCATGATAGTAGAAATTTTCTGCTCGGCTGACCCAGCAGGAGCAAACCTATGCCAAAAATGTATGCAGAACAAAGCTTTTCAGTGAAGAGCAGCCAGGCACATTTTAGCAAGTTTCACTTGTAAGTGGGGTTGGAAATGCTTTTCAGGCTCAGTACTGGGCTCAAGAGATGCAGCCCTGATGTCTCTCATGATAGCAGGTGGTTAATTAGAAATGTGCTGCTCGGCTGACCCAGCAGGAGCAAACGTATGCCAAAAATGTACGCAGAATGAGCTTTTCAGTGAAGAGCAGAGAGGCACATTTTAGCAAGTTTCACTTGTAAGTTGGGTTGGAAACGCTTTTCAGGCTCAGTACTGGGCTCAAAACATGCAGCCCTGATGTCTCTCATGATAGCAGGTGGTTCATTAGAAATTCGCTGCTCGGCTGACCCAGCAGGAGCAAACGTATGCTAAAAATTTATGCAAAACCAAGCTTTTCAGTAAAGAGCAGAGAGGCACATTTTAGCAAGTTTCACTTGTAAGTGGGCTTGGAAACGCTTTTCAGGCTCAGTACAGGGCTCAAAAGATGCAGCCCTGATGTCTCTCATGATAGCAGGGGGTTATTCGCTGCTCGGCGGACCCAGCAGGAGCAAACGTATGCCAGATATGTTGCAGAACCAGCTTTTCAGTGAAGAGCAGCCAGGCACAATTTAGCAAGTTTCACTTGTAAGTGGGGTTGGAAATGCTTTTCAGGCTCAGTACTGGGCTCAAAAGATGCAGCCCTGATGTCTCTCATGATAGCAGGTGGTTAAGTAGAAATTCGCTGCTCGGCTGACCCAGCAGGAGCAAACGTATGCCAAAAATGTACGCAGAATGAGCTTTTCAGTGAAGAGCAGAGAGGCACATTTTAGCAAGTTTCACTTGTAAGTTGGGTTGGAAAAGCTTTTCAGGCTCAGTACTGGGCTCAAAACATGCAGCCTGATGTCTCTCATGATAGCAGGTGGTTAATTAGAAATTCGCTGCTCGGCTGACCCAGCAGGAGCAAACGTATGCTAAAAATGTATGCAAAACCAAGCTTTTCAGTAAAGAGCAGAGAGGCACATTTTAGCAAGTTTCACTTGTAAGTGGGCTTGGAAATGCTTTTCAGGCTCAGTACTGGGCTCAAAAGATGAAGCCCTGATGTCTCTCATTATAGCAGGTGGTTAAGTAGAAATGTACTGCTCGGCTGACCCAGCAGGAGCAAACGTATGCTAAAAATGTTGCAGAACCAAGCTTTTCAGTGAAGAGCAGCCAGGCACATTTTAGCAAGTTTCACTTGTAAGTGGGGTTGGAAATGCTTTTCAGGCTCAGTACTGGGCTCAAGGGATGCAGCCCTGATGTCTCTCATGATAGCAGGTGGTTAAGTAGAAATTCGCTGCTCGGCTGACCCAGCAGGAGCAAATGTATGCTAAAAATGTATGCAGAACCAAGCTTTTCAGTAAAGAGCAGAGAGGCACATTTTAGCAAGTTTCACTTGTAAGTGGGGTTGGAAACACTTTTCAGGCTCAGTACTGGGCTCAAAAGATGCAGCCCTGATGTCTCTCATGATAGCAGGTGGTTAAGTAGAAATTCGCTGCTCGGCTGACCCAGCAGGAGCAAACGTATGCCAAAAATGTACGCAGAATGAGCTTTTCAGTGAAGAGCAGAGAGGCACATTTTAGCAAGTTTCACTTGTAAGTGGGGTTGGAAATGCTTTTCAGGCTCAGTACTGGGCTCAAAAGATGCAACCCTGATGTCTCTCATGATAGCAGGTAGTTAAGTAGAAATTTGCTGCTCGGCTGACCCAGCAGGAGCAAACGTATGCTAAAAATGTTGCAGAACCAAGCTTTTCAGTGAAGAGCAGCCAGGCACATTTTAGCAAGTTTCACTTGTAAGTGGGGTTGGAAATGCTTTTCAGGCTCAGTACTGGGCTCAAGGGATGCAGCCCTGATGTCTCTCATGATAGCAGGTGGTTAAGTAGAAATTCGCTGCTCGGCTGACCCAGCAGGAGCAAACGTATGCCAAAAATGTTGCAGAACCAGCTTTTCAGTGAAGAGCAGCCAGGCACATTTTAGCAAGTTTCACTTGTAAGTGGGGTTGGAAATGCTTTTCAGGCTCAGTACTGGGCTCAAAAGATGCAACCCTGATGTCTCTCATGATAGCAGGTGGTTAAGTAGAAATTCGCTGCTCGGCTGACCCAGCAGGAGCAAACGTATGCCAAAAATGTACGCAGAATGAGCTTTTCAGTGAAGAGCAGAGAGGCACATTTTAGCAAGTTTCACTTGTAAGTTGGGTTGGAAACGCTTTTCAGGCTCAGTACTGGGCTCAAAACATGCAGCCTGATGTCTCTCATGATAGCAGGTGGTTAATTAGAAATCGCTGCTCGGCTGACCCAGCAGGAGCAAACGTATGCTAAAAATGTATGCAAAACCAAGCTTTTCAGTAAAGAGCAGAGAGGCACATTTCAGCAAGTTTCACTTGTAAGTGGGCTTGGAAATGCTTTTCAGGCTCAGTACTGGGCTCAAAAGATGCAGCCCTGATGTCTCTCATGATAGCAGGTGGTTAAGTAGAAATTTGCTGCTCGGCTGACCCAGCAGGAGCAAACGTATGCTAAAAATGTATGCAGAACCAAGCTTTTCAGTAAAGAGCAGAGAGGCACATTTTAGCAAGTTTCACTTGTAAGTGGGGTTGGAAACGCTTTTCAGGCTCAGTACTGGGCTCAAAAGATGCAGCCCTGATGTCTCTCATGATAGCAGGTGGTTAAGTAGAAATTCGCTGCTCGGCTGACCCAGCAGGAGCAAACGTATGCCAAAAATGTTGCAGAACCAGCTTTTCAGTGAAGAGCAGCCAGGCACATTTTAGCAAGTTTCACTTGTAAGTGGGGTTGGAAATGCTTTTCAGGCTCAGTACCGGGCTCAAAAGATGCAACCCTGATGTCTCTCATGATAGCAGGTGGTTAAGTAGAAATTTTCTGCTCGGCTGACCCAGCAGGAGCAAACCTATGCCAAAAATGTATGCAGAAACAAGCTTTTCAGTGAAGAGCAGCCAGGCACATTTTAGCAAGTTTCACTTGTAAGTGGGGTTGGAAATGCTTTTCAGGCTCAGTACTGGGCTCAAGAGATGCAGCCCTGATGTCTCTCATGATAGTAGGTGGTTAAGTAGAAATTCGCTGCTCGGCTGACCCAGCAGGAGCAAACGTATGCCAAAAATGTACGCAGAATGAGCTTTTCAGTGAAGAGCAGAGAGGCACATTTTAGCAAGTTTCACTTGTAAGTTGGGTTGGAAACGCTTTTCAGGCTCAGTACTGGGCTCAAAACATGCAGCCTGATGTCTCTCATGATAGCAGGTGGTTAATTGGAAATTCGCCGCTCGGCTGACCCAGCAGGAGCAAACGTATGCTAAAAATATATGCAAAACCAAGCTTTTCAGTGAAGAGCAGCCAGGCACATTTTAGCAAGTTTCACTTGTAAGTGGGGTTGGAAACGGTTTTCAGGCTCAGTACTGGGCTCAAAACATGCAGCCCTGATGTCTCTCATGATAGCAGGTGGTTAATTAGAAATTCGCTGCTCGGCTGAACCAGCAGGAGCAAACGTATGCTAAAAATTTATGCAAAACCAAGCTTTTCAGTGAAGAGCAGCCAGGCACATTTTAGCAAGTTTCACTTGTAAGTGGGGTTGGAAATGCTTTTCAGGCTCAGTACTGGGCTCAAAAGATGCAGCCCTGATGTCTCTCATGATAGCAGGTGGTTAATTAGAAATCGCTGCTCGGCTGACCCAGCAGGAGCAAACGTATGCTAAAAATGTATGCAAAACCAAGCTTTTCAGTAAAGAGCAGAGAGGCACATTTTAGCAAGTTTCACTTGTAAGTGGGCTTGGAAATGCTTTTCAGGCTCAGTACTGGGCTCAAAAGATGAAGCCCTGATGTCTCTCATGATAGCAGGTGGTTAAGTAGAAATTCGCTGCTCGGCTGACCCAGCAGGAGCAAATGTATGCCAGAAATGTTGCAGAACCAGCTTTTCAGTGAAGACCAGCCAGGCACATTTTAGCAAGTTTCACTTGTAAGTGGGGTTGGAAACACTTTTCAGGCTCAGTACTGGGCTCAAAACATGCAGCCCTGATGTCTCTCATGATAGAAGGTGGTTAAGTAGAAATTCGCTGCTCGGCTGACCCAGCAGGAGCAAACGTATGCCAAAAATGTACGCAGAATGAGCTTTTCAGTGATGAGCAGAGAGGCACATTTTAGCAAGTTTCACTTGTAAGTTGGGTTGTAAACGCTTTTCAGGCTCAGTACTGGGCTCAAAACATGCAGCCCTGATGTCTCTCATGATAGCAGGTGGTTAATTAGAAATTCGCTGCTCGGCTGACCCAGCAGGAGCAAACGTATGCTAAAAATGTATGCAGAACCAAGCTTTTCAGTGAAGAGCAGCCAGGCACATTTTAGCAAGTTTCACTTGTAAGTGGGGTTAGAAACGCTTTTCAGGCTCAGTACTGGGCTCAAAACATGCAGCCCTCATGTCTCTCACGATAGCAGGTGGTTAATTAGAAATTCCCTGCTCGGCTGACCCAGCAGGAGCAAACGTATGCTAAAAATGTATGCAAAACCAAGCTTTTCAGTGAAGAGCAGCCAGGCACATTTTAGCAAGTTTCACTTGTAAGTGGGGTTGGAAACGCTTTTCAGGCTCAGTACTGGGCTCAAAACATGCAGCCCTGATGTCTCTCATGATAGCAGGTGGTTCATTAGAAATTCGCTGCTCGGCTGATCCAGCAGGAGCAAACGTATGCTAAAAATGTATGCAAAACCAAGCTTTTCAGTGAAGAGCAGCCAGGCACATTTTAGCAAGTTTCACTTGTAAGTGGGGTTGGAAATGCTTTTCAGGCTCAGTACTGGGCTCAAAACATGCAGTCCTGATGTCTCTCATGATAGCAGGTGGTTCATTAGAAATTCGCTGCTCGGCTGAACCAGCAGGAGCAAACGTATGCTAAAAATGTATGCAAAACCAAGCTTTTCAGTGAAGAGCAGCCAGGCACATTTTAGCAAGTTTCACTTGTAAGTGGGGTTGGAAATGCTTTTCAGGCTCAGTACTGGGCTCAAAAGATGCAGCCCTGTTGTCTCTCATGATAGCAGGTGGTTAAGTAGAAAATTCGCTGCTCGGCTGACCCAGCAGGAGCAAACGTATGCCAAAAATGTACGCAGAATGAGCTTTTCAGTGAAGAGCAGAAAGGCACATTTTAGCAAGTTTCACTTGTAAGTTGGGTTCGAAACGCTTTTCAGGCTCAGTACTGGGCTCAAAACATGCAGCCCTGATGTCTCTCATGACAGCAGGTGGTTAATTAGAAATTCGCTGCTCGGCTGACCCAGCAGGAGCAAACATATGCTAAAAATGTTGCAGAACCAATCTTTTCAGTGAAGAGCAGCCAGGCACATTTTAGCAAGTTTCACTTGTAAGTGGGGTTGGAAATGCTTTTCGGGCTCAGTACTGGGCTCAAGAGATGCAGCCCTGATGTCTCTCATGATAGCAGGTGGTTAAGTAGAAATTCGCTGCTTGGCTGACCCAGCAGGAGCAAACGTATGCTAAAAATGTACGCAGAATGAGCTTTTCAGTGAAGAGCAGAGAGGCACATTTTAGCAAGTTTCACTTGTAAGTTGGGTTGTAAACGCTTTTCAGGCTCAGTACTGAGCTCAAAACATGCAGCCCTGATGTCTCTCATGATAGCAGGTGGTTAATTAGAAATTTGCTGCTCGGCTGACCCAGCAGGAGCAAACGTATGCTAAAAATTTATGCAGAACCAAGCTTTTCAGTGAAGAGCAGAGAGGCACATTTTAGCAAGTTTCACTTGTAAGTGGGGTTGGAAACGCTTTTCAGGCTCAGTACTGGGCTCAAGAGATGCAGCCCTGATGTCTCTCATGATAGCAGGTGGTTAAGTAGAAATTCGCTGCTCGGCTGACGCAGCAGGAGCAAACGTATGCTAAAAATGTATGCAGAACCAAGCTTTTCAGTAAAGAGCAGAGAGGCACAATTTAGCAAGTTTCACTTGTAAGTGGGGTTGTAAACGCTTTTCAGGCTCAGTACTGGGCTCAAAACATGCAGCCCTGATGTCTCTCATGATAGCAGGTGGTTAATTAGAAATTCGCTGCTCGGCTGACCCAGCAGGAGCAAACGTATGTTAAAAATGTATGCAAAACCAAGCTTTTCAGTGAAGAGCAGCCAGGCACATTTTAGCAAGTTTCACTTGTAAGTTGGGTTCGAAACGCTTTTCAGGCTCAGTACTGGGCTCAAAACATGCAGCAAACATGCAGCCCTGATGTCTCTCATGATAGCAGGTGGTTAATTAGAAATTCGCTGCTCGGCTGAACCAGCAGGAGCAAACGTATGCTAAAAATGTATGCAAAACCAAGCTTTTCAGTGAAGAGCAGCCAGGCACATTTTAGCAAGTTTCACTTGTAAGTGGGGTTGGAAATGCTTTTCAGGCTCAGTACTGGGCTCAAAAGATGCAGCCCTGATGTCTCTCATGATAGCAGGTGGTTAAGTAGAAATTCGCTGCTCGGCTGACCCAGCAGGAGCAAACGTATGCCAAAAATGTACGCAGAATGAGCTTTTCAGTGAAGAGCAGAGAGGCACATTTTAGCAAGTTTCACTTGTAAGTTGGGTTGGAAACGCTTTTCAGGCTCAGTACTGGGCTCAAAACATGCAGCCTGATGTCTCTCATGATAGCAGGTGGTTAATTAGAAATCGCTGCTCGGCTGACCCAGCAGGAGCAAACGTATGCTAAAAATGTATGCAAAACCAAGCTTTTCAGTAAAGAGGAGAGAGGCACATTTTAGCAAGTTTCACTTGTAAGTGGGCTTGGAAATGCTTTTCAGGCTCAGTACTGGGCTCAAAAGATGAAGCCCTGATGTCTCCCATTATAGCAGGTGGTTAAGTAGAAATTTACTGCTCGGCTGACCCAGCAGGAGCAAACGTATGCTAAAAATGTTTCAGAACCAAGCTTTTCAGTGAAGAGCAGCCAGGCACATTTTAGCAAGTTTCACTTGTAAGTGGGGTTGGAAATGCTTTTCAGGCTCAGTACTGGGCTCAAGAGATGCAGCCCTGATGTCTCGCATGATAGCAGGTGGTTAAGTAGAAATTTACTGCTCGGCTGACCCAGCAGGAGCAAACGTATGCTAAAAATGTTGCAGAACCAAGCTTTTCAGTGAAGAGCAGTAAGGCACATTTTAGCAACTTTCACTTGTAAGTGGGGTTGGAAACACTTTTCAGGCTCAGTACTGGGCTCAAAACATGCAGCCCTGATGTCTCTCATGATAGCAGGTGGTTAAGTAGAAATTCGCTGCTCGGCTGACCCAGCAGGAGCAAACGTATGCCAAAAATGTACGCAGAATGAGCTTTTCAGTGAAGAGCAGAGAGGCACATTTTAGCAAGTTTCACTTGTAAGTTGGGTTGGAAACGCTTTTCAGGCTCAGTACTGGGCTCAAAACATGCAGCCTGATGTCTCTCATGATAGCAGGTGGTTAATTAGAAATTCGCTGCTCGGCTGACCCAGCAGGAGCAAACGTATGCTAAAAATGTATGCAAAACCAAGCTTTTCAGTAAAGAGCAGAGAGGCACATTTTAGCAAGTTTCACTTGTAAGTGGGCTTGGAAATGCTTTTCAGGCTCAGTACTGGGCTCAAAAGATGAAGCCCTGATGTCTCTCATTATAGCAGGTGGTTAAATAGAAATTTACTGCTCGGCTGACCCAGCAGGAGCAAACGTATGCCAAAAATGTTGCAGAACCAGCTTTTCAGTGAAGAGCAGCCAGGCACATTTTAGCAAGTTTCACTTGTAAGTGGGGTTGGAAATGCTTTTCAGGCTCAGTACTGGGCTCAAAAGATGCAGCCCTGATGTCTCTCATGATAGTAGAAATTTTCTGCTCGGCTGACCCAGCAGGAGCAAACGTATGCCAAAAATGTTGCAGAACTAGCTTTTCAGTGAAGAGCAGCCAGGCACATTTTAGCAAGTTTCACTTGTAAGTGGGGTTAGAAACGCTTTTCAGGCTCAGTACTGGGCTCAAAAGATGCAGCCCTGATGTCTCTCATGATAGTAGAAATGTTCTGCTCTGCTGACCCAGCAGGAGCAAACCTATGCCAAAAATGTATGCAGAACAAAGCTTTTCAGTGAAGAGCAGCCAGGCACATTTTAGCAAGTTTCACTTGTAAGTGGGGTTGGAAGTGCTTTTCAGGCTCAGTACTGGGCTCAAAAGATGCAGCCCTGATGTCTCTCATGATAGCAGGTGGTTAATTAGAAATCGCTGCTCGGCTGACCCAGCAGGAGCAAACGTATGCTAAAAATGTATGCAAAACCAAGCTTTTCAGTAAAGAGCAGAGAGGCACATTTTAGCAAGTTTCACTTGTAAGTGGGCTTGGAAACTCTTTTCAGGCTCAGTACTGGGCTCAAAAGATGCAGCCCTGATGTCTCTCATGATAGCAGGGGGTTATTCGCTGCTCAGCGGACCCAGCAGGAGCAAACGTATGCCAGATATGTTGCAGAACCAGCTTTTCAGTGAAGAGCAGCCAGGCACAATTTAGCAAGTTTCACTTGTAAGTGGGGTTGGAAATGCTTTTCAGGCTCAGTACTGGGCTCAAAAGATGCAGCCCTCATGTCTCTCATGATAGCAGGTGGTTAAGTAGAAATTCGCTGCTCGGCTGACCCAGCAGGAGCAAACGTATGCCAAAAATGTACGCAGAATGAGCTTTTCAGTGAAGAGCAGAGAGGCACATTTTAGCACATTTCACTTGTAAGTTGGGTTGGAAACGCTTTTCAGGCTCAGTACTGGGCTCAAAACATGCAGCCTGATGTCTCTCATGATAGCAGGTGGTTAATTAGAAATTCGCTGCTCGGCTGACCCAGCAGGAGCAAACGTATGCTAAAAATGTATGCAAAACCAAGCTTTTCAGTAAAGAGCAGAGAGGCACATTTTAGCAAGTTTCACTTGTAAGTGGGCTTGGAAATGCTTTTCAGGCTCAGTACTGGGCTCAAAAGATGAAGCCCTGATGTCTCTCATTATAGCAGGTGGTTAAGTAGAAATTTACTGCTCGGCTGACCCAGCAGGAGCAAACGTATGCTAAAAATGTTGCAGAACCAAGCTTTTCAGTGAAGAGCAGCCAGGCGCATTTTAGCAAGTTTCACTTGTAAGTGGGGTTGGAAATGCTTTTCAGGCTCAGTACTGGGCTCAAGGGATGCAGCCCTGATGTCTCTCATGATAGCAGGTGGTTAAGTAGAAATTCGCTGCTCGGCTGACCCAGCAGGAGCAAATGTATGCCAGAAATGTTGCAGAACCAGCTTTTCAGTGAAGAGCAGCCAGGCACATTTTAGCAAGTTTCACTTGTAAGTGGGGTTGGAAACACTTTTCAGGCTCAGTACTGGGCTCAAAACATGCAGCCCTGATGTCTCTCATGATAGCAGGTGGTTAAGTAGAAATTCGCTGCTCGGCTGACCCAGCAGGAGCAAACGTATGCCAAAAATGTACGCAGAATGAGCTTTTCAGTGAAGAGCAGAGAGGCACATTTAAGCAAGTTTCACTTGTAAGTGGGGTTGGAAACGCTTTTCAGGCTCAGTACTGGTCTCAAAAGATGCAGCCCTGATGTCTCTCATGATAGCAGGTGGTTAAGTAGAAATTTGCTGCTCGGCTGACCCAGCAGGAGCAAACGTATGCTAAAAATGTATGCAGAACCAAGCTTTTCAGTAAAGAGCAGAGAGGCACATTTTAGCAAGTTTCACTTGTAAGTGGGGTTACGCTTTTCAGGCTCAGTACTGGGCTCAAAAGATGCAGCCCTGATGTCTCTCATGATAGCAGGTGGTTAAGTAGAAATTCGCTGCTCGGCTGACCCAGCAGGAGCAAACGTATGCCAAAAATGTTGCAGAACCAGCTTTTCAGTGAAGAGCAGCCAGGCACATTTTAGCAAGTTTCACTTGTAAGTGGGGTTGGAAATGCTTTTCAGGCTCAGTACTGGGCTCAAAAGATGCAACCCTGATGTCTCTCATGATAGCAGGTGGTTAAGTAGAAATTTTCTGCTCGGCTGACCCAGCAGGAGCAAACCTATGCCAAAAATGTATGCAGAAAAAGGCTTTTCAGTGAAGAGCAGCCAGGCACATTTTAGCAAGTTTCACTTGTAAGTGGGGTTGGAAATGCTTTTCAGGCTCAGTACTGGGCTCAAGAGATGCAGCCCTGATGTCTCTCATGATAGCAGGTGGTTAAGTAGAAATTCGCTGCTCGGCTGACCCAGCAGGAGCAAACGTATGCCAAAAATGTATGCAGAATGAGCTTTTCAGTGAAGAGCAGAGAGGCACATTTTAGCAAGTTTCACTTGTAAGTTGGGTTGGAAACGCTTTTCAAGCTCAGTACTGGGCTCAAAACATGCAGCCCTGATGTCTCTCATGATAGCAGGTGGTTAATTAGAAATTCGCTGCTCGGCTGACCCAGCAGGAGCAAACGTATGCTAAAAATGTATGCAAAACCAAGCTTTTCAGTAAACAGCAGAGAGGCACATTTTAGCAAGTTTCACTTGTAGGTGGGCTTGGAAACGCTTTTCAGGCTCAGTACTGGGCTCAAAAGATGCAGCCCTGATGTCTCTCATGATAGCAGGTGGTTAAGTAGAAATTCGCTGCTCGGCGGACCTAGCAGGAGCAAACGTATGCCAGAAATGTTGCAGAACCAGCTTTTCAGTGAAGAGCAGCCAGGCACATTTTAGCAAGTTTCACTTGTAAGTGGGGTTGGAAATACTTTTCAGGCTCAGTACTGGGCTCAAAAGATGCAGCCCTGATGTCTCTCATGATAGCAGGTGGTTAAGTAGAAATTCGCTGCTCGGCTGACCCAGCAGGAGCAAACGTATGCCAAAAATGTACGCAGAATGAGCTTTTCATTGAAGAGCAGAGAGGCACATTTTAGCAAGTTTCACTTGTAAGTTGGGTTGGAAATGCTTTTCAGGCTCAGTACTGGGCTCAAAACATGCATCCCTGATGTCTCTCATGATAGCAGGTGGTTAATTAGAAATTCGCTGCTCGGCTGACCCAGCAGGAGCAAACGTATGCCAAAAATGTATGCAGAACCAAGCTTTTCAGTGAAGAGCAGAGAGGCACATTTTAGCAAGTTTCATTTGTAAGTGGGGTTGGAAACGCTTTTCAGGCTCAGTACTGGGCTCAAGAGATGCAGCCCTGATGTCTCTCATGATAGCAGGTGGTTAAGTAGAAATTCGCTGCTCGGCTGACCCAGCAGGAGCAAACGTATGCCAAAAATGTACGCAGAATGAGCTTTTCAGTGAAGAGCAGAGAGGCACATTTTAGCAAGTTTCACTTGTAAGTGGGGTTGGAAATGCTTTTCAGGCTCAGTACTGGGCTCAAGAGATGCAGCCCTGATGTCTCTCATGATAGCAGGTGGTTAAGTAGAAATTCGCTGCTCGGCTGACCCAGCAGGAGCAAACGTATGCCAAAAATGTATGCAGAATGAGCTTTTCAGTGAAGAGCAGAGAGGCACATTTTAGCAAGTTTCACTTGTAAGTTGGGTTGGAAACGCTTTTCAGGCTCAGTACTGGGCTCAAAAGATGCAACCCTGATGTCTCTCATGATAGCAGGTGGTTAAGTAGAAATTTTCTGCTCGGCTGACCCAGCAGGAGCAAACCTATGCCAAAAATGTATGCAGAAAAAGGCTTTTCAGTGAAGAGCAGCCAGGCACATTTTAGCAAGTTTCACTTGTAAGTGGGGTTGGAAATGCTTTTCAGGCTCAGTACTGGGCTCAAGAGATGCAGCCCTGATGTCTCTCATGATAGCAGGTGGTTAAGTAGAAATTCGCTGCTCGGCTGACCCAGCAGGAGCAAACGTATGCCAAAAATGTATGCAGAATGAGCTTTTCAGTGAAGAGCAGAGAGGCACATTTTAGCAAGTTTCACTTGTAAGTTGGGTTGGAAACGCTTTTCAAGCTCAGTACTGGGCTCAAAACATGCAGCCCTGATGTCTCTCATGATAGCAGGTGGTTAATTAGAAATTCGCTGCTCGGCTGACCCAGCAGGAGCAAACGTATGCTAAAAATGTATGCAAAACCAAGCTTTTCAGTAAACAGCAGAGAGGCACATTTTAGCAAGTTTCACTTGTAGGTGGGCTTGGAAACGCTTTTCAGGCTCAGTACTGGGCTCAAAAGATGCAGCCCTGATGTCTCTCATGATAGCAGGTGGTTAAGTAGAAATTCGCTGCTCGGCGGACCTAGCAGGAGCAAACGTATGCCAGAAATGTTGCAGAACCAGCTTTTCAGTGAAGAGCAGCCAGGCACATTTTAGCAAGTTTCACTTGTAAGTGGGGTTGGAAATACTTTTCAGGCTCAGTACTGGGCTCAAAAGATGCAGCCCTGATGTCTCTCATGATAGCAGGTGGTTAAGTAGAAATTCGCTGCTCGGCTGACCCAGCAGGAGCAAACGTATGCCAAAAATGTACGCAGAATGAGCTTTTCATTGAAGAGCAGAGAGGCACATTTTAGCAAGTTTCACTTGTAAGTTGGGTTGGAAATGCTTTTCAGGCTCAGTACTGGGCTCAAAACATGCATCCCTGATGTCTCTCATGATAGCAGGTGGTTAATTAGAAATTCGCTGCTCGGCTGACCCAGCAGGAGCAAACGTATGCCAAAAATGTATGCAGAACCAAGCTTTTCAGTGAAGAGCAGAGAGGCACATTTTAGCAAGTTTCATTTGTAAGTGGGGTTGGAAACGCTTTTCAGGCTCAGTACTGGGCTCAAGAGATGCAGCCCTGATGTCTCTCATGATAGCAGGTGGTTAAGTAGAAATTCGCTGCTCGGCTGACCCAGCAGGAGCAAACGTATGCCAAAAATGTACGCAGAATGAGCTTTTCAGTGAAGAGCAGAGAGGCACATTTTAGCAAGTTTCACTTGTAAGTTGGGTTGTAAACGCTTTTCAGGCTCAGTACTGGGCTCAAAACATGCAGCCCTGATGTCTCTCATGATAGCAGGTGGTTAATTAGAAATTCGCTGCTCGGCTGACCCAGCAGGAGCAAACGTATGCTAAAAATGTATGCAGAACCAAGCTTTTCAGTGAAGAGCAGCCAGGCACATTTTAGCAAGTTTCACTTGTAAGTGGGGTTAGAAACGCTTTTCAGGCTCAGTACTGGGCTCAAAACATGCAGCCCTGATGTCTCTCATGATAGCAGGTGGTTAATTAGAAATTCGCTGCTCGGCTGACCCAGCAGGAGCAAACGTATGCTAAAAATGTATGCAAAACCAAGCTTTTCAGTGAAGAGCAGCCAGGCACATTTTAGCAAGTTTCACTTGTAAGTGGGGTTGGAAACGCTTTTCAGGCTCAGTACTGGGCTCAAAACATGCAGCCCTGATGTCTCTCATGATAGCAGGTGGTTAATTAGAAATTCGCTGCTCGGCTGAACCAGCAGGAGCAAACGTATGCCAAAAATGTAAGCAGAATGAGCTTTTCAGTGAAGAGCAGAGAGGCACATTTTAGCAAGTTTCACTTGTAAGTTGGGTTCGAAACGCTTTTCAGGCTCAGTACTGGGCTCAAAACATGCAGCCCTGATGTCTCTCATGATAGCAGGTGGTTAATTAGAAATTCGCTGCTCGGCTGACCCAGCAGGAGCAAACATATGCTAAAAATGTTGCAGAACCAATCTTTTCAGTGAAGAGCAGCCAGGCACATTTTAGCAAGTTTAACTTGTAAGTGGGGTTGGAAATGCTTTTCGGGCTCAGTACTGGGCTCAAGAGATGCAGCCCTGATGTCTCTCATGATAGCAGGTGGTTAAGTAGAAATTCGCTGCTCGGCTGACCCAGCAGGAGCAAACGTATGCCAAAAATGTACGCAGAATGAGCTTTTCAGTGAAGAGCAGAGAGGCACATTTTATCAAGTTTCACTTGTAAGTTGGGTTGTAAACGCTTTTCAGGCTCAGTACTGAGCTCAAAATATGCAGCCCTGATGTCTCTCATGATAGCAGGTGGTTAATTAGAAATTCGCTGCTCGGCTGACCCAGCAGGAGCAAACGTATGCTAAAAATGTATGCAGAACCAAGCTTTTCAGTGAAGAGCAGCCAGGCACATTTTAGCAAGTTTCACTTGTAAGTGGGGTTAGAAACGCTTTTCAGGCTCAGTACTGGGCTCAAAACATGCAGCCCTGATGTCTCTCATGATAGCAGGTGGTTAAGTAGAAATTCGCTGCTCGGCTGACCCAGCAGGAGCAAACGTATGCCAAAAATGTACGCAGAATGAGCTTTTCATTGAAGAGCAGAGAGGCACATTTTAGCAAGTTTCACTTGTAAGTTGGGTTGGAAATGCTTTTCAGGCTCAGTACTGGGCTCAAAACATGCATCCCTGATGTCTCTCATGATAGCAGGTGGTTAATTAGAAATTCGCTGCTCGGCTGACCCAGCAGGAGCAAACGTATGCCAAAAATGTATGCAGAACCAAGCTTTTCAGTGAAGAGCAGAGAGGCACATTTTAGCAAGTTTCATTTGTAAGTGGGGTTGGAAACGCTTTTCAGGCTCAGTACTGGGCTCAAGAGATGCAGCCCTGATGTCTCTCATGATAGCAGGTGGTTAAGTAGAAATTCGCTGCTCGGCTGACCCAGCAGGAGCAAACGTATGCCAAAAATGTACGCAGAATGAGCTTTTCAGTGAAGAGCAGAGAGGCACATTTTAGCAAGTTTCACTTGTAAGTTGGGTTGTAAACGCTTTTCAGGCTCAGTACTGGGCTCAAAACATGCAGCCCTGATGTCTCTCATGATAGCAGGTGGTTAATTAGAAATTCGCTGCTCGGCTGACCCAGCAGGAGCAAACGTATGCTAAAAATGTATGCAGAACCAAGCTTTTCAGTGAAGAGCAGCCAGGCACATTTTAGCAAGTTTCACTTGTAAGTGGGGTTAGAAACGCTTTTCAGGCTCAGTACTGGGCTCAAAACATGCAGCCCTGATGTCTCTCATGATAGCAGGTGGTTAATTAGAAATTCGCTGCTCGGCTGACCCAGCAGGAGCAAACGTATGCTAAAAATGTATGCAAAACCAAGCTTTTCAGTGAAGAGCAGCCAGGCACATTTTAGCAAGTTTCACTTGTAAGTGGGGTTGGAAACGCTTTTCAGGCTCAGTACTGGGCTCAAAACATGCAGCCCTGATGTCTCTCATGATAGCAGGTGGTTAATTAGAAATTCGCTGCTCGGCTGAACCAGCAGGAGCAAACGTATGCCAAAAATGTACGCAGAATGAGCTTTTCAGTGAAGAGCAGAGAGGCACATTTTAGCAAGTTTCACTTGTAAGTTGGGTTCGAAACGCTTTTCAGGCTCAGTACTGGGCTCAAAACATGCAGCCCTGATGTCTCTCATGATAGCAGGTGGTTAATTAGAAATTCGCTGCTCGGCTGACCCAGCAGGAGCAAACATATGCTAAAAATGTTGCAGAACCAATCTTTTCAGTGAAGAGCAGCCAGGCACATTTTAGCAAGTTTAACTTGTAAGTGGGGTTGGAAATGCTTTTCGGGCTCAGTACTGGGCTCAAGAGATGCAGCCCTGATGTCTCTCATGATAGCAGGTGGTTAAGTAGAAATTCGCTGCTCGGCTGACCCAGCAGGAGCAAACGTATGCCAAAAATGTACGCAGAATGAGCTTTTCAGTGAAGAGCAGAGAGGCACATTTTATCAAGTTTCACTTGTAAGTTGGGTTGTAAACGCTTTTCAGGCTCAGTACTGAGCTCAAAATATGCAGCCCTGATGTCTCTCATGATAGCAGGTGGTTAATTAGAAATTCGCTGCTCGGCTGACCCAGCAGGAGCAAACGTATGCTAAAAATGTATGCAGAACCAAGCTTTTCAGTGAAGAGCAGCCAGGCACATTTTAGCAAGTTTCACTTGTAAGTGGGGTTAGAAACGCTTTTTAGGCTCAGTACTGGGCTCAAAACATGCAGCCCTGATGTCTCTCATGATAGCAGGTGGTTAATTGGGAATTCGCTGCTCGGCTGACCCAGCAGGAGCAAACGTATGCTAAAAATATATGCAAAACCAAGCATTTCAGTGAAGAGCAGGCAGGCACATTTTTAGCAAGTTTCACTTGTAAGTTGGGTTGGAAACGCTTTTCAGGCTCAGTACTGGGCTCAAAACATGCAGCCCTGATGTCTCTCATGATAGCAGGTGGTTAAGTAGAAATTCGCTGCTCGGCTGACCCAGCAGGAGCAAACGTATGCCAAAAATGTATGCAGAACCAAGCTTTTCAGTGAAGAGCAGAGAGGCACATTTTAGCAAGTTTCACTTGTAAGTGGGGTTGGAAACGCTTTTCAGGCTCAGTACTGGGCTCAAAAGATGCAGCCCTGATGTCTCTCATGATAGCAGGTGGTTAAGTAGAAATTTGCTGCTCGGCTGACCCAGCAGGAGCAAACGTATGCTAAAAATGTATGCAGAACCAAGCTTTTCAGTAAAGAGCAGAGAGGCACATTTTAGCAAGTTTCACTTGTAAGTTGGGTTGTAAACGCTTTTCAGGCTCAGTACTGGGCTCAAAACATGCAGCCCTGATGTCTCTCATGATAGCAGTTGGTTAATTAGAAATTCGCTGCTCGGCTGACCCAGCAGGAGCAAACGTATGCTAAAAATGTATGCAAAACCAAGCTTTTCAGTGAAGAGCAGCCAGGCACATTTTAGCAAGTTTCACTTGTAAGTGGGGTTGGAAACGCTTTTCAGGCTCAGTACTGGGCTCAAAACATGCAGCCCTGATGTCTCTCATGATAGCAGGTGGTTAATAAGAAATTCGCTGCTCGGCTGAACCAGCAGGAGCAAACGTATGCCAAAAATGTACGCAGAATGAGCTTTTCAGTGAAGAGCAGAGAGGCACATTTTAGCAAGTTTCACTTGTAAGTGGGGTTGGAAACGCTTTTCAGGCTCAGTACTGGGCTCAAAACATGCAGCCCTGATGTCTCTCATGATAGCAGGTGGTTAATTAGAAATTCGCTGCTCGGCTGACCCAGCAGGAGCAAACATATGCTAAAAATGTTGCAGAACCAATCTTTTCAGTGAAGAGCAGCCAGGCACATTTTAGCAAGTTTCACTTGTAAGTGGGGTTGGAAATGCTTTTCGGGCTCAGTACTGGGCTCAAGATATGCAGCCCTGATGTCTCTCATGATAGCAGGTGGTTAAGTAGAAATTCGCTGCTCGGCTGACCCAGCAGGAGCAAACGTATGCCAAAAATGTACGCAGAATGAGCTTTTCAGTGAAGAGCAGAGAGGCACATTTTAGCAAGTTTCACTTGTAAGTTGGGTTGTAAACGCTTTTCAGGCTCAGTACTGAGCTCAAAATATGCAGCCCTGATGTCTCTCATGATAGCAGGTGGTTAATTAGAAATTCGCTGCTCGGCTGACCCAGCAGGAGCAAACGTATGCTAAAAATGTATGCAGAACCAAGCTTTTCAGTGAAGAGCAGCCAGGCACATTTTAGCAAGTTTCACTTGTAAGTGGGGTTAGAAACGCTTTTCAGGCTCAGTACTGGGCTCAAAACATGCAGCCCTGATGTCTCTCATGATAGCAGGTGGTTAATTGGAAATTCGCTGCTCGGCTGACCCAGCAGGAGCAAATGTATGCTAAAAATATATGCAAAACCAAGCTTTTCAGTGAAGAGCAGCCAGGCACATTTTAGCAAGTTTCACTTGTAAGTGGGGTTGGAAATGCTTTTCAGGCTCAGTACTGGGCTCAAAACATGCATCCCTGATGTCTCTCATGATAGCAGGTGGTTAATTAGAAATTCGCTGCTCGCCTGAACCAGCAGGAGCAAACGTATGCTAAAAATGTATGCAAAACCAAGCTTTTCAGTGAAGAGCAGCCAGGCACATTTTAGCAAGTTTCACTTGTATGTGGGGTTGGAAATGCTTTTCAGGCTCAGTACTGGGCTCAAAAGATGCAGCCCTGATGTCTCTCATGATAGCAGGTGGTTAATTAGAAATCGCTGCTCGGCTGACCCAGCAGGAGCAAACGTAAGCTAAAAATGTATGCAAAACCAAGCTTTTCAGTAAAGAGCAGAGAGGCACATTTTAGCAAGTTTCACTTGTAAGTGGGCTTGGAAATGCTTTTCAGGCTCAGTACTGGGCTCAAAAGATGAAGCCCTGATGTCTCTCATTATAGCAGGTGGTTAAGTAGAAATTTACTGCTCGGCTGACCCAGCAGGAGCAAACGTATGCTAAAAATGTTGCAGAACCAAGCTTTTCAGTGAAGAGCAGCCAGGCACATTTTAGCAAGTTTCACTTGTAAGTGGGGTTGGAAATGCTTTTCAGGCTCAGTACTGGGCTCAAGAGATGCAGCCCTGATGTCTCTCATGATAGCAGGTGGTTAAGTAGAAATTCGCTGCTCGGCTGACCCAGCAGGAGCAAACGTATGCCAAAAATGTACGCAGAATGAGCTTTTCAGTGAAGAGCAGAGAGGCACATTTTAGCAAGTTTCACTTGTAAGTTGGGTTGTAAACGCTTTTCAGGCTCAGTACTGGGCTCAAAACATGCAGCCCTGATGTCTCTCATGATAGCAGGTGGTTAATTAGAAATTCGCTGCTCGGCTGACCCAGCAGGAGCAAAGGTATGCTAAAAATGTATGCAGAACCAAGCTTTTCAGTGAAGAGCAGCCAGGCACATTTTAGCAAGTTTCACTTGTAAGTGGGGTTAGAAACGCTTTTCAGGCTCAGTACTGGGCTCAAAACATGCAGCCCTGATGTCTCTCATGATAGCAGGTGGTTAATTAGAAATTCGCTGCTCGGCTGACCCAGCAGGAGCAAACGTATGCTAAAAATGTATGCAAAACCAAGCTTTTCAGTGAAGAGCAGCCAGGCACATTTTAGCAAGTTTCACTTGTAAGTGGGGTTGGAAACGCTTTTCAGGCTCAGTACTGGGCTCAAAACATGCAGCCCTGATGTCTCTCATGATAGCAGGTGGTTAATTAGAAATTCGCCACTCGGCTGAACCAGCAGGAGCAAACGTATGCCAAAAATGTACGCAGAATGAGCTTTTCAGTGAAGAGCAGAGAGGCACATTTTAGCAAGTTTCACTTGTAAGTTGGGTTCGAAATGCTTTTCAGGCTCAGTACTGGGCTCAAAACATGCAGCCCTGATGTCTCATGATAGCAGGTGGTTAATTAGAAATTCGCTGCTCGGCTGACCCAGCAGGAGCAAACATATGCTAAAAATGTTGCAGAACCAATCTTTTCAGTGAAGAGCAGCCAGGCACATTTTAGCAAGTTTAACTTGTAAGTGGGGTTGGAAATGCTTTTCGGGCTCAGTACTGGGCTCAAGAGATGCAGCCCTGATGTCTCTCATGATAGCAGGTGGTTAAGTAGAAATTCGCTGCTCGGCTGACCCAGCAGGAGCAAACGTATGCCAAAAATGTACGCAGAATGAGCTTTTCAGTGAAGAGCAGAGAGGCACATTTTAGCAAGTTTCACTTGTAAGTGGGGTTGGAAACACTTTTCAGGCTCAGTACTGGGCTCAAAAGATGCAGCCCTGATGTCTCTCATGATAGCAGGTGGTTAAGTAGAAATTTGCTGCTCGGTTGACCCAGCAGGAGCAAACGTATGCTAAAAATGTATGCAGAACCAAGCTTTTCAGTAAAGAGCAGAGAGGCACATTTTAGCAAGTTTCACTTGTAAGTGGGGTTGGAAACGCTTTTCAGGCTCAGTACTGGGCTCAAAACATGCAGCCCTGATGTCTCTCATGATAGCAGGTGGTTAAGTAGAAATTCGCTGCTCGGCTGACCCAGCAGGAGCAAACATATGCTAAAAATGTTGCAGAACCAAGCTTTTCAGTGAAGAGCAGCCAGGCACATTTTAGCAAGTTTCACTTGTAAGTGGGGTTGGAAATGCTTTTCAGGCTCAGTACTGGGCTCAAGAGATGCAGCCCTGATGTCTCTCATGATAGCAGGTGGTTAAGTAGAAATTCGCTGCTCGGCTGACCCAGCAGGAGCAAACGTATGCCAAAAATGTACGCAGAATGAGCTTTTCAGTGAAGAGCAGAGAGGCACATTTTAGCAAGTTTCACTTGTAAGTTGGGTTGTAAACACTTTTCAGGCTCAGTACTGGGCTCAAAACATGCAGCCCTGATGTCTCTCATGATAGCAGGTGGTTAATTAGAAATTTGCTGCTCGGCTGACCCAGCAGGAGCAAACGTATGCTAAAAATGTATGCAAAACCAAGCTTTTCAGTGAAGAGCAGCCAGGCACATTTTAGCAAGTTTCACTTGTAAGTGGGGTTGTAAACGCTTTTCAGGCTCAGTACTGGGCTCAAAACATGCAGCCCTGATGTCTCTCATGATAGCAGGTGGTTAATTAGAAATTCGCTGCTCGGCTGAACCAGCAGGAGCAAACGTATGCCAAAAATGTACGCAGAATGAGCTTTTCAGTGAAGAGCAGAGAGGCACATTTTAGCAAGTTTCACTTGTAAGTGGGGTTGGAAACGCTTTTCAGGCTCAGTACTGGGCTCAAAACATGCAGCCCTGATGTCTCTCATGATAGCAGGTGGTTAATTAGAAATTTGCTGCTCGGCTGACCCAGCAGGAGCAAACGTATGCTAAAAATGTATGCAGAACCAAGCTTTTCAGTGAAGAGCAGCCAGGCACATTTTAGCAAGTTTCACTTGTAAGTGGGGTTAGAAACGCTTTTCAGGCTCAGTACTGGGCTCAAAACATGCAGCCCTGATGTCTCTCATGATAGCAGGTGGTTAATTGGAAATTCGCTGCTCAGCTGACCCAGCAGGAGCAAACGTATGCTAAAAATATATGCAAAACCAAGCTTTTCAGTGAAGAGCAGCCAGGCACATTTTAGCAAGTTTCACTTGTAAGTGGGGTTGGAAATGCTTTTCAGGCTCAGTACTGGGCTCAAAACATGCAGCCCTGATGTCTCTCATGATAGCAGGTGGTTAATTAGAAATTCGCTGCTCGCCTGAACCAGCAGGAGCAAACGTATGCTAAAAATGTATGCAAAACCAAGCTTTTCAGTGAAGAGCAGCCAGGCACATTTTAGCAAGTTTCACTTGTATGTGGGGTTGGAAATGCTTTTCAGGCTCAGTACTGGGCTCAAAAGATGCAGCCCTGATGTCTCTCATGATAGCAGGTGGTTAATTAGAAATCGCTGCTCGGCTGACCCAGCAGGAGCAAACGTATGCTAAAAATGTATGCAAAACCAAGCTTTTCAGTAAAGAGCAGAGAGGCACATTTTAGCAAGTTTCACTTGTAAGTGGGCTTGGAAATGCTTTTCAGGCTCAGTACTGGGCTCAAAAGATGAAGCCCTGATGTCTCTCATTATAGCAGGTGGTTAAGTAGAAATGTACTGCTCGGCTGACCCAGCAGGAGCAAACGTATGCTAAAAATGTTGCAGAACCAAGCTTTTCAGTGAAGAGCAGCCAGGCACATTTTAGCAAGTTTCACTTGTAAGTGGGGTTGGAAATGCTTTTCAGGCTCAGTACTGGGCTCAAGAGATGCAGCCCTGATGTCTCTCATGATAGCAGGTGGGTAAGTAGAAATTCGCTGCTCGGCTGACCCAGCAGGAGCAAACGTATGCCAAAAATGTACGCAGAATGAGCTTTTCAGTGAAGAGCAGAGAGGCACATTTTAGCAAGTTTCACTTGTAAGTGGGGTTGGAAACGCTTTTCAGGCTAGGTACTGGGCTCAAAAGATGCAGCCCTGATGTCTCTCATGATAGCAGGTGGTTAAGTAGAAATTCGCTGCTCGGCTGACCCAGCAGGAGCAAACGTATGCCAAAAATGTTGCAGAACCAGCTTTTCAGTAAAGAGCAGAGAGGCACATTTTAGCAAGTTTCACTTGTAAGTGGGGTTGGAAATACTTTTCAGGCTCAGTACTGGGCTCAAGAGATGCAGCCCTGATGTCTCTCATGATAGCAGGTGGTTAATTAGAAATTCGCTGCTCGGCTGAACCAGCAGGAGCAAACGTATGCCAAAAATGTACGCAGAATGAGCTTTTCAGTGAAGAGCAGAGAGGCACATTTTAGCAAGTTTCACTTGTAAGTGGGGTTGGAAACGCTTTTCAGGCTCAGTACTGGGCTCAAAACATGCAGCCCTGATGTCTCTCATGATAGCAGGTGGTTAATTAGAAATTCGCTGCTCGGCTGACCCAGCAGGAGCAAACATATGCTAAAAATGTTGCAGAACCAATCTTTTCAGTGAAGAGCAGCCAGGCACATTTTAGCAAGTTTCACTTGTAAGTGGGGTTGGAAATGCTTTTCGGGCTCAGTACTGGGCTCAAGAGATGCAGACCTGATGTCTCTCATGATAGCATGTGGTTAAGTAGAAATTCGCTGCTCGGCTGACCCAGCAGGAGCAAACGTATGCCAAAAATGTACGCAGAATGAGCTTTTCAGTGAAGAGCAGAGAGGCACATTTTAGCAAGTTTCACTTGTAAGTTGGGTTGTAAACGCTTTTCAGGCTCAGTACTGAGCTCAAAATATGCAGCCCTGATGTTTCTCATGATAGCAGGTGGTTAATTAGAAATTCGCTGCTCGGCTGACCCAGCAGGAGCAAACGTATGCTAAAAATGTATGCAGAACCAAGCTTTTCAGTGAAGAGCAGCCAGGCACATTTTAGCAAGTTTCACTTGTAAGTGGGGTTAGAAACGCTTTTCAGGCTCAGTACTGGGCTCAAAACATGCAGCCCTGATGTCTCTCATGATAGCAGGTGGTTAATTGGAAATTCGCTGCTCGGCTGACCCAGCAGGAGCAAACGTATGCTAAAAATGTATGCAAAACCAAGCTTTTCAGTAAAGAGCAGAGAGGCACATTTTAGCAAGTTTCACTTGTAAGTGGGCTTGGAAATGCTTTTCAGGCTCAGTACTGGGCTCAAAAGATGAAGCCCTGATGTCTCTCATTATAGCAGGTGGTTAAGTAGAAATTTACTGCTCGGCTGACCCAGCAGGAGCAAACGTATGCTAAAAATGTTGCAGAACCAAGCTTTTCAGTGAAGAGCAGCCAGGCACATTTTAGCAAGTTTCACTTGTAAGTGGGGTTGGAAATGCTTTTCAGGCTCAGTACTGGGCTCAAGAGATGCAGCCCTGATGTCTCTCATGATAGCAGGTGGTTAAGTAGAAATTCGCTGCTCGGCTGACCCAGCAGGAGCAAACGTATGCCAAAAATGTACGCAGAATGAGCTTTTCAGTGAAGAGCAGAGAGGCACATTTTAGCAAGTTTCACTTGTAAGTGGGGTTGGAAACGCTTTTCAGGCTCAGTACTGGGCTCAAAAGATGCAGCCCTGATGTCTCTCATGATAGCAGGTGGTTAAGTAGAAATTCGCTGCTCGGCTGACCCAGCAGGAGCAAACGTATGCCAAAAATGTTGCAGAACCAGCTTTTCAGTAAAGAGCAGAGAGGCACATTTTAGCAAGTTTCACTTGTAAGTGGGTTGGAAATGCTTTTCAGGCTCAGTACTGGGCTCAAAAGATGCAGCCCTGATGTCTCTCATTATAGCAGGTGGTTAAGTAGAAATTCGCTGCTCGGCTGACCCAGCAAGAGCAAACGTATGCTAAAAATGTTGCAGAACCAGCTTTTCAGTGAAGAGCAGAGAGGCACATTTTAGCAAGTTTCACTTGTAAGTTGGGTTGGAAACGCTTTTCAGGCTCAGTACTGGGCTCAAAACATGCAGCCCTGATGTCTCTCATGATAGCAGGTGGTTAATTAGAAATTCACTGCTCGGCTGACCCAGCAGGAGCAAACGTATGCTAAAAATGTTGCAGAACCAGCTTTTCAGTGAAGAGCAGAGAGGCACATTTTAGCAAGTTTCACTTGTAAGTGGGGTTGGAAATACTTTTCAGGCTCAGTACTGGGCTCAAAAGATGCAGCCCTGATGTCTCTCATGATAGCAGGTGGTTAAGTAGAAATTCGCTGCTCGGCTGACCCAGCAGGAGCAAACGTATGCCAAAAATGTATGCAGAACCAAGCTTTTCAGTGAAGAGCAGAGAGGCACATTTTAGCAAGTTTCACTTGTAAGTGGGGTTGGAAACGCTTTTCAGGCTCAGTACTGGGCTCAAAAGATGCAGCCCTGATGTCTCTCATGATAGCAGGTGGTTAAGTAGAAATTTGCTGCTCGGCTGACCCAGCAGGAGCAAACGTATGCTAAAAATGTATGCAGAACCAAGCTTTTCAGTAAAGAGCAGAGAGGCACATTTTAGCAAGTTTCACTTGTAAGTGGGGTTGGAAACGCTTTTCAGGCTCAGTACTGGGCTCAAAACATGCAGCCCTGATGTCTCTCATGATAGCAGGTGGTTAAGTAGAAATTCGCTGCTCGGCTGACCCAGCAGGAGCAAACGTATGCCAAAAATGTACGCAGAATGAGCTTTTCAGTGAAGAGCAGAGAGGCACATTTTAGCAAGTTTCACTTGTAAGTTGGGTTGGAAATGCTTTTCAGGCTCAGTACTGGGCTCAAAACATGCAGCCCTGATGTCTCTCATGATAGCAGGTGGTTAATTAGAAATTCACTGCTCGGCTGACCCAGCAGGAGCAAACGTATGCTAAAAATGTTACAGAACCAGCTTTTCAGTGAAGAGCAGAGAGGCACATTTTAGCAAGTTTCACTTGTAAGTGGGGTTGGAAATACTTTTCAGGCTCAGTACTGGGCTCAAAAGATGCAGCCCTGATGTCTCTCATGATAGCAGGTGGTTAAGTAGAAATTCGCTGCTCGGCTGACCCAGCAGGAGCAAACGTATGCCAAAAATGTATGCAGAACCAAGCTTTTCAGTGAAGAGCAGAGAGGCACATTTTAGCAAGTTTCACTTGTAAGTGGGGTTGGAAACGCTTTTCAGGCTCAGTACTGGGCTCAAAAGATGCAGCCTTGATGTCTCTCATGATAGCAGGTGGTTAAGTAGAAATTTGCTGCTCGGCTGACCCAGCAGGAGCAAACGTATGCTAAAAATGTATGCAGAACCAAGCTTTTCAGTAAAGAGCAGAGAGGCACATTTTAGCAAGTTTCACTTGTAAGTGGGGTTGGAAACGCTTTTCAGGCTCAGTACTGGGCTCAAAACATGCAGCCCTGATGTCTCTCATGATAGCAGGTGGTTAAGTAGAAATTCGCTGCTCGGCTGACCCAGCAGGAGCAAACGTATGCCAAAAATGTACGCAGAATGAGCTTTTCAGTGAAGAGCAGAGAGGCACATTTTAGCAAGTTTCACTTGTAAGTTGGGTTGGAAACGCTTTTCAGGCTCAGTACTGGGCTCAAAAGATGCAGCCCTGATGTCTCTCATGATAGCAGGTGGTTAATTAGAAATTCGCTGCTCGGCTGACCCAGCAGGAGCAAACGTATGCTAAAAATGTATGCAAAACCAAGCTTTTCAGTAAACAGCAGAGAGGCACATTTGAGCCAGTTTCACTTGTAAGTGAGGTTGGAAACACTTTTCAGGCTCAGTACTGGGCTCAAAAGATGCAGCCCTGATGTCTCTCATGATAGCAGGTGGTTAAGTAGAAATTCGCTGCTCGGCTGACCCAGCAGGAGCAAACGTATGCCAAAAATGTTGCAGAACCAGCTTTTCAGTGAAGAGCAGCCAGGCACGTTTTAGCAAGTCTCACTTGTAAGTGGGGTTGGAAATGCTTTTCAGGCTCAGTACTGGGCTCAAGAGATGCAGCCCTGATGTCTCTCATGATAGCAGGTGGTTAAGTAGAAATTCGCTGCTCGGCTGACCCAGCAGGAGCAAATGTATGCCAGAAATGTTGCAGAACCAGCTTTTCAGTGAAGAGCAGCCAGGCACATTTTAGCAAGTTTCACTTGTAAGTGGGGTTGGAAACACTTTTCAAGCTCAGTACTGGGCTCAAAACATGCAGCCCTGATGTCTCTCATGATAGCAGGTGGTTAATTAGAAATTCGCTGCTCGGCTGACCCAGCAGGAGCAAACGTATGCCAAAAATTGTATGCAGAACCAAGCTTTTCAGTGAAGAGCAGCCAGGCACATTTTAGCAAGTTTCACTTGTAAGTGGGGTTAGAAATGCTTTTCAGGCTCAGTACTGGGCTCAAAAGATGCAGCCCTGATGTCTCTCATGATAGCAGGTGGTTTATTAGAAATTCGCTGCTCGGCTGACCCAGCAGGAGCAAACGTATGCTAAAAATGTATGCAAAACCAAGCTTTTCAGTGAAGAGCAGAGAGGCACATTTTAGCAAGTTTCACTTGTAAGTGGGGTTGGAAATGCTTTTCAGGCTCAGTACTGGGCTCAAAAGATGCAGCCCTGATGTCTCTCATTATAGCAGGTGGTTAAGTAGAAATTCGCTGCTCGGCTGACCCAGCAGGAGCAAACGTATGCCAAAAATTTATGCAGAATGAGCTTTTCAGTGAAGAGCAGAGAGGCACATTTTAGCAAGATTCACTTGTAAGTTGGGTTGGAAACGCTTTTCAGGCTCAGTACTGGGCTCAAAACATGCAGCCCTGATGTCTCTCATGATAGCAGGTGGTTAATTAGAAATTCGCTACTCGGCTGACCCAGCAGGAGCAAACGTATGCTAAAAATGTACGCAGAACCAAGCTTTTCAGTAAAGAGCAGAGAGGCACATTTTAGCAAGTTTCATTTGTAAGTGGGGTTGGAAATGCTTTTCAGGCTCAGTACTGGGCTCAAAACATGCAGCCCTGATGTCTCTCATGATAGCAGGTGGTTAAGTAGAAATTCGCTGCTCGGCTGACCCAGCAGGAGCAAACATATGCTAAAAATGTTGCAGAACCAAGCTTTTCAGTGAAGAGCAGCCAGGCACATTTTAGCAAGTTTCACTTGTAAGTGGGGTTGGAAATGCTTTTCAGGCTCAAGAGATGCAGCCCTGATGTCTCTCATGATAGCAGGTGGTTAAGTAGAAGTTCGCTGCTCGGCTGACCCAGCAGGAACAAACGTATGCCAAAAATGTACGCAGAATGAGCTTTTCAGTGAAGAGCAGAGAGGCACATTTTAGCAAGTTTCACTTGTAAGTGGGGTTGTAAACGCTTTTCAGGCTCAGTACTGGGCGCAAAACATGCGGCCCTGATGTCTCTCATGATAGCAGGTGGTTAATTAGAAATTCGCTGCTCGGCTGACCCAGCAGGAGCAAACGTATGCCAAAAATTGTATGCAGAACCAAGCTTTTCAGTGAAGAGCAGCCAGGCACATTTTAGCAAGTTTCACTTGTAAGTGGGGTTAGAAATGCTTTTCAGGCTCAGTACTGGGCTCAAAACATGCAGCCCTGATGTCTCTCATGATAGCAGGTGGTTAATTAGAAATTCGCTGCTCGGCTGACCCAGCAGGAGCAAACGTATGCTAAAAATGTATGCAAAACCAAGCTTTTCAGTGAAGAGCAGAGAGGCACATTTTAGCAAGTTTCACTTGTAAGTGGGGTTGGAAATGCTTTTCAGGCTCAGTACTGGGCTCAAAAGATGCAGCCCTGATGTCTCTCATTATAGCAGGTGGTTAAGTAGAAATTCGCTGCTCGGCTGACCCAGCAGGAGCAAACGTATGCCAAAAATATACGCAGAATGAGCTTTTCAGTGAAGAGCAGAGAGGCACATTTTAGCAAGTTTCACTTGTAAGTTGGGTTGGAAACGCTTTTCAGGCTCAGTACTGGGCTCAAAACATGCAGCCCTGATGTCTCTCATGATAGCAGGTGGTTAAGTAGAAATTCGCTACTCGGCTGACCCAGCAGGAGCAAACATATGCTAAAAATGTTGCAGAACCAAGCTTTTCAGTGAAGAGCAGCCAGGCACATTTTAGCAAGTTTCACTTGTAAGTTGGGTTGGAAACACTTTTCAGGCTCAGTACTGGGCTCAAAACATGCAGCCCTGATGTCTCTCATGATAGCAGGTGGTTAATTAGAAATTCGCTACTCGGCTGACCCAGCAGGAGCAAACGTATGCTAAAAATGTATGCAAAACCAAGCTTTTCAGTAAACAGCAGAGAGGCACATTTTAGCAAGTTTCACTTGTAAGTGGGCTTGGAAACGCTTTTCAGGCTCAGTACTGGGCTCAAAAGATGCAGCCATGATGTCTCTCATGATAGCAGGTGGTTAAGTAGAAATTCGCTGCTCGGCGGACCCAGCAGGAGCAAACGTATGCCAGAAATGTTGCAGAACCAGCTTTTCAGTGAAGAGCAGACAGGCACATTTTAGCAAGTTTCACTTGTAAGTGGGGTTGGAAATACTTTTCAGGCTCAGTACTGGGCTCAAAAGATGCAGCCCTGATGTCTCTCATGATAGCAGGTGGTTAAGTAGAAATTCGCTGCTCGATTGACCCAGCAGGAGTAAACGTATGCCAAAAATGTACGCAGAATGAGCTTTTCAGTGTAGAGCAGAGAGGCACATTTTAGCAAGTTTCACTTGTAAGTTGGGTTGGAAATGCTTTTCAGGCTCAGTACTGGGCTCAAAACATGCAGCCCTGATGTCTCTCATGATAGCAGGTGGTTAAGTAGAAATTCGCTGCTCGGCAGACCCAGCAGGAGCAAACGTATGCCAAAAATGTTGCAGAACCAGCTTTTCAGTGAAGAGCAGCCAAGCACATTTTAGCAAGTCTCACTTGTAAGTGGGGTTGGAAATGCTTTTCAGGCTCAGTACTGGGCTCAAAAGATGCAGCCCGGATGTCTCTCATGATAGCAGGTGGTTAAGTAGAAATCTTCTGCTCGGCTGACCCAGCAGGAGCAAACCTATGCTAAAAATGTATGCAGAAACAAGCTTTTCAGTGAAGAGCAGCCAGGCACATTTTAGCAAGTTTCACTTGTAAGTGGGGTTGGAAATGCTTTTCAGGCTCAGTACTGGGCTCAAAACATGCAGCCCTGATGTCTCTCATGATAGCAGGTGGTTAAGTAGAAATTCGCTGCTCGGCGGACCCAGCAGGAGCAAACGTATGCCAGAAATGTTGCAGAACCAGCTTTTCAGTGAAGAGCAGCCAGGCACATTTTAGCAAGTTTCACTTGTAAGTAGGGTTGGAAATGCTTTTCAGGCTCAGTACTGGGCTCAAAAGATGCAGCCCTGATGTCTCTCATGATAGCAGGTGGTTAAGTAGAAATTTGCTGCTCGGCTGACCCAGCAGGAGCAAACGTATGCTAAAAATGTATGCAGAACCAAGCTTTTCAGTGAAGAGCAGCCAGGCACATTTGAGCAAGTTTCACTTGTAAGTGGGCTTGGAAACGCTTTTCAGGCTCAGTACTGGGCTCAAACGATGCAGCCCTGATGTCTCTCATGATAGCAGGTGGTTAAGTAGAAATTCGCTGCTCGGCTGACCCAGCAGGAGCAAACGTATACCAAAAATGTACGCAGAATGAGCTTTTCAGTGAAGAGCAGAGAGGCACATTTTAGCAAGTTTCACTTGTAAGTTGGGTTGTAAACGCTTTTCAGGCTCAGTACTGGGCTCAAAACATGCAGCCCTGATGTCTCTCATGATAGCAGGTGGTTAAGTAGAAATTCGCTGCTCGGCTGACCCAGCAGGAGCAAACGTATGCCAAAAATTGTATGCAGAAGCAAGCTTTTCAGTGAAGAGCAGCCAGGCACATTTTAGCAAGTTTCACTTGTAAGTGGGGTTAGAAATGCTTTTCAGGCCCAGTACTGGGCTCAAAACATGCAGCCCTGATGTCTCTCATGATAGCAGGTGGTTAATTAGAAATTCGCTGCTCGGCTGACCCAGCAGGAGCAAACGTATGCTAAAAATGTATGCAAAACCAAGCTTTTCAGTGAAGAGCAGAGAGGCACATTTTAGCAAGTTTCACTTGTAAGTTGGGTTGGAAACGCTTTTCAGGCTCAGTACTGGGCTCAAAACATGCAGCCCTGTTGTCTCTCATGATAGCAGGTGGTTAATTAGAAATTCGCTACTCGGCTGACCCAGCAGGAGCAAACGTATGCTAAAAATGTTGCAGAACCAGCTTTTCAGTGAAGAGCAGCCAGGCACATTTTAGCAAGTTTCACTTGTAAGTGGGGTTGGAAATACTTTTCAGGCTCAGTACTGGGCTCAAAAGATGCAGCCCTGATGTCTCTCATGATAGCAGGTGGTTAAGTAGAAATTCGCTGCTCGGCTGACCCAGCAGGAGCAAACGTATGCCAAAAATGTATGCAGAACCAAGCTTTTCAGTGAAGAGCAGAGAGGCACATTTTAGCAAGTTTCACTTGTAAGTGGGGTTGGAAACGCTTTTCAGGCTCAGTACTGGGCTCAAAAGATGCAGCCCTGATGTCTCTCATGATAGCAGGTGGTTAAGTAGAAATTTGCTGCTCGGCTGACCCAGCAGGAGCAAACCTATGCCAAAAATGTATGCAGAACCAAGCTTTTCAGTAAAGAGCAGAGAGGCACATTTTAGCAAGTTTCACTTGTAAGTGGGGTTGGAAACGCTTTTCAGGCTCAGTACTGGGCTCAAAAGATGCAGCCCTGATGTCTCTCATGATAGCAGGTGGTTAAGTAGAAATTCGCTCCTCGGCTGACCCAGCAGGAGAAAACGTATGCCAAAAATGTTGCAGAACCAGCTTTTCAGTGAAGAGCTGCCAGGCACATTTTAGCAAGTTTCACTTGTAAGTGGGGTTGGAAATGCTTTGCAGGCTCAGTACTGGGCTCAAGAGATGCAGCCCTGATGTCTCTCATGATAGCAGGTGGTTAAGTAGAAATTCGCTGCTCGGCTGACCCAGCAGGAGCAAACGTATGCCAAAAATGTACGCAGAATGAGCTTTTCAGTGAAGAGCAGAGAGGCACATTTTAGCAAGTTTCACATGTAAGGGGGCTTGGAAACGCTTTTCAGGCTCAGTACTGGGCTCAAAAGATGCAGCCCTGATGTCTCTCATGATAGCAGGTGGTTAAGTAGAAATTCGCTGCTCGGCTGACCCAGCAGGAGCAAACGTATGCCAAAAATGTACGCAGAATGAGCTTTTCAGTGAAGAGCAGAGAGGCTCATTTTAGCAAGTTTCACTTGTAAGTGGGGTTGGAAATGCTTTTCAGGCTCAGTACTGGGCTCAAAACATGCAGCCCTAATGTCTCTCATGATAGCAGGTGGTTAATTAGAAATTCGCTGCTCGGCTGACCCAGCAGGAGCAAACGTATGCTAAAAATGTATGCAGAACCAAGCTTTTCAGTGAAGAGCAGCCAGGCACTTTTAGCAAGTTTCACTTGTAAGTGGGGTTAGAAACGCTTTTCAGGCTCAGTACTGGGCTCAAAAGATGCAGCCCTGATGTCTCTCATGATAGTAGAAATGTTCTACTCGGCTGACCCAGCAGGAGCAAACCTATGCCAAAAATGTATGCAGAACCAAGCTTTTCAGTGAAGAGCAGCCAGGCACATTTTAGCAAGTTCACTTGTAAGTGGGGTTGGAAATGCTTTTCAGGCTCAGTACTGGGCTCAAGAGATGCAGCCCTGATGTCTCTCATGATAGCAGGTGGTTAAGTAGAAATTCGCTGCTCGGCTGACCCAGCAGGAGCAAACGTATGCCAAAAATATACGCAGAATGAGCTTTTCAGTGAAGAGCAGAGAGGCACATTTTAGCAAGTTTCACTTGTAAGTTGGGTTGGAAACGCTTTTCAGGCTCAGTACTGGGCTCAAAACATGCAGCCCTGATGTCTCTCATGATAGCAGGTGGTTCATTAGAAATTCGCTGCTCGGCTGACCCAGCAGGAGCAAACGTATGCTAAAAATTTATGCAAAACCAAGCTTTTCAGTAAACAGCAGAGAGGCACATTTTAGCAAGTTTCACTTGTAAGTGGGCTTGGAAACGCTTTTCAGGCTCAGTACTGGGCTCAAAAGATGCAGCCCTGATGTTTTTCATGATAGCAGGTGGTTATTCGCTGCTCGGCGGACCCAGCAAGAGCAAACGTATGCCAGATATGTTGCAGAACCAGCTTTTCAGTGAAGAGCAGCCAGGCACATTTTAGCAAGTTTCACTTGTAAGTGGGGTTGGAAATACTTTTCAGGCTCAGTACTGGGCTCAAAAGATGCAGCCCTGATGTTTCTCATGATAGCAGGTGGTTAATTAGAAATGTGCTGCTCGGCTGATCCAGCATGAGCAAACGTATGCTAAAAATGTATGCAAAACCAAGCTTTTCAGTGAAGAGCAGCCAGGCACAATTTAGCAAGTTTCACTTGTAAGTGGGGTTGGAAATGCTTTTCAGGCTCAGTACTGGGCTCAAAAGATGCAGCCCTGATGTCTCTCATGATAGCAGGTGGTTAAGTAGAAATTCGCTGCAAGGCTGACCCAGCAGGAGCAAACGTATGCCAAAAATGTACGCAGAATGAGCTTTTCAGTGAAGAGCAGAGAGGCACATTTTAGCAAGTTTCACTTGTCAGTTGGGTTGGAAACGCTTTTCAGGCTCAGTACTGGGCTCAAAACATGCAGCCCTGATGTCTCTCAATATAGCATGTGGTTAAGTAGAAATTTACTGCTCGGCTGACCCAGCAGGAGCAAACGTATGCTAAAAATGTTGCAGAACCAAGCTTTTCAGTGAAGAGCAGCCAGGCACATTTTTGCAAGTTTCACTTGTAAGTGGGGTTGGAAATGCTTTTCAGGCTCAGTACTGGGCTCAAGAGATGCAGCGCTGATGTCTCTCATGATAGCAGGTGGTTAAGTAGAAATTTGCTGCTCGGCTGACCCAGCAGGAGCAAATGTATGCCAGAAATGTTGCCGAACCAGCTTTTCAGTGAAGAGCAGCCAGGCACATTTTAGCAAGTTTCACATGTGAGTGGGCTTGGAAACGCTTTTCAGGCTCAGTACTGGGCTCAAAAAGATGCAGCCCTGATGTCTCTCATGATAGCAGGTGGTTAAGTAGAAATTCGCTGCTCGGCTGACCCAGCAGGAGCAAGCGTATGCCAAAAATGTACGCAGAATGAGCTTTTCAGTGAAGAGCAGAGAGGCACATTTTAGCAAGTTTCACTTGTAAGTTGGGTTGTAAACGCTTTTCAGGCTCAGTACTGGGCTCAAAACATGCAGCCCTGATTCTCTCATGATAGCAGGTGGTTAATTAGAAATTCGCTGCTCGGCTGACCCAGCAGGAGCAAACGTATGCTAAAAATGTATGCAGAACCAAGCTTTTCAGTGAAGAGCAGCCAGGCACTTTTAGCAAGTTTCACTTGTAAGTGGGGTTAGAAACGCTTTTCAGGCTCAGTACTGGGCTCAAAAGATGCAGCCCTGATGTCTCTCATGATAGTAGAAATGTTCTGCTCGGCTGACCCAGCAGGAGCAAACCTATGCCAAAAATGTATGCAGAACCAAGCTTTTCAGTGAAGAGCAGCCAGGCACATTTTAGCAAGTTTCACTTGTAAGTGGGGTTGGAAATGCTTTTCAGGCTCAGTACTGGGCTCAAGAGATGCAGCGCTGATGTCTCTCATGATAGCAGGTGGTTAAGTAGAAATTTGCTGCTCGGCTGACCCAGCAGGAGCAAATGTATGCCAGAAATGTTGCCGAACCAGCTTTTCAGTGAAGAGCAGCCAGGCACATTTTAGCAAGTTTCACATGTGAGTGGGCTTGGAAACGCTTTTCAGGCTCAGTACTGGGCTCAAGAGATGCAGCCCTGATGTCTCTCATGATAGCAGGTGGTTCATTAGAAATTCGCTGCTCGGCTGACCCAGCAGGAGCAAACGTATGCTAAAAATTTATGCAAAACCAAGCTTTTCAGTAAACAGCAGAGAGGCACATTTTAGCAAGTTTCACTTGTAAGTGGGCTTGGAAACGCTTTTCAGGCTCAGTACTGGGCTCAAAAGATGCAGCCCTGATGTCTCTCATGATAGCAGGTGGTTATTCGCTGCTCGGCGGACCCAGCAAGAGCAAACGTATGCCAGATATGTTGCAGAACCAGCTTTTCAGTGAAGAGCAGCCAGGCACATTTTAGCAAGTTTCACTTGTAAGTGGGGTTGGAAATACTTTTCAGGCTCAGTACTGGGCTCAAAAGATGCAGCCCTGATGTTTCTCATGATAGCAGGTGGTTAATTAGAAATGTGCTGCTCGGCTGATCCAGCATGAGCAAACGTATGCTAAAAATGTATGCAAAACCAAGCTTTTCAGTGAAGAGCAGCCAGGCACAATTTAGCAAGTTTCACTTGTAAGTGGGGTTGGAAATGCTTTTCAGGCTCAGTACTGGGCTCAAAAGATGCAGCCCTGATGTCTCTCATGATAGCAGGTGGTTAAGTAGAAATTCGCTGCAAGGCTGACCCAGCAGGAGAAAACGTATGCCAAAAATGTACGCAGAATGAGCTTTTCAGTGAAGAGCAGAGAGGCACATTTTAGCAAGTTTCACTTGTCAGTTGGGTTGGAAACGCTTTTCAGGCTCAGTACTGGGCTCAAAACATGCAGCCCTGATGTCTCTCATTATAGCAGGTGGTTAAGTAGAAATTTACTGCTCGGCTGACCCAGCAGGAGCAAACGTATGCTAAAAATGTTGCAGAACCAAGCTTTTCAGTGAAGAGCAGCCAGGCACATTTTAGCAAGTTTCACTTGTAAGTGGGGTTGGAAATGCTTTTCAGGCTCAGTACTGGGCTCAAGAGATGCAGCCCTGATGTCTCTCGTGATAGCAGGTGGTTAAGTAGAAATTCGCTGCTCGGCTGACCCAGCAGGAGCAAATGTATGCCAGAAATGTTGCCGAACCAGCTTTTCAGTGAAGAGCAGCCAGGCACATTTTAGCAAGTTTCACTTGTAAGTGGGGTTGGAAATGCTTTTCAGGCTCAGTACTGGGCTCAAGAGATGCAGCCCTGATGTCTCTCATGATAGCAGTTGGTTAAGTAGAAATTCGCTGCTCGGCTGACCCAGCAGGAGCAAATGTATGCCAGAAATGTTGCAGAACCAGCTTTTCAGTGAAGAGCAGCCAGGCACATTTTAGCAAGTTTCACTTGTAAGTGGGGTTGGAAACACTTTTCAGGCTCAGTACTGGGCTCAAAACATGCAGCCCTGATGTCTCTCATGATAGCAGGTGGTTAATTAACAATTCACCGCTCGGCTGACCCAGCAGGAGCAAACGTATGCTAAAAATGTACGCAGAATGAGCTTTTCAGTGAAGAGCAGCCAGGCACATTTTAGCAAGTTTCACTTGTAAGTGGGGTTGGAAATGCTTTTCAGGCTCAGTACTGGGCTCAAGAGATGCAGCCCTGATGTCTCTCATGATAGCAGGTGGTTAAGTAGAAATTCGCTGCTCGGCTGACTCAGCAGGAGCAAACGTATGCCAGAAATGTTACAGAACCAGCTTTTCAGTGAAGAGCAGCCAGGCACATTTTAGCAAGTTTCGCTTGTAAGTTGGGTTGGAAATGCTTTTCAGGCTCAGTACTGGGCTCAAAACATGCAGCCCTGATGTCTCTCATGATAGCAGGTGGTTAAGTAGAAATTCGCTGCTTGGCTGACCCAGCAGGAGGAAACGTATGCTAAAAATGTATGCAGAACCAAGCTTTTCAGTAAAGAGCAGAGAGGCACATTTTAGCAAGTTTCACTTGTAAGTGGGGTTGGAATCGCTTTTCAGGCTCAGTACTGGGCTCAAAACATGCAGCCCTGATGTCTCTCATGATAGCAGGTGGTTAATTAGAAATTCGCTGCTCGGCTGACCCAGCAGGAGCAAACGTATGCTAAAAATGTATGCAAAACCAAGCTTTTCAGTGAAGAGCAGCCAGGCACATTTTAGCAAGTTTCACTTGTAAGTGGGGTTGGAAACGCTTTTCAGGCTCAGTACTGGGCTCAAAAGATGCAGCCCTGATGTCTCTCATGATAGCAGGTGGTTAAGTAGAAATTCGCTGCTCGGCTGACCCAGCAGGAGCAAACGTATGCCAAAAATGTACGCAGAATGAGCTTTTCAGTGAAGAGCAGAGAGGCACATTTTAGCAAGTTTCACTTGTAAGTTGGGTTGGAAACGCTTTTCAGGCTCAGTACTGGGCTCAAAACATGCAGCCCTGATGTCTCTCATGATAGCAGGTGGTTAATTAGAAATACGCTGCTCGGCTGACCCAGCAGGAGCAAACGTATGCTAAAAATGTGTGCAAAACCAAGCTTTTCAGTAAAGAGCAGAGAGGCACATTTTAGCAAGTTTCACTTGTAAGTGGGCTTGGAAATGCTTTTCAGGCTCAGTACTGGGCTCAAAAGATGAAGCCCTGATGTCTCTCATTATAGCAGGTGGTTAAGTAGAAATGTACTGCTCGGCTGACCCAGCAGGAGCAAACGTATGCTAAAAATGTTGCAGAACCAAGCTTTTCAGTGAAGAGCAGAGAGGCTCATTTTAGCAAGTTTCACTTGTAAGTGGGGTTGGAAATGCTTTTCAGGCTCAGTACTGGGCTCAAAACATGCAGCCCTAATGTCTCTCATGATAGCAGGTGGTTAATTAGAAATTCGCTGCTCGGCTGACCCAGCAGGAGCAAACGTATGCTAAAAATGTATGCAGAACCAAGCTTTTCAGTGAAGAGCAGCCAGGCACATTTTAGCAAGTTTCACTTGTAAGTGGGGTTGGAAACGCTTTTCAGGCTCAGTACTGGGCTCAAAACATGCAGCCCTGATGTCTCTCATGATAGCAGGTGGTTAATTAGAAATTCGCTGCTCGGCTGACCCAGCAGGAGCAAACGTATGCTAAAAATGTATGCAAAACCAAGCTTTTCAGTGAAGAGCAGCCAGGCACATTTTAGCAAGTTTCACTTGTAAGTGGGGTTGGAAATGCTTTTCAGGCTCAAGTACTGGGCTCAAAAGATGCAGCCCTGATGTCTCTCATGATAGCAGGTAGAAATTCGCGGCTCGGCTGACCCAGCAGGAGCAAACGTATGCCAAAAATGTATGCAGAACCTAGCTTTTCAGTGAAGATCAGGAGAGGCACATTTTAGCAAGTTTCACTTGTAAGTGGGATTGGAACGCTTTTCAGGCTCAGTACTGGGCTCAAAAGATGCAGCCCTGATGTCTCTCGTGATAGCAGGTGGTTAAGTAGAAATTTGCTGCTCGACTGACCCAGCAGGAGCAAACGTATGCTACAAATGTATGCAGAACCAAGCTTTTCAGTAAAGAGCAGAGAGGCACATTTTAGCAAGTTTCACTTGTAAGTGGGGTTGGAAACGCTTTTCAGGCTCAGTACTGGGCTCAAAAGATGCAGCCCTGATGTCTCTCATGATAGCAGGTGGTTAAGTAGAAATTTGCTGCTCGGCTGACCCAGCAGGAGCAAACGTATGCTAAAAATGTATGCAGAACCAAGCTTTTCAGTAAAGAGCAGAGAGGCACATTTTAGCAAGTTTCACTTGTAAGTGGGGTTGGAAACGCTTTTCAGGCTCAGTACTGGGCTCAAAACATGCAGGCCTGATGTCTCTCATGATAGCAGGTGGTTAATTAGAAATTCGCTGCTCGGCTGACCCAGCAGGAGCAAACGTATGCCAAAAATGTTGCAGAACCAGCTTTTCAGTGAAGAGCAGCCAGGCACATTTTAGCAAGTTTCACTTGTAAGTGGGGTTGGAAACACTTTTCAGGCTCAGTACTGGGCTCAAAACATGCAGCCCTGATGTCTCTCATGATAGCAGGTGGTTAAGTAGAAATTCGCTGCTCGGCTGACCCAGCAGGAGCAAACGTATGCCAAAAATGTACGCAGAATGAGCTTTTCAGTGAAGAGCAGAGAGGCACATTTTAGCAAGTTTCACTTGTAAGTGGGGTTGGAAACGCTTTTCAGGCTCAGTACTGGGCTCAAAAGATGCAGCCATGATGTCTCTCATGATAGCAGGTGGTTAAGTAGGAATTTGCTGCTCGGCTGACCCAGCAGGAGCAAACGTATGCTAAAAATGTATGCAGAACCAAGATTTTCAGTAAAGAGCAGAGAGGCACATTTTAGCAAGTTTCACTTGTAAGTGGGGTTGGAAACGCTTTTCAGGCTCAGTACTGGGCTCAAAACATGCAGCCCTGATGTCTCTCATGATAGCAGGTGGTTAATTAGAAATTCGCGGCTCGGCTGACCCAGCAGGAGCAAACGTATTCCAAAAGTATGCAGAACCTAGCTTTTCAGTGAAGAGCAGGAGAGGCACATTTTAGCAAGTTTCACTTGTAAGTGGGGTTGGAACGCTTTTCAGGCTCAGTACTGGGCTCAAAAGATGCAGCCCTGATGTCTCTCATGATAGCAGGTGGTTAAGTAGAAATTTGCTGCTCGACTGACCCAGCAGGAGCAAACGTATGCTAAAAATGTATGCAGAACCAAGCTTTTCAGTAAAGAGCAGAGAGGCACATTTTAGCAAGTTTCACTTGTAAGTGGGGTTGGAAACGCTTTTCAGGCTCAGTACTGGGCTCAAAAGATGCAGCCCTGATGTCTCTCATGATAGCAGGTGGTTAAGTAGAAATTCGCTGCTCGGCTGACCCAGCAGGAGCAAACGTATTCCAAAAATGTTGCAGAACCAGCTTTTCAGTGAAGAGCAGCCAGGCACATTTTAGCAAGTTTCACTTGTAAGTGGGGTTGGAAACACTTTTCAGGCTAAGTACTGGGCTCAAAACATGCAGCCCTGATGTCTCTCATGATAGCAGGTGGTTAAGTAGAAATTCGCTGCTCGGCTGACCCAGCAGGAGCAAACGTATGCCCAAAATGTACGCAGAATGAGCTTTTCAGTGAAGAGCAGAGAGGCACATTTTAGCAAGTTTCACTTGTAAGTGGGGTTGGAAACGCTTTTCAGGCTCAGTACTGGGCTCAAAAGATGCAGCCCTGATGTCTCTCATGATAGCAGGTGGTTAAGTAGAAATTCGCTGCTCGGCTGACCCAGCAGGAGCAAACGTATGCTAAAAATGTATGTAAAACCAAGCTTTTCAGTAAACAGCAGAGAGGCAGATTTTAGCAAGTTTCACTTGTAAGTGGGCTTGGAAACGCTTTTCAGGCTCAGTACTGGGCTCAAAAGATGCAGCCATGATGTCTCTCATGATAGCAGGTGGTTAAGTAGAAATTCGCTGCTCGGCGGACCCAGCAGGAGCAAACGTATGCCAGAAATGTTGCAGAACCAGCTTTTCAGTGAAGAGCAGCCAGGCACATTTTAGCAAGTTTCACTTGTAAGTGGGGTTGGAAATACTTTTCAGGCTCAGTACTGGGCTCAAAAGATGCAGCCCTGATGTCTCTCATGATAGCAGGTTGTTAAGTAGAAATTTGCTGCTCGGCTGACCCAGCAGGAGCAAACGTATGCCAAAAATGTACGCAGAATGAGCTATTCAGTGAAGAGCAGAGAGGCACATTTTAGCAAGTTTCACTTGTATGTTGGGTTGGAAATGCTTTTCAGGCTCAGTACTGGGCTCAAAAGATGCAGCCCTGATGTCTCTCATGATAGCAGGTGGTTAAGTAGAAATTCGCTGCTCGGCTGACCCAGCAGGAGCAAACGTATGCCAAAAATGTTGCAGAACCAGCTTATCAGTGAAGAGCAGCCAGGCACATTTTAGCAAGTCTCACTTGTAAGTGGGGTTGGAAATGCTTTTCAGGCTCAGTACTGGGCTCAAAAGATGCAGCCCTGATGTCTCTCATGATAGCAGGTGGTTAAGTAGAAATTTTCTGCTCGGCTGACCCAGCAAGAGCAAACCTATGCCAAAAATGTATGCAGAAACAAGCTTTTCAGTGAAGAGCAGCCAGGCACATTTTAGCAAGTTTCACTTGTAAGTGGGGTTGGAAATGCTTTTCAGGCTCAAGTACTGGGCTCAAAAGATGCAGCCCTGATGTCTCTCATGATAGCAGGTAGAAATTCGCGGCTCGGTAGACCCAGCAGGAGCAAACGTATGCCAAAAATGTATGCAGAACCTAGCTTTTCAGTGAAGATCAGGAGAGGCACATTTTAGCAAGTTTCACTTGTAAGTGGGGTTGGAACGCTTTTCAGGCTCAGTACTGGGCTCAAAAGATGCAGCCCTGATGTCTCTCATGATAGCAGGTGGTTAAGTAGAAATTCGCTGCTCGGCGGACCCAGCAGGAGCAAACGTATGCCAGAAATGTTGCAGAACCAAGCTTTTCAGTAAAGAGCAGAGAGGCACATTTTAGCAAGTTTCACTTGTAAGTGGGGTTGGAAACGCTTTTCAGGCTCAGTACTGGGCTCAAAAGATGCAGCCCTGATGTCTCTCATGATAGCAGGTGGTTAAGTAGAAATTTGCTGCTCGGCTGACCCAGCAGGAGCAAACGTATGCTAAAAATGTATGCAGAAACAAGCTTTTCAGTAAAGAGCAGAGAGACACATTTTAGCAAGTTTCACTTGTAAGTGGGGTTGGAAACGCTTTTCAGGCTCAGTATTGCGCTCAAACGATGCAGCCCTGATGTCTCTCATGATAGCAGGTGGTTAAGTAGAAATTCGCTGCTCGGCTGACCCAGCAGGAGCAAACGTAAGCCAAAAATGTTGCAGAACCAGCTTTTCAGTGAAGAGCAGCCAGGCACATTTTAGCAAGTTTCACTTGTAAGTGGGGTTGGAAATGCTTTTCAGGCTCAGTACTGGGCTCAAAAGATGCAGCCCTGATGTCTCTCATGATAGCAGGTGGTTAAGTAGAAATTTGCTGCTCGGCTGACCCAGCAGGAGCAAACGTATGCTAAAAATGTATGCAGAACCAAGCTTTTCAGTAAAGAGCAGAGAGGCACATTTTAGCAAGTTTCACTTGTAAGTGGGGTTGGAAACGCTTTTCAGGCTCAGTACTGGGCTCAAAACATGCAGCCCTGATGTCTCTCATGATAGCAGGTGGTTAATTAGAAATTCGCTGCTCGGCTGACCCAGCAGGAGCAAACGTATGCCAAAAATGTTGCAGAACCAGCTTTTCAGTGAAGAGCAGCCAGGCACATTTTAGCAAGTTTCACTTGTAAGTGGGGTTGGAAACACTTTTCAGGCTCAGTACTGGGCTCAAAACATGCAGCCCTGATGTCTCTCATGATAGCAGGGGGTTAAGTAGAAATTCGCTGCTCGGCTGACCCAGCAGGAGCAAACGTATGCCAAAAATGTACGCAGAATGAGCTTTTCAGTGAAGAGCAGAGAGGCACATTTTAGCAAGTTTCACTTGTAAGTGGGGTTGGAAACGCTTTTCAGGCTCAGTACTGGGCTCAAAAGATGCAGCCCTGATGTCTCTCATGATAGCAGGTGGTTAAGTAGGAATTTGCTGCTCGGCTGACCCAGCAGGAGCAAACGTATGCTAAAAATGTATGCAGAACCAAGCTTTTCAGTAAACAGCAGAGAGGCAGATTTTAGCAAGTTTCACTTGTAAGTGGGCTTGGAAACGCTTTTCAGGCTCAGTACTGGGCTCAAAAGATGCAGCCCTGATGTCTCTCATGATAGCAGGTGGTTAAGTAGAAATTCGCTGCTCGGCTGACCCAGCAGGAGCAAACGTATGCCAACAATGTTGCAGAACCAGCTTTTCAGTGAAGAGCAGCCAGGCACATTTTAGCAAGTTTCACTTGTAAGTGGGGTTGGAAACACTTTTCAGGCTAAGTACTGGGCTCAAAACATGCAGCCCTGATGTCTCTCATGATAGCAGGTGGTTAAGTAGAAATTCGCTGCTCGGCTGACCCAGCAGGAGCAAACGTATGCCCAAAATGTACGCAGAATGAGCTTTTCAGTGAAGAGCAGAGAGGCACATTTTAGCAAGTTTCACTTGTAAGTGGGGTTGGAAACGCTTTTCAGGCTCAGTACTGGGCTCAAAAGATGCAGCCCTGATGTCTCTCATGATAGCAGGTGGTTAAGTAGAAATTCACTGCTCGGCTGACCCAGCAGGAGCAAACGTATGCTAAAAATGTATGCAAAACCAAGCTTTTCAGTAAACAGCAGAGAGGCAGATTTTAGCAAGTTTCACTTGTAAGTGGGCTTGGAAACGCTTTTCAGGCTCAGTACTGGGCTCAAAAGATGCAGCCATGATGTCTCTCATGATAGCAGGTGGTTAAGTAGAAATTCGCTGCTCGGCGGACCCAGCAGGAGCAAACGTATGCCAGAAATGTTGCAGAACCAGCTTTTCAGTGAAGAGCAGCCAGGCACATTTTAGCAAGTTTCACTTGTAAGTGGGGTTGGAAATACTTTTCAGGCTCAGTACTGGGCTCAAAAGATGCAGCCCTGATGTCTCTCATGATAGCAGGTTGTTAAGTAGAAATTTGCTGCTCGGCTGACCCAGCAGGAGCAAACGTATGCCAAAAATGTACGCAGAATGAGCTTTTCAGTGAAGAGCAGAGAGGCACATTTTAGCAAGTTTCACTTGTATGTTGGGTTGGAAATGCTTTTCAGGCTCAGTACTGGGCTCAAAAGATGCAGCCCTGATGTCTCTCATGATAGCAGGTGGTTAAGTAGAAATTCGCTGCTCGGCTGACCCAGCAGGAGCAAACGTATGCCAAAAATGTTGCAGAACCAGCTTTTCAGTGAAGAGCAGCCAGGCACATTTTAGCAAGTCTCACTTGTAAGTGGGGTTGGAAATGCTTTTCAGGCTCAGTACTGGGCTCAAAAGATGCAGCCCTGATGTCTCTCATGATAGCAGGTGGTTAAGTAGAAATTTTCTGCTCGGCTGACCCAGCAAGAGCAAACCTATGCCAAAAATGTATGCAGAAACAAGCTTTTCAGTGAAGAGCAGCCAGGCACATTTTAGCAAGTTTCACTTGTAAGTGGGGTTGGAAATGCTTTTCAGGCTCAAGTACTGGGCTCAAAAGATGCAGCCCTGATGTCTCTCATGATAGCAGGTAGAAATTCGCGGCTCGGTAGACCCAGCAGGAGCAAACGTATGCCAAAAATGTATGCAGAACCTAGCTTTTCAGTGAAGATCAGGAGAGGCACATTTTAGCAAGTTTCACTTGTAAGTGGGGTTGGAACGCTTTTCAGGCTCAGTACTGGGCTCAAAAGATGCAGCCCTGATGTCTCTCGTGATAGCAGGTGGTTAAGTAGAAATTTGCTGCTCGACTGACCCAGCAGGAGCAAACGTATGCTACAAATGTATGCAGAACCAAGCTTTTCAGTAAAGAGCAGAGAGGCACATTTTAGCAAGTTTCACTTGTAAGTGGGGTTGGAAACGCTTTTCAGGCTCAGTACTGGGCTCAAAAGATGCAGCCCTGATGTCTCTCATGATAGCAGGTGGTTAAGTAGAAATTTGCTGCTCGGCCGACCCAGCAGGAGCAAACGTATGCTAAAAATGTATGCAGAACCAAGCTTTTCAGTAAAGAGCAGAGAGGCACATTTTAGCAAGTTTCACTTGTAAGTGGGGTTGGAACGCTTTTCAGGCTCAGTACTGCGCTCAAACGATGCAGCCCTGATGTCTCTCATGATAGCAGGTGGTTAAGTAGAAATTCGCTGCTCGGCTGACCCAGCAGGAGCAAACGTAAGCCAAAAATGTTGCAGAACCAGCTTTTCAGTGAAGAGCAGCCAGGCACATTTTAGCAAGTTTCACTTGTAAGTGGGGTTGGAAATGCTTTTCAGGCTCAGTACTGGGCTCAAAAGATGCAACCCTGATGTCTCTCATGATAGCAGGTGGTTAAGTAGAAATTTTCTGCTCGGCTGACCCAGCAGGAGCAAACCTATGCCAAAAATGTATGCAGAAACAAGCTTTTCAGTGAAGAGCAGCCAGGCACATTTTAGCAAGTTTCACTTGTAAGTGGGGTTGGAAATGCTTTTCAGGCTCAGTACTGGGCTCAAGAGATGCAGCCCTGATGTCTCTCATGATAGCAGGTGGTTAAGTAGAAATTCGCTGCTCGGCTGACCCAGCAGGAGCAAACGTATGCCAAAAATGTACGCAGAATGAGCTTTTCAGTGAAGAGCAGAGAGGCACATTTTAGCAAGTTTCACTTGTACGTTGGGTTGGAAATGCTTTTCAGGCTCAGTACTGGGCTCAAAACATGCAGCCCTGATGTCTCTCATTATAGCAGGTGGTTAAGTAGAAATTTACTGCTCGGCTGACCCAGCAGGAGCAAACGTATGCTAAAAATGTTGCAGAACCAAGCTTTTCAGTGAAGAGCTGAGAGGCACATTTTAGCAAGTTTCACTTGTAAGTGGGGTTGGAAATGCTTTTCAGGCTCAGTACTGGGCTCAAGAGATGCAGCCCTGATGTCTCTCATGATAGCAGGTGGTTAAGTAGAAATTCGCTGCTCAGCTGACCCAGCAGGAGCAAACGTATGCCAAAAATGTATGCAAAGCCAGCTTTTCAGTGAAGAGCAGCCAGGCACATTTTAGCAAGTTTCACTTGTAAGTGGGGTTGGAAATGCTTTTCAGGCTCAAGTACTTGGCTCAAAAGATGCAGCCCTGATGTCTCTCATGATAGCAGGTGGTTAAGTAGAAATTTGCTGCTCGACTGACCCAGCAGGAGCAAACGTATGCTAAAAATGTATGCAGAAACAAGCTTTTCAGTAAAGAGCAGAGAGGCACATTTTAGCAAGTTTCACTTGTAAGTAGGGTTAGAAACGCTTTTCAGGCTCAGTACTGGGCTCAAAAGATGCAGCCCTGATGTCTCTCATGATAGCAGGTGGTTAAGTAGAAATTCGCTGCTCGGCTGACCCAGCAGGAGCAAACTTATGCCAAAAATGTTGCAGAACCAGCTTTTCAGTGAAGAGCAGCCAGGCACATTTTAGCAAGTTTCACATGTAAGTGGGGTTGGAAACACTTTTCAGGCTCAGTACTGGGCTCAAAACATGCAGCCCTGATGTCTCTCATGATAGCAGGTGGTTAAGTAGAAATTCGCTGCTCGGCTGACCAAGCAGGAGCAAACGTATGCCAAAAATGTACTCAGAATGAACTTTTCAGTGAAGAGCAGAGAGGCACATTTTAGCAAGTTTCACTTGTAAGTGGGGTTGGAAACGCTTTTCAGGCTCAGTACTGGGCTCAAAAGATGCAGCCCTGATGTCTCTCATGATAGCAGGTGGTTAAGTAGAAATTTGCTGCTCGGCTGACCCAGCAGGAGCAAACGTATGCTAAAAATGTATGCAGAAGCAAGCTTTTCAGTAAAGAGCAGAAGGCACAATTTAGCAAGTTTCACTTGTAAGTGGGGTTGGAAACGCTTTTCAGGCTCAGTACTGGGCTCAAAAGATGCAGCCCTGATGTCTCTCATGATAGCAGGTGGTTAAGTAGAAATTCGCTGCTCGGCTGACCCAGCAGGAGCAAACGTATGCCAAAAATGTTGCAGAACCAGCTTTTCAGTGAAGAGCAGCCAGGCACATTTTAGCAAGTTTCACTTGTAAGTGGGGTTGGAAACACTTTTCAGGCTAAGTACTGGGCTCAAAACATGCAGCCCTGATGTCTCTCATGATAGCAGGTGGTTAAGTAGAAATTCGCTGCTCGGCTGACCCAGCAGGAGCAAACGTATGCCAAAAATGTACGCAGAATGAGCTTTTCAGTGAAGAGCAGAGAGGCACATTTTAGCAAGTTTCACTTGTAAGTGGGGTTGGAAACGCTTTTCAGGCTCAGTACTGGGCTCAAAAGATGCAGCCCTGATGTCTCTCATGATAGCAGGTGGTTAAGTAGAAATTCGCTGCTCGGCTGACCCAGCAGGAGCAAACGTATGCTAAAAATGTATGCAAAACCAAGCTTTTCAGTAAACAGCAGAGAGGCACATTTTAGCAAGTTTCACTTGTAAGTGGGCTTGGAAACGCTTTTCAGGCTCAGTACTGGGCTCAAAAGATGCAGCCATGATGTCTCTCATGATAGCAGGTGGTTAAGTAGAAATTCGCTGCTCGGCGGACCCAGCAGGAGCAAACGTATGCCAGAAATGTTGCAGAACCAGCTTTTCAGTGAAGAGCAGCCAGGCACATTTTAGCAAGTTTCACTTGTAAGTGGGGTTGGAAATACTTTTCAGGCTCAGTACTGGGCTCAAAAGATGCAGCCCTGATGTCTCTCATGATAGCAGGTTGTTAAGTAGAAATTTGCTGCTCGGCTGACCCAGCAGGAGCAAACGTATGCCAAAAATGTTCGCAGAATGAGCTTTTCAGTGAAGAGCAGAGAGGCACATTTTAGCAAGTTTCACTTGTATGTTGGGTTGGAAATGCTTTTCAGGCTCAGTACTGGGCTCAAAAGATGCAGCCCTGATGTCTCTCATGATAGCAGGTGGTTAAGTAGAAATTCGCTGCTCGGCTGACCCAGCAGGAGCAAACGTATGCCAAAAATGTTGCAGAACCAGCTTTTCAGTGAAGAGCAGCCAGGCACATTTTAGCAAGTCTCACTTGTAAGTGGGGTTGGAAATGCTTTTCAGGCTCAGTACTGGGCTCAAAAGATGCAGCCCTGATGTCTCTCATGATAGCAGGTGGTTAAGTAGAAATTTTCTGCTCGGCTGACCCAGCAAGAGCAAACCTATGCCAAAAATGTATGCAGAAACAAGCTTTTCAGTGAAGAGCAGCCAGGCACATTTTAGCAAGTTTCACTTGTAAGTGGGGTTGGAAATGCTTTTCAGACTCAAGTACTGGGCTCAAAAGATGCAGCCCTGATGTCTCTCATGATAGCAGGTAGAAATTCGCGGCTCGGTAGACCCAGCAGGAGCAAACGTATGCCAAAAATGTATGCAGAACCTAGCTTTTCAGTGAAGATCAGGAGAGGCACATTTTAGCAAGTTTCACTTGTAAGTGGGGTTGGAACGCTTTTCAGGCTCAGTACTGGGCTCAAAAGATGCAGCCCTGATGTCTCTCGTGATAGCAGGTGGTTAAGTAGAAATTTGCTGCTCGACTGACCCAGCAGGAGCAAACGTATGCTACAAATGTATGCAGAACCAAGCTTTTCAGTAAAGAGCAGAGAGGCACATTTTAGCAAGTTTCACTTGTAAGTGGGGTTGGAAACGCTTTTCAGGCTCAGTACTGGGCTCAAAAGATGCAGCCCTGATGTCTCTCATGATAGCAGGTGGTTAAGTAGAAATTTGCTGCTCGGCTGACCCAGCAGGAGCAAACGTATGCTAAAAATGTATGCAGAACCAAGCTTTTCAGTAAAGAGCAGAGAGGCACATTTTAGCAAGTTTCACTTGTAAGTGGGGTTGGAAACGCTTTTCAGGCTCAGTACTGCGCTCAAAAGATGCAGCCCTGATGTCTCTCATGATAGCAGGTGGTTAAGTAGAAATTCGCTGCTCGGCTGACCCAGCAGGAGCAAACGTAAGCCAAAAATGTTGCAGAACCAGCTTTTCAGTGAAGAGCAGCCAGGCACATTTTAGCAAGTTTCACTTGTAAATGGGGTTGGAAATGCTTTTCAGGCTCAGTACTGGGCTCAAAAGATGCAACCCTGATGTCTCTCATGATAGCAGGTGGTTAAGTAGAAATGTTCTGCTCGGCTGACCCAGCAGGAGCAAACCTATGCCAAAAATGTATGCAGAAACAAGCTTTTCAGTGAAGAGCAGCCAGGCACATTTTAGCAAGTTTCACTTGTAAGTGGGGTTGGAAATGCTTTTCAGGCTCAGTACTGGGCTCAAGAGATGCAGCCCTGATGTCTCTCATGATAGCAGGTGGTTAAGTAGAAATTCGCTGCTCGGCTGACCCAGCAGAAGCAAACGTATGCCAAAAATGTACGCAGAATGAGCTTTTCAGTGAAGAGCAGAGAGGCACATTTTAGCAAGTTTTACTTGTAAGTTGGGTTGGAAACGCTTTTCAGGCTCAGTACTGGGCTCAAAACATGCAGCCCTGATGTCTCTCATTATAGCAGGTGGTTAAGTAGAAATTTACTGCTCGGCTGATCCAGCAGGAGCAAACGTATGCTAAAAATGTTGCAGAACCAATCTTTTCAGTGAAGAGCAGAGAGGCACATTTTAGCAAGTTTCACTTGTAAGTGGGGTTGGAAATGCTTTTCAGGCTCAGTACTGGGCTCAAGAGATGCAGCCCTGATGTCTCTCATGATAGCAGGTGGTTAAGTAGAAATTCGCTGCTCAGCTGACCCAGCAGGAGCAAACGTATGCCAAAAATGTATGCAAAACCAGCTTTTCAGTGAAGAGCAGCCAGGCACATTTTAGCAAGTTTCACTTGTAAGTGGGGTTGGAAATGCTTTTCAGGCTCAAGTACTTGGCTCAAAAGATGCAGCCCTGATGTCTCTCATGATAGCAGGTGGTTAAGTAGAAATTTGCTGCTCGACTGACCCAGCAGGAGCAAACGTATGCTAAAAATGTATGCAGAAACAAGCTTTTCAGTAAAGAGCAGAGAGGCACATTTTAGCAAGTTTCACTTGTAAGTGGGGTTAGAAACGCTTTTCAGGCTCAGTACTGGGCTCAAAAGATGCAGCCCTGATGTCTCTCATGATAGCAGGTGGTTAAGTAGAAATTCGCTGCTCGGCTGACCCAGCAGGAGCAAACGTATGCCAAAAATGTTGCAGAACCAGCTTTTCAGTGAAGAGCAGCCAGGCACATTTTAGCAAGTTTCACTTGTAAGTGGGGTTGGAAACACTTTTCAGGCTCAGTACTGGGCTCAAAAGATGCAGCCCTGATGTCTCTCATGATAGCAGGTGGTTAAGTAGAAATTTGCTGCTCGGCTGACCCAGCAGGAGCAAACGTATGCTAAAAATGTATGCAGAACCAAGCTTTTCAGTAAAGAGCAGAGAGGCACAATTTAGCAAGTTTCACTTGTAAGTGGGGTTGGAAACGCTTTTCAGGCTCAGTACTGGGCTCAAAAGATGCAGCCCTGATGTCTCTCATGATAGCACGTGGTTAAGTAGAAATTCGCTGCTCGGCTGACCCAGCAGGAGCAAACGTATGCCAAAAATGTACGCAGAACCAGCTTTTCAGTGAAGAGCAGCCAGGCACATTTTAGCAAGTTTCACTTGTAAGTTGGGTTGGAAACGCTTTTCAGGCTCAGTACTGGGCTCAAAACATGCAGCCCTGATGTCTCTCATGATAGCAGGTGGTTAATTAGAAATTCGCTGCTCGGCTGACCCAGCAGGAGCAAACGTATGCCAAAAATGTATGCAGAACCTAGCTTTTCAGTGAAGATCAGGAGAGGCACATTTTAGCAAGTTTCACTTGTAAGTGGGGTTGGAACGCTTTTCAGGCTCAGTACTGGGCTCAAAAGATGCAGCCCTGATGTCTCTCGTGATAGCAGGTGGTTAATTTAGAAATTTGCTGCTCGACTGACCCAGCAGGAGCAAACGTATGCTGCAAATGTATGCAGAACCAAGCTTTTCAGTAAAGAGCAGAGAGGCACATTTTAGCAAGTTTCACTTGTAAGTGGGGTTGGAAACGCTTTTCAGGCTCAGTACTGGGCTCAAAAGATGCAGCCCTGATGTCTCTCATGATAGCAGGTGTTTAAGTAGAAATTTGCTGCTCGGCTGACCCAGCAGGAGCAAACGTATGCTAAAAATGTATGCAGAACCAAGCTTTTCAGTAAAAAGCAGAGAGGCACATTTTAGCAAGTTTCACTTGTAAGTGGGGTTGGAAACGCTTTTCAGGCTCAGTACTACGCTCAAAAGATGCAGCCCTGATGTCTCTCATGATAGCAGGTGGTTAAGTAGAAATTCGCTGCTCAGCTGACCCAGCAGGAGCAAACGTATGCCAAAAATGTATGCAAAACCAGCTTTTCAGTGAAGAGCAGCCAGCCACATTTTAGCAAGTTTCACTTGTAAGTGGGGTTGGAAATGCTTTTCAGGCTCAAGTACTTGGCTCAAAAGATGCAGCCCTGATGTCTCTCATGATAGCAGGTGGTTAAGTAGAAATTTGCTGCTCGACTGACCCAGCAGGAGCAAACGTATGCTAAAAATGTATGCAGAAACAAGCTTTTCAGTAAAGAGCAGAGAGGCACATTTTAGCAAGTTTCACTTGTAAGTGGGGTTAGAAACGCTTTTCAGGCTCAGTACTGGGCTCAAAAGATGCAGCCCTGATGTCTCTCATGATAGCAGGTGGTTAAGTAGAAATTCGCTGCTCGGCTGACCCAGCAGGAGCAAACGTATGCCAAAAATGTTGCAGAACCAGCTTTTCAGTGAAGAGCAGCCAGGCACATTTAAGCAAGTTTCACTTGTAAGTGGGGTTGGAAACACTTTTCAGGCTCAATACTGGGCTCAAAAGATGCAGCCCTGATGTCTCTCATGATAGCAGGTGGTTAAGTAGAAATTTGCTGCTCGGCTGACCCAGCAGGAGCAAACGTATGCTAAAAATGTATGCAGAACCAAGCTTTTCAGTAAAGAGCAGAGAGGCACAATTTAGCAAGTTTCACTTGTAAGTGGGGTTGGAAACGCTTTTCAGGCTCAGTACTGGGCTCAAAAGATGCAGCCCTGATGTCTCTCATGATAGCAGGTGGTTAAGTAGAAATTCGCTGCTCGGTTGACCCAGCAGGAGCAAACGTATGCCAAAAATGTACGCAGAACCACCTTTTCAGTGAAGAGCAGCCAGGCACATTTTAGCAAGTTTCACTTGTAAGTTGGGTTGGAAACGCTTTTCAGGCTCAGTACTGGGCTCAAAACATGCAGCCCTGATGTCTCTCATGATAGCAGGTGGTTAATTAGAAATTCGCTGCTCGGCTGACCCAGCAGGAGCAAACGTATGCCAAAAATGTATGCAGAACCTAGCTTTTCAGTGAAGATCAGGAGAGGCACATTTTAGCAAGTTTCACTTGTAAGTGGGGTTGGAACGCTTTTCAGGCTCAGTACTGGGCTCAAAAGATGCAGCCCTGATGTCTCTCGTGATAGCAGGTGGTTAAGTAGAAATTTGCTGCTCGACTGACCCAGCAGGAGCAAACGTATGCTACAAATGTATGCAGAACAAAGCTTTTCAGTAAAGAGCAGAGAGGCACATTTTAGCAAGTTTCACTTGTAAGTGGGGTTGGAAACGCTTTTCAGGCTCAGTACTGGGCTCAAAAGATGCAGCCCTGATGTCTCTCATGATAGCAGGTGGTTAAGTAGAAATTTGCTGCTCGGCTGACCCAGCAGGAGCAAACGTATGCTAAAAATGTATGCAGAACCAAGCTTTTCAGTAAAGAGCAGAGAGGCACATTTTAGCAAGTTTCACTTGTAAGTGGGGTTGGAAATGCTTTTCAGGCTCAGTACTGGGCTCAAAAGATGAAACCCTGATGTCTCTCATGATAGCAGGTGGTTAAGTAGAAATTCGCTGCTCGGCTGACCCAGCAGGAGCAAACGTAAGCCAAAAATTGTGCAGAACCAGCTTTTCAGTGAAGAGCAGCCAGGCACATTTTAGCAAGTTTCACTTGTAAGTGAGGTTGGAAATGCTTTTCAGGCTCAGTACTGGGCTCAAAAGATGAAACCCTGATGTCTCTCATGATAGCAGGTGGTTAAGTAGAAATTTTCTGCTCGGCTGACCCAGCAGGAGCAAACCTATGCCAAAAATTTATGCAGAAACAAGCTTTTCAGTGAAGAGCAGCCAGGCACATTTGAGCAAGTTTCACTTGTAAGTGGGGTTGGAAATGCTTTTCAGGCTCAGTACTGGGCTCAAGAGATGCAGCCCTGATGTCTCTCATGATAGCAGGTGGTTAAGTAGAAATTCGCTGCTCGGCTGACCCAGCAGGAGCAAACGTATGCCAAAAATGTACGCAGAATGAGCTTTTCAGTGAAGAGCAGAGAGGCACATTTTAGCAAGTTTCACTTGTAAGTTGGGTTGGAAACGCTTTTCAGGCTCAGTACTGGGCTCAAAACATGCAGCCCTGATGTCTCTCATTATAGCAGGTGGTTAAGTAGAAATTTACTGCTCGGCTGACCCAGCAGGAGCAAACGTATGCTAAAAATGTTGCAGAACCAAGCTTTTCAGTGAAGAGCAGAGAGGCACATTTTAGCAAGTTTCACTTGTAAGTGGGGTTGGAAATGCTTTTCAGGCTCAGTACTGGGCTCAAGAGATGCAGCCCTGATGTCTCTCATGATAGCAGGTGGGTAAGTAGAAATTCGCTGCTCAGCTGACCCAGCAGGAGCAAACGTATGCCAAAAATGTATGCAAAACCAGCTTTTCAGTGAAGAGCAGCCAGGCACATTTTAGCAAGTTTCACTTGTAAGTGGGGTTGGAAATGCTTTTCAGGCTCAGTACTGGCCTCAAAAGATGCAGCCCTGATGTCTCTCATGATAGCAGGTGGTTAAGTAGAAATTTGCTTCTCGGCTGACCCAGCAGGAGCAAACGTATGCTAAAAATGTATGCAGAACCAAGCTTTTCAGTAAAGAGCAGAGAGGCACAATTTAACAAGTTTCACTTGTAAGTGGGGTTGGAAACGCTTTTCAGGCTCAGTACTGGGCTCAAAAGATGCAGCCCTGATGTCTCTCATGATAGCAGGTGGTTAAGTAGAAATTCGCTGCTCGGCTGACCCAGCAGGAGCAAACGTATGCCAAAAATGTACGCAGAACCAGCTTTTCAGTGAAGAGCAGCCAGGCACATTTTAGCAAGTTTCACTTGTAAGTTGGGTTGGAAACGCTTTTCAGGCTCAGTACTGGGCTCAAAACATGCAGCCCTGATGTCTCTCATGATAGCAGGTGGTTAATTAGAAATTCGGTGCTCGGCTGACCCAGCAGGAGCAAACGTATGCCAAAAATGTATGCAGAACCTAGCTTTTCAGTGAAGATCAGGAGAGGCACATTTTAGCAAGTTTCACTTGTAAGTGGGGTTGGAACGCTTTTCAGGCTCAGTACTGGGCTCAAAAGATGCAGCCCTGATGTCTCTCATGATAGCAGGTGGTTAAGTAGAAATTCGCTGCTCGGCTGACCCAGCAGGAGCAAACGTATGCCAAAAATGTACGCAGAATGAGCTTTTCAGTGAAGAGCAGAGAGGCACATTTTAGCAAGTTTCACTTGTAAGTTGGGTTGGAAACGCTTTTCAGGCTCAGTACTGGGCTCAAAACATGCAGCCCTGATGTCTCTCATTATAGCAGGTGGTTAAGTAGAAATGTACTGCTCGGCTGACCCAGCAGGAGCAAACGTATGCTAAAAATGTTGCAGAACCAAGCTTTTCAGTGAAGAGCAGAGAGGCACATTTTAGCAAGTTTCACTTGTAAGTGGGGTTGGAAATGCTTTTCAGGCTCAGTACTGGGCTCAAGAGATGCAGCCCTGATGTCTCTCATGATAGCAGGTGGGTAAGTAGAAATTCGCTGCTCAGCTGACCCAGCAGGAGCAAACGTATGCCAAAAATGTATGCAAAACCAGCTTTTCAGTGAAGAGCAGCCAGGCACATTTTAGCAAGTTTCACTTGTAAGTGGGGTTGGAAATGCTTTTCATGCTCAGTACTGGGCTCAAAAGATGCAGCCCTGATGTCTCTCATGATAGCAGGTGGTTAAGTAGAAATTTGCTTCTCGGCTGACCCAGCAGGAGCAAACGTATGCTAAAAATGTATGCAGAACCAAGCTTTTCAGTAAAGAGCAGAGAGGCACAATTTAACAAGTTTCACTTGTAAGTGGGGTTGGAAACGCTTTTCAGGCTCAGTACTGGGCTCAAAAGATGCAGCCCTGATGTCTCTCATGATAGCAGGTGGTTAAGTAGAAATTCGCTGCTCGGCTGACCCAGCAGGAGCAAACGTATGCCAAAAATGTACGCAGAACCAGCTTTTCAATGAAGAGCAGCCAGGCACATTTTAGCAAGTTTCACTTGTAAGTTGGGTTGGAAACGCTTTTCAGGCTCAGTACTGGGCTCAAAAGATGCAGCCCTGATGTCTCTCATGATAGCAGGTGGTTAAGTAGAAATTTGCTGCTCGACTGACCCAGCAGGAGCAAACGTATGCTAAAAATGTATGCAGAAACAAGCTTTTCAGTAAAGAGCAGAGAGGCACATTTTAGCAAGTTTCACTTGTAAGTGGGGTTAGAAACGCTTTTCAGGCTCAGTACTGGGCTCAAAAGATGCAGCCCTGATGTCTCTCATGATAGCAGGTGGTTAAGTAGAAATTCGCTGCTCGGCTGACCCAGCAGGAGCAAACGTATGCCAAAAATGTTGCAGAACCAGCTTTTCAGTGAAGAGCAGCCAGGCACATTTTAGCAAGTTTCACTTGTAAGTGGGGTTGGAAACACTTTTCAGGCTCAGTACTGGGCTCAAAAGATGCAGCCCTGATGTCTCTCATGATAGCAGGTGGTTAAGTAGAAATTTGCTGCTCGGCTGACCCAGCAGGAGCAAACGTATGCTAAAAATGTATGCAGAACCAAGCTTTTCAGTAAAGAGCAGAGAGGCACAATTTAGCAAGTTTCACTTGTAAGTGGGGTTGGAAACGCTTTTCAGGCTCAGTACTGGGCTCAAAAGATGCAGCCCTGATGTCTCTCATGATAGCACGTGGTTAAGTAGAAATTCGCTGCTCGGCTGACCCAGCAGGAGCAAACGTATGCCAAAAATGTACGCAGAACCAGCTTTTCAGTGAAGAGCAGCCAGGCACATTTTAGCAAGTTTCACTTGTAAGTTGGGTTGGAAACGCTTTTCAGGCTCAGTACTGGGCTCAAAACATGCAGCCCTGATGTCTCTCATGATAGCAGGTGGTTAATTAGAAATTCGCTGCTCGGCTGACCCAGCAGGAGCAAACGTATGCCAAAAATGTATGCAGAACCTAGCTTTTCAGTGAAGATCAGGAGAGGCACATTTTAGCAAGTTTCACTTGTAAGTGGGGTTGGAACGCTTTTCAGGCTCAGTACTGGGCTCAAAAGATGCAGCCCTGATGTCTCTCGTGATAGCAGGTGGTTAATTTAGAAATTTGCTGCTCGACTGACCCAGCAGGAGCAAACGTATGCTGCAAATGTATGCAGAACCAAGCTTTTCAGTAAAGAGCAGAGAGGCACATTTTAGCAAGTTTCACTTGTAAGTGGGGTTGGAAACGCTTTTCAGGCTCAGTACTGGGCTCAAAAGATGCAGCCCTGATGTCTCTCATGATAGCAGGTGTTTAAGTAGAAATTTGCTGCTCGGCTGACCCAGCAGGAGCAAACGTATGCTAAAAATGTATGCAGAACCAAGCTTTTCAGTAAAGAGCAGAGAGGCACATTTTAGCAAGTTTCACTTGTAAGTGGGGTTGGAAACGCTTTTCAGGCTCAGTACTACGCTCAAAAGATGCAGCCCTGATGTCTCTCATGATAGCAGGTGGTTAAGTAGAAATTCGCTGCTCAGCTGACCCAGCAGGAGCAAACGTATGCCAAAAATGTATGCAAAACCAGCTTTTCAGTGAAGAGCAGCCAGCCACATTTTAGCAAGTTTCACTTGTAAGTGGGGTTGGAAATGCTTTTCAGGCTCAAGTACTTGGCTCAAAAGATGCAGCCCTGATGTCTCTCATGATAGCAGGTGGTTAAGTAGAAATTTGCTGCTCGACTGACCCAGCAGGAGCAAACGTATGCTAAAAATGTATGCAGAAACAAGCTTTTCAGTAAAGAGCAGAGAGGCACATTTTAGCAAGTTTCACTTGTAAGTGGGGTTAGAAACGCTTTTCAGGCTCAGTACTGGGCTCAAAAGATGCAGCCCTGATGTCTCTCATGATAGCAGGTGGTTAAGTAGAAATTCGCTGCTCGGCTGACCCAGCAGGAGCAAACGTATGCCAAAAATGTTGCAGAACCAGCTTTTCAGTGAAGAGCAGCCAGGCACATTTAAGCAAGTTTCACTTGTAAGTGGGGTTGGAAACACTTTTCAGGCTCAATACTGGGCTCAAAAGATGCAGCCCTGATGTCTCTCATGATAGCAGGTGGTTAAGTAGAAATTTGCTGCTCGGCTGACCCAGCAGGAGCAAACGTATGCTAAAAATGTATGCAGAACCAAGCTTTTCAGTAAAGAGCAGAGAGGCACAATTTAGCAAGTTTCACTTGTAAGTGGGGTTGGAAACGCTTTTCAGGCTCAGTACTGGGCTCAAAAGATGCAGCCCTGATGTCTCTCATGATAGCAGGTGGTTAAGTAGAAATTCGCTGCTCGGTTGACCCAGCAGGAGCAAACGTATGCCAAAAATGTAAGCAGAACCACCTTTTCAGTGAAGAGCAGCCAGGCACATTTTAGCAAGTTTCACTTGTAAGTTGGGTTGGAAACGCTTTTCAGGCTCAGTACTGGGCTCAAAACATGCAGCCCTGATGTCTCTCATGATAGCAGGTGGTTAATTAGAAATTCGCTGCTCGGCTGACCCAGCAGGAGCAAACGTATGCCAAAAATGTATGCAGAACCTAGCTTTTCAGTGAAGATCAGGAGAGGCACATTTTAGCAAGTTTCACTTGTAAGTGGGGTTGGAACGCTTTTCAGGCTCAGTACTGGGCTCAAAAGATGCAGCCCTGATGTCTCTCGTGATAGCAGGTGGTTAAGTAGAAATTTGCTGCTCGACTGACCCAGCAGGAGCAAACGTATGCTACAAATGTATGCAGAACCAAGCTTTTCAGTAAAGAGCAGAGAGGCACATTTTAGCAAGTTTCACTTGTAAGTGGGGTTGGAAACGCTTTTCAGGCTCAGTACTGGGCTCAAAAGATGCAGCCCTGATGTCTCTCATGATAGCAGGTGGTTAAGTAGAAATTTGCTGCTCGGCTGACCCAGCAGGAGCAAACGTATGCTAAAAATGTATGCAGAACCAAGCTTTTCAGTAAAGAGCAGAGAGGCACATTTTAGCAAGTTTCACTTGTAAGTGGGGTTGGAAATGCTTTTCAGGCTCAGTACTGGGCTCAAAAGATGAAACCCTGATGTCTCTCATGATAGCAGGTGGTTAAGTAGAAATTCGCTGCTCGGCTGACCCAGCAGGAGCAAACGTAAGCCAAAAATTTTGCAGAACCAGCTTTTCAGTGAAGAGCAGCCAGGCACATTTTAGCAAGTTTCACTTGTAAGTGAGGTTGGAAATGCTTTTCAGGCTCAGTACTGGGCTCAAAAGATGAAACCCTGATGTCTCTCATGATAGCAGGTGGTTAAGTAGAAATTTTCTGCTCGGCTGACCCAGCAGGAGCAAACCTATGCCAAAAATTTATGCAGAAACAAGCTTTTCAGTGAAGAGCAGCCAGGCACATTTGAGCAAGTTTCACTTGTAAGTGGGGTTGGAAATGCTTTTCAGGCTCAGTACTGGGCTCAAGAGATGCAGCCCTGATGTCTCTCATGATAGCAGGTGGTTAAGTAGAAATTCGCTGCTCGGCTGACCCAGCAGGAGCAAACGTATGCCAAAAATGTACGCAGAATGAGCTTTTCAGTGAAGAGCAGAGAGGCACATTTTAGCAAGTTTCACTTGTAAGTTGGGTTGGAAACGCTTTTCAGGCTCAGTACTGGGCTCAAAACATGCAGCCCTGATGTCTCTCATTATAGCAGGTGGTTAAGTAGAAATTTACTGCTCGGCTGACCCAGCAGGAGCAAACGTATGCTAAAAATGTTGCAGAACCAAGCTTTTCAGTGAAGAGCAGAGAGGCACATTTTAGCAAGTTTCACTTGTAAGTGGGGTTGGAAATGCTTTTCAGGCTCAGTACTGGGCTCAAGAGATGCAGCCCTGATGTCTCTCATGATAGCAGGTGGGTAAGTAGAAATTCGCTGCTCAGCTGACCCAGCAGGAGCAAACGTATGCCAAAAATGTATGCAAAACCAGCTTTTCAGTGAAGAGCAGCCAGGCACATTTTAGCAAGTTTCACTTGTAAGTGGGGTTGGAAATGCTTTTCAGGCTCAGTACTGGCCTCAAAAGATGCAGCCCTGATGTCTCTCATGATAGCAGGTGGTTAAGTAGAAATTTGCTTCTCGGCTGACCCAGCAGGAGCAAACGTATGCTAAAAATGTATGCAGAACCAAGCTTTTCAGTAAAGAGCAGAGAGGCACAATTTAACAAGTTTCACTTGTAAGTGGGGTTGGAAACGCTTTTCAGGCTCAGTACTGGGCTCAAAAGATGCAGCCCTGATGTCTCTCATGATAGCAGGTGGTTAAGTAGAAATTCGCTGCTCGGCTGACCCAGCAGGAGCAAACGTATGCCAAAAATGTACGCAGAACCAGCTTTTCAGTGAAGAGCAGCCAGGCACATTTTAGCAAGTTTCACTTGTAAGTTGGGTTGGAAACGCTTTTCAGGCTCAGTACTGGGCTCAAAACATGCAGCCCTGATGTCTCTCATGATAGCAGGTGGTTAATTAGAAATTCGGTGCTCGGCTGACCCAGCAGGAGCAAACGTATGCCAAAAATGTATGCAGAACCTAGCTTTTCAGTGAAGATCAGGAGAGGCACATTTTAGCAAGTTTCACTTGTAAGTGGGGTTGGAACGCTTTTCAGGCTCAGTACTGGGCTCAAAAGATGCAGCCCTGATGTCTCTCATGATAGCAGGTGGTTAAGTAGAAATTCGCTGCTCGGCTGACCCAGCAGGAGCAAACGTATGCCAAAAATGTACGCAGAATGAGCTTTTCAGTGAAGAGCAGAGAGGCACATTTTAGCAAGTTTCACTTGTAAGTTGGGTTGGAAACGCTTTTCAGGCTCAGTACTGGGCTCAAAACATGCAGCCCTGATGTCTCTCATTATAGCAGGTGGTTAAGTAGAAATGTACTGCTCGGCTGACCCAGCAGGAGCAAACGTATGCTAAAAATGTTGCAGAACCAAGCTTTTCAGTGAAGAGCAGAGAGGCACATTTTAGCAAGTTTCACTTGTAAGTGGGGTTGGAAATGCTTTTCAGGCTCAGTACTGGGCTCAAGAGATGCAGCCCTGATGTCTCTCATGATAGCAGGTGGGTAAGTAGAAATTCGCTGCTCAGCTGACCCAGCAGGAGCAAACGTATGCCAAAAATGTATGCAAAACCAGCTTTTCAGTGAAGAGCAGCCAGGCACATTTTAGCAAGTTTCACTTGTAAGTGGGGTTGGAAATGCTTTTCATGCTCAGTACTGGGCTCAAAAGATGCAGCCCTGATGTCTCTCATGATAGCAGGTGGTTAAGTAGAAATTTGCTTCTCGGCTGACCCAGCAGGAGCAAACGTATGCTAAAAATGTATGCAGAACCAAGCTTTTCAGTAAAGAGCAGAGAGGCACAATTTAACAAGTTTCACTTGTAAGTGGGGTTGGAAACGCTTTTCAGGCTCAGTACTGGGCTCAAAAGATGCAGCCCTGATGTCTCTCATGATAGCAGGTGGTTAAGTAGAAATTCGCTGCTCGGCTGACCCAGCAGGAGCAAACGTATGCCAAAAATGTACGCAGAACCAGCTTTTCAATGAAGAGCAGCCAGGCACATTTTAGCAAGTTTCACTTGTAAGTTGGGTTGGAAACGCTTTTCAGGCTCAGTACTGGGCTCAAAACATGCAGCCCTGATGTCTCTCATGATAGCAGGTGGTTAATTAGAAATTCGCTGCTCGGCTGACCCAGCAGGAGCAAACGTATGCCAAAAATGTATGCAGAACCTAGCTTTTCAGTGAAGATCAGGAGAGGCACATTTTAGCAAGTTTCACTTGTAAGTGGGGTTGGAACGCTTTTCAGGCTCAGTACTGGGCTCAAAAGATGCAGCCCTGATGTCTCTCATGATAGCAGGTGGTTAAGTAGAAATTCGCTGCTCGGCTGACCCAGCAGGAGCAAACGTATGCCAAAAATGTACGCAGAATGAGCTTTTCAGTGAAGAGCAGAGAGGCACATTTTAGCAAGTTTCACTTGTAAGTTGGGTTGGAAACGCTTTTCAGGCTCAGTACTGGGCTCAAAACATGCAGCCCTGATGTCTCTCATTATAGCAGGTGGTTAAGTAGAAATTTACTGCTCGGCTGACCCAGCAGGAGCAAACGTATGCTAAAAATTTTGCAGAACCAAGCTTTTCAGTGAAGAGCAGAGAGGCACATTTTAGCAAGTTTCACTTGTAAGTGGGGTTGGAAATGCTTTTCAGGCTCAGTACTGGGCTCAAGAGATGCAGCCCTGATGTCTCTCATGATAGCAGGTGGGTAAGTAGAAATTCGCTGCTCAGCTGACCCAGCAGGAGCAAACGTATGCCAAAAATGTATGCAAAACCAGCTTTTCAGTGAAGAGCAGCCAGGCACATTTTAGCAAGTTTCACTTGTAAGTGGGGTTGGAAATGCTTTTCAGGCTCAGTACTGGCCTCAAAAGATGCAGCCCTGATGTCTCTCATGATAGCAGGTGGTTAAGTAGAAATTTGCTTCTCGGCTGACCCAGCAGGAGCAAACGTATGCTAAAAATGTATGCAGAACCAAGCTTTTCAGTAAAGAGCAGAGAGGCACAATTTAACAAGTTTCACTTGTAAGTGGGGTTGGAAACGCTTTTCAGGCTCAGTACTGGGCTCAAAAGATGCAGCCCTGATGTCTCTCATGATAGCAGGTGGTTAAGTAGAAATTCGCTGCTCGGCTGACCCAGCAGGAGCAAACGTATGCCAAAAATGTACGCAGAACCAGCTTTTCAGTGAAGAGCAGCCAGGCACATTTTAGCAAGTTTCACTTGTAAGTTGGGTTGGAAACGCTTTTCAGGCTCAGTACTGGGCTCAAAACATGCAGCCCTGATGTCTCTCATGATAGCAGGTGGTTAATTAGAAATTCGCTGCTCGGCTGACCCAGCAGGAGCAAACGTATGCCAAAAATGTATGCAGAACCTAGCTTTTCAGTGAAGATCAGGAGAGGCACATTTTAGCAAGTTTCACTTGTAAGTGGGGTTGGAACGCTTTTCAGGCTCAGTACTGGGCTCAAAAGATGCAGCCCTGATGTCTCTCGTGATAGCAGGTGGTTAAGTAGAAATTCGCTGCTCGGCTGACCCAGCAGGAGCAAACGTATGCTAAAAATGTATGCAAAACCAAGCTTTTCAGTAAAGAGCAGAGAGGCACATTTTAGCAAGTTTCACTTGTAAGTGGGCTTGGAAATGCTTTTCAGGCTCAGTACTGGGCTCAAAAGATGCAGCCCTGATGTCTCTCATTATAGCAGGTGGTTAAGTAGAAATTCGCTGCTCGGCTGACCCAGCAGGAGCAAACGCATGCCAAAAATGTACGCAGAATGAGCTTTTCAGTGAAGAGCAGAGAGGCACATTTTAGCAAGTTTCACTTGTAAGTTGGGTTGTAAACGCTTTTCAGGCTCAGTACTGGGCTCAAAACATGCAGCCCTGATGTCTCTCTTGATAGCAGGTGGTTAATTAGAAATTCGCTGCTCGGCTGACCCAGCAGGAGCAAACGTATGCTAAAAATGTATGCAAAACCAAGCTTTTCAGTGAAGAGCAGCCAGGCACATTTCAGCAAGTCTCACTTGTAAGTGGGGTTGGAAATGCTTTTCAGGCTCAGTACTGGGCTCAAAAGATGCAGCCCTGATGTCTCTCATGATAGCACGTGGTTAAGTAGAAATTTTCTGCTCGGCTGACCCAGCAGGAGCAAACCTATGCCAAAAATGTATGCAGAAACAAGCTTTTCAGTGAAGAGCAGCCAGGCACATTTCAGCAAGTCTCACTTGTAAGTGGGGTTGGAAATGCTTTTCAGGCTCAGTACTGGGCTCAAAACATGCAGCCCTGATGTCTCTCATGATAGCAGGTGGTTAATTAGAAATTCGCTGCTCGGCTGACCCAGCAGGAGCAAACGTATGCTAAAAATGTATGCAAAACCAAGCTTTTCAGTGAAGAGCAGCCAGGCACATTTTAGCAAGTTTCACTTGTAAGTGGGGTTGGAAATGCTTTTCAGGCTCAGTACTGGGCTCAAAAGATGCAGCCCTGATGTCTCTCATGATAGCAGGTGGTTAAGTAGAAATTCGCTGCTCGGCTCACCCAGCAGGAGCAACCGTATGCCAAAAATGTACGCAGAATGAGCTTTTCAGTGAAGAGCAGAGAGGCACATTTTAGCAAGTTTCACTTGTAAGTTGGGTTCGAAACGCTTTTCAGGCTCAGTACTGGGCTCAAAACATGCAGCCCTGATGTCTCTCATGATAGCAGGTGGTTAATTAGAAATTCGCTGCTCGGCTGACCCAGCAGGAGCAAACGTATGCTAAAAATGTATGCAAAACCAAGCTTTTCAGTAAAGAGCAGAGAGGCACATTTTAGCAAGTTTCACTTGTAAGTGGGCTTGGAAATGCTTTTCAGGCTCAGTACTGGGCTCAAAAGATGCAGCCCTGATGTCTCTCATTATAGCAGGTGGTAAAGTAGAAATTCGCTGCTCGGCTGACCCAGCAGGAGCAAACGTATGCCAAAAATGTACGCAGAATGAGCTTTTCAGTGAAGAGCAGAGAGGCACATTTTAGCAAGTTTCACTTGTAAGTTGGGTTGGAAACGCTTTTCAGGCTCAGTACTGGGCTCAAAACATGCAGCCCTGATGTCTCTCATGATAGCAGGTGGTTAAGTAGAAATTTTCTGCTCGGCTGACCCAGCAGGAGCAAACCTATGCCAAAAATGTATGCAGAAACAAGCTTTTCAGTGAAGAGCAGCCAGGCACATTTCAGCAAGTCTCACTTGTAAGTGGGGTTGGAAATGCTTTTCAGGCTCAGTACTTGGCTCAAGAGATGCAGCCCTGATGTCTCTCATGATAGCAGGTGGTTAAGTAGAAATTCGCTGCTCGGCTGACCCAGCAGGAGCAAACGTATGCTAAAAATGTATGCAAAACCAAGCTTTTCAGTAAAGAGCAGAGAGGCACATTTTAGCAAGTTTCACTTGTAAGTGGGCTTGAAAATGCTTTTCAGGCTCAGTACTGGGCTCAAAAGATGCAGCCCTGATGTCTCTCATTATAGCAGGTGGTTAAGTAGAAATTCGCTGCTCGGCTGACCCAGCAGGAGCAAACGCATGCCAAAAATGTACGCAGAATGAGCTTTTCAGTGAAGAGCAGAGAGGCACATTTTAGCAAGTTTCACTTGTAAGTTGGGTTGTAAACGCTTTTCAGGCTCAGTACTGGGCTCAAAACATGCAGCCCTGATGTCTCTCTTGATAGCAGGTGGTTAATTAGAAATTCGCTGCTCGGCTGACCCAGCAGGAGCAAACGTATGCTAAAAATGTTGCAGAACCAGCTTTTCAGTGAAGAGCAGCCAGGCACATTTTAGCAAGTTTCACTTGTAAGTGGGGTTGGAAATACTTTTCAGGCTCAGTACTGGGCTCAAAATATGCAGCCCTGATGTCTCTCATGATAGCAGGTGGTTAAGTAAAAATTCGCTGCTCGGCTGACCCAGCAGGAGCAAACGTATGCTAAAAATGTATGCAAAACCAAGCTTTTCAGTGAAGAGCAGCCAGGCACATTTTAGCAAGTTTCACTTGTAAGTGGGGTTGGAAATGCTTTTCAGGCTCAGTACTGGGCTCAAAAGATGCAGCCCTGGTGTCTCTCATGATAGCAGGTGGTTAATTAGAAATTCGCTGCTCGGCTGACCCAGCAGGAGCAAACGTATGCTAAAAATGTTGCAGAACCAGCTTTTCAGTGAAGAGCAGCCAGGCACATTTTAGCAAGTTTCACTTGTAAGTGGGGTTGGAAATACTTTTCAGGCTCAGTACTGGGCTCAAAATATGCAGCCCTGATGTCTCTCATGATAGCAGGTGGTTAAGTAGAAATTCGCTGCTCGGCTGACCCAGCAGGAGCAAACGTATGCTAAAAATGTATGCAAAACCAAGCTTTTCAGTGAAGAGCAGCCAGGCACATTTTAGCAAGTTTCACTTGTAAGTGGGGTTGGAAATGCTTTTCAGGCTCAGTACTGGGCTCAAAAGATGCAGCCCTGATGTCTCTCATGATAGCAGGTGGTTAAGTAGAAATTCGCTGCTCGGCTGACCCAGCAGGAGCAAACGTATGCTAAAAATGTATGCAAAACCAAGCTTTTCAGTGAAGAGCAGCCAGGCACATTTTAGCAAGTTTCACTTGTAAGTTGGGTTGGAAACGCTTTTCAGGCTCAGTACTGGGCTCAAAACATGCAGCCCTGATGTCTCTCATGATAGCAGGTGGTTAAGTAGAAATTTTCTGCTCGGCTGACCCAGCAGGAGCAAACCTATGCCAAAAATGTATGCAGAAACAAGCTTTTCAGTGAAGAGCAGCCAGGCACATTTCAGCAAGTCTCACTTGTAAGTGGGGTTGGAAATGCTTTTCAGGCTCAGTACTTGGCTCAAGAGATGCAGCCCTGATGTCTCTCATGATAGCAGGTGGTTAAGTAGAAATTCGCTGCTCGGCTGACCCAGCAGGAGCAAACGTATGCTAAAAATGTATGCAAAACCAAGCTTTTCAGTAAAGAGCAGAGAGGCACATTTTAGCAAGTTTCACTTGTAAGTGGGCTTGGAAATGCTTTTCAGGCTCAGTACTGGGCTCAAAAGATGCAGCCCTGATGTCTCTCATTATAGCAGGTGGTTAAGTAGAAATTCGCTGCTCGGCTGACCCAGCAGGAGCAAACGCATGCCAAAAATGTACGCAGAATGAGCTTTTCAGTGAAGAGCAGAGAGGCACATTTTAGCAAGTTTCACTTGTAAGTTGGGTTGTAAACGCTTTTCAGGCTCAGTACTGGGCTCAAAACATGCAGTCCTGATGTCTCTCTTGATAGCAGGTGGTTAATTAGAAATTCGCTGCTCGGCTGACCCAGCAGGAGCAAACGTATGCTAAAAATTTATGCAAAACCAAGCTTTTCAGTGAAGAGCAGCCAGGCACATTTCAGCAAGTCTCACTTGTAAGTGGGGTTGGAAATGCTTTTCAGGCTCAGTACTGGGCTCAAAAGATGCAGCCCTGATGTCTCTCATGATAGCACGTGGTTAAGTAGAAATTTTCTGCTCGGCTGACCCAGCAGGAGCAAACCTATGCCAAAAATGTATGCAGAAACAAGCTTTTCAGTGAAGAGCAGCCAGGCACATTTCAGCAAGTCTCACTTGTAAGTGGGGTTGGAAATGCTTTTCAGGCTCAGTACTGGGCTCAAAACATGCAGCCCTAATGTCTCTCATGATAGCAGGTGGTTAATTAGAAATTCGCTGCTCGGCTGACCCAGCAGGAGCAAACGTATGCTAAAAATGTATGCAAAACCAAGCTTTTCAGTGAAGAGCAGCCAGGCACATTTTAGCAAGTTTCACTTGTAAGTGGGGTTGGAAATGCTTTTCAGGCTCAGTACTGGGCTCAAAAGATGCAGCCCTGATGTCTCTCATGATAGCAGGTGGTTAAGTAGAAATTCGCTGCTCGGCTCACCCAGCAGGAGCAACCGTATGCCAAAAATGTACGCAGAATGAGCTTTTCAGTGAAGAGCAGAGAGGCACATTTTAGCAAGTTTCACTTGTAAGTTGGGTTCGAAACGCTTTTCAGGCTCAGTACTGGGCTCAAAACATGCAGCCCTGATGTCTCTCATGATAGCAGGTGGTTAATTAGAAATTCGCTGCTCGGCTGACCCAGCAGGAGCAAACGTATGCTAAAAATGTATGCAAAACCAAGCTTTTCAGTAAAGAGCAGAGAGGCACATTTTAGCAAGTTTCACTTGTAAGTGGGCTTGGAAATGCTTTTCAGGCTCAGTACTGGGCTCAAAAGATGCAGCCCTGATGTCTCTCATTATAGCAGGTGGTAAAGTAGAAATTCGCTGCTCGGCTGACCCAGCAGGAGCAAACGTATGCCAAAAATGTACGCAGAATGAGCTTTTCAGTGAAGAGCAGAGAGGCACATTTTAGCAAGTTTCACTTGTAAGTTGGGTTGGAAACGCTTTTCAGGCTCAGTACTGGGCTCAAAACATGCAGCCCTGATGTCTCTCATGATAGCAGGTGGTTAAGTAGAAATTTTCTGCTCGGCTGACCCAGCAGGAGCAAACCTATGCCAAAAATGTATGCAGAAACAAGCTTTTCAGTGAAGAGCAGCCAGGCACATTTCAGCAAGTCTCACTTGTAAGTGGGGTTGGAAATGCTTTTCAGGCTCAGTACTTGGCTCAAGAGATGCAGCCCTGATGTCTCTCATGATAGCAGGTGGTTAAGTAGAAATTCGCTGCTCGGCTGACCCAGCAGGAGCAAACGTATGCTAAAAATGTATGCAAAACCAAGCTTTTCAGTAAAGAGCAGAGAGGCACATTTTAGCAAGTTTCACTTGTAAGTGGGCTTGAAAATGCTTTTCAGGCTCAGTACTGGGCTCAAAAGATGCAGCCCTGATGTCTCTCATTATAGCAGGTGGTTAAGTAGAAATTCGCTGCTCGGCTGACCCAGCAGGAGCAAACGCATGCCAAAAATGTACGCAGAATGAGCTTTTCAGTGAAGAGCAGAGAGGCACATTTTAGCAAGTTTCACTTGTTAGTTGGGTTGTAAACGCTTTTCAGGCTCAGTACTGGGCTCAAAACATGCAGCCCTGATGTCTCTCTTGATAGCAGGTGGTTAATTAGAAATTCGCTGCTCGGCTGACCCAGCAGGAGCAAACGTATGCTAAAAATGTTGCAGAACCAGCTTTTCAGTGAAGAGCAGCCAGGCACATTTTAGCAAGTTTCACTTGTAAGTGGGGTTGGAAATACTTTTCAGGCTCAGTACTGGGCTCAAAATATGCAGCCCTGATGTCTCTCATGATAGCAGGTGGTTAAGTAGAAATTCGCTGCTCGGCTGACCCAGCAGGAGCAAACGTATGCTAAAAATGTATGCAAAACCAAGCTTTTCAGTGAAGAGCAGCCAGGCACATTTTAGCAAGTTTCACTTGTAAGTGGGGTTGGAAATGCTTTTCAGGCTCAGTACTGGGCTCAAAAGATGCAGCCCTGATGTCTCTCATGATAGCAGGTGGTTAAGTAGAAATTCGCTGCTCGGCTGACCCATTAGGAGCAAACGTATGCCAAAAATGTATGCAGAACCAAGCTTTTCAGTGAAGAGCAGAGAGGCACATTTTAGCAAGTTTCACTTGTAAGTGGGGTTGGAAATGCTTTTCAGGCTCAGTACTGGGCTCAAAAGATGCAGCCCTGATGTCTCTCATGATAGCAGGTGGTTAAGTAGAAATTCGCTGCTCGGCTGACCCATTAGGAGCAAACGTATGCCAAAAATGTATGCAGAACCAAGCTTTTCAGTGAAGAGCAGAGAGGCACATTTTAGCAAGTTTTACTTGTAAGTGGGGTTGGAACGCTTTTCAGGCTCAGTACTGGGCTCAAAAGATGCAGCCCTGATGTCTCTCATTATAGCAGGTGGTAAAGTAGAAATTCGCTGCTCGGCTGACCCAGCAGGAGCAAACGTATGCCAAAAATGTACGCAGAATGAGCTTTTCAGTGAAGAGCAGAGAGGCAAATTTTAGCAAGTTTCACTTGTAAGTTGGGTTGGAAACGCTTTTCTGGCTCAGTACTGGGCTCAAAAGATGCAACCCTGATGTCTCTCATGATAGCAGGTGGTTAAGTAGAAATTTTCTGCTCGGCTGACCCAGCAGGAGCAAACCTATTCCAAAAATGTATGCAGAAACAAGCTTTTCAGTGAAGAGCAGCCAGGCACATTTCAGCAAGTCTCACTTGTAAGTGGGGTTGGAAATGCTTTTCAGGCTCAGTACTGGGCTCAAAAGATGCAGCCCTGATGTCTCTCATGATAGCACGTGGTTAAGTAGAAATTTTCTGCTCGGCTGACCCAGCAGGAGCAAACCTATGCCAAAAATGTATGCAGAAACAAGCTTTTCAGTGAAGAGCAGCCAGGCACATTTCAGCAAGTCTCACTTGTAAGTGGGGTTGGAAATGCTTTTCAGGCTCAGTACTGGGTTCAAAACATGCAGCCCTGATGTCTCTCATGATAGCAGGTGGTTAATTAGAAATTCGCTGCTCGGCTGACCCAGCAGGAACAAACGTATGCTAAAAATGTATGCAAAACCAAGCTTTTCAGTGAAGAGCAGCCAGGCACATTTTAGCAAGTTTCACTTGTAAGTGGGGTTGGAAATGCTTTTCAGGCTCAGTACTGGGCTCAAAAGATGCAGCCCTGATGTCTCTCATGATAGCAGGTGGTTAAGTAGAAATTCGCTGCTCGGCTCACCCAGCAGGAGCAACCGTATGCCAAAAATGTACGCAGAATGAGCTTTTCAGTGAAGAGCAGAGAGGCACATTTTAGCAAGTTTCACTTGTAAGTTGGGTTCGAAACGCTTTTCAGGCTCAGTACTGGGCTCAAAACATGCAGCCCTGATGTCTCTCATGATAGCAGGTGGTTAATTAGAAATTCGCTGCTCGGCTGACCCAGCAGGAGCAAACGTATGCTAAAAATGTATGCAAAACCAAGCTTTTCAGTAAAGAGCAGAGAGGCACATTTTAGCAAGTTTCACTTGTAAGTGGGCTTGGAAATGCTTTTCAGGCTCAGTACTGGGCTCAAAAGATGCAGCCCTGATGTCTCTCATTATAGCAGGTGGTAAAGTAGAAATTCGCTGCTCGGCTGACCCAGCAGGAGCAAACGTATGCCAAAAATGTACGCAGAATGAGCTTTTCAGTGAAGAGCAGAGAGGCACATTTTAGGAAGTTTCACGTGTAAGTTGGGTTGGAAACGCTTTTCAGGCTCAGTACTGGGCTCAAAACATGCAGCCCTGATGTCTCTCATGATAGCAGGTGGTTAAGTAGAAATTTTCTGCTCGGCTGACCCAGCAGGAGCAAACCTATGCCAAAAATGTATGCAGAAACAAGCTTTTCAGTGAAGAGCAGCCAGGCACATTTCAGCAAGTCTCACTTGTAAGTGGGGTTGGAAATGCTTTTCAGGCTCAGTACTTGGCTCAAGAGATGCAGCCCTGATGTCTCTCATGATAGCAGGTGGTTAAGTAGAAATTCGCTGCTCGGCTGACCCAGCAGGAGCAAACGTATGCTAAAAATGTATGCAAAACCAAGCTTTTCAATAAAGAGCAGAGAGGCACATTTTAGCAAGTTTCACTTGTAAGTGGGCTTGGAAATGCTTTTCAGGCTCAGTACTGGGCTCAAAAGATGCAGCCCTGATGTCTCTCATTATAGCAGGTGGTTAAGTAGAAATTCGCTGCTCGGCTGACCCAGCAGGAGCAAACGCATGCCAAAAATGTACGCAGAATGAGCTTTTCAGTGAAGAGCAGAGAGGCACATTTTAGCAAGTTTCACTTGTAAGTTGGGTTGTAAACGCTTTTCAGGCTCAGTACTGGGCTCAAAACATGCAGCCCTGATGTCTCTCTTGATAGCAGGTGGTTAATTAGAAATTCGCTGCTCGGCTGACCCAGCAGGAGCAAACGTATGCTAAAAATGTTGCAGAACCAGCTTTTCAGTGAAGAGCAGCCAGGCATATTTTAGCAAGTTTCACTTGTAAGTGGGGTTGGAAATACTTTTCAGGCTCAGTACTGGGCTCAAAATATGCAGCCCTGATGTCTCTCATGATAGCAGGTGGTTAAGTAGAAATTCGCTGCTCGGCTGACCCAGCAGGAGCAAACGTATGCTAAAAATGTATGCAAAACCAAGCTTTTCAGTGAAGAGCAGCCAGGCACATTTTAGCAAGTTTCACTTGTAAGTGGGGTTGGAAATGCTTTTCAGGCTCAGTACTGGGCTCAAAAGATGCAGCCCTGATGTCTCTCATGATAGCAGGTGGTTAATTAGAAATTCGCTGCTCGGCTGACCCAGCAGGAGCAAACGTATGCTAAAAATGTTGCAGAACCAGCTTTTCAGTGAAGAGCAGCCAGGCACATTTTAGCAAGTTTCACTTGTAAGTGGGGTTGGAAATACTTTTCAGGCTCAGTACTGGGCTCAAAATATGCAGCCCTGATGTCTCTCATGATAGCAGGTGGTTAAGTAGAAATTCGCTGCTCGGCTGACCCAGCAGGAGCAAACGTATGCTAAAAATGTATGCAAAACCAAGCTTTTCAGTGAAGAGCAGCCAGGCACATTTTAGCAAGTTTCACTTGTAAGTGGGGTTGGAAATGCTTTTCAGGCTCAGTACTGGGCTCAAAAGATGCAGCCCTGATGTCTCTCATGATAGCAGGTGGTTAAGTAGAAATTCGCTGCTGGGCTGACCCATTAGGAGCAAACGTATGCCAAAAATGTATGCAGAACCAAGCTTTTCAGTGAAGAGCAGGGAGGCACATTTTAGCAAGTTTTACTTGTAAGTGGGGTTGGAACGCTTTTCAGGCTCAGTACTGGACTCAAAACATGCAGCCCTGATGTCTCTCATGATAGCAGGTGGTTAATTAGAAATTCGCTGCTCGGCTGACCCAGCGCAAACGTATGCCAAAAATGTATGCAGAACCAAGCTTTTCAGTGAAGAGCAGAGAGGCACATTTTAGCAAGTTTCACTTGTAAGTGGGGTTGGAAACGCTTTTCAGGCTCAGTACTGGGCTCAAAAGATGCAGCCCTGATGTCTCTCATGATAGCAGGTGGTTAATTAGAAATTCGCTACTCGGCTCACCCAGCAGGAGCAAACGTATGCTAAAAATGTTGCAGAACCAAGCTTTTCAGTAAAGAGCAGCCAGGCACATTTTAGCAAGTTTCACTTGTAAGTGGGGTTGGAAATACTTTTCAGGCTCAGTACTGGGCTCAAAAGATGCAGCCCTGATGTCTCTCATGATAGCAGGTGGTTAGGTAGAAATTCGCTCCTCGGCTGACCCAGCAGGAGCAAACGTATGCTAAAAATGTATGCAAAACCAAGCTTTTCAGTGAAGAGCAGCCAGGCACATTTTAGCAAGTTTCACTTGTAAGTGGGGTTGAAACACTTTTCAGGCTCAGTACTGGGCTCAAAACATGCAGCCCTGATGTCTCTCATGATAGCAGGTGGTTAATTAGAAATTCGCTGCTCGGCTGACCCAGCAGGAGCAAACGTATGCCAAAAATGTATGCAGAACCAAGCTTTTCAGTGAAGAGCAGAGAGGCACATTTTAGCAAGTTTCACTTGTAAGTGGGGTTGGAAACGCTTTTCAGGCTCAGTACTGGGCTCAAAAGATGCAGCCCTGATGTCTCTCATGATAGCAGGTGGTTAAGTAGAAATTCGCTGCTCGGCTGACCCAGCAGGAGCAAACGTATGCTAAAAATGTATGCAAAACCAAGCTTTTCAGTGAAGAGCAGCCAGGCACATTTTAGCAAGTTTCACTTGTAAGTGGGGTTGGAAATGCTTTTCAGGCTCAGTACTGGGCTCAAAAGATGCAGCCCTGATGTCTCTCATGATAGCAGGTGGTTAAGTAGAAATCGCTGCTCGGCTGACCCATTAGGAGCAAACGTATGCCAAAAATGTATGCAGAACCAAGCTTTTCAGTGAAGAGCAGAGAGGCACATTTTAGCAAGTTTTACTTGTAAGTGGGGTTGGAACGCTTTTCAGGCTCAGTACTGGGCTCAAAACATGCAGCCCTGATGTCTCTCATGATAGCAGGTGGTTAATTAGAAATTCGCTGCTCGGCTGACCCAGCGCAAACGTATGCCAAAAATGTATGCAGAACCAAGCTTTTCAGTGAAGAGCAGAGAGGCACATTTTAGCAAGTTTCACTTGTAAGTGGGTTTGGAAACGCTTTTCAGGCTCAGTACTGGGCTCAAAAGATGCAGCCCTGATGTCTCTCATGATAGCAGGTGGTTAATTAGAAATTCGCTGCTCGGCTGACCCAGCAGGAGCAAACGTATGCTAAAAATGTTGCAGAACCAAGCTTTTCAGTAAAGAGCAGCCAGGCACATTTTAGCAAGTTTCACTTGTAAGTGGGGTTGGAAATACTTTTCAGGCTCAGTACTGGGCTCAAAAGATGCAGCCCTGATGTCTCTCATGATAGCAGGTGGTTAAGTAGAAATTCGCTCCTCGGCTGACCCAGCAGGAGCAAACGTATGCTAAAAATGTATGCAAAACCAAGCTTTTCAGTGAAGAGCAGCCAGGCACATTTTAGCAAGTTTCACTTGTAAGTGGGGTTGAAACGCTTTTCAGGCTCAGTACTGGGCTCAAAACATGCAGCCCTGATGTCTCTCATGATAGCAGGTGGTTAATTAGAAATTCGCTGCTCGTCTGACCCAGCAGGAGCAAACGTATGCCAAAAATGTATGCAGAACCAAGCTTTTCAGTGAAGAGCAGAGAGGCACATTTTAGCAAGTTTCACTTGTAAGTGGGGTTGGAAACGCTTTTCAGGCTCAGTACTGGGCTCAAAAGATGCAGCCCTGATGTCTCTCATGATAGCAGGTGGTTAAGTAGAAATTTGCTGCTCGGCTAACCCAGCAGGAGCAAACGTATGCTAAAAATGTATGCAGAACCAAGCTTTTCAGTGAAGAGCAGCCAGGCACATTTTAGCAAGTTCCACTTGTAAGTTGGGTTGGAAACGCTTTTCAGGCTCAGTACTGGGCTCAAAAGATGCAGCCCTGATGTCTCTCATGATAGCAGGTGGTTAAGTAGAAATTCGCTGCTCGGCTGACCCAGCAGGAGCAAACGTATGCCAAAAATGTTGCAGAACCAGCTTTTCAGTGAAGAGCAGCCAGGCACATTTTAGCAAGTTTCACTTGTAAGTTGGGTTGGAAACGCTTTTCAGGCTCAGTACTGGGCTCAAAACATGCAGCCCTGATGTCTCTCATGATAGCAGGTGGTTAATTAGAAATTCGCTGCTCGGCTGACCCAGCAGGAGCAAACGTATGCCAAAAATGTACGCAGAATGAGCTTTTCAGTGAAGAGCAGAGAGGCACATTTTAGCAGGTTTCACTTGTAAGTTGGGTTGGAAACGCTTTTCAGGCTCAGTACTGGGCTCAAAAGATGCAACCCTGATGTCTCTCATGATAGCAGGTGGTTAAGTAGAAATTTTCTGCTCGGCTGACCCAGCAGGAGCAAACCTATGCCAAAAATGTATGCAGAAACAAGCTTTTCAGTGAAGAGCAGCCAGGCACATTCCAGCAAGTCTCACTTGTAAGTGGGGTTGGAAATGCTTTTCAGGCTCAGTACTGGGCTCAAAAGATGCAGCCCTGATGTCTCTCATGATAGCAGGTGGTTAAGTAGAAATTCGCTGCTCGGCTGACCCAGCAGGAGCAAACGTATGCCAAAAATGTTGCAGAACCAGCTTTTCAGTGAAGAGCAGCCAGGCACATTTTAGGAAGTTTCACTTGTAAGTTGGGTTGGAAACGCTTTTCAGGCTCAGTACTGTGCTCAAAAGATGCAGCCCTGATGTCTCTCATGAAAGCAGGTGGTTAAGTAGAAATTCGCTGCTTGGCTCACCCAGCAGGAGCAACCGTATGCCAAAAATATACGCAGAATGAGCTTTTCAGTGAAGAGCAGAGAGGCACATTTTAGCAAGTTTCACTTGTAAGTTGGGTTCGAAACGCTTTTCAGGCTCAGTACTGGGCTCAAAACATGCAGCCCTGATGTCTCTCATGATAGCAGGTGGTTAATTAGAAATTCGCTGCTCGGCTGACCCAGCAGGAGCAAACGTATGCCAAAAATGTACGCAGAATGAGCTTTTCAGTGAAGAGCAGAGAGGCACATTTTAGCAAGTTTCACTTGTAAGTTGGGTTGGAAACGCTTTTCAGGCTCAGTACTGGGCTCAAAAGATGCAACCCTGATGTCTCTCATGATAGCAGGTGGTTAAGTAGAAATGTTCTGCTCGGCTGACCCAGCAGGAGCAAACCTATGCCAAAAATGTATGCAGAAACAGGCTTTTCAGTGAAGAGCAGCCAGGCACATTTCAGCAAGTCTCACTTGTAAGTGGGGTTGGAAATGCTTTTCAGGCTCAGTACTGGGCTCAAAAGATGCAGCCCTGATGTCTCTCATGATAGCAGGTGGTTAAGTAGAAATTCGCTGCTCGGCTGACCCAGCAGGAGCAAACGTATGCCAAAAATGTACGCAGAATGAGCTTTTCAGTGAAGAGCAGAGAGGCACATTTTAGCAAGTTTCACTTGCAAGTTGGGTTCGAAACGCTTTTCAGGCTCAGTACTGGGTTCAAAACATGCAGCCCTGATGTCTCTCATGATAGCAGGTGGTTAATTAGAAATTCGCTGCTCGGCTGACCCAGCAGGAGCAAACGTATGCTAAAAATGTATGCAGAACCAAGCTTTTCAGTAAAGAGCAGAGAGGCACATTTTAGCAAGTTTCACTTGTAAGTGGGGTTGGAAACGCTTTTCAGGCTCAGTACTGGGCTCAAAAGATGCAGCCCTGATGTCTCTCATTATAGCAGGTGGTAAAGTAGAAATTCGCTGCTAGGCTGACCCAGCAGGAGCAAACGTATGCCAAAAATGTACGCAGAATGAGCTTTTCAGTGAAGAGCAGAGAGGCACATTTTAGCAAGTTTCACTTGTAAATGGGGTTGGAAATACTTTTCAGGCTCAGTACTGGGCTCAAAAGATGCAGCCCTGATGTCTCTCATGATAGCAGGTGGTTAAGTAGAAATTCGCTGCTCGGCTGACCCAGCAGGAGCAAACGTATGCTAAAAATGTATGCAAAACCAAGCTTTTCAGTGAAGAGCAGCCAGGCACATTTTAGCAAGTTTCACTTGTAAGTGGGGTTGGAAATGCTTTTCAGGCTCAGTACTGGGCTCAAAAGATGCAGCCCTGATGTCTCTCATGATAGCAGGTGGTTAAGTAGAAATTCGCTGCTCGGCTGACCCAGCAGGAGCAAACGTATGCCAAAAATGTATGCAGAACCAAGCTTTTCAGTAGAGCAGAGAGGCACATTTTAGCAAGTTTCACTTGTAAGTTGGGTTCGAAACGCTTTTCAGGCTCAGTACTGGGTTCAAAACATGCAGCCCTGATGTCTCTCATGATAGCAGGTGGTTAATTAGAAATTCGCTGCTCGGCTGACCCAGCAGGAGCAAACGTATGCCAAAAATGTATGCAGAATCAAGCTTTTCAGTGAAGAGCAGAGAGGCACATTTTAGCAAGTTTCACTTGTAAGTGGGGTTGGAAACGCTTTTCAGGCTCAGTACTGGGCTCAAAAGATGCAGCCCTGATGTCTCTCATGATAGCAGGTGGTTAAGTAGAAATTCGCTGCACGGCTGACCCAGCAGGAGCAAACGTATGCCAAAAATGTATGCAGAACCAAGCTTTTCAGTAGAGCAGAGAGGCACATTTTAGCAAGTTTCACTTGTAAGTGGGGTTGGAAACGCTTTTCAGGCTCAGTACTGGGCTCAAAACATGCAGCCCTGATGTCTCTCATGATAGCAGGTGGTTAAGTAGAAATTCGCTGCTCGGCTGACCCAGCAGGAGCAAACGTATGCCAAAAATGTACGCAGAATGAGCTTTTCAGTGAAGAGCAGAGAGGCACATTTTAGCAAGTTTCACTTGTAAGTTGGGTTCGAAACGCTTTTCAGGCTCAGTACTGGGTTCAAAACATGCAGCCCTGATGTCTCTCATGATAGCAGGTGGTTAATTAGAAATTCGCTGCTCGGCTGACCCAGCAGGAGCAAACGTATGCTAAAAATGTATGCAGAACCAAGCTTTTCAGTAAAGAGCAGAGAGGCACATTTTAGCAAGTTTCACTTGTAAGTGGGGTTGGAAACGCTTTTCAGGCTCAGTACTGGGCTCAAAATATGCAGCCCTGATGTCTCTCATTATAGCAGGTGGTAAAGTAGAAATTCGCTGCTAGGCTGACCCAGCAGGAGCAAACGTATGCCAAAAATGTACGCAGAATGAGCTTTTAAGTGAAGAGCAGAGAGGCACATTTTAGCAAGTTTCACTTGTAAGTTGGGTTGGAAACGCTTTTCAGGCTCAGTACTGGGCTCAAAACATGCAGCCCTGATGTCTCTCATGATAGCAGGTGGTTAAGTAGAAATTTTCTGCTCGGCTGACCCAGCAGGAGCAAACCTATGCCAAAAATGTATGCAGAAACAAGCTTTTCAGTGAAGAGCAGCCAGGCACATTTCAGCAAGTCTCACTTGTTAAGTGGGGTTGGAAATGCTTTTCAGGCTCAGTACTGGGCTCAAAAGATGCAGCCCTGATGTCTCTCATGATAGCAGGTGGTTAAGTAGAAATTCGCTGCTCGGCTCACCCAGCAGGAGCAACCGTATGCCAAAAATATACGCAGAATGAGCTTTTCAGTGAAGAGCAGAGAGGCACATTTTAGCAAGTTTCACTTGTAAGTTGGGTTCGAAACGCTTTTCAGGCTCAGTACTGGGCTCAAAACATGCAGCCCTGATGTCTCTCATGATAGCAGGTGGTTAATTAGAAATTCGCTGCTCGGCTGACCCAGCAGGAGCAAATGTATGCCAAAAATGTACGCAGAATGAGCTTTTCAGTGAAGAGCAGAGAGGCACATTTTAGCAAGTTTCACTTGTAAGTTGGGTTGGAAACGCTTTTCAGGCTCAGTACTGGGCTGAAAAGATGCAACCCTGATGTCTCTCATGATAGCAGGTGGTTAAGTAGAAATTTTCTGCTCGGCTGACCCAGCAGGAGCAAACCTATGCCAAAAATGTATGCAGAAACAGGCTTTTCAGTGAAGAGCAGCCAGGCACATTTCAGCAAGTCTCACTTGTAAGTGGGGTTGGAAATGCTTTTCAGGCTCAGTACTGGGCTCAAAAGATGCAGCCCTGATGTCTCTCATGATAGCAGGTGGTTAAGTAGATATTCGCTGCTCGGCTGACCCAGCAGGAGCAAACGTATGCCAAAAATGTACGCAGAATGAGCGTTTCAGTGAAGAGCAGAGAGGCACATTTTAGCAAGTTTCGCTTGCAAGTTGGGTTCGAAACGCTTTTCAGGCTCAGTACTGGGTTCAAAACATGCAGCCCTGATGTCTCTCATGATAGCAGGTGGTTAATTAGAAATTCGCTGCTCGGCTGACCCAGCAGGAGCAAACGTATGCTAAAAATGTATGCAGAACCAAGCTTTTCAGTAAAGAGCAGAGAGGCACATTTTAGCAAGTTTCACTTGTAAGTGGGGTTGGAAACGCTTTTCAGGCTCAGTACTGGGCTCAAAAGATGCAGCCCTGATGTCTCTCATTATAGCAGGTGGTAAAGTAGAAATTCGCTGCTAGGCTGACCCAGCAGGAGCAAACGTATGCCAAAAATGTACGCAGAATGAGCTTTTCAGTGAAGAGCAGAGAGGCACATTTTAGCAAGTTTCACTTGTAAGTGGGGTTGGAAATCATTTTCAGGCTCAGTACTGGGCTCAAAAGATGCAGCCCTGATGTCTCTCATGATAGCAGGTGGTTAAGTAGAAATTCGCTGCTCGGCTGACCCAGCAGGAGCAAACGTATGCTAAAAATGTATGCAAAACCAAGCTTTTCAGTGAAGAGCAGCCAGGCACATTTTAGCAAGTTTCACTTGTAAGTGGGGTTGGAAATGCTTTTCAGGCTCAGTACTGGGCTCAAAAGATGCAGCCCTGATGTCTCTCATGATAGCAGGTGGTTAAGTAGAAATTCGCTGCTCGGCTGACCCATTAGGAGCAAACGTATGCCAAAAATGTATGCAGAACCAAGCTTTTCAGTGAAGAGCAGAGAGGCACATTTTAGCAAGTTTTACTTGTAAGTGGGGTTGGAACGCTTTTCAGGCTCAGTACTGGGCTCAAAACATGCAGCCCTGATGTCTCTCATGATAGCAGGTGGTTAATTAGAAATTCGCTGCTCGGCTGACCCAGCGCAAACGTATGCCAAAAATGTATGCAGAACCAAGCTTTTCAGTGAAGAGCAGAGAGGCACATTTTAGCAAGTTTCACTTGTAAGTGGGTTTGGAAACGCTTTTCAGGCTCAGTACTGGGCTCAAAAGATGCAGCCCTGATGTCTCTCATGATAGCAGGTGGTTAATTAGAAATTCGCTGCTCGGCTGACCCAGCAGGAGCAAACGTATGCTAAAAATGTTGCAGAACCAAGCTTTTCAGTAAAGAGCAGCCAGGCACATTTTAGCAAGTTTCACTTGTAAGTGGGGTTGGAAATTCTTTTCAGGCTCAGTACTGGGCTCAAAAGATGCAGCCCTGATGTCTCTCATGATAGCAGGTGGTTAAGTAGAAATTCGCTCCTCGGCTGACCCAGCAGGAGCAAACGTATGCTAAAAATGTATGCAAGCTTTTCAGTGAAGAGCAGCCAGGCACATTTTAGCAAGTTTCACTTGTAAGTGGGGTTGAAACGCTTTTCAGGCTCAGTACTGGGCTCAAAACATGCAGCCCTGATGTCTCTCATGATAGCAGGTGGTTAATTAGAAATTCGCTGCTCGGCTGACCCAGCAGGAGCAAACGTATGCCAAAAATGTATGCAGAACCAAGCTTTTCAGTGAAGAGCAGAGAGGCACATTTTAGCAAGTTTCACTTGTAAGTGGGGTTGGAAACGCTTTTCAGGCTCAGTACTGGGCTCAAAAGATGCAGCCCTGATGTCTCTCATGATAGCAGGTGGTTAAGTAGAAATTTGCTGCTCGGCTGACCCAGCAGGAGCAAACGTATGCTAAAAATGTATGCAGAACCAAGCTTTTCAGTGAAGAGCAGCCAGGCACATTTTAGCAAGTTTCACTTGTAAGTTGGGTTGGAAACGCTTTTCAGGCTCAGTACTGGGCTCAAAAGATGCAGCCCTGATGTCTCTCATGATAGCAGGTGGTTAAGTAGAAATTCGCTGCTCGGCTGACCCAGCAGGAGCAAACGTATGCCAAAAATGTTGCAGAACCAGCTTTTCAGTGAAGAGCAGCCAGGCACATTTTAGCAAGTTTCACTTGTAAGTTGGGTTGGAAACGCTTTTCAGGCTCAGTACTGGGCTCAAAACATGCAGCCCTGATGTCTCTCATGATAGCAGGTGGTTAATTAGAAATTCGCTGCTCGGCTGACACAGCAGGAGCAAACGTATGCCAAAAATGTACGCAGAATGAGCTTTTCAGTGAAGAGCAGAGAGGCACATTTTAGCAAGTTTCACTTGTAAGTTGGGTTGGAAACGCTTTTCAGGCTCAGTACTGGGCTCAAAAGATGCAACCCTGATGTCTCTCATGATAGCAGGTGGTTAAGTAGAAATTTTCTGCTCGGCTGACCCAGCAGGAGCAAACCTATGCCAAAAATGTATGCAGAAACAAGCTTTTCAGTGAAGAGCAGCCAGGCACATTCCAGCAAGTCTCACTTGTAAGTTGGGTTGGAAACGCTTTTCAGGCTCAGTACTGGGCTCAAAAGATGCAGCCCTGATGTCTCTCATGATAGCAGGTGGTTAAGTAGAAATTCGCTGCTTGGCTCACCCAGCAGGAGCAACTGTATGCCAAAAATATACGCAGAATGAGCTTTTCAGTGAAGAGCAGAGAGGCACATTTTAGCAAGTTTCACTTGTAAGTTGGGTTCGAAACGCTTTTCAGGCTCAGTACTGGGCTCAAAACATGCAGCCCTGATGTCTCTCATGATAGCAGGTGGTTAATTAGAAATTCGCTGCTCGGCTGACCCAGCAGGAGCAAACGTATGCCAAAAATGTACGCAGAATGAGCTTTTCAGTGAAGAGCAGAGAGGCACATTTTAGCAAGTTTCACTTGTAAGTTGGGTTGGAAACTCTTTTCAGGCTCAGTACTGGGCTCAAAAGATGCAACCCTGATGTCTCTCATGATAGCAGGTGGTTAAGTAGAAATGTTCTGCTCGGCTGACCCAGCAGGAGCAAACCTATGCCAAAAATATATGCAGAAACAGGCTTTTCAGTGAAGAGCAGCCAGGCACATTTCAGCAAGTCTCACTTGTAAGTGCGGTTGGAAATGCTTTTCAGGCTCAGTACTGGGCTCAAAAGATGCAGCCCTGATGTCTCTCATGATAGCAGGTGGTTAAGTAGAAATTCGCTGCTCGGCTGACCCAGCAGGAGCAAACGTATGCCAAAAATGTACGCAGAATGAGCTTTTCAGTGAAGAGCAGAGAGGCACATTTTAGCAAGTTTCACTTGCAAGTTGGGTTCGAAACGCTTTTCAGGCTCAGTACTGGGTTCAAAACATGCAGCCCTGATGTCTCTCATGATAGCAGGTGTTTAATTAGAAATTCGCTGCTCGGCTGACCCAGCAGGAGCAAACGTATGCTAAAAATGTATGCAGAACCAAGCTTTTCAGTAAAGAGCAGAGAGGCACATTTTGGCAAGTTTCACTTGTAAGTGGGGTTGGAAACGCTTTTCATGCTCAGTACTGGGCTCAAAAGATGCAGCCCTGATGTCTCTCATTATAGCAGGTGGTAAAGTAGAAATTCGCTGCTAGGCTGACCCAGCAGGAGCAAACGTATGCCAAAAATTTACGCAGAATGAGCTTTTCAGTGAAGAGCAGAGAGGCACATTTTAGCAAGTTTCACTTGTAAGTGGGGTTGGAAATACTTTTCAGGCTCAGTACTGGGCTCAAAAGATGCAGCCCTGATGTCTCTCATGATAGCAGGTGGTTAAGTAGAAATTCGCTGCTCGGCTGACCCAGCAGGAGCAAACGTATGCTAAAAATGTATGCAAAACCAAGCTTTTCAGTGAAGAGCAGCCAGGCACATTTTAGCAAGTTTCACTTGTAAGTGGGGTTGGAAATGCTTTTCAGGCTCAGTACTGGGCTCAAAAGATGCAGCCCTGATGTCTCTCATGATAGCAGGTGGTTAAGTAGAAATTCGCTGCTCGGCTGACCCAGCAGGAGCAAACGTATGCCAAAAATGTATGCAGAACCAAGCTTTTCAGTGAAGAGCAGAGAGGCACATTTTAGCAAGTTTCACTTGTAAGTGGGGTTGGAAACGCTTTTCAGGCTCAGTACTGGGCTCAAAAGATGCAGCCCTGATGTCTCTCATGATAGCAGGTGGTTAAGTAGAAATTCGCTGCTCGGCTGACCCAGCACGAGCAAATGTATGCCAAAAATGTATGCAGAACCAAGCTTTTCAGTAGAGCAGAGAGGCACATTTTAGCAAGTTTCACTTGTAAGTGGGGTTGGAAACGCTTTTCAGGCTCAGTACTGGGCTCAAAACATGCAGCCCTGATGTCTCTCATGATAGCAGGTGGTTAAGTAGAAATTCGCTGCTCGGCTGACCCAGCAGGAGCAAACGTATGCCAAAAATGTACGCAGAATGAGCTTTTCAGTGAAGAGCAGAGAGGCACATTTTAGCAAGTTTCACTTGTAAGTTGGGTTCGAAACGCTTTTCAGGCTCAGTACTGGGTTCAAAACATGCAGCCCTGATGTCTCTCATGATAGCAGGTGGTTAATTAGAAATTCGCTGCTCGGCTGACCCAGCAGGAGCAAACGTATGCTAAAAATGTATGCAGAACCAAGCTTTTCAGTAAAGAGCAGAGAGGCACATTTTAGCAAGTTTCACTTGTAAGTGGGGTTGGAAACGCTTTTCAGGCTCAGTACTGGGCTCAAAATATGCAGCCCTGATGTCTCTCATTATAGCAGGTGGTAAAGTAGAAATTCGCTGCTAGGCTGACCCAGCAGGAGCAAACGTATGCCAAAAATGTACGCAGAATGAGCTTTTAAGTGAAGAGCAGAGAGGCACATTTTAGCAAGTTTCACTTGTAAGTTGGGTTGGAAACGCTTTTCAGGCTCAGTACTGGGCTCAAAACATGCAGCCCTGATGTCTCTCATGATAGCAGGTGGTTAAGTAGAAATTTTCTGCTCGGCTGACCCAGCAGGAGCAAACCTATGCCAAAAATGTATGCAGAAACAAGCTTTTCAGTGAAGAGCAGCCAGGCACATTTCAGCAAGTCTCACTTGTTAAGTGGGGTTGGAAATGCTTTTAAGGCTCAGTACTGGGCTCAAAAGATGCAGCCCTGATGTCTCTCATGATAGCAGGTGGTTAAGTAGAAATTCGCTGCTCGGCTCACCCAGCAGGAGCAACCGTATGCCAAAAATATACGCAGGATGAGCTTTTCAGTGAAGAGCAGAGAGGCACATTTTAGCAAGTTTCACTTGTAAGTTGGGTTCGAAACGCTTTTCAGGCTCAGTACTGGGCTCAAAACATGCAGCCCTGATGTCTCTCATGAGAGCAGGTGGTTAATTAGAAATTCGCTGCTCGGCTGACCCAGCAGGAGCAAACGTATGCCAAAAATGTACGCAGAATGAGCTTTTCAGTGAAGAGCAGAGAGGCACATTTTAGCAAGTTTCACTTGTAAGTTGGGTTGGAAACGCTTTTCAGGCTCAGTACTGGGCTCAAAAGATGCAACCCTGATGTCTCTCATGATAGCAGGTGGTTAAGTAGAAATTTTCTGCTCGGCTGACCCAGCAGGAGCAAACCTATGCCAAAAATGTATGCAGAAACAGGCTTTTCAGTGAAGAGCAGCCAGGCACATTTCAGCAAGTCTCACTTGTAAGTGGGGTTGGAAATGCTTTTCAGGCTCAGTACTGGGCTCAAAAGATGCAGCCCTGATGTCTCTCATGATAGCAGGTGGTTAAGTAGAAATTCGCTGCTCGGCTGACCCAGCAGGAGCAAACGTATGCCAAAAATGTACGCAGAATGAGCTTTTCAGTGAAGAGCAGAGAGGCACATTTTAGCAAGTTTCACTTGCAAATTGGGTTCGAAACGCTTTTCAGGCTCAGTACTGGGTTCAAAACATGCAGCCCTGATGTCTCTCATGATAGCAGGTGGTTAATTAGAAATTCGCTGCTCGGCTGACCCAGCAGGAGCAAACGTATGCTAAAAATGTATGCAGAACCAAGCTTTTCAGTAAAGAGCAGAGAGGCACATTTTAGCAAGTTTCACTTGTAAGTGGGGTTGGAAACGCTTTTCAGGCTCAGTACTGGGCTCAAAAGATGCAGCCCTGATGTCTCTCATTATAGCAGGTGGTAAAGTAGAAATTCGCTGCTAGGCTGACCCAGCAGGAGCAAACGTATGCCAAAAATGTACGCAGAATGAGCTTTTCAGTGAAGAGCAGAGAGGCACATTTTAGCAAGTTTCACTTGTAAGTGGGGTTGGAAATCATTTTCAGGCTCAGTACTGGGCTCAAAAGATGCAGCCCTGATGTCTCTCATGATAGCAGGTGGTTAAGTAGAAATTCGCTGCTCGGCTGACCCAGCAGGAGCAAACGTATGCTAAAAATGTATGCAAAACCAAGCTTTTCAGTGAAGAGCAGCCAGGCACATTTTAGCAAGTTTCACTTGTAAGTGGGGTTGGAAATGCTTTTCAGGCTCAGTACTGGGCTCAAAAGATGCAGCCCTGATGTCTCTCATGATAGCAGGTGGTTAAGTAGAAATTCGCTGCTCGGCTGACCCAGCAGGAGCAAACGTATGCCAAAAATGTATGCAGAACCAAGCTTTTCAGTAGAGCAGAGAGGCACATTTTAGCAAGTTTCACTTGTAAGTGGGGTTGGAAACGCTTTTCAGGCTCAGTACTGGGCTCAAAACACGCAGCCCTGATGTCTCTCATGATAGCAGGTGGTTAAGTAGAAATTCGCTGCTCGGCTGACCCAGCAGGAGCAAACGTATGCCAAAAATGTACGCAGAATGAGCTTTTCAGTGAAGAGCAGAGAGGCACATTTTAGCAAGTTTCACTTGTAAGTTGGGTTCGAAACGCTTTTCAGGCTCAGTACTGGGTTCAAAACATGCAGCCCTGATGTCTCTCATGATAGCAGGTGGTTAATTAGAAATTCGCTGCTCGGCTGACCCAGCAGGAGCAAACGTATGCTAAAAATTTATGCAGAACCAAGCTTTTCAGTAAAGAGCAGAGAGGCACATTTTAGCAAGTTTCACTTGTAAGTGGGGTTGGAAACGCTTTTCAGGCTCAGTACTGGGCTCAAAATATGCAGCCCTGATGTCTCTCATTATAGCAGGTGGTAAAGTAGAAATTCGCTGCTAGGCTGACCCAGCAGGAGCAAACGTATGCCAAAAATGTACGCAGAATGAGCTTTTAAGTGAAGAGCAGAGAGGCACATTTTAGCAAGTTTCACTTGTAAGTTGGGTTGGAAACGCTTTTCAGGCTCAGTACTGGGCTCAAACTATGCAGCCCTGATGTCTCTCATGATAGCAGGTGGTTAAGTAGAAATTTTCTGCTCGGCTGACCCAGCAGGAGCAAACCTATGCCAAAAATGTATGCAGAAACAAGCTTTTCAGTGAAGAGCAGCCAGGCACATTTCAGCAAGTCTCACTTGTAAGTGGGGTTGGAAATGCTTTTCAGGCTCAGTACTGGGCTTAAAAGATGCAGCCCTGATGTCTCTCATGATAGCAGGTGGTTAAGTGGAAATTTTCTGCTCGGCTGACCCAGCAGGAGCAAATCTATGCCAAAAATGTACGCAGAAACAAGCTTTTCAGTGAAGAGCAGCCAGGCACATTTCAGCAAGTCTCACTTGTAAGTGGGGTTGGAAATGCTTTTCAGGCTCAGTACTGGGCTCAAGAGATGCAGCCCTGATGTCTCTCATGATAGCAGGTGGTTAAGTAGAAATTCGCTGCTCGGCTGACCCAGCAGGAGCAAACATATGCTAAAAATTTTGCAGAACCAAGCTTTTCAGTGAAGAGCAGCCGGGCACATTTTAGCAAGTTTCACTTGTAAGTGGGGTTGGAAATGCTTTTCAGGCTCAGTACTGGGCTCAAGAGATGCAGCCCTGATGTCTCTCATGATAGCAGGTGGTTAAGTAGAAATTCGCTGCTCGGCTGACCCAGCAGGAGCAAACGTATGCCAAAAATGTACGCAGAATGAGCTTTTCAGTGAAGAGCAGAGAGGCACATTTTAGCAAGTTTCACTTGTAAGTTGGGTTCGAAACGCTTTTCAGGCTCAGTACTGGGTTCAAAACATGCAGCCCTGATGTCTCTCATGATAGCAGGTGGTTAATTAGAAATTCGCTGCTCGGCTGACCCAGCAGGAGCAAACGTATGCTAAAAATGTATGCAGAACCAAGCTTTTCAGTAAAGAGCAGAGAGGCACATTTTAGCAAGTTTCACTTGTAAGTGGGGTTGGAAACGCTTTTCAGGCTCAGTACTGGGCTCAAAAGATGCAGCCCTGATGTCTCTCATTATAGCAGGTGGTAAAGTAGAAATTCGCTGCTAGGCTGACCCAGCAGGAGCAAACGTATGCCAAAAATGTACGCAGAATGAGCTTTTCAGTGAAGAGCAGAGAGGCACATTTTAGCAAGTTTCACTTGTAAGTGGGGTTGGAAATACTTTTCAGGCTCAGTACTGGGCTCAAAAGATGCAGCCCTGATGTCTCTCATGATAGCAGGTGGTTAAGTAGAAATTCGCTGCTCGGCTGACCCAGCAGGAGCAAACGTATGCTAAAAATGTATGCAAAACCAAGCTTTTCAGTGAAGAGCAGCCAGGCACATTTTAGCAAGTTTCACTTGTGAGTGGGGTTGGAAATGCTTTTCAGGTTCAGTACTGGGCTCAAAAGATGCAGCCCTGATGTCTCTCATGATAGCAGGTGGTTAAGTAGAAATTCGCTGCTCGGCTGACCCAGCAGGAGCAAACGTATGCCAAAAATGTATGCAGAACCAAGCTTTTCAGTGAAGAGCAGAGAGGCACATTTTAGCAAGTTTCACTTGTAAGTGGGGTTGGAAACGCTTTTCAGGCTCAGTACTGGGCTCAAAAGATGCAGCCCTGATGTCTCTCATGATAGCAGGTAGTTAAGTAGAAATTCGCTGCTCGGATGACCCAGCAGGAGCAAACGTATGCCAAAAATGTATGCAGAACCAAGCTTTTCAGTAGAGCAGAGAGGCACATTTTAGCAAGTTTCACTTGTAAGTGGGGTTGGAAACGCTTTTCAGGCTCAGTACTGGGCTCAAAACATGCAGCCCTGATGTCTCTCATGATAGCAGGTGGTTAAGTAGAAATTCGCTGCTCGGCTGACCCAGCAGGAGCAAACGTATGCCAAAAATGTACGCAGAATGAGCTTTTCAGTGAAGAGCAGAGAGGCACATTTTAGCAAGTTTCACTTGTAAGTTGGGTTCGAAACGCTTTTCAGGCTCAGTACTGGGTTCAAAACATGCAGCCCTGATGTCTCTCATGATAGCAGGTGGTTAATTAGAAATTCGCTGCTTGGCTGACCCAGCAGGAGCAAACGTATGCTAAAAATGTATGCAGAACCAAGCTTTTCAGTAAAGAGCAGAGAGGCACATTTTAGCAAGTTTCACTTGTAAGTGGGGTTGGAAACGCTTTTCAGGCTCAGTACTGGGCTCAAAATATGCAGCCCTGATGTCTCTCATTATAGCAGGTGGTAAAGTAGAAATTCGCTGCTAGGCTGACCCAGCAGTAGCAAACGTATGCCAAAAATGTACGCAGAATGAGCTTTTAAGTGAAGAGCAGAGAGGCACATTTTAGCAAGTTTCACTTGTAAGTTGGGTTGGAAACGTTTTTTAGGCTCAGTACTGGGCTCAAAACATGCAGCCCTGATGTCTCTCATGATAGCAGGTGGTTAATTAGAAATTCGCTGCTCGGCTGACCCAGCAGGAGCAAACGTATGCTAAAAATGTTGCAGAACCAGCTTTTCAGTGAAGAGCAGCCAGGCACATTTTAGCAAGTTTCACTTGTAAGTGGGGTTGGAAATACTTTTCAGGCTCAGTACTGGGCTCAAAAGATGCAGCCCTGATGTCTCTCATGATAGCAGGTGGTTAAGTAGAAATTCGTTGCTCGGCTGACCCAGCAGGAGCAAACGTATGCTAAAAATGTATGCAAAACTAAGCTTTTCAGTGAAGAGCAGCCAGGCACATTTTTGCAAGTTTCACTTGTAAGTGGGGTTGGAAATGCTTTTCAGGCTCAGTACTGGGCTCAAAAGATGCAGCCCTGATGTCTCTCATGATAGCAGGTGGTTAAGTAGAAATTCGCTGCTCGGCTGACCCAGCAGGAGCAAACGTATGCCAACAATGTATGCAGAACCAAGCTTTTCAGTGAAGAGCAGAGAGGCACATTTTAGCAAGTTTCACTTGTAAGTGGGGTTGGAAACGCTTTTCAGGCTCAGTACTGGGCTCAAAAGATGCAGCCCTGATGTCTCTCATGATAGCAGGTGGTTAAGTAGAAATTTGCTGCTCGGCTGACCCAGCAGGAGCAAACATATGCTAAAAATGTTGCAGAACCAAGCTTTTCAGTGAAGAGCAGCCGGGCACATTTTAGCAAGTTTCACTTGTAAGTGGGGTTGGAAATGCTTGTCAGGCTCAGTACTGGGCTCAAAACATGCAGCCCTGATGTCTCTCATGATAGCAGGTGGTTAAGTAGAAATTCGCTGCTCGGCTGACCCAGCAGGAGCAAACGTATGCCAAAAATGGACGCAGAATGAGCTTTTCAGTGAAGAGCCGAGAGGCACATTTTAGCAAGTTTCACTTGTAAGTTGGGTTCGAAACGCTTTTCAGGCTCAGTACTGGGCTCAAAACATGCAGCCCTGATGTCTCTCATGATAGCAGGTGGTTAATTAGAAATTCGCTGCTCGGCTGACCCAGCAGGAGCAAACATATGCTAAAAATGTTGCAGAAGCAATCTTTTCAGTGAAGAGCAGCCAGGCACATTTTAGCAAGTTTCACTTGTAAGTGGGGTTGGAAATGCTTTTCGGGCTCAGCACTGGGCTCAAGAGATGCAGCCCTGATGTCTCTCATGATAGCAGGTGGTTAAGTAGAAATTCGCTGCTTGGCTGACCCAGCAGGAGCAAACGAATGCCAAAAATGTACGCAGAATGAGCTTTTCAGTGAAGAGCAGAGAGGCACATTTTAGCAAGTTTCACTTGTAAGTTGGGTTGTAAACGCTTTTCAGGCTCAGTACTGAGCTCAAAACATGCAGCCTGATGTCTCTCATGATAGCAGGTGGTTAATTAGAAATCCGCTGCTCGGCTGACCCAGCAGGAGTAAAACGTATGCTAAAAATGTATGCAAAACCAAGCTTTTCAGTAAAGAGCAGAGAGGCACATTTTAGCAAGTTTCACTTGTAAGTGGGCTTGGAAATGCTTTTCAGGCTCAGTACTGGGCTCAAAAGATGAAGCCCTGAGGTATCTCATTATAGCAGGTGGTTAAGTAGAAATTTACTGCTCGGCTGACCCAGCAGGAGCAAACGTATGCTAAAAATGTTGCAGAACCAAGCTTTTCAGTGAAGAGCAGCCAGGCACATTTTAGCAAGTTTCACTTGTAAGTGGGGTTGGAAATGCTTTTCAGGCTCAGTACTGGGCTCAAGAGATGCAGCCCTGATGTCTCTCATGATAGCAGGTGGTTAAGTAGAAATTCGCTGCTCGGCTGACCCAGCAGGAGCAAATGTATGCCAGAAATGTTGCAGAACCAGCTTTTCAGTGAAGAGCAGCCAGGCACATTTTAGCAAGTTTCACTTGTAAGTGGGGTTGGAAACACTTTTCAGGCTCAGTACTGGGCTCAAAAGATGAAGCCCTGATGTCTCTCATGATAGCAGGTGGTTAAGTAGAAATTTGCTGCTCGGCTGACCCAGCAGGAGCAAACGTATGCTAAAAATGTTGCAGAACCAAGCTTTTCAATGAAGAGCAGCCAGGCACATTTTAGCAAGTTTCATTTGTAAGTGGGGTTGGAAATGCTTTTCAGGCTCAGTACTGGGCTCAAGAGATGCAGCCCTGATGTCTCTCATGATAGCAGGTGGTTAAGTAGAAATTTGCTGCTCGGCTGTCCCAGCAGGAGCAAATGTATGCCAGAAATGTTGCAGAACCAGCTTTTCAGTGAAGAGCAGCCAGGCACATTTTAGCAAGTTTCACTTGTAAGTGGGGTTGGAAACACTTTTCAGGCTCAGTACTGGGCTCAAAACATGCAGCCCTGATGTCTCTCATGATAGCAGGTGGTTAAGTAGAAATTCGCTGCTCGGCTGACCCAGCAGGAGCAAACGTATGCCAAAAATGTACGCAGAATGAGCTTTTCAGTGAAGAGCAGAGAGGCACATTTTAGCAAGTTTCACTTGTAAGTGGGGTTGGACACGCTTTTCAGGCTCAGTACTGGGCTCAAAAGATGCAGCCCTGATGTCTCTCATGATAGCAGGTGGTTAAGTAGAAATTTGCTGCTCGGCTGACCCAGCAGGAGCAAACGTATGCTAAAAATGTATGCAGAACCAAGCTTTTCAGTAAAGAGCAGAGAGGCACATTTTAGCAAGTTTCACTTGTAAGTGGGGTTGGAAACGCTTTTCAGGCTCAGCACTGGGCTCAAAAGATGCAGCCTGATGTCTCTCATGATAGCAGGTGGTTAAGTAGAAATTCACTGCTCGTCTGACCCAGCAGGAGCAAACGTATGCCAAAAATGTTGCAGAACCAGCTTTTCAGTGAAGAGCAGCCAGGCACATTTTAGCAAGTTTCACTTGTAAGTGGGGTTGGAAATGCTTTTCAGGCTCAGTACTGGGCTCAAAAGATGCAACCCTGATGTCTCTCATGATAGCAGATGGTTAAGTAGAAATTTTCTGCTCGGCTGACCCAGCAGGAGCAAACCTATGCCAAAAATGTATGCAGAAACAAGCTTTTCAGTGAAGAGCAGCCAGGCACATTTTAGCAAGTTTCACTTGTAAGTGGGGTTAGAAATGCTTTTCAGGCTCAGTACTGGGCTCAAGAGATGCAGCCCTGATGTCTCTCATGATAGCAGGTGGTGAAGTAGAAATTCGCTGCTCGGCTGACCCAGCAGGAGCAAACGTATGCCAAAAATGTACGCAGAATGAGCTTTTCAGTGAAGAGCAGAGAGGCACATTTTAGCAAGTTTCACTTGTAAGTGGGGTTGGAAATGCTTTTCAGGCTCAGTACTGGGCTCAAAAGATGCAGCCCTGATGTCTCTCATGATAGCAGGTGGTTAATTAGAAATTCGCTGCTTGGCTGACCCAGCAGGAGCAAACGTATGCTAAAAATGTATGCAAAACCAAGCTTTTCAGTGAAGAGCAGCCAGGCACATTTTAGCAAGTTTCACTTGTAAGTGGGGTTGGAAATGCTTTTCAGGCTCAGTACTGGGCTCAAAACATGCAGCCCTGATGTCTCTCATGATAGCAGGTGGTTAATTAGAAATTCGCTGCTCGGCTGACCCAGCAGGAGCAAACGTATGCTAAAAATGTATGCAAAACCAAGCTTTTCAGTAAACAGCAGAGAGGCACATTTTAGCAAGTTTCACTTGTAGGTGGGCTTGGAAACGCTTTTCAGGCTCAGTACTGGGCTCAAAAGATGCAGCCCTGTTGTCTCTCATGATAGCAGGTGGTTAAGTAGAAATTCGCTGCTCGGCTGACCCAGCAGGAGCAAACGTATGCCAAAAATGTACGCAGAATGAGCTTTTCAGTGAAGAGCAGAGAGGCACATTTTAGCAAGTTTCACTTGTAAGTGGGGTTGGACACGCTTTTCAGGCTCAGTACTGGGCTCAAAAGATGCAGCCCTGATGTCTCTCATGATAGCAGGTGGTTAAGTAGAAATTTGCTGCTCGGCTGACCCAGCAGGAGCAAACGTATGCTAAAAATGTATGCAGAACCAAGCTTTTCAGTAAAGAGCAGAGAGGCACATTTTAGCAAGTTTCACTTGTAAGTGGGGTTGGAAACGCTTTTCAGGCTCAGCACTGGGCTCAAAAGATGCAGCCTGATGTCTCTCATGATAGCAGGTGGTTAAGTAGAAATTCACTGCTCGTCTGACCCAGCAGGAGCAAACGTATGCCAAAAATGTTGCAGAACCAGCTTTTCAGTGAAGAGCAGCCAGGCACATTTTAGCAAGTTTCACTTGTAAGTGGGGTTGGAAATGCTTTTCAGGCTCAGTACTGGGCTCAAAAGATGCAACCCTGATGTCTCTCATGATAGCAGATGGTTAAGTAGAAATTTTCTGCTCGGCTGACCCAGCAGGAGCAAACCTATGCCAAAAATGTATGCAGAAACAAGCTTTTCAGTGAAGAGCAGCCAGGCACATTTTAGCAAGTTTCACTTGTAAGTGGGGTTAGAAATGCTTTTCAGGCTCAGTACTGGGCTCAAGAGATGCAGCCCTGATGTCTCTCATGATAGCAGGTGGTGAAGTAGAAATTCGCTGCTCGGCTGACCCAGCAGGAGCAAACGTATGCCAAAAATGTACGCAGAATGAGCTTTTCAGTGAAGAGCAGAGAGGCACATTTTAGCAAGTTTCACTTGTAAGTGGGGTTGGAAATGCTTTTCAGGCTCAGTACTGGGCTCAAAAGATGCAGCCCTGATGTCTCTCATGATAGCAGGTGGTTAATTAGAAATTCGCTGCTTGGCTGACCCAGCAGGAGCAAACGTATGCTAAAAATGTATGCAAAACCAAGCTTTTCAGTGAAGAGCAGCCAGGCACATTTTAGCAAGTTTCACTTGTAAGTGGGGTTGGAAATGCTTTTCAGGCTCAGTACTGGGCTCAAAACATGCAGCCCTGATGTCTCTCATGATAGCAGGTGGTTAATTAGAAATTCGCTGCTCGGCTGACCCAGCAGGAGCAAACGTATGCTAAAAATGTATGCAAAACCAAGCTTTTCAGTAAACAGCAGAGAGGCACATTTTAGCAAGTTTCACTTGTAGGTGGGCTTGGAAACGCTTTTCAGGCTCAGTACTGGGCTCAAAAGATGCAGCCCTGTTGTCTCTCATGATAGCAGGTGGTTAAGTAGAAATTCGCTGCTCGGCTGACCCAGCAGGAGCAAACGTATGCCAAAAATGTACGCAGAATGAGCTTTTCAGTGAAGAGCAGAGAGGCACATTTTAGCAAGTTTCACTTGTAAGTTGGGTTCGAAACGCTTTTCAGGCTCAGTACTGGGCTCAAAACATGCAGCCCTGATGTCTCTCATGATAGCAGGTGGTTAATTAGAAATTCGCTGCTCGGCTGACCCAGCAGGAGCAAACATATGCTAAAAATGTTGCAGAACCAATCTTTTCAGTGAAGAGCAGCCAGGCACATTTTAGCAAGTTTCACTTGTAAGTGGGGTTGGAAATGCTTTTCGGGCTCAGTACTGGGCTCAAGAGATGCAGCCCTGATGTCTCTCATGATAGCAGGTGGTTAAGTAGAAATTCGCTGCTCGGCTGACCCAGCAGGAGCAAACGTATGCCAAAAATGTACGCAGAATGAGCTTTTCAGTGAAGAGCAGAGAGGCACATTTTAGAAAGTTTCACTTGTAAGTTGGGTTGTAAACGCTTTTCAGGCTCAGTACTGAGCTCAAAACATGCAGCCCTGATGTCTCTCATGATAGCAGGTGGTTAATTAGAAATTCGCTGCTCGGCTGACCCAGCAGGAGCAAACGTATGCTAAAAATGTATGCAGAACCAAGCTTTTCAGTGAAGAGCAGAGAGGCACATTTTAGCAAGTTTCACTTGTAAGTGGGGTTGGAAACGCTTTTCAGGCTCAGTACTGGGCTCAAGAGATGCAGCCCTGATGTCTCTCATGATAGCAGGTGGTTAAGTAGAAATTCGCTGCTCGGCTGACCCAGCAGGAGCAAACGTATGCTAAAAATGTATGCAGAACCAAGCTTTTCAGTAAAGAGCAGAGAGGCACAATTTAGCAAGTTTCACTTGTATGTGGGGTTGTAAACACTTTTCAGGCTCAGTACTGGGCTCAAAACATGCAGCCCTGATGTATCTCATGATAGCAGGTGGTTAATTAGAAATTCGCTGCTCGGCTGACCCAGCAGGAGCAAACATATGCTAAAAATGTTGCAGAACCAATCTTTTCAGTGAAGAGCAGCCAGGCACATTTTAGCAAGTTTCACTTGTAAGTTGGGTTGGATATGCTTTTCGGGCTCAGTACTGGGCTCAAGAGATGCAGCCCTGATGTCTCTCATGATAGCAGGTGGTTAAGTAGAAATTCGCTGCTCGGCTGACCCAGCAGGAGCAAACGTATGCCAAAAATGTACGCAGAATGAGCTTTTCAGTGAAGAGCAGAGAGGCACATTTTAGCAAGTTTCACTTGTAAGTTGGGTTGTAAACGCTTTTCAGGCTCAGTACTGAGCTCAAAACATGCAGCCCTGATGTCTCTCATGATAGCAGGTGGTTAATTAGAAATTCGCTGCTCGGCTGACCCAGCAGGAGCAAACGTATGCTAAAAATGTATGCAGTACCAAGCTTTTCAGTGAATAGCAGCCAGGCACATTTTAGCAAGTTTCACTTGTAAGTGGGGTTGGAAATGCTTTTCAGGCTCAGTACTGGGCTCAAAACATGCAGCCCTGATGTCTCTCATGATAGCAGGTGGTTAATTAGAAATTCGCTGCTCGGCTGACCCAGCAGGAGCAAACATATGCTAAAAATGTTGCAGAACCAATCTTTTCAGTGAAGAGCAGCCAGGCACATTTTAGCAAGTTTCACTTGTAAGTGGGGTTGGAAATGCTTTTCGGGCTCAGTACTGGGCTCAAGAGATGCAGCCCTGATGTCTCTCATGATAGCAGGTGGTTAATTGGAAATTCGCTGCTCGGCTGACCCAGCAGGAGCAAACGTATGCTAAAAATATATGCAAAACCAAGCTTTTCAGTGAAGAGCAGCCAGGCACATTTTAGCAAGTTTCACTTGTAAGTGGGGTTGGAAATGCTTTTCAGGCTCAGTACTGGGCTCAAAAGATGCAGCCCTGATGTCTCTCATGATAGCAGGTGGTTAAGTAGAAATTCGCTGCTCGGCTGACCAAGCAGGAGCAAACGTATGCCAAAAATGTACGCAGAATGAGCTTTTCAGTGAAGAGCAGAGAGGCACATTTTAGCAAGTTTCACTTGTAAGTTGGGTTGGAAACGCTTTTCAGGCTCAGTACTGGGCTCAAAAGATGCAGCCCTGATGTCTCTCATGATAGCAGGTGGTTAATTAGAAATTCGCTGCTTGGCTGACCCAGCAGGAGCAAACGTATGCTAAAAATGTATGCAAAACCAAGCTTTTCAGTGAAGAGCAGCCAGGCACATTTTAGCAAGTTTCACTTGTAAGTGGGGTTGGAAATGCTTTTCAGGCTCAGTACTGGGCTCAAAACATGCAGCCCTGATGTCTCTCATGATAGCAGGTGGTTAATTAGAAATTCGCTGCTCGGCTGACCCAGCAGGAGCAAACGTATGCTAAAAATGTATGCAAAACCAAGCTTTTCAGTAAACAGCAGAGAGGCACATTTTAGCAAGTTTCACTTGTAGGTGGGCTTGGAAACGCTTTTCAGGCTCAGTACTGGGCTCAAAAGATGCAGCCCTGATGTCTCTCATGATAGCAGGTGGTTAAGTAGAAATTCGCTGCTCGGCGGACCCAGCAGGAGCAAACGTATGCCAGAAATGTTGCAGAACCAGCTTTTCAGTGAAGAGCAGCCAGGCACATTTTAGCAAGTTTCACTTGTAAGTGGGGTTGGAAATACTTTTCAGGCTCAGTACTGGGCTCAAAAGATGCAGCCCTGATGTCTCTCATGATAGCAGGTGGTTAAGTAGAAATTCGCTGCTCGGCTGACCCAGCAGGAGCAAACGTATGCCAAAAATGTACGCAGAATGAGCTTTTCATTGAAGAGCATAGAGGCACATTTTAGCAAGTTTCACTTGTAAGTTGGGTTGGAAATGCTTTTCAGGCTCAGTACTGGGCTCAAAACATGCATCCCTGATGTCTCTCATGATAGCAGGTGGTTAATTAGAAATTCGCTGCTCGGCTGACCCAGCAGGAGCAAACGTATGCCAAAAATGTATGCAGAACCAAGCTTTTCAGTTAAGAGCAGAGAGGCACATTTTAGCAAGTTTCACTTGTAAGTGGGGTTGGAAATGCTTTTCAGGCTCAGTACTGGGCTCAAAAGATGCAGCCCTGTTGTCTCTCATGATAGCAGGTGGTTAAGTAGAAATTCGCTGCTCGGCTGACCCAGCAGGAGCAAACGTATGCCAAAAATGTACGCAGAATGAGCTTTTCAGTGAAGAGCAGAGAGGCACATTTTAGCAAGTTTCACTTGTAAGTTGGGTTCGAAACGCTTTTCAGGCTCAGTACTGGGCTCAAAACATGCAGCCCTGATGTCTCTCATGATAGCAGGTGGTTAATTAGAAATTCGCTGCTCGGCTGACCCAGCAGGAGCAAACATATGCTAAAAATGTTGCAGAACCAATCTTTTCAGTGAAGAGCAGCCAGGCACATTTTAGCAAGTTTCACTTGTAAGTGGGGTTGGAAATGCTTTTCGGGCTCAGTACTGGGCTCAAGAGATGCAGCCCTGATGTCTCTCATGATAGCAGGTGGTTAAGTAGAAATTCGCTGCTCGGCTGACCCAGCAGGAGCAAACGTATGCCAAAAATGTACGCAGAATGAGCTTTTCAGTGAAGAGCAGAGAGGCACATTTTAGCAAGTTTCACTTGTAAGTTGGGTTGTAAACGCTTTTCAGGCTCAGTACTGAGCTCAAAACATGCAGCCCTGATGTCTCTCATGATAGCAGGTGGTTAATTAGAAATTCGCTGCTCGGCTGGCCCAGCAGGAGCAAACGTATGCTAAAAATGTATGCAGAACCAAGCTTTTCAGTGAAGAGCAGAGAGGCACATTTTAGCAAGTTTCACTTGTAAGTGGGGTTGGAAACGCTTTTCAGGCTCAGTACTGGGCTCAAGAGATGCAGCCCTGATGTCTCTCATGATAGCAGGTGGTTAAGTAGAAATTCGCTGCTCGGCTGACCCAGCAGGAGCAAACGTATGCTAAAAATGTATGCAGAACCAAGCTTTTCAGTAAAGAGCAGAGAGGCACAATTTAGCAAGTTTCACTTGTAAGTGGGGTTGTAAACACTTTTCAGGCTCAGTACTGGGCTCAAAACATGCAGCCCTGATGTATCTCATGATAGCAGGTGGTTAATTAGAAATTCGCTGCTCGGCTGACCCAGCAGGAGCAAACATATGCTAAAAATGTTGCAGAACCAATCTTTTCAGTGAAGAGCAGCCAGGCACATTTTAGCAAGTTTCACTTGTAAGTTGGGTTGGAAATGCTTTTCGGGCTCAGTACTGGGCTCAAGAGATGCAGCCCTGATGTCTCTCATGATAGCAGGTGGTTAATTAGAAATTCGCTGCTCGGCTGACCCAGCAGGAGCAAACATATGCTAAAAATGTTGCAGAACCAATCTTTTCAGTGAAGAGCAGCCAGGCACATTTTAGCAAGTTTCACTTGTAAGTGGGGTTGGAAATGCTTTTCGGGCTCAGTACTGGGCTCAAGAGATGCAGCCCTGATGTCTCTCATGATAGCAGGTGGTTAATTGGAAATTCGCTGCTCGGCTGACCCAGCAGGAGCAAACGTATGCTAAAAATATATGCAAAACCAAGCTTTTCAGTGAAGAGCAGCCAGGCACATTTTAGCAAGTTTCACTTGTAAGTGGGGTTGGAAACGCTTTTCAGGCTCCGTACTGGGCTCAAAACATGCAGCCCTGATGTCTCTCATGATAGCAGGTGGTTAATTAGAAATTCGCTGCTCGGCTGAACCAGCAGGAGCAAACGTATGCTAAAAATGTATGCAAAACCAAGCTTTTCAGTGAAGAGCAGCCAGGCACATTTTAGCAAGTTTCACTTGTAAGTGGGGTTGGAAATGCTTTTCAGGCTCAGTACTGGGCTCAAAAGATGCAGCCCTGATGTCTCTCATGATAGCAGGTGGTTAAGTAGAAATTCGCTGCTCGGCTGACCCAGCAGGAGCAAACGTATGCCAAAAATGTACGCAGAATGAGCTTTTCAGTGAAGAGCAGAGAGGCACATTTTAGCAAGTTTCACTTGTAAGTTGGGTTGGAAACGCTTTTCAGGCTCAGTACTGGGCTCAAAACATGCAGCCTGATGTCTCTCATGATAGCAGGTGGTTAATTAGAAATCGCTGCTCGGCTGACCCAGCAGGAGCAAACGTATGCTAAAAATGCATGCAAAACCAAGCTTTTCAGTAAAGAGCAGAGAGGCACATTTTAGCAAGTTTCACTTGTAAGTGGGCTTGGAAATGCTTTTCAGGCTCAGTACTGGGCTCAAAAGATGAAGCCCTGATGTCTCTCATTATAGCAGGTGGTTAAGTAGAAATTTACTGCTCGGCTGACCCAGCAGGAGCAAACGTATGCTAAAAATGTTGCAGAACAAAGCTTTTCAGTGAAGAGCAGCCAGGCACATTTTAGCAAGTTTCACTTGTAAGTGGGGTTGGAAATGCTTTTCAGGCTCAGTACTGGGCTCAAGAGATGCAGCCCTGATGTCTCTCATGATAGCAGGTGGTTAAGTAGAAATTCGCTGCTCGGCTGACCCAGCAGGAGCAAATGTATGCCAGAAATGTTGCAGAACCAGCTTTTCAGTGAAGAGCAGCCAGGCACATTTTAGCAAGTTTCACTTGTAAGTGGGGTTGGAAACACTTTTCAGGCTCAGTACTGGGCTCAAAACATGCAGCCCTGATGTCTCTCATGATAGCAGGTGGTTAAGTAGAAATTCGCTGCTCGGCTGACCCAGCAGGAGCAAACGTATGCCAAAAATGTACGCAGAATGAGCTTTTCAGTGAAGAGCAGAGAGGCACATTTTAGCAAGTTTCACTTGTAAGTGGGGTTGGAAACGCTTTTCAGGCTCAGTAGTGGGCTCAAAAGATGCAGCCCTGATGTCTCTCATGATAGCAGGTGGTTAAGTAGAAATTTGCTGCTCGGCTGACCCAGCAGGAGCAAACGTATGCCAAAAATGTATGCAGAACCAAGCTTTTCAGTAAAGAGCAGAGAGGCACATTTTAGCAAGTTTCACTTGTAAGTGGGGTTGGAAATGCTTTTCAGGCTCAGTACTGGGCTCAAGAGATGCAGCCCTGATGTCTCTCATGATAGCAGGTGGTTAAGTAGAAATTCGCTGCTCGGCTGACCCAGCAGGAGCAAATGTATGCCAGAAATGTTGCAGAACCAGCTTTTCAGTGAAGAGCAGCCAGGCACATTTTAGCAAGTTTCACTTGTAAATGGGGTTGGAAACACTTTTCAGGCTCAGTACTGGGCTCAAAAGATGAAGCCCTGATGTCTCTCATGATAGCAGGTGGTTAAGTAGAAATTTGCTGCTCGGCTGACCCAGCAGGAGCAAACGTATGCTAAAAATGTTGCAGAACCAAGCTTTTCAATGAAGAGCAGCCAGGCACATTTTAGCAAGTTTCATTTGTAAGTGGGGTTGGAAATGCTTTTCAGGCTCAGTACTGGGCTCAAGAGATGCAGCCCTGATGTCTCTCATGATAGCAGGTGGTTAAGTAGAAATGTGATGCTCGGCTGTCCCAGCAGGAGCAAATGTATGCCAGAAATGTTGCAGAACCAGCTTTTCAGTGAAGAGCAGCCAGGCACATTTTAGCAAGTTTCACTTGTAAGTGGGGTTGGAAACACTTTTCAGGCTCCGTACTGGGCTCAAAACATGCAGCCCTGATGTCTCTCATGATAGCAGGTGGTTAATTAGAAATTCGCTGCTCGGCTGAACCAGCAGGAGCAAACGTATGCTAAAAATGTATGCAAAACCAAGCTTTTCAGTGAAGAGCAGCCAGGCACATTTTAGCAAGTTTCACTTGTAAGTGGGGTTGGAAATGCTTTTCAGGCTCAGTACTGGGCTCAAAAGATGCAGCCCTGATGTCTCTCATGATAGCAGGTGGTTAAGTAGAAATTCGCTGCTCGGCTGACCCAGCAGGAGCAAACGTATGCCAAAAATGTACGCAGAATGAGCTTTTCAGTGAAGAGCAGAGAGGCACATTTTAGCAAGTTTCACTTGTAAGTTGGGTTGGAAACGCTTTTCAGGCTCAGTACTGGGCTCAAAACATGCAGCCTGATGTCTCTCATGATAGCAGGTGGTTAATTAGAAATCGCTGCTCGGCTGACCCAGCAGGAGCAAACGTATGCTAAAAATGCATGCAAAACCAAGCTTTTCAGTAAAGAGCAGAGAGGCACATTTTAGCAAGTTTCACTTGTAAGTGGGCTTGGAAATGCTTTTCAGGCTCAGTACTGGGCTCAAAAGATGAAGCCCTGATGTCTCTCATTATAGCAGGTGGTTAAGTAGAAATTTACTGCTCGGCTGACCCAGCAGGAGCAAACGTATGCTAAAAATGTTGCAGAACAAAGCTTTTCAGTGAAGAGCAGCCAGGCACATTTTAGCAAGTTTCACTTGTAAGTGGGGTTGGAAATGCTTTTCAGGCTCAGTACTGGGCTCAAGAGATGCAGCCCTGATGTCTCTCATGATAGCAGGTGGTTAAGTAGAAATTCGCTGCTCGGCTGACCCAGCAGGAGCAAATGTATGCCAGAAATGTTGCAGAACCAGCTTTTCAGTGAAGAGCAGCCAGGCACATTTTAGCAAGTTTCACTTGTAAGTGGGGTTGGAAACACTTTTCAGGCTCAGTACTGGGCTCAAAACATGCAGCCCTGATGTCTCTCATGATAGCAGGTGGTTAAGTAGAAATTCGCTGCTCGGCTGACCCAGCAGGAGCAAACGTATGCCAAAAATGTACGCAGAATGAGCTTTTCAGTGAAGAGCAGAGAGGCACATTTTAGCAAGTTTCACTTGTAAGTGGGGTTGTAAACGCTTTTCAGGCTCAGTACTGGGCTCAAAAGATGCAGCCCTGATGTCTCTCATGATAGCAGGTGGTTAAGTAGAAATTTGCTGCTCGGCTGACCCAGCAGGAGCAAACGTATGCCAAAAATGTATGCAGAACCAAGCTTTTCAGTAAAGAGCAGAGAGGCACATTTTAGCAAGTTTCACTTGTAAGTGGGGTTGGAAATGCTTTTCAGGCTCAGTACTGGGCTCAAGAGATGCAGCCCTGATGTCTCTCATGATAGCAGGTGGTTAAGTAGAAATTCGCTGCTCGGCTGACCCAGCAGGAGCAAATGTATGCCAGAAATGTTGCAGAACCAGCTTTTCAGTGAAGAGCAGCCAGGCACATTTTAGCAAGTTTCACTTGTAAATGGGGTTGGAAACACTTTTCAGGCTCAGTACTGGGCTCAAAAGATGAAGCCCTGATGTCTCTCATGATAGCAGGTGGTTAAGTAGAAATTTGCTGCTCGGCTGACCCAGCAGGAGCAAACGTATGCTAAAAATGTTGCAGAACCAAGCTTTTCAATGAAGAGCAGCCAGGCACATTTTAGCAAGTTTCATTTGTAAGTGGGGTTGGAAATGCTTTTTAGGCTCAGTACTGGGCTCAAGAGATGCAGCCCTGATGTCTCTCATGATAGCAGGTGGTTAAGTAGAAATGTGATGCTCGGCTGTCCCAGCAGGAGCAAATGTATGCCAGAAATGTTGCAGAACCAGCTTTTCAGTGAAGAGCAGCCAGGCACATTTTAGCAAGTTTCACTTGTAAGTGGGGTTGGAAACACTTTTCAGGCTCAGTACTGGGCTCAAAACATGCAGCCCTGATGTCTCTCATGATAGCAGGTGGTTAAGTAGAAATTCGCTGCTCGGCTGACCCAGCAGGAGCAAACGTATGCCAAAAATGTACGCAGAATGAGCCTTTCAGTGAAGAGCAGAGAGGCACATTTTAGCAAGTTTCACTTGTAAGTGGGGTTGGAAACGCTTTTCAGGCTCAGTACTGGGCTCAAAAGATGCAGCCCTGATGTCTCTCATGAAAGCAGGTGGTTAAGTAGAAATTTGCTGCTCGGCTGACCAAGCAGGAGCAAACATATGCTAAAAATGTATGCAGAACCAAGCTTTTCAGTAAAGAGCAGAGAGGCACATTTTAGCAAGTTTCACTTGTAAGTGGGGTTGGAAACGCTTTTCAGGCTCAGCACTGGGCTCAAAAGATGCAGCCTGATGTCTCTCATGATAGCAGGTGGTTAAGTAGAAATTCACTGCTCGGCTGACCCAGCAGGAGCAAACGTATGCCAAAAATGTTGCAGAACCAGCTTTTCAGTGAAGAGCAGCCAGGCACATTTTAGCAAGTTTCACTTGTAAGTGGGGTTGGAAATGCTTTTCAGGCTCAGTACTGGGCTCAAAAGATGCAACCCTGATGTCTCTCATGATAGCAGATGGTTAAGTAGAAATTTTCTGCTCGGCTGACCCAGCAGGAGCAAACCTATGCCAAAAATGTATGCAGAAACAAGCTTTTCAGTGAAGAGCAGCCAGGCACATTTTAGCAAGTTTCACTTGTAAGTGGGGTTAGAAATGCTTTTCAGGCTCAGTACTGGGCTCAAGAGATGCAGCCCTGATGTCTCTCATGATAGCAGGTGGTGAAGTAGAAATTCGCTGCTCGGCTGACCCAGCAGGAGCAAACGTATGCCAAAAATGTACGCAGAATGAGCTTTTCAGTGAAGAGCAGAGAGGCACATTTTAGCAAGTTTCACTTGTAAGTGGGGTTGGAAATGCTTTTCAGGCTCAGTACTGGGCTCAAAAGATGCAGCCCTGATGTCTCTCATGATAGCAGGTGGTTAATTAGAAATTCGCTGCTTGGCTGACCCAGCAGGAGCAAACGTATGCTAAAAATGTATGCAAAACCAAGCTTTTCAGTGAAGAGCAGCCAGGCACATTTTAGCAAGTTTCACTTGTAAGTGGGGTTGGAAATGCTTTTCAGGCTCAGTACTGGGCTCAAAACATGCAGCCCTGATGTCTCTCATGATAGCAGGTGGTTAATTAGAAATTCGCTGCTCGGCTGACCCAGCAGGAGCAAACGTATGCTAAAAATGTATGCAAAACCAAGCTTTTCAGTAAACAGCAGAGAGGCACATTTTAGCAAGTTTCACTTGTAGTTGGGCTTGGAAACGCTTTTCAGGCTCAGTACTGGGCTCAAAAGATGCAGCCCTGATGTCTCTCATGATAGCAGGTGGTTAAGTAGAAATTCGCTGCTCGGCGGACCCAGCAGGAGCAAACGTATGCCAGAAATGTTGCAGAACCAGCTTTTCAGTGAAGAGCAGCCAGGCACATTTTAGCAAGTTTCACTTGTAAGTGGGGTTGGAAATACTTTTCAGGCTTAGTACTGGGCTCAAAAGATGCAGCCCTGATGTCTCTCATGATAGCAGGTGGTTAAGTAGAAATTCGCTGCTCGGCTGACCCAGCAGGAGCAAACGTATGCCAAAAATGTACGCAGAATGAGCTTTTCATTGAAGAGCAGAGAGGCACATTTTAGCAAGTTTCACTTGTAAGTTGGGTTGGAAATGCTTTTCAGGCTCACTACTGGGCTCAAAACATGCATCCCTGATGTCTCTCATGATAGCAGGTGGTTAATTAGAAATTCGCTGCTCGGCTGACCCAGCAGGAGCAAACGTATGCCAAAAATGTATGCAGAACCAAGCTTTTCAGTTAAGAGCAGAGAGGCACATTTTAGCAAGTTTCACTTGTAAGTGGGGTTGGAAATGCTTTTCAGGCTCAGTACTGGGCTCAAAAGATGCAGCCCTGTTGTCTCTCATGATAGCAGGTGGTTAATTAGAAATTCGCTGCTCGGCTGACCCAGCAGGAGCAAACATATGCTAAAAATGTTGCAGAACCAATCTTTTCAGTGAAGAGCAGCCAGGCACATTTTAGCAAGTTACACTTGTAAGTGGGGTTGGAAATGCTTTTCGGGCTCAGTACTGGGCTCAAGAGATGCAGCCCTGATGTCTCTCATGATAGCAGGTGGTTAAGTAGAAATTCGCTGCTCGGCTGACCCAGCAGGAGCAAACGTATGCCAAAAATGTACGCAGAATGAGCTTTTCAGTGAAGAGCAGAAAGGCACATTTTAGCAAGTTTCACTTGTAAGTTGGGTTGTAAACGCTTTTCAGGCTCAGTACTGAGCTCAAAACATGCAGCCCTGATGTCTCTCATGATAGCAGGTGGTTAATTAGAAATTTGCTGCTCGGCTGACCCAGCAGGAGCAAACGTATGCTAAAAATGTATGCAGAACCAAGCTTTTCAGTGAAGAGCAGAGAGGCACATTTTAGCAAGTTTCACTTGTAAGTGGGGTTGGAAACGCTTTTCAGGCTCAGTACTGGGCTCAAGAGATGCAGCCCTGATGTCTCTCATGATAGCAGGTGGTTAAGTAGAAATTCGCTGCTCGGCTGACCCAGCAGGAGCAAACGTATGCTAAAAATGTATGCAGAACCAAGCTTTTCAGTAAAGAGCAGAGAGGCACAATTTAGCAAGTTTCACTTGTAAGTGGGGTTGTAAACACTTTTCAGGCTCAGTACTGGGCTCAAAACATGCAGCCCTGATGTATCTCATGATAGCAGGTGGTTAATTAGAAATTCGCTGCTCGGCTGACCCAGCAGGAGCAAACATATGCTAAAAATGTTGCAGAACCAATCTTTTCAGTGAAGAGCAGCCAGGCACATTTTAGCAAGTTTCACTTGTAAGTTGGGTTGGAAATGCTTTTCGGGCTCAGTACTGGGCTCAAGAGATGCAGCCCTGATGTCTCTCATGATAGCAGGTGGTTAAGTAGAAATTCGCTGCTCGGCTGACCCAGCAGGAGCAAACGTATGCCAAAAATGTACGCAGAATGAGCTTTTCAGTGAAGAGCAGAGAGGCACATTTTAGCAAGTTTCACTTGTAAGTTGGGTTGTAAACGCTTTTCAGGCTCAGTACTGAGCTCAAAACATGCAGCCCTGATGTCTCTCATGATAGCAGGTGGTTAATTAGAAATTCGCTGCTCGGCTGACCCAGCAGGAGCAAACGTATGCTAAAAATGTATGCAGTACCAAGCTTTTCAGTGAATAGCAGCCAGGCACATTTTAGCAAGTTTCACTTGTAAGTGGGGTTGGAAACGCTTTTCAGGCTCAGTACTGGGCTCAAAACATGCAGCCCTGATGTCTCTCATGATAGCAGGTGGTTAATTAGAAATTCGCTGCTCGGCTGACCCAGCAGGAGCAAACATATGCTAAAAATGTTGCAGAACCAATCTTTTCAGTGAAGAGCAGCCAGGCACATTTTAGCAAGTTTCACTTGTAAGTGGGGTTGGAAATGCTTTTCGGGCTCAGTACTGGGCTCAAGAGATGCAGCCCTGATGTCTCTCATGATAGCAGGTGGTTAATTGGAAATTCGCTGCTCGGCTGACCCAGCAGGAGCAAACGTATGCTAAAAATATATGCAAAACCAAGCTTTTCAGTGAAGAGCAGCCAGGCACATTTTAGCAAGTTTTACTTGTAAGTGGGGTTGGAAATGCTTTTCAGGCTCAGTACTGGGCTCAAAAGATGCAGCCCTGTTGTCTCTCATGATAGCAGGTGGTTAAGTAGAAATTCGCTGCTCGGCTGACCCAGCAGGAGCAAACGTATGCCAAAAATGTACGCAGAATGAGCTTTTCATTGAAGAGCAGAGAGGCACATTTTAGCAAGTTTCACTTGTAAGTTGGGTTCGAAACGCTTTTCAGGCTCAGTACTGGGCTCAAAACATGCAGCCCTGATGTCTCTCATGATAGCAGGTGGTTAATTAGAAATTCGCTGCTCGGCTGACCCAGCAGGAGCAAACATATGCCAAAAATGTATGCAGAACCAAGCTTTTCAGTTAAGAGCAGAGAGGCACATTTTAGCAAGTTTCACTTGTAAGTGGGGTTGGAAATGCTTTTCAGGCTCAGTACTGGGCTCAAAAGATGCAGCCCTGTTGTCTCTCATGATAGCAGGTGGTTAAGTAGAAATTCGCTGCTCGGCTGACCCAGCAGGAGCAAACGTATGCCAAAAATGTACGCAGAATGAGCTTTTCAGTGAAGAGCAGAGAGGCACATTTTAGCAAGTTTCACTTGTAAGTTGGGTTCGAAACGCTTTTCAGGCTCAGTACTGGGCTCAAAACATGCAGCCCTGATGTCTCTCATGATAGCAGGTGGTTAATTAGAAATTCGCTGCTCGGCTGACCCAGCAGGAGCAAACATATGCTAAAAATGTTGCAGAACCAATCTTTTCAGTGAAGAGCAGCCAGGCACATTTTAGCAAGTTTCACTTGTAAGTGGGGTTGGAAATGCTTTTCGGGCTCAGTACTGGGCTCAAGAGATGCAGCCCTGATGTCTCTCATGATAGCAGGTGGTTAAGTAGAAATTCGCTGCTCGGCTGACCCAGCAGGAGCAAACGTATGCCAAAAATGTACGCAGAATGAGCTTTTCAGTGAAGAGCAGAGAGGCACATTTTAGCAAGTTTCACTTGTAAGTTGGGTTGTAAACGCTTTTCAGGCTCAGTACTGAGCTCAAAACATGCAGCCCTGATGTCTCTCATGATAGCAGGTGGTTAATTAGAAATTCGCTGCTCGGCTGACCCAGCAGGAGCAAACGTATGCTAAAAATGTATGCAGAACCAAGCTTTTCAGTGAAGAGCAGAGAGGCACATTTTAGCAAGTTTCACTTGTAAGTGGGGTTGGAAACGCTTTTCAGGCTCAGTACTGGGCTCAAGAGATGCAGCCCTGATGTCTCTCATGATAGCAGGTGGTTAAGTAGAAATTCGCTGCTCGGCTGACCCAGCAGGAGCAAACGTATGCTAAAAATGTATGCAGAACCAAGCTTTTCAGTAAAGAGCAGAGAGGCACAATTTAGCAAGTTTCACTTGTAAGTGGGGTTGTAAACACTTTTCAGGCTCAGTACTGGGCTCAAAACATGCAGCCCTGATGTATCTCATGATAGCAGGTGGTTAATTAGAAATTCGCTGCTGGGCTGACCCAGCAGGAGCAAACATATGCTAAAAATGTTGCAGAACCAATCTTTTCAGTGAAGAGCAGCCAGGCACATTTTAGCAAGTTTCACTTGTAAGTTGGGTTGGAAATGCTTTTCGGGCTCAGTACTGGGCTCAAGAGATGCAGCCCTGATGTCTCTCATGATAGCAGGTGGTTAATTAGGAATTCGCTGCTCGGCTGACCCAGCAGGAGCAAACATATGCTAAAAATGTTGCAGAACCAATCTTTTCAGTGAAGAGCAGCCAGGCACATTTTAGCAAGTTTCACTTGTAAGTGGGGTTGGAAATGCTTTTCGGGCTCAGTACTGGGCTCAAGAGATGCAGCCCTGATGTCTCTCATGATAGCAGGTGGTTAATTGGAAATTCGCTGCTCGGCTGACCCAGCAGGAGCAAACGTATGCTAAAAATATATGCAAAACCAAGCTTTTCAGTGAAGAGCAGCCAGGCACATTTTAGCAAGTTTCACTTGTAAGTGGGGTTGGAAACGCTTTTCAGGCTCCGTACTGGGCTCAAAACATGCAGCCCTGATGTCTCTCATGATAGCAGGTGGTTAATTAGAAATTCGCTGCTCGGCTGAACCAGCAGGAGCAAACGTATGCTAAAAATGTATGCAAAACCAAGCTTTTCAGTGAAGAGCAGCCAGGCACATTTTAGCAAGTTTCACTTGTAAGTGGGGTTGGAAATGCTTTTCAGGCTCAGTACTGGGCTCAAAAGATGCAGCCCTGATGTCTCTCATGATAGCAGGTGGTTAAGTAGAAATTCGCTGCTCGGCTGACCCAGCAGGAGCAAACGTATGCCAAAAATGTACGCAGAATGAGCTTTTCAGTGAAGAGCAGAGAGGCACATTTTAGCAAGTTTCACTTGTAAGTTGGGTTGGAAACGCTTTTCAGGCTCAGTACTGGGCTCAAAACATGCAGCCTGATGTCTCTCATGATAGCAGGTGGTTAATTAGAAATCGCTGCTCGGCTGACCCAGCAGGAGCAAACGTATGCTAAAAATGCATGCAAAACCAAGCTTTTCAGTAAAGAGCAGAGAGGCACATTTTAGCAAGTTTCACTTGTAAGTGGGCTTGGAAATGCTTTTCAGGCTCAGTACTGGGCTCAAAAGATGAAGCCCTGATGTCTCTCATTATAGCAGGTGGTTAAGTAGAAATGTACTGCTCGGCTGACCCAGCAGGAGCAAACGTATGCTAAAAATGTTGCCGAACAAAGCTTTTCAGTGAAGAGCAGCCAGGCACATTTTAGCAAGTTTCACTTGTAAGTGGGGTTGGAAATGCTTTTCAGGCTCAGTACTGGGCTCAAGAGATGCAGCCCTGATGTCTCTCATGATAGCAGGTGGTTAAGTAGAAATTCGCTGCTCGGCTGACCCAGCAGGAGCAAATGTATGCCAGAAATGTTGCAGAACCAGCTTTTCAGTGAAGAGCAGCCAGGCACATTTTAGCAAGTTTCACTTGTAAGTGGGGTTGGAAACACTTTTCAGGCTCAGTACTGGGCTCAAAACATGCAGCCCTGATGTCTCTCATGATAGCAGGTGGTTAAGTAGAAATTCGCTGCTCGGCTGACCCAGCAGGAGCAAACGTATGCCAAAAATGTACGCAGAATGAGCTTTTCAGTGAAGAGCAGAGAGGCACATTTTAGCAAGTTTCACTTGTAAGTGGGGTTGGAAACGCTTTTCAGGCTCAGTACTGGGCTCAAAAGATGCAGCCCTGATGTCTCTCATGATAGCAGGTGGTTAAGTAGAAATTTGCTGCTCGGCTGACCCAGCAGGAGCAAACGTATGCCAAAAATGTATGCAGAACCAAGCTTTTCAGTAAAGAGCAGAGAGGCACATTTTAGCAAGTTTCACTTGTAAGTGGGGTTGGAAATGCTTTTCAGGCTCAGTACTGGGCTCAAGAGATGCAGCCCTGATGTCTCTCATGATAGCAGGTGGTTAAGTAGAAATTCGCTGCTCGGCTGACCCAGCAGGAGCAAATGTATGCCAGAAATGTTGCAGAACCAGCTTTTCAGTGAAGAGCAGCCAGGCACATTTTAGCAAGTTTCACTTGTAAATGGGGTTGGAAACACTTTTCAGGCTCAGTACTGGGCTCAAAAGATGAAGCCCTGATGTCTCTCATGATAGCAGGTGGTTAAGTAGAAATTTGCTGCTCGGCTGACCCAGCAGGAGCAAACGTATGCTAAAAATGTTGCAGAACCAAGCTTTTCAATGAAGAGCAGCCAGGCACATTTTAGCAAGTTTCATTTGTAAGTGGGGTTGGAAATGCTTTTCAGGCTCAGTACTGGGCTCAAGAGATGCAGCCCTGATGTCTCTCATGATAGCAGGTGGTTAAGTAGAAATGTGATGCTCGGCTGTCCCAGCAGGAGCAAATGTATGCCAGAAATGTTGCAGAACCAGCTTTTCAGTGAAGAGCAGCCAGGCACATTTTAGCAAGTTTCACTTGTAAGTGGGGTTGGAAACACTTTTCAGGCTCAGTACTGGGCTCAAAACATGCAGCCCTGATGTCTCTCATGATAGCAGGTGGTTAAGTAGAAATTCGCTGCTCGGCTGACCCAGCAGGAGCAAACGTATGCCAAAAATGTACGCAGAATGAGCTTTTCAGTGAAGAGCAGAGAGGCACATTTTAGCAAGTTTCACTTGTAAGTGGGGTTGGAAACGCTTTTCAGGCTCAGTACTGGGCTCAAAAGATGCAGCCCTGATGTCTCTCATGAAAGCAGGTGGTTAAGTAGAAATTTGCTGCTCGGCTGACCCAGCAGGAGCAAACGTATGCTAAAAATGTATGCAGAACCAAGCTTTTCAGTAAAGAGCAGAGAGGCACATTTTAGCAAGTTTCACTTGTAAGTGGGGTTGTAAACGCTTTTCAGGCTCAGTACTGAGCTCAAAACATGCAGCCCTGATGTCTCTCATGATAGCAGGTGGTTAATTAGAAATTCGCTGCTCGGCTGACCCAGCAGGAGCAAACGTATGCTAAAAATGTATGCAGTACCAAGCTTTTCAGTGAATAGCAGCCAGGCACATTTTAGCAAGTTTCACTTGTAAGTGGGGTTGGAAACGCTTTTCAGGCTCAGTACTGGGCTCAAAACATGCAGCCCTGATGTCTCTCATGATAGCAGGTGGTTAATTAGAAATTCGCTGCTCGGCTGACCCAGCAGGAGCAAACATATGCTAAAAATGTTGCAGAACCAATCTTTTCAGTGAAGAGCAGCCAGGCACATTTTAGCAAGTTTCACTTGTAAGTGGGGTTGGAAATGCTTTTCGGGCTCAGTACTGGGCTCAAGAGATGCAGCCCTGATGTCTCTCATGATAGCAGGTGGTTAATTGGAAATTCGCTGCTCGGCTGACCCAGCAGGAGCAAACGTATGCTAAAAATATATGCAAAACCAAGCTTTTCAGTGAAGAGCAGCCAGGCACATTTTAGCAAGTTTTACTTGTAAGTGGGGTTGGAAATGCTTTTCAGGCTCAGTACTGGGCTCAAAAGATGCAGCCCTGATGTCTCTCATGATAGCAGGTGGTTAAGTAGAAATTCGCTGCTCGGCTGACCCAGCAGGAGCAAACGTATGCCAGAAATGTTGCAGAACCAGCTTTTCAGTGAAGAGCAGCCAGGCACATTTTAGCAAGTTTCACTTGTAAGTGGGGTTGGAAATACTTTTCAGGCTCAGTACTGGGCTCAAAAGATGCAGCCCTGATGTCTCTCATGATAGCAGGTGGTTAAGTAGAAATTCGCTGCTCGGCTGACCCAGCAGGAGCAAACGTATGCCAAAAATGTACGCAGAATGAGCTTTTCATTGAAGAGCATAGAGGCACATTTTAGCAAGTTTCACTTGTAAGTTGGGTTGGAAATGCTTTTCAGGCTCAGTACTGGGCTCAAAACATGCATCCCTGATGTCTCTCATGATAGCAGGTGGTTAATTAGAAATTCGCTGCTCGGCTGACCCAGCAGGAGCAAACGTATGCCAAAAATGTATGCAGAACCAAGCTTTTCAGTTAAGAGCAGAGAGGCACATTTTAGCAAGTTTCACTTGTAAGTGGGGTTGGAAATGCTTTTCAGGCTCAGTACTGGGCTCAAAAGATGCAGCCCTGTTGTCTCTCATGATAGCAGGTGGTTAAGTAGAAATTCGCTGCTCGGCTGACCCAGCAGGAGCAAACGTATGCCAAAAATGTACGCAGAATGAGCTTTTCAGTGAAGAGCAGAGAGGCACATTTTAGCAAGTTTCACTTGTAAGTTGGGTTCGAAACGCTTTTCAGGCTCAGTACTGGGCTCAAAACATGCAGCCCTGATGTCTCTCATGATAGCAGGTGGTTAATTAGAAATTCGCTGCTCGGCTGACCCAGCAGGAGCAAACATATGCTAAAAATGTTGCAGAACCAATCTTTTCAGTGAAGAGCAGCCAGGCACATTTTAGCAAGTTTCACTTGTAAGTGGGGTTGGAAATGCTTTTCGGGCTCAGTACTGGGCTCAAGAGATGCAGCCCTGATGTCTCTCATGATAGCAGGTGGTTAAGTAGAAATTCGCTGCTCGGCTGACCCAGCAGGAGCAAACGTATGCCAAAAATGTACGCAGAATGAGCTTTTCAGTGAAGAGCAGAGAGGCACATTTTAGCAAGTTTCACTTGTAAGTTGGGTTGTAAACGCTTTTCAGGCTCAGTACTGAGCTCAAAACATGCAGCCCTGATGTCTCTCATGATAGCAGGTGGTTAATTAGAAATTCGCTGCTCGGCTGACCCAGCAGGAGCAAACGTATGCTAAAAATGTATGCAGAACCAAGCTTTTCAGTGAAGAGCAGAGAGGCACATTTTAGCAAGTTTCACTTGTAAGTGGGGTTGGAAACGCTTTTCAGGCTCAGTACTGGGCTCAAGAGATGCAGCCCTGATGTCTCTCATGATAGCAGGTGGTTAAGTAGAAATTCGCTGCTCGGCTGACCCAGCAGGAGCAAACGTATGCTAAAAATGTATGCAGAACCAAGCTTTTCAGTAAAGAGCAGAGAGGCACAATTTAGCAAGTTTCACTTGTAAGTGGGGTTGTAAACACTTTTCAGGCTCAGTACTGGGCTCAAAACATGCAGCCCTGATGTATCTCATGATAGCAGGTGGTTAATTAGAAATTCGCTGCTGGGCTGACCCAGCAGGAGCAAACATATGCTAAAAATGTTGCAGAACCAATCTTTTCAGTGAAGAGCAGCCAGGCACATTTTAGCAAGTTTCACTTGTAAGTTGGGTTGGAAATGCTTTTCGGGTTCAGTACTGGGCTCAAGAGATGCAGCCCTGATGTCTCTCATGATAGCAGGTGGTTAATTAGGAATTCGCTGCTCGGCTGACCCAGCAGGAGCAAACATATGCTAAAAATGTTGCAGAACCAATCTTTTCAGTGAAGAGCAGCCAGGCACATTTTAGCAAGTTTCACTTGTAAGTGGGGTTGGAAATGCTTTTCGGGCTCAGTACTGGGCTCAAGAGATGCAGCCCTGATGTCTCTCATGATAGCAGGTGGTTAATTGGAAATTCGCTGCTCGGCTGACCCAGCAGGAGCAAACGTATGCTAAAAATATATGCAAAACCAAGCTTTTCAGTGAAGAGCAGCCAGGCACATTTTAGCAAGTTTCACTTGTAAGTGGGGTTGGAAACGCTTTTCAGGCTCCGTACTGGGCTCAAAACATGCAGCCCTGATGTCTCTCATGATAGCAGGTGGTTAATTAGAAATTCGCTGCTCGGCTGAACCAGCAGGAGCAAACGTATGCTAAAAATGTATGCAAAACCAAGCTTTTCAGTGAAGAGCAGCCAGGCACATTTTAGCAAGTTTCACTTGTAAGTGGGGTTGGAAATGCTTTTCAGGCTCAGTACTGGGCTCAAAAGATGCAGCCCTGATGTCTCTCATGATAGCAGGTGGTTAAGTAGAAATTCGCTGCTCGGCTGACCCAGCAGGAGCAAACGTATGCCAAAAATGTACGCAGAATGAGCTTTTCAGTGAAGAGCAGAGAGGCACATTTTAGCAAGTTTCACTTGTAAGTTGGGTTGGAAACGCTTTTCAGGCTCAGTACTGGGCTCAAAACATGCAGCCTGATGTCTCTCATGATAGCAGGTGGTTAATTAGAAATCGCTGCTCGGCTGACCCAGCAGGAGCAAACGTATGCTAAAAATGCATGCAAAACCAAGCTTTTCAGTAAAGAGCAGAGAGGCACATTTTAGCAAGTTTCACTTGTAAGTGGGCTTGGAAATGCTTTTCAGGCTCAGTACTGGGCTCAAAAGATGAAGCCCTGATGTCTCTCATTATAGCAGGTGGTTAAGTAGAAATGTACTGCTCGGCTGACCCAGCAGGAGCAAACGTATGCTAAAAATGTTGCCGAACAAAGCTTTTCAGTGAAGAGCAGCCAGGCACATTTTAGCAAGTTTCACTTGTAAGTGGGGTTGGAAATGCTTTTCAGGCTCAGTACTGGGCTCAAGAGATGCAGCCCTGATGTCTCTCATGATAGCAGGTGGTTAAGTAGAAATTCGCTGCTCGGCTGACCCAGCAGGAGCAAATGTATGCCAGAAATGTTGCAGAACCAGCTTTTCAGTGAAGAGCAGCCAGGCACATTTTAGCAAGTTTCACTTGTAAGTGGGGTTGGAAACACTTTTCAGGCTCAGTACTGGGCTCAAAACATGCAGCCCTGATGTCTCTCATGATAGCAGGTGGTTAAGTAGAAATTCGCTGCTCGGCTGACCCAGCAGGAGCAAACGTATGCCAAAAATGTACGCAGAATGAGCTTTTCAGTGAAGAGCAGAGAGGCACATTTTAGCAAGTTTCACTTGTAAGTGGGGTTGGAAACGCTTTTCAGGCTCAGTACTGGGCTCAAAAGATGCAGCCCTGATGTCTCTCATGATAGCAGGTGGTTAAGTAGAAATTTGCTGCTCGGCTGACCCAGCAGGAGCAAACGTATGCCAAAAATGTATGCAGAACCAAGCTTTTCAGTAAAGAGCAGAGAGGCACATTTTAGCAAGTTTCACTTGTAAGTGGGGTTGGAAATGCTTTTCAGGCTCAGTACTGGGCTCAAGAGATGCAGCCCTGATGTCTCTCATGATAGCAGGTGGTTAAGTAGAAATTCGCTGCTCGGCTGACCCAGCAGGAGCAAATGTATGCCAGAAATGTTGCAGAACCAGCTTTTCAGTGAAGAGCAGCCAGGCACATTTTAGCAAGTTTCACTTGTAAATGGGGTTGGAAACACTTTTCAGGCTCAGTACTGGGCTCAAAAGATGAAGCCCTGATGTCTCTCATGATAGCAGGTGGTTAAGTAGAAATTTGCTGCTCGGCTGACCCAGCAGGAGCAAACGTATGCTAAAAATGTTGCAGAACCAAGCTTTTCAATGAAGAGCAGCCAGGCACATTTTAGCAAGTTTCATTTGTAAGTGGGGTTGGAAATGCTTTTCAGGCTCAGTACTGGGCTCAAGAGATGCAGCCCTGATGTCTCTCATGATAGCAGGTGGTTAAGTAGAAATGTGATGCTCGGCTGTCCCAGCAGGAGCAAATGTATGCCAGAAATGTTGCAGAACCAGCTTTTCAGTGAAGAGCAGCCAGGCACATTTTAGCAAGTTTCACTTGTAAGTGGGGTTGGAAACACTTTTCAGGCTCAGTACTGGGCTCAAAACATGCAGCCCTGATGTCTCTCATGATAGCAGGTGGTTAAGTAGAAATTCGCTGCTCGGCTGACCCAGCAGGAGCAAACGTATGCCAAAAATGTACGCAGAATGAGCTTTTCAGTGAAGAGCAGAGAGGCACATTTTAGCAAGTTTCACTTGTAAGTGGGGTTGGAAACGCTTTTCAGGCTCAGTACTGGGCTCAAAAGATGCAGCCCTGATGTCTCTCATGAAAGCAGGTGGTTAAGTAGAAATTTGCTGCTCGGCTGACCCAGCAGGAGCAAACGTATGCTAAAAATGTATGCAGAACCAAGCTTTTCAGTAAAGAGCAGAGAGGCACATTTTAGCAAGTTTCACTTGTAAGTGGGGTTGGAAACGCTTTTCAGGCTCAGCACTGGGCTCAAAAGATGCAGCCTGATGTCTCTCATGATAGCAGGTGGTTAAGTAGAAATTCACTGCTCGGCTGACCCAGCAGGAGCAAACGTATGCCAAAAATGTTGCAGAACCAGCTTTTCAGTGAAGAGCAGCCAGGCACATTTTAGCAAGTTTCACTTGTAAGTGGGGTTGGAAATGCTTTTCAGGCTCAGTACTGGGCTCAAAAGATGCAACCCTGATGTCTCTCATGATAGCAGATGGTTAAGTAGAAATTTTCTGCTCGGCTGACCCAGCAGGAGCAAACCTATGCCAAAAATGTATGCAGAAACAAGCTTTTCAGTGAAGAGCAGCCAGGCACATTTTAGCAAGTTTCACTTGTAAGTGGGGTTAGAAATGCTTTTCAGGCTCAGTACTGGGCTCAAGAGATGCAGCCCTGATGTCTCTCATGATAGCAGGTGGTGAAGTAGAAATTCGCTGCTCGGCTGACCCAGCAGGAGCAAACGTATGCCAAAAATGTACGCAGAATGAGCTTTTCAGGGAAGAGCAGAGAGGCACATTTTAGCAAGTTTCACTTGTAAGTTGGGTTGGAAACGCTTTTCAAGCTCAGTACTGGGCTCAAAACATGCAGCCCTGATGTCTCTCATGATAGCAGGTGGTTAATTAGAAATTCGCTGCTCGGCTGACCCAGCAGGAGCAAACGTATGCTAAAAATGTATGCAAAACCAAGCTTTTCAGTAAACAGCAGAGAGGCACATTTTAGCAAGTTTCACTTGTAGGTGGGCTTGGAAACGCTTTTCAGGCTCAGTACTGGGCTCAAAAGATGCAGCCCTGATGTCTCTCATGATAGCAGGTGGTTAAGTAGAAATTCGCTGCTCGGCGGACCCAGCAAGAGCAAACGTATGCCAGAAATGTTGCAGAACCAGCTTTTCAGTGAAGAGCAGCCAGGCACATTTTAGCAAGTTTCACTTGTAAGTGGGGTTGGAAATACTTTTCAGGCTCAGTACTGGGCTCAAAAGATGCAGCCCTGATGTCTCTCATGATAGCAGGTGGTTAAGTAGAAATTCACTGCTCGGCTGACCCAGCAGGAGCAAACGTATGCCAAAAATGTACGCAGAATGAGCTTTTCATTGAAGAGCAGAGAGGCACATTTTAGCAAGTTTCACTTGTAAGTTGGGTTGGAAATGCTTTTCAGGCTCAGTACTGGGCTCAAAACATGCATCCCTGATGTCTCTCATGATAGCAGGTGGTTAATTAGAAATTCGCTGCTCGGCTGACCCAGCAGGAGCAAACGTATGCCAAAAATGTATGCAGAACCAAGCTTTTCAGTTAAGAGCAGAGAGGCACATTTTAGCAAGTTTCACTTGTAAGTGGGGTTGGAAATGCTTTTCAGGCTCAGTACTGGGCTCAAAAGATGCAGCCCTGTTGTCTCTCATGATAGCAGGTGGTTAAGTAGAAATTCGCTGCTCGGCTGACCCAGCAGGAGCAAACGTATGCCAAAAATGTACGCAGAATGAGCTTTTCAGTGAAGAGCAGAGAGGCACATTTTAGCAAGTTTCACTTGTAAGTTGGGTTCGAAACGCTTTTCAGGCTCAGTACTGGGCTCAAAACATGCAGCCCTGATGTCTCTCATGATAGCAGGTGGTTAATTAGAAATTCGCTGCTCGGCTGACCCAGCAGGAGCAAACATATGCTAAAAATGTTGCAGAACCAATCTTTTCAGTGAAGAGCAGCCAGGCACATTTTAGCAAGTTTCACTTGTAAGTGGGGTTGGAAATGCTTTTCGGGCTCAGTACTGGGCTCAAGAGATGCAGCCCTGATGTCTCTCATGATAGCAGGTGGTTAAGTAGAAATTCGCTGCTCGGCTGACCCAGCAGGAGCAAACGTATGCCAAAAATGTACGCAGAATGAGCTTTTCAGTGAAGAGCAGAGAGGCACATTTTAGCAAGTTTCACTTGTAAGTTGGGTTGTAAACGCTTTTCAGGCTCAGTACTGAGCTCAAAACATGCAGCCCTGATGTCTCTCATGATAGCAGGTGGTTAATTAGAAATTCGCTGCTCGGCTGACCCAGCAGGAGCAAACGTATGCTAAAAATGTATGCAGAACCAAGCTTTTCAGTGAAGAGCAGAGAGGCACATTTTAGCAAGTTTCACTTGTAAGTGGGGTTGGAAACGCTTTTCAGGCTCAGTACTGGGCTCAAGAGATGCAGCCCTGATGTCTCTCATGATAGCAGGTGGTTAATTAGAAATTCGCTGCTCGGCTGACCCAGCAGGAGCAAACATATGCTAAAAATGTTGCAGAACCAATCTTTTCAGTGAAGAGCAGCCAGGCACATTTTAGCAAGTTTCACTTGTAAGTGGGGTTGGAAATGCTTTTCGGGCTCAGTACTGGGCTCAAGAGATGCAGCCCTGATGTCTCTCATGATAGCAGGTGGTTAATTGGAAATTCGCTGCTCGGCTGACCCAGCAGGAGCAAACGTATGCTAAAAATATATGCAAAACCAAGCTTTTCAGTGAAGAGCAGCCAGGCACATTTTAGCAAGTTTCACTTGTAAGTGGGGTTGGAAACGCTTTTCAGGCTCAGTACTGGGCTCAAAACATGCAGCCCTGATGTCTCTCATGATAGCAGGTGGTTAATTAGAAATTCGCTGCTCGGCTGAACCAGCAGGAGCAAACGTATGCTAAAAATGTATGCAAAACCAAGCTTTTCAGTGAAGAGCAGCCAGGCACATTTTAGCAAGTTTCACTTGTACGTGGGGTTGGAAATGCTTTTCAGGCTCAGTACTGGGCTCAAAAGATGCAGCCCTGATGTCTCTCATGATAGCAGGTGGTTAAGTAGAAATTCGCTGCTCGGCTGACCCAGCAGGAGCAAACGTATGCCAAAAATGTACGCAGAATGAGCTTTTCAGTGAAGAGCAGAGAGGCACATTTTAGCAAGTTTCACTTGTAAGTTGGGTTGGAAACGCTTTTCAGGCTCAGTACTGGGCTCAAAACATGCAGCCTGATGTCTCTCATGATAGCAGGTGGTTAATTAGAAATCGCTGCTCGGCTGACCCAGCAGGAGCAAACGTATGCTAAAAATGTATGCAAAACCAAGCTTTTCAGTAAAGAGCAGAGAGGCACATTTTAGCAAGTTTCACTTGTAAGTGGGCTTGGAAATGCTTTTCAGGCTCAGTACTGGGCTCAAAAGATGAAGCCCTGATGTCTCTCATTATAGCAGGTGGTTAAGTAGAAATTTACTGCTTGGCTGACCCAGCAGGAGCAAACGTATGCTAAAAATGTTGCAGAACAAAGCTTTTCAGTGAAGAGCAGCCAGGCACATTTTAGCAAGTTTCACTTGTAAGTGGGGTTGGAAATGCTTTTCAGGCTCAGTACTGGGCTCAAGAGATGCAGCCCTGATGTCTCTCATGATAGCAGGTGGTTAAGTAGAAATTCGCTGCTCGGCTGACCCAGCAGGAGCAAATGTATGCCAGAAATGTTGCAGAACCAGCTTTTCAGTGAAGAGCAGCCAGGCACATTTTAGCAAGTTTCACTTGTAAGTGGGGTTGGAAACACTTTTCAGGCTCAGTACTGGGCTCAAAACATGCAGCCCTGATGTCTCTCATGATAGCAGGTGGTTAAGTAGAAATTCGCTGCTCGGCTGACCCAGCAGGAGCAAACGTATGCCAAAAATGTACGCAGAATGAGCTTTTCAGTGAAGAGCAGAGAGGCACATTTTAGCAAGTTTCACTTGTAAGTGGGGTTGGAAACGCTTTTCAGGCTCAGTACTGGGCTCAAAAGATGCAGCCCTGATGTCTCTCATGATAGCAGGTGGTTAAGTAGAAATTTGCTGCTCGGCTGACCCAGCAGGAGCAAACGTATCCCAAAAATGTATGCAGAACCAAGCTTTTCAGTAAAGAGCAGAGAGGCACATTTTAGCAAGTTTCACTTGTAAGTTGGGTTGGAAATGCTTTTCAGGCTCAGTACTGGGCTCTAAACATGCATCCCTGATGTCTCTCATGATAGCAGGTGGTTAATTAGAAATTCGCTGCTCGGCTGACCCAGCAGGAGCAAACATATGCCAAAAATGTATGCAGAACCAAGCTTTTCAGTGAAGAGCAGAGAGGCACATTTTAGCAAGTTTCACTTGTAAGTGGGGTTGGAAACGCTTTTCAGGCTCAGTACTGGGCTCAAAAGATGCAGCCCTGATGTCTCTCATGATAGCAGGTGGTTAAGTAGAAATTTGCTGCTCGGCTGACCCAGCAGGAGCAAACGTATGCTAAAAATGTATGCAGAACCGAGCTTTTCAGTAAAGAGCAGAGAGGCACATTTTAGCAAGTTTCACTTGTAAGTGGGGTTGGAAACACTTTTCAGGCTCAGTACTGGGCTCAAAACATGCAGCCCTGATGTCTCTCATGATAGCAGGTGGTTAAGTAGAAATTTGCTGCTCGGCTGACCCAGCAGGAGCAAACATATGCTAAAAATGTTACAGAACCAAGCTTTTCAGTGAAGAGCAGCCAGGCACATTTTAGCAAGTTTCACTTGTAAGTGGGGTTGGAAATGCTTTTCAGGCTCAGTACTGGGCTCAAGAGATGCAGCCCTGATGTCTCTCATGATAGCAGGTGGTTAAGTAGAAATTCGCTGCTCGGCTGACCCAGCAGGAGCAAACGTATGCCAAAAATGTACGCATAATGAGCTTTTCAGTGAAGATCAGAGAGGCACTTTAGCAATTTTCACTTGTAAGTTGGGTTGTAAATGCTTTTCAGGCTCATTACTGGGCTCAAAACATGCAGCCCTGATGTCTCTCATGATAGCAGGTGGTTAATTAGAAATTCGCTGCTCGGCTGACCCAGCAGGAGCAAACGTATGCTAAAAATGTATGCAGAACCAAGCTTTTCAGTGAAGAGCAGCCAGGCACATTTTAGCAAGTTTCACTTGTAAGTGGGGTTAGAAACGCTTTTCAGGCTCAGTACTGGGCTCAAAACATGCAGCCCTGATGTCTCTTATGATAGCAGGTGGTTAATTAGAAATTCGCTGCTCGGCTGACCCAGCAGGAGCAAACGTATGCTAAAAATATATGCAAAACCAAGCTTTTCAGTGAAGAGCAGCCAGGCACATTTTAGCAAGTTTCACTTGTAAGTGGGGTTGGAAACGCTTTTCAGGCCAGTACTAGGCTCAAAACATGCAGCCCTGATGTCTCTAATGATAGCAGGTGGTTAATTAGAAATTCGCTGCTTGGCTGAATCAGCAGGAGCAAACGTATGCTAAAAATGTATGCAAAACCAAGCTTTTCAGTGAAGAGCAGCCAGGCATATTTTAGCAAGTTTCACTTGTAAGCGGGGTTGGAAATGCTTTTCAGGCTCAGTACTGGGCTCAAAACATGCAGCCCTGATGTCTCTCATGATAGCAGGTGGTTAAGTAGAAATTCGCTGCTCGGCTGACCCAGCAGGAGCAAACGTATGCCAAAAATGTACGCAGAATGAGCTTTTCAGTGGAGAGCAGAGAGGCACATTTTAGCAAGTTTCACTTGTAAGTTGGGTTCGAAACGCTTTTCAGGCTCAGTACTGGGCTCAAAACATGCATCCCTGATGTCTCTCATGATAGCAGGTGGTTAATTAGAAATTCGCTGCTCGGCTGACCCAGCAGGAGCAAACGTATGTTAAAAATGTATGCAGAACCAAGCTTTTCAGTGAACAGCAGCCAGGCACATTTTAGCAAGTTTCACTTGTAAGTGGGGTTGGAAACGCTTTTCAGGCTCAGTACTGGGCTCAAAAGAAGCAGCCCTGATGTCTCTCATGATAGCAGGTGGTTAAGTAGAAATTTGCTGCTCGGCTGACCCAGCAGGAGCAAACGTATGCTAAAAATGTATGCAGAACCAAGCTTTTCAGTAAAGAGCAGAGAGGCACATTTTAGCAAGTTTCACTTGTAAGTGGGGTTGGAAACACTTTCCAGGCTCAGTACTGGGCTCAAAACATGCAGCCCTGATGTCTCTCATGATAGCAGGTGGTTAAGTAGAAATTCGCTGCTCGGCTGACCCAGCAGGAGCAAATGTATGCCAGAAATATTGCAGAACCAGCTTTTCAGTGAAGAGCAGCCAGGCACATTTTAGCAAGTTTCACTTGTAAGTGGGGTTGGAAACACTTTTCAGGCTCAGTACTGGGCTCAAAACATGCAGCCCTGATGTCTCTCATGATAGCAGGTGGTTAAGTAGAAATTCGCTGCTCGGCTGACCCAGGAGGAGCAAACGTATGCCAAAAATGTACGCAGAATGAGCTTTTCAGTGAAGAGCAGAGAGGCACATTTTAGCAAGTTTCACTTGTAAGTGGGGTTGGAAACGCTTTTCAGGCTCAGTACTGGGCTCAAAAGATGCAGCCCTGATGTCTCTCATGATAGCAGGTGGTTAAGTAGAAATTTGCTGCTCGGCTGACCCAGCAGGAGCAAACGTATGCCAAAAATGTATGCAGAACCAAGCTTTTCAGTAAAGAGCAGAGAGGCACATTTTAGCAAGTTTCACTTGTAAGTTGGGTTGGAACTGCTTTTCAGGCTCAGTACTGGGCTCTAAACATGCATCCCTGATGTCTCTCATGATAGCAGGTGGTTAATTAGAAATTCGCTGCTCGGCTGACCCAGCAGGAGCAAACATATGCCAAAAATGTATGCAGAACCAAGCTTTTCAGTGAAGAGCAGAGAGGCACATTTTAGCAAGTTTCACTTGTAAGTGGGGTTGGAAACGCTTTTCAGGCTCAGTACTGGGCTCAAAAGATGCAGCCCTGATGTCTCTCATGATAGCAGGTGGTTAAGTAGAAATTTGCTGCTCGGCTGACCCAGCAGGAGCAAACGTATGCTAAAAATGTATGCAGAACCGAGCTTTTCAGTAAAGAGCAGAGAGACACATTTTAGCAAGTTTCACTTGTAAGTGGGGTTGGAAACACTTTTCAGGCTCAGTACTGGGCTCAGAACATGCAGCCCTGATGTCTCTCATGATAGCAGGTGGTTAAGTAGAAATTTGCTGCTCGGCTGACCCAGCAGGAGCAAACATATGCTAAAAATGTTGCAGAACCAAGCTTTTCAGTGAAGAGCAGCCAGGCACATTTTAGCAAGTTTCACTTGTAAGTGGGGTTGGAAATGCTTTTCAGGCTCAGTACTGGGCTCAAGAGATGCAGCCCTGATGTCTCTCATGATAGCAGGTGGTTAAGTAGAAATTTGCTGCTCGACTGACCCAGCAGGAGCAAACGTATGCCAAAAATGTATGCAGAATGAGCTTTTCAGTGAAGAGCAGAGAGGCACTTTAGCAATTTTCACTTGTAAGTTGGGTTGTAAATGCTTTTCAGGCTCATTACTGGGCTCAAAACATGCAGCCCTGATGTCTCTCATGATAGCAGGTGGTTAATTAGAAATGCGCTGCTCGGCTGACCCAGCAGGAGCAAACGTATGCTAAAAATGTATGCAGAACCAAGCTTTTCAGTGAAGAGCAGCCAGGCACATTTTAGCAAGTTTCACTTGTAAGTGGGGTTAGAAACGCTTTTCAGGCTCAGTACTGGGCTCAAAACATGCAGCCCTGATGTCTCTTATGATAGCAGGTGGTTAATTAGAAATTCGCTGCTCGGCTGACCCAGCAGGAGCAAACGTATGCTAAAAATATATGCAAAACCAAGCTTTTCAGTGAAGAGCAGACAGGCACATTTTAGCAAGTTTCACTTGTAAGTGGGGTTGGAAACGCTTTTCAGGCCAGTACTAGGCTCAAAACATGAAGCCCTGATGTCTCTCATGATAGCAGGTGGTTAATTAGAAATTCGCTGCTCGGCTGAATCAGCAGGAGCAAACGTATGCTAAAAATGTATGCAAAACCAAGCTTTTCAGTGAAGAACAGCCAGGCATATTTTAGCAAGTTTCACTTGTAAGCGGGGTTGGAAATGCTTTTCAGGCTCAGTACTGGGCTCAAAACATGCAGCCCTGATGTCTCTCATGATAGCAGGTGGTTAAGTAGAAATTCGCTGCTCGGCTGACCCAGCAGGAGCAAACGTATGCCAAAAATGTACGCAGAATGAGCTTTTCAGTGAAGAGCAGAGAGGCACATTTTAGCAAGTTTCACTTGTAAGTTGGGTTCGAAACGCTTTTCAGGCTCAGTACTGGGCTCAAAACATGCATCCCTGATGTCTCTCATGATAGCAGGTGGTTAATTAGAAATTCGCTGCTCGGCTGACCCAGCAGGAGCAAACGTATGCTAAAAATGTATGCAGAACCAAGCTTTTCAGTGAAGAGCAGCCAGGCACATTTTAGCAAGTTTCACTTGTAAGTGGGGTTGGAAACGCTTTTCAGGCTCAGTACTGGGCTCAAAAGATGCAGCCCTGATGTCTCTCATGATAGCAGGTGGTTAAGTAGAAATTTGCTGCTCGGCTGACCCAGCAGGAGCAAACGTATGCTAAAAATGTATGCAGAACCAAGCTTTTCAGTAAAGAGCAGAGAGGCACATTTTAGCAAGTTTCACTTGTAAGTGGGGTTGGAAACACTTTTCAGGCTCAGTACTGGGCTCAAAACATGCAGCCCTGATGTCTCTCATGATAGCAGGTGGTTAAGTAGAAATTCGCTGCTCGGCTGACCCAGCAGGAGCAAACATATGCTAAAAATGTTGCAGAACCAAGCTTTTCAGTGAAGAGCAGCCAGGCACATTTTAGCAAGTTTCACTTGCAAGTGGGGTTGGAAATGCTTTTCAGGCTCAGTACTGGGCTCAAGAGATGCAGCCCTGATGTCTCTCATGATAGCAGGTGGTTAAGTAGAAATTCGCTGCTCGGCTGACCCAGCAGGAGCAAACGTATGCCAAAAATGTACGCAGGATGAGCTTTTCAGTGAAGAGCAGAGAGGCACTTTAGCAAGTTTCACTTGTAAGTTGGGTTGTAAACGCTTTTCAGGCTCAGTACTGGGCTCAAAACATGCAGCCCTGATGTCTCTCATGATAGCAGGTGGTTAATTAGAAATTCGCTGCTCGGCTGACCCAGCAGGAGCAAACGTATGCTAAAAATGTATGCAGAACCAAGCTTTTCAGTGAAGAGCAGCCAGGCACATTTTAGCAAGTTTCACTTGTAAGTGGTGTTAGAAACGCTTTTCAGGCTCAGTACTGGGCTCAAAACATGCAGCCCTGATGTCTCTTATGATAGCAGGTGGTTAATTAGAAATTCGCTGCTCGGCTGACCCAGCAGGAGCAAACGTATGCTAAAAATATATGCAAAACCAAGCTTTTCAGTGAAGAGCAGCCAGGCACATTTTAGCAAGTTTCACTTGTAAGTGGGGTTGGAAACGCTTTTCAGGCCAGTACTGGGCTCAAAACATGCAGCCCTGATGTCTCTCATGATAGCAGGTGGTTAATTAGAAATTCGCTGCTCGGCTGAATCAGCAGGAGCAAACGTATGCTAAAAATGTATGCAAAACCAAGCTTTTCAGTGAAGAGCAGCCAGGCACATTTTAGCAAGTTTCACTTGTAAGCGGGGTTGGAAATGCTTTTCAGGCTCAGTACTGGGCTCAAAAGATGCAGCCCTGATGTCTCTCATGATAGCAGGTGGTTAAGTAGAAATTCGCTGCTCGGCTGACCCAGCAGGAGCAAACGTATGCCAAAAATGTACGCAGAATGAGCTTTTCAGTGAAGAGCAGAGAGGGACATTTTAGCAAGTTTTACTTGTAAGTTGGGTTCGAAACGCTTTTCAGGCTCAGTACTGGGCTCAAAACATGCAGCCCTGATGTCTCTCATGATAGCAGGTGGTTAATTAGAAATTCGCTGCTCGGCTGACCCAGCAGAAGCAAACATATGCTAAAAATGTTGCAGAACCAAGCTTTTCAGTGAAGAGCAGCCAGGCACATTTTAGCAAGTTTCACTTGTAAGTGGGGTTGGAAATGCTTTTCGGGCTCAGTACTGGGCTCAAGAGATGCAGCCCTGATGTCTCTCATGATAGCAGGTGGTTAAGTAGAAATTCGCTGCTCGGCTGACCCAGCAGGAGCAAACATATGCCAAAAATGTACGCAGAATGAGCTTTTCAGTGAAGAGCAGAGAGGCACATTTTAGCAAGTTTCACTTGTAAGTTGGGTTGGAAACGCTTTTCAGGCTCAGTACTGGGCTCAAAACATGCATCCCTGATGTCTCTCATGATAGCAGGTGGTTAATTAGAAATTCGCTGCTCGGCTGACCCAGCAGGAGCAAACGTATGCTAAAAATGTATGCAGAACCAAGCTTTTCAGTGAAGAGCAGCCAGGCACATTTTAGCAAGTTTCACTTGTAAGTGGGGTTGGAAACGCTTTTCAGGCTCAGTACTGGGCTCAAAAGATGCAGCCCTGATGTCTCTCATGATAGCAGGTGGTTAAGTAGAAATTTGCTGCTCGGCTGACCCAGCAGGAGCAAACGTATGCTAAAAATGTATGCAGAACCAAGCTTTTCAGTAAAGAGCAGAGAGGCACATTTTAGCAAGTTTCACTTGTAAGTGGGGTTGGAAACACTTTTCAGGCTCAGTACTGGGCTCAAAACATGCAGCCCTGATGTCTCTCATGATAGCAGGTGGTTAAGTAGAAATTCGCTGCTCGGCTGACCCAGCAGGAGCAAACATATGCTAAAAATGTTGCAGAACCAAGCTTTTCAGTGAAGAGCAGCCAGGCACATTTTAGCAAGTTTCACTTGCAAGTGGGGTTGGAAATGCTTTTCAGGCTCAGTACTGGGCTCAAGAGATGCAGCCCTGATGTCTCTCATGATAGCAGGTGGTTAAGTAGAAATTCGCTGCTCGGCTGACCCAGCAGGAGCAAACGTATGCCAAAAATGTACGCAGGATGAGCTTTTCAGTGAAGAGCAGAGAGGCACTTTAGCAAGTTTCACTTGTAAGTTGGGTTGTAAACGCTTTTCAGGCTCAGTACTGGGCTCAAAACATGCAGCCCTGATGTCTCTCATGATAGCAGGTGGTTAATTAGAAATTCGCTGCTCGGCTGACCCAGCAGGAGCAAACGTATGCTAAAAATGTATGCAGAACCAAGCTTTTCAGTGAAGAGCAGCCAGGCACATTTTAGCAAGTTTCACTTGTAAGTGGTGTTAGAAACGCTTTTCAGGCTCAGTACTGGGCTCAAAACATGCAGCCCTGATGTCTCTTATGATAGCAGGTGGTTAATTAGAAATTCGCTGCTCGGCTGACCCAGCAGGAGCAAACGTATGCTAAAAATATATGCAAAACCAAGCTTTTCAGTGAAGAGCAGCCAGGCACATTTTAGCAAGTTTCACTTGTAAGTGGGGTTGGAAACGCTTTTCAGGCCAGTACTGGGCTCAAAACATGCAGCCCTGATGTCTCTCATGATAGCAGGTGGTTAATTAGAAATTCGCTGCTCGGCTGAATCAGCAGGAGCAAACGTATGCTAAAAATGTATGCAAAACCAAGCTTTTCAGTGAAGAGCAGCCAGGCACATTTTAGCAAGTTTCACTTGTAAGCGGGGTTGGAAATGCTTTTCAGGCTCAGTACTGGGCTCAAAAGATGCAGCCCTGATGTCTCTCATGATAGCAGGTGGTTAAGTAGAAATTCGCTGCTCGGCTGACCCAGCAGGAGCAAACGTATGCCAAAAATGTACGCAGAATGAGCTTTTCAGTGAAGAGCAGAGAGGGACATTTTAGCAAGTTTTACTTGTAAGTTGGGTTCGAAACGCTTTTCAGGCTCAGTACTGGGCTCAAAACATGCAGCCCTGATGTCTCTCATGATAGCAGGTGGTTAATTAGAAATTCGCTGCTCGGCTGACCCAGCAGAAGCAAACATATGCTAAAAATGTTGCAGAACCAAGCTTTTCAGTGAAGAGCAGCCAGGCACATTTTAGCAAGTTTCACTTGTAAGTGGGGTTGGAAATGCTTTTCGGGCTCAGTACTGGGCTCAAGAGATGCAGCCCTGATGTCTCTCATGATAGCAGGTGGTTAAGTAGAAATTCGCTGCTCGGCTGACCCAGCAGGAGCAAACATATGCCAAAAATGTACGCAGAATGAGCTTTTCAGTGAAGAGCAGAGAGGCACATTTTAGCAAGTTTCACTTGTAAGTTGGGTTGGAAACGCTTTTCAGGCCAGTACTGAGCTCAAAACATGCAGCCCTGATGTCTCTCATGATAGCAGGTGGTTAATTAGAAATTCGCTGCTCGGCTGACCCAGCAGGAGCAAACGTATGCTAAAAATGTATGCAGAACCAAGCTTTTCAGTGAAGAGCAGCCAGGCACATTTTAGCAAGTTTCACTTGTAAGTGGGGTTGGAAACACTTTTCAGGCTCAGTACTGGGCTCAAAACATGCAGCCCTGATGTCTCTCATGATAGCAGGTGGTTAAGTAGAAATGTTCTGCTCGGTCGACCCAGCAGGAGCAAACATATGCCAAAAATGTACGCAGAATGAGCTTTTCAGTGAAGAGCAGAGAGGCACATTTTAGCAAGTTTCACTTGTAAGTTGGGTTCGAAACGCTTTTCAGGCTCAGTACTGGGCTCAAAACATGCAGCCCTGATGTCTCTCATGATAGCAGGTGGTTAATTAGAAATTCGCTGCTCGGCTGACCCAGCAGGAGCAAACGTATGCCAAAAATGTACGCAGAATGAGCTTTTCAGTGAAGAGCAGCCAGGCACATTTTAGCAAGTTTCACTTGTAAGTGGGCTTGGAAACGCTTTTCAGGCTCAGTACTGGGCTCAAAACATGCAGCCCTGATGTCTCTCATGATAGCAGGTGGTTAAGTAGAAATTCGCTGCTCGGCTGACCCAGCAGGAGCAAACGTTTGCCAAAAATGTACGCAGAATGAGCTTTTCAGTGAAGAGCAGAGAGGCACATTTTAGCAAGTTTCACTTGTAAGTTGGGTTGGAAACGCTTTTCAGGCTCAGTACTGGGCTCAAAACATGCAGCCTTGATGTCTCTCATGATAGCAGGTGGTTCATTAGAAATTCGCTGCTCGGCTGACCCAGCAGGAGCAAACGTATGCTAAAAATGTATGCAAAACCAAGCTTTTCAGTAAACAGCAGAGAGGCACATTTTAGCAAGTTTCACTTGTAAGTTGGGTTGTAAACGCTTTTCAGTCTCAGTACTGAGCTCAAAACATGCAGCCCTGATGTCTCTCATGATAGCAGGTGGTTAATTAGAAATTCGCTGTTCGGCTGACCCAGCAGGAGCAAACGTATGCTAAAAATGTATGCAGAACCAAGCTTTTCAGTGAAGAGCAGCCAGGCACATTTTAGCAAGTTTCACTTGTAAGTGGGGTTGGAAATGCTTTTCAGGCTCAGTATTGGGCTCAAGAGATGCAGCCCTGATGTCTCTCATGATAGCAGGTGGTTAAGTAGAAATTCGCTGCTCGGCTGACCCAGCAGGAGCAAACGTATGCCAAAAATTTACGCAGAATGAGCTTTTCAGTGAAGAGCAGAGAGGCACATTTTAGCAAGTTTCACTTGTAAGTTGGGTTGTAAACGCTTTTCAGGCTCAGTACTGGGCTCAAAACATGCAGCCCTGATGTCTCTCATGATAGCAGGTGGTTAATTAGAAGTTCACTGCTCGGCTGACCCAGCAGGAGCAAACGTATGCTAAAAATGTATGCAGAACCAAGCTTTTCAGTGAAGAGCAGCCAGGCACATTTTAGCAAGTTTCACTTGTAAGTGGGGTTAGAAACGCTTTTCAGGCTCAGTACTGAGCTCAAAAGATGCAGCCCTGATGTCTCTCATGATAGTAGAAATTCTCTGCTCGGCTGACCCAGCAGGAGCAAACCTATGCCAAAAATGTATGCAGAACCAAGCTTTTCAGTGAAGAGCAGCCAGGCACATTTTAGCAAGTTTCACTTGTAAGTGGGGTTGGAAATGCTTTTCAGGCTCAGTACTGGGCTCAAGAGATGCAGCCCTGATGTCTCTCATGATAGCAGGTGGTTAAGTAGAAATTCGCTGCTTGGCTGACCCAGCAGGAGCAAACGTATGCCAAAAATATACGCAGAATGAGCTTTTCAGTGAAGAGCAGAGAGGCACATTTTAGCAAGTTTCACTTGTAAGTTGGGTTGGAAACGCTTTTCAGGCTCAGTACTGGGCTCAAAACATGCAGCCCTGATGTCTCTCATGATAGCAGGTGGTTCATTAGAAATTCGCTGCTCGGCTGACCCAGCAGGAGCAAACGTATGCTAAAATTTATGCAAAACCAAGCTTTTCAGTAAACAGCAGAGAGGCACATTTTAGCAAGTTTCACTTGTAAGTGGGCTTGGAAACGCTTTTCAGGCTCAGTACTGGGCTCAAAAGATGCAGCCCTGATGTCTCTCATGATAGCAGGTGGTTATTCGCTGCTCGGCGGACCCAGCAGGAGCAAACGTATGCCAGATATGTTGCAGAACCAGCTTTTCAGTGAAGAGCAGCCAGGCACATTTTAGCAAGTTTCACTTGTAAGTGGGGTTGGAAATACTTTTCAGGCTCAGTACTGGGCTCAAAAGATGCAGCCCTGATGTCTCTCATGATAGCAGGTGGTTAATTAGAAATGTGCTGCTCGGCTGATCCAGCATTAGCAAACGTATGCTAAAAATGTATGCAAAACCAAGCTTTTCAGTGAAGAGCAGCCAGGCACAATTTAGCAAGTTTCACTTGTAAGTGGGGTTGGAAATGCTTTTCAGGCTCAGTACTGGGCTCAAAAGATGCAGCCCTGATGTCTCTCATGATAGCAGGTGGTTAAGTAGAAATTCGCTGCAAGGCTGACCCAGCAGGAGCAAACGTATGCCAAAAATGTACGCAGAATGAGCTTTTCAGTGAAGAGCAGAGAGGCACATTTTAGCAAGTTTCACTTGTAAGTTGGGTTGGAAACGCTTTTCAGGCTCAGTACTGGGCTCAAAACATGCAGCCCTGATGTCTCTCATTATAGCAGGTGGTTAAGTAGAAATTTACTGCTCGGCTGACCCAGCAGGAGCAAACATATGCTAAAAATGTTGCAGAACCAAGCTTTTCAGTGAAGAGCAGCCAGGCACATTTTAGCAAGTTTCACTTGTAAGTGGGGTTGGAAATGCTTTTCAGGCTCAGTACTGGGCTCAAGAGATGCAGCCCTGATGTCTCTCATGATAGCAGGTGGTTAAGTAGAAATTCGCTGCTCGGCTGACCCAGCAGGAGCAAATGTATGCCAGAAATGTTGCCGAACCAGCTTTTCAGTGAAGAGCAGCCAGGCACATTTTAGCAAGTTTCACTTGTAAGTGGGGTTGGAAATGCTTTTCAGGCTCAGTACTGGGCTCAAAAGATGCAGCCCTGATGTCTCTCATGATAGCAGGTGGTTAAGTAGAAATTCGCTGCTCGGCTGACCCAGCAGGAGGAAACGTATGCTAAAAATGTATGCAGAACCAAGCTTTTCAGTAAAGAGCAGAGAGGCACATTTTAGCAAGTTTCACTTGTAAGTGGGGTTGGAAACGCTTTTCAGGCTCAGTACTGGGCTCAAAACATGCAGCCCTGATGTCTCTCATGATAGCAGGTGGTTAAGTAGAAATTCGCTGCTCGGCTGACCCAGCAGGAGGAAACGTATGCTAAAAATGTATGCAGAACCAAGCTTTTCAGTAAAGAGCAGAGAGGCACATTTTAGCAAGTTTCACTTGTAAGTGGGGTTGGAAACGCTTTTCAGGCTCAGTACTGGGCTCAAAACATGCAGCCCTGATGTCTCTCATGATAGCAGGTGGTTAATTAGAAATTCGCTTCTCGGCTGACCCAGCAGGAGCAAACGTATGCTAAAAATGTATGCAAAACCAAGCTTTTCAGTGAAGAGCAGCCAGGCACATTTTAGCAAGTTTCACTTGTAAGTGGGGTTGGAAACGCTTATCAGGCTCAGTACTGGGCTCAAAAGATGCAGCCCTGATGTCTCTCATAATAGCAGGTGGTTAAGTAGAAATTCTCTGCTCGGCTGACCCAGCAGGAGCAAACCTATGCCAAAAATGTATGCAGAACCAAGCTTTTCAGTGAAGAGCAGCCAGGCACATTTTAGCAAGTTTCACTTGTAAGTGGGGTTGGAAATGCTTTTCAGGCTCAGTACTGGGCTCAAGAGATGCAGCCCTGATGTCTCTCATGATAGCAGGTGGTTAAGTAGAAATTCGCTGCTTGGCTGACCCAGCAGGAGCAAACGTATGCCAAAAATATACGCAGAATGAGCTTTTCAGTGAAGAGCAGAGAGGCACATTTTAGCAAGTTTCACTTGTAAGTTGGGTTGGAAACGCTTTTCAGGCTCAGTACTGGGCTCAAAACATGCAGCACTGATGTCTCTCATGATAGCAGGTGGTTCATTAGAAATTCGCTGCTCGGCTGACCCAGCAGGAGCAAACGTATGCTAAAATTTATGCAAAACCAAGCTTTTCAGTAAACAGCAGAGAGGCACATTTTAGCAAGTTTCACTTGTAAGTGGGCTTGGAAACGCTTTTCAGGCTCAGTACTGGGCTCAAAAGATGCAGCCCTGATGTCTCTCATGATAGCAGGTGGTTATTCGCTGCTCGGCGGACCCAGCAGGAGCAAACGTATGCCAGATATGTTGCAGAACCAGCTTTTCAGTGAAGAGCAGCCAGGCACATTTTAGCAAGTTTCACTTGTAAGTGGGGTTGGAAATACTTTTCAGGCTCAGTACTGGGCTCAAAAGATGCAGCCCTGATGTCTCTCATGATAGCAGGTGGTTAATTAGAAATGTGCTGCTCGGCTGATCCAGCATTAGCAAACGTATGCTAAAAATGTATGCAAAACCAAGCTTTTCAGTGAAGAGCAGCCAGGCACAATTTAGCAAGTTTCACTTGTAAGTGGGGTTGGAAATGCTTTTCAGGCTCAGTACTGGGCTCAAAAGATGCAGCCCTGATGTCTCTCATGATAGCAGGTGGTTAAGTAGAAATTCGCTGCAAGGCTGACCCAGCAGGAGCAAACGTATGCCAAAAATGTACGCAGAATGAGCTTTTCAGTGAAGAGCAGAGAGGCACATTTTAGCAAGTTTCACTTGTAAGTTGGGTTGGAAACGCTTTTCAGGCTCAGTACTGGGCTCAAAACATGCAGCCCTGATGTCTCTCATTATAGCAGGTGGTTAAGTAGAAATGTACTGCTCGGCTGACCCAGCAGGAGCAAACGTATGCTAAAAATGTTGCAGAACCAAGCTTTTCAGTGAAGAGCAGCCAGGCACATTTTAGCAAGTTTCACTTGTAAGTGGGGTTGGAAATGCTTTTCAGGCTCAGTACTGGGCTCAAGAGATGCAGCCCTGATGTCTCTCATGATAGCAGGTGGTTAAGTAGAAATTTGCTGCTCGGCTGACCCAGCAGGAGCAAATGTATGCCAGAAATGTTGCCGAACCAGCTTTTCAGTGAAGAGCAGCCAGGCACATTTTAGCAAGTTTCACTTGTAAGTGGGGTTGGAAATGCTTTTCAGGCTCAGTACTGGGCTCAAGAGATGCAGCCCTGATGTCTCTCATGATAGCAGTTGGTTAAGTAGAAATTCGCTGCTCGGCTGACCCAGCAGGAGCAAACGTATGCCAGATATGTTGCAGAACCAGCTTTTCAGTGAAGAGCAGCCAGGCACATTTTAGCAAGTTTCACTTGTAAGTGGGGTTGGAAATACTTTTCAGGCTCAGTACTGGGCTCAAAAGATGCAGCCCTGATGTCTCTCATGATAGCAGGTGGTTAATTAGAAATGTGCTGCTCGGCTGATCCAGCATTAGCAAACGTATGCTAAAAATGTATGCAAAACCAAGCTTTTCAGTGAAGAGCAGCCAGGCACATTTTAGCAAGTTTCACTTGTAAGTTGGGTTGGAAACGCTTTTCAGGCTCAGTACTGGGCTCAAAACATGCAGCCCTGATGTCTCTCATTATAGCAGGTGGTTAAGTAGAAATTTACTGCTCGGCTGACCCAGCAGGAGCAAACGTATGCTAAAAATGTTGCAGAACCAAGCTTTTCAGTGAAGAGCAGCCAGGCACATTTTAGCAAGTTTCACTTGTAAGTGGGGTTGGAAATGCTTTTCAGGCTCAGTACTGGGCTCAAGAGATGCAGCCCTGATGTCTCTCATGATAGCAGGTGGTTAAGTAGAAATTCGCTGCTCGGCTGACCCAGCAGGAGCAAATGTATGCCAGAAATGTTGCCGAACCAGCTTTTCAGTGAAGAGCAGCCAGGCACATTTTAGCAAGTTTCACTTGTAAGTGGGGTTGGAAATGCTTTTCAGGCTCAGTACTGGGCTCACGAGATGCAGCCCTGATGTCTCTCATGATAGCAGTTGGTTAAGTAGAAATTCGCTGCTCGGCTGACCCAGCAGGAGCAAATGTATGCCAGAAATGTTGCAGAACCAGCTTTTCAGTGAAGAGCAGCCAGGCACATTTTAGCAAGTTTCACTTGTAAGTGGGGTTGGAAACACTTTTCAGGCTCAGTACTGGGCTCAAAACATGCAGCCCTGATGTCTCTCATGATAGCAGGTGGTTAATTAGAAATTCGCTGCTCGGCTGACCCAGCAGGAGCAAACGTATGCTAAAAATGTACGCAGAATGAGCTTTTCAGTGAAGAGCAGCCAGGCACATTTTAGCAAGTTTCACTTGTAAGTGGGGTTGGAAATGCTTTTCAGGCTCAGTACTGGGCTCAAGAGATGCAGCCCTGATGTCTCTCATGATAGCAGGTGGTTAAGTAGAAATTCGCTGCTCGGCTGACCCTGCAGGAGCAAACGTATGCCAGAAATGTTGCAGAACCAGCTTTTCAGTGAAGAGCAGCCAGGCACATTTTAGCAAGTTTCGCTTGTAAGTGGGGTTGGAAATGCTTTTCAGGCTCAGTACTGGGCTCAAAACATGCAGCCCTGATGTCTCTCATGATAGCAGGTGGTTAAGTAGAAATTCGCTGCTCGGCTGACCCAGCAGGAGGAAACGTATGCTAAAAATGTATGCAGAACCAAGCTTTTCAGTAAAGAGCAGAGAGGCACATTTTAGCAAGTTTCACTTGTAAGTGGGGTTGGAAACGCTTTTCAGGCTCAGTACTGGGCTCAAAACATGCAGCCCTGATGTCTCTCATGATAGCAGGTGGTTAATTAGAAATTCGCTTCTCGGCTGACCCAGCAGGAGCAAACGTATGCTAAAAATGTATGCAAAACCAAGCTTTTCAGTGAAGAGCAGCCAGGCACATTTTAGCAAGTTTCACTTGTAAGTGGGGTTGGAAACGCTTTTCAGGCTCAGTACTGGGCTCAAAAGATGCAGCCCTGATGTCTCTCATGATAGCAGGTGGTTAAGTAGAAATTCGCTGCTCGGCTGACCCAGCAGGAGCAAACGTATGCCAAAAATGTACGCAGAATGAGCTTTTCAGTGAAGAGCAGAGAGGCACATTTTAGCAAGTTTCACTTGTAAGTTGGGTTGGAAACGCTTTTCAGGCTCAGTACTGGGCTCAAAACATGCAGCCCTGATGTCTCCCATGATAGCAGGTGGTTAATTAGAAATACGCTGCTCGGCTGACCCAGCAGGAGCAAACATATGCTAAAAATGTGTGCAAAACCAAGCTTTTCAGTAAAGAGCAGAGAGGCACATTTTAGCAAGTTTCACTTGTAAGTGGGCTTGGAAATGCTTTTCAGGCTCAGTACTGGGCTCAAAAGATGAAGCCCTGATGTCTCTCATTATAGCAGGTGGTTAAGTAGAAATTTACTGCTCGGCTGACCCAGCAGGAGCAAACGTATGCTAAAAATGTTGCAGAACCAAGCTTTTCAGTGAAGAGCAGAGAGGCTCATTTTAGCAAGTTTCACTTGTAAGTGGGGTTGGAACGCTTTTCAGGCTCAGTACTGGGCTCAAAAGATGCAGCCCTGATGTCTCTCATGATAGCAGGTGGTTAAGTAGAAATTCGCTGCTCGGCTGACCCAGCAGGAGCAAACGTATGCTAAAAATGTTGCAGAACCAAGCTTTTCAGTGAAGAGCAGAGAGGCTCATTTTAGCAAGTTTCACTTGTAAGTGGGGTTGGAACGCTTTTCAGGCTCAGTACTGGGCTCAAAAGATGCAGCCCTGATGTCTCTCATGATAGCAGGTGGTTAAGTAGAAATTCGCTGCTCGGCTGACCCAGCAGGAGCAAACGTATGCCAAAAATGTACGCAGAATGAGCTTTTCAGTGAAGAGCAGAGAGGCACATTTTAGCAAGTTTCACTTGTAAGTTGGGTTGGAAACGCTTTTCAGGCTCAGTACTGGGCTCAAAACATGCAGCCCTGATGTCTCTCATTATAGCAGGTGGTTAAGTAGAAATTTACTGCTCGGCTGACCCAGCAGGAGCAAATGTATACTAAAAATGTTGCAGAACCAAGCTTTTCAGTGAAGAGCAGAGAGGCACATTTTAGCAAGTTTCACTTGTAAGTGGGGTTGGAAATGCTTTTCAGGCTCAGTACTGGGCTCAAGAGATGCAGCCCTGATGTCTCTCATGATAGCAGGTGGTTAAGTAGAAATTCGCTGCTCAGCTGACCCAGCAGGAGCAAACGTATGCCAAAAATTTATGCAAAACCAGCTTTTCAGTGAAGAGCAGCCAGGCACATTTTAGCAAGTTTCACTTGTAAGTGGGGTTGGAAATGCTTTTCAGGCTCAGTACTGGGCTCAAAACATGCAGCCCTGATGTCTCTCATGATAGCAGGTGGTTAAGTAGAAATTCGCTGCTCAGCTGACCCAGCAGGAGCAAACGTATGCCAAAAATGTATGCAAAACCAGCTTTTCAGTGAAGAGCAGCCAGGCACATTTTAGCAAGTTTCACTTGTAAGTGGGGTTGGAAATGCTTTTCAGGCTCAAGTACTTGGCTCAAAAGATGCTGATGTCTCTCATGATAGCAGGTAGAAATTCGCGGCTCGGCTGACCCAGCAGGAGCAAACGTATGCCAAAAGTATGCAGAACCTAGCTTTTCAGTGAAGAGCAGGAGAGGCACATTTTAGCAAGTTTCACTTGTAAGTGGGGTTGGAACGCTTTTCAGGCTCAGTACTGGGCTCAAAAGATGCAGCCCTGATGTCTCTCATGATAGCAGGTGGTTAAGTAGAAATTTGCTGCTCGACTGACCCAGCAGGAGCAAACGTATGCTAAAAATGTATGCAGAACCAAGCTTTTCAGTAAAGAGCAGAGAGGCACATTTTAGCAAGTTTCACTTGTAAGTGGGGTTGGAAACGCTTTTCAGGCTCAGTACTGGGCTCAAAAGATGCAGCCCTGATGTCTCTCATGATAGCAGGTGGTTAAGTAGAAATTCGCTGCTCGGCTGACCCAGCAGGAGCAAACGTATGCCAAAAATGTTGCAGAACCAGCTTTTCAGTGAAGAGCAGCCAGGCACATTTTAGCAAGTTTCACTTGTAAGTGGGGTTGGAAACACTTTTCAGGCTCAGTACTGGGCTCAAAACATGCAGCCCTGATGTCTCTCATGATAGCAGGTGGTTAAGTAGAAATTCGCTGCTCGGCTGACCCAGCAGGAGCAAACGTATGCCAAAAATGTACGCAGAATGAGCTTTTCAGTGAAGAGCAGAGAGGCACATTTTAGCAAGTTTCACTTGTAAGTGGGGTTGGAAACGCTTTTCAGGCTCAGTACTGGGCTCAAAAGATGCAGCCCTGATGTCTCTCATGATAGCAGGTGGTTAAGTAGGAATTTGCTGCTCGGCTGACCCAGCAGGAGCAAACGTATGCTAAAAATGTATGCAGAACCAAGCTTTTCAGTAAAGAGCAGAGAGGCACATTTTAGCAAGTTTCACTTGTAAGTGGGGTTGGAAACGCTTTTCAGGCTCAGTACTGGGCTCAAAAGGTGCAGCCCTGATGTCTCTCATGATAGCAGGTGGTTAAGTAGAAATTCGCTGCTCGGCTGACCCAGCAGGAGCAAACGTATGCTAAATATGTGTGCAAAACCAAGCTTTTCAGTAAACAGCAGAGAGGCACATTTTAGCAAGTTTCACATGTAAGTGGGCTTGGAAACGCTTTTCAGGCTCAGTACTGGGCTCAAAACATGCAGCCCTGATGTCTCTCATGATAGCAGGTGGTTAATTAGAAATTCGCTGCTCGGCTGACCCAGCAGGAGCAAACGTATGCTAAAAATGTATGCAGAACCAAGCTTTTCAGTGAAGAGCAGCCAGGCACATTTTAGCAAGTTTCACTTGTAAGTGGGGTTGGAAATGCTTTTCAGGCTCAAGTACTTGGCTCAAAAGATGCTGATGTCTCTCATGATAGCAGGTAGAAATTCGCGGCTCGGCTGACCCAGCAGGAGCAAACGTATGCCAAAAGTATGCAGAACCTAGCTTTTCAGTGAAGAGCAGGAGAGGCACATTTTAGCAAGTTTCACTTGTAAGTGGGGTTGGAACGCATTTCAGGCTCAGTACTGGGCTCAAAAGATGCAGCCCTGATGTCTCTCATGATAGCAGGTGGTTAATTAGAAATGTGCTGCTCGGCTGATCCAGCATTAGCAAACGTATGCTAAAAATGTATGCAAAACCAAGCTTTTCAGTGAAGAGCAGCCAGGCACAATTTAGCAAGTTTCACTTGTAAGTGGGGTTGGAAATGCTTTTCAGGCTCAGTACTGGGCTCAAAAGATGCAGCCCTGATGTCTCTCATGATAGCAGGTGGTTAAGTAGAAATTCGCTGCAAGGCTGACCCAGCAGGAGCAAACGTATGCCAAAAATGTACGCAGAATGAGCTTTTCAGTGAAGAGCAGAGAGGCACATTTTAGCAAGTTTCACTTGTAAGTTGGGTTGGAAACGCTTTTCAGGCTCAGTACTGGGCTCAAAACATGCAGCCCTGATGTCTCTCATTATAGCAGGTGGTTAAGTAGAAATTTACTGCTCGGCTGACCCAGCAGGAGCAAACGTATGCTAAAAATGTTGCAGAACCAAGCTTTTCAGTGAAGAGCAGCCAGGCACATTTTAGCAAGTTTCACTTGTAAGTGGGGTTGGAAATGCTTTTCAGGCTCAGTACTGGGCTCAAGAGATGCAGCCCTGATGTCTCTCATGATAGCAGGTGGTTAAGTAGAAATTCGCTGCTCGGCTGACCCAGCAGGAGCAAATGTATGCCAGAAATGTTGCCGAACCAGCTTTTCAGTGAAGAGCAGCCAGGCACATTTTAGCAAGTTTCACTTGTAAGTGGGGTTGGAAATGCTTTTCAGGCTCAGTACTGGGCTCAAGAGATGCAGCCCTGATGTCTCTCATGATAGCAGTTGGTTAAGTAGAAATTCGCTGCTCGGCTGACCCAGCAGGAGCAAATGTATGCCAGAAATGTTGCAGAACCAGCTTTTCAGTGAAGAGCAGCCAGGCACATTTTACAAGTTTCACTTGTAAGTGGGGTTGGAAACACTTTTCAGGCTCAGTACTGGGCTCAAAACATGCAGCCCTGATGTCTCTCATGATAGCAGGTGGTTAATTAGAAATTCGCTGCTCGGCTGACCCAGCAGGAGCAAACGTATGCTAAAAATGTACGCAGAATGAGCTTTTCAGTGAAGAGCAGCCAGGCACATTTTAGCAAGTTTCACTTGTAAGTGGGGTTGGAAATGCTTTTCAGGCTCAGTACTGGGCTCAAGAGATGCAGCCCTGATGTCTCTCATGATAGCAGGTGGTTAAGTAGAAATTCGCTGCTCGGCTGACCCAGCAGGAGCAAACGTATGCCAGAAATGTTGCAGAACCAGCTTTTCAGTGAAGAGCAGCCAGGCACATTTTAGCAAGTTTCGCTTGTAAGTGGGGTTGGAAATGCTTTTCAGGCTCAGTACTGGGCTCAAAACATGCAGCCCTGATGTCTCTCATGATAGCAGGTGGTTAAGTAGAAATTCGCTGCTCGGCTGACCCAGCAGGAGGAAACGTATGCTAAAAATGTATGCAGAACCAAGCTTTTCAGTAAAGAGCAGAGAGGCACATTTTAGCAAGTTTCACTTGTAAGTGGGGTTGGAAACGCTTTTCAGGCTCAGTACTGGGCTCAAAACATGCAGCCCTGATGTCTCTCATGATAGCAGGTGGTTAATTAGAAATTCGCTTCTCGGCTGACCCAGCAGGAGCAAACGTATACTAAAAATGTATGCAAAACCAAGCTTTTCAGTGAAGAGCAGCCAGGCACATTTTAGCAAGTTTCACTTGTAAGTGGGGTTGGAAACGCTTTTCAGGCTCAGTACTGGGCTCAAAAGATGCAGCCCTGATGTCTCTCATGATAGCAGGTGGTTAAGTAGAAATTCGCTGCTCGGCTGACCCAGCAGGAGCAAACGTATGCCAAAAATGTACGCAGAATGAGCTTTTCAGTGAAGAGCAGAGAGGCATATTTTAGCAAGTTTCACTTGTAAGTTGGGTTGGAAACGCTTTTCAGGCTCAGTACTGGGCTCAAAACATGCAGCCCTGATGTCTCCCATGATAGCAGGTGGTTAATTAGAAATACGCTGCTCGGCTGACCCAGCAGGATCAAACATATGCTAAAAATGTGTGCAAAACCAAGCTTTTCAGTAAAGAGCAGAGAGGCACATTTTAGCAAGTTTCACTTGTAAGTGGGCTTGGAAATGCTTTTCAGGCTCAGTACTGGGCTCAAAAGATGAAGCCCTGATGTCTCTCATTATAGCAGGTGGTTAAGTAGAAATTTACTGCTCGGCTGACCCAGCAGGAGCAAACGTAAGCCAAAAATGTTGCAGAACCAGCTTTTCAGTGAAGAGCAGCCAGGCACATTTTAGCAAGTTTAACTTGTAAGTGGGGTTGGAAATGCTTTTCAGGCTCAGTACTGGGCTCAAAAGATGCAACCCTGATGTCTCTCATGATAGCAGGTGGTTAAGTAGAAATTTTCTGCTCTACTGACCCAGCAGGAGCAAACCTATGCCAAAAATGTATGCAGAAACAAGCTTTTCAGTGAAGAGCAGCCAGGCACATTTTAGCAAGTTTCACTTGTAAGTGGGGTTGGAAATGCTTTTCAGGCTCAGTACTGGGCTCAAGAGATGCAGCCCTGATGTCTCTCATGATAGCAGGTGGTTAAGTAGAAATTCGCTGCTCGGCTGACCCAGCAGGAGCAAACGTATGCCAAAAATGTACGCAGAATGAGCTTTTCAGTGAAGAGCAGAGAGGCACATTTTAGCAAGTTTCACTTGTAAGTTGGGTTGGAAACGCTTTTCAGGCTCAGTACTGGGCTCAAAACATGCAGCCCTGATGTCTCTCATTATAGCAGGTGGTTAAGTAGAAATTTACTGCTCGGCTGACCCAGCAGGAGCAAATGTATACTAAAAATGTTGCAGAACCAAGCTTTTCAGTGAAGAGCAGAGAGACACATTTTAGCAAGTTTCACTTGTAAGTGGGGTTGGAAATGCTTTTCAGGCTCAGTACTGGGCTCAAGAGATGCAGCCCTGATGTCTCTCATGATAGCAGGTGGTTAAGTAGAAATTCGCTGCTCAGCTGACCCAGCAGGAGCAAACGTATGCCAAAAATGTATGCAAAACCAGCTTTTCAGTGAAGAGCAGCCAGGCACATTTTAGCAAGTTTCACTTGTAAGTGGGGTTGGAAATGCTTTTCAGGCTCAGTACTGGGCTCAAAACATGCAGCCCTGATGTCTCTCATGATAGCAGGTGGTTAAGTAGAAATTCGCTGCTCAGCTGACCTAGCAGGAGCAAACGTATGCCAAAAATGTATGCAAAACCAGCTTTTCAGTGAAGAGCAGCCAGGCACATTTTAGCAAGTTTCACTTGTAAGTGGGGTTGGAAATGCTTTTCAGGCTCAAGTACTTGGCTCAAAAGATGCTGATGTCTCTCATGATAGCAGGTAGAAATTTGCGGCTCGGCTGACCAAGCAGGAGCAAACGTATGCCAAAAGTATGCAGAACCTAGCTTTTCAGTGAAGAGCAGGAGAGGCACATTTTAGCAAGTTTCACTTGTAAGTGGGGTTGGAACGCTTTTCAGGCTCAGTACTGGGCTCAAAAGATGCAGCCCTGATGTCTCTCATGATAGCAGGTGGTTAAGTAGAAATTTGCTGCTCGACTGACCCAGCAGGAGCAAACGTATGCTAAAAATGTATGCAGAACCAAGCTTTTCAGTAAAGAGCAGAGAGGCACATTTTAGCAAGTTTCACTTGTAAGTGGGGTTGGAAACGCTTTTCAGGCTCAGTACTGGGCTCAAAAGATGCAGCCCTGATGTCTCTCATTATAGCAGGTGGTTAAGTAGAAATTTACTGCTCGGCTGACCCAGCAGGAGCAAACGTATGCTAAAAATGTTGCAGAACCAAGCTTTTCAGTGAAGAGCAGCCAGGCACATTTTAGCAAGTTTCACTTGTAAGTGGGGTTGGAAATGCTTTTCAGGCTCAGTACTGGGCTCAAGAGATGCAGCCCTGATGTCTCTCATAATAGCAGGTGGTTAAGTAGAAATTCGCTGCTCGGCTGACCCAGCAGGAGCAAATGTATGCCAGAAATGTTGCCGAACCAGCTTTTCAGTGAAGAGCAGCCAGGCACATTTTAGCAAGTTTCACTTGTAAGTGGGGTTGGAAATGCTTTTCAGGCTCAGTACTGGGCTCAAGAGATGCAGCCCTGATGTCTCTCATGATAGCAGTTGGTTAAGTAGAAATTCGCTGCTCGGCTGACCCAGCAGGAGCAAATGTATGCCAGAAATGTTGCAGAACCAGCTTTTCAGTGAAGAGCAGCCAGGCACATTTTAGCAAGTTTCACTTGTAAGTGGGGTTGGAAACACTTTTCAGGCTCAGTACTGGGCTCAAAACATGCAGCCCTGATGTCTCTCATGATAGCAGGTGGTTAATTAGAAATTCGCTGCTCGGCTGACCCAGCAGGAGCAAACGTATGCTAAAAATGTACGCAGAATGAGCTTTTCAGTGAAGAGCAGCCAGGCACATTTTAGCAAGTTTCACTTGTAAGTGGGGTTGGAAATGCTTTTCAGGCTCAGTACTGGGCTCAAGAGATGCAGCCCTGATGTCTCTCATGATAGCAGGTGGTTAAGTAGAAATTCGCTGCTCGGCTGACCCAGCAGGAGCAAACGTATGCCAGAAATGTTGCAGAACCAGCTTTTCAGTGAAGAGCAGCCAGGCACATTTTAGCAAGTTTCGCTTGTAAGTGGGGTTGGAAATGCTTTTCAGGCTCAGTACTGGGCTCAAAACATGCAGCCCTGATGTCTCTCATGATAGCAGGTGGTTAAGTAGAAATTCGCTGCTCGGCTGACCCAGCAGGAGGAAACGTATGCTAAAAATGTATGCAGAATCAAGCTTTTCAGTAAAGAGCAGAGAGGCACATTTTAGCAAGTTTCACTTGTAAGTGGGGTTGGAAACGCTTTTCAGGCTCAGTACTGGGCTCAAAACATGCAGCCCTGATGTCTCTCATGATAGCAGGTGGTTAATTAGAAATTCGCTTCTCGGCTGACCCAGCAGGAGCAAACGTATGCTAAAAATGTATGCAAAACCAAGCTTTTCAGTGAAGAGCAGCCAGGCACATTTTAGCAAGTTTCACTTGTAAGTGGGGTTGGAAACGCTTTTCAGGCTCAGTACTGGGCTCAAAAGATGCAGCCCTGATGTCTCTCATGATAGCAGGTGGTTAAGTAGAAATTCGCTGCTCGGCTGACCCAGCAGGAGCAAACGTATGCCAAAAATGTACGCAGAATGAGCTTTTCAGTGAAGAGCAGAGAGGCACATTTTAGCAAGTTTCACTTGTAAGTTGGGTTGGAAACGCTTTTCAGGCTCAGTACTGGGCTCAAAACATGCAGCCCTGATGTCTCCCATGATAGCAGGTGGTTAATTAGAAATACGCTGCTCGGCTGACCCAGCAGGAGCAAACATATGCTAAAAATGTGTGCAAAACCAAGCTTTTCAGTAAAGAGCAGAGAGGCACATTTTAGCAAGTTTCACTTGTAAGTGGGCTTGGAAATGCTTTTCAGGCTCAGTACTGGGCTCAAAAGATGAAGCCCTGATGTCTCTCATTATAGCAGGTGGTTAAGTAGAAATTTACTGCTCGGCTGACCCAGCAGGAGCAAACGTATGCTAAAAATGTTGCAGAACCAAGCTTTTCAGTGAAGAGCAGAGAGGCTCATTTTAGCAAGTTTCACTTGTAAGTGGGGTTGGAACGCTTTTCAGGCTCAGTACTGGGCTCAAAAGATGCAGCCCTGATGTCTCTCATGATAGCAGGTGGTTAAGTAGAAATTCGCTGCTCGGCTGACCCAGCAGGAGCAAACGTAAGCCAAAAATGTTGCAGAACCAGCTTTTCAGTGAAGAGCAGCCAGGCACATTTTAGCAAGTTTAACTTGTAAGTGGGGTTGGAAATGCTTTTCAGGCTCAGTACTGGGCTCAAAAGATGCAACCCTGATGTCTCTCATGATAGCAGGTGGTTAAGTAGAAATGTTCTGCTCTACTGACCCAGCAGGAGCAAACCTATGCCAAAAATGTATGCAGAAACAAGCTTTTCAGTGAAGAGCAGCCAGGCACATTTTAGCAAGTTTCACTTGTAAGTGGGGTTGGAAATGCTTTTCAGGCTCAGTACTGGGCTCAAGAGATGCAGCCCTGATGTCTCTCATGATAGCAGGTGGTTAAGTAGAAATTCGCTGCTCGGCTGACCCAGCAGGAGCAAACGTATGCCAAAAATGTACGCAGAATGAGCTTTTCAGTGAAGAGCAGAGAGGCACATTTTAGCAAGTTTCACTTGTAAGTTGGGTTGGAAACGCTTTTCAGGCTCAGTACTGGGCTCAAAACATGCAGCCCTGATGTCTCTCATTATAGCAGGTGGTTAAGTAGAAATTTACTGCTCGGCTGACCCAGCAGGAGCAAATGTATACTAAAAATGTTGCAGAACCAAGCTTTTCAGTGAAGAGCAGAGATACACATTTTAGCAAGTTTCACTTGTAAGTGGGGTTGGAAATGCTTTTCAGGCTCAGTACTGGGCTCAAGAGATGCAGCCCTGATGTCTCTCATGATAGCAGGTGGTTAAGTAGAAATTCGCTGCTCAGCTGACCCAGCAGGAGCAAACGTATGCCAAAAATGTATGCAAAACCAGCTTTTCAGTGAAGAGCAGCCAGGCACATTTTAGCAAGTTTCACTTGTAAGTGGGGTTGGAAATGCTTTTCAGGCTCAGTACTGGGCTCAAAACATGCAGCCCTGATGTCTCTCATGATAGCAGGTGGTTAAGTAGAAATTCGCTGCTCAGCTGACCCAGCAGGAGCAAACGTATGCCAAAAATGTATGCAAAACCAGCTTTTCAGTGAAGAGCAGCCAGGCACATTTTAGCAAGTTTCACTTGTAAGTGGGGTTGGAAATGCTTTTCAGGCTCAAGTACTTGGCTCAAAAGATGCTGATGTCTCTCATGATAGCAGGTAGAAATTCGCGGCTCGGCTGACCCAGCAGGAGCAAACGTATGCCAAAAGTATGCAGAACCTAGCTTTTCAGTGAAGAGCAGGAGAGGCACATTTTAGCAAGTTTCACTTGTAAGTGGGGTTGGAACGCTTTTCAGGCTCAGTACTGGGCTCAAAAGATGCAGCCCTGATGTCTCTCATGATAGCAGGTGGTTAAGTAGAAATTTGCTGCTCGACTGACCCAGCAGGAGCAAACGTATGCTAAAAATGTATGCAGAACCAAGCTTTTCAGTAAAGAGCAGAGAGGCACATTTTAGCAAGTTTCACTTGTAAGTGGGGTTGGAAACGCTTTTCAGGCTCAGTACTGGGCTCAAAAGATGCAGCCCTGATGTCTCTCATGATAGCAGGTAGTTAAGTAGAAATTCGCTGCTCGGCTGACCCAGCAGGAGCAAACGTATGCCAAAAATTTTGCAGAACCAGCTTTTCAGTGAAGAGCAGCCAGGCACATTTTAGCAAGTTTCACTTGTAAGTGGGGTTGGAAACACTTTTCAGGCTCAGTACTGGGCTCAAAACATGCAGCCCTGATGTCTCTCATGATAGCAGGTGGTTAAGTAGAAATTCGCTGCTCGGCTGACCCAGCAGGAGCAAACGTATGCCAAAAATGTACGCAGAATGAGCTTTTCAGTGAAGAGCAGAGAGGCACATTTTAGCAAGTTTCACTTGTAAGTGGGGTTGGAAACGCTTTTCAGGCTCAGTACTGGGCTCAAAAGATGCAGCCCTGATGTCTCTCATGATAGCAGGTGGTTAAGTAGGAATTTGCTGCTCGGCTGACCCAGCAGGAGCAAACGTATGCTAAAAATGTATGCAGAACCAAGCTTTTCAGTAAAGAGCAGAGAGGCACATTTTAGCAAGTTTCACTTGTAAGTGGGGTTGGAAACGCTTTTCAGGCTCAGTACTGGGCTCAAAAGATGCAGCCCTGATGTCTCTCATGATAGCAGGTGGTTAAGTAGAAATTCGCTGCTCGGCTGACCCAGCAGGAGCAAACGTATGCTAAATATGTGTGCAAAACCAAGCTTTTCAGTAAACAGCAGAGAGGCACATTTTAGCAAGTTTCACATGTAAGTGGGCTTGGAAACGCTTTTCAGGCTCAGTACTGGGTTCAAAACATGCAGCCCTGATGTCTCTCATGATAGCAGGTGGTTAATTAGAAATTCGCTGCTCGGCTGACCCAGCAGGAGCAAACGTATGCTAAAAATGTATGCAGAACCAAGCTTTTCAGTGAAGAGCAGCCAGGCACATTTTAGCAAGTTTCACTTGTAAGTGGGGTTGGAAATGCTTTTCAGGCTCAAGTACTTGGCTCAAAAGATGCTGATGTCTCTCATGATAGCAGGTAGAAATTCGCGGCTCGGCTGACCCAGCAGGAGCAAACGTATGCCAAAAGTATGCAGAACCTAGCTTTTCAGTGAAGAGCAGGAGAGGCACATTTTAGCAAGTTTCGCTTGTAAGTGGGGTTGGAACGCTTTTCAGGCTCAGTACTGGGCTCAAAAGATGCAGCCCTGATGTCTCTCATGATAGCAGGTGGTTAAGTAGAAATTTGCTGCTCGACTGACCCAGCAGTAGCAAACGTATGCTAAAAATGTATGCAGAACCAAGCTTTTCAGTAAAGAGCAGAGAGGCACATTTTAGCAAGTTTCACTTGTAAGTGGGGTTGGAAACGCTTTTCAGGCTCAGTACTGGGCTCAAAAGATGCAGCCCTGATGTCTTTCATGATAGCAGGTGGTTAAGTAGAAATTCGCTGCTCGGCTGACCCAGCAGGAGCAAACGTATGCCAAAAAAGTTGCAGAACCAGCTTTTCAGTGAAGAGCAGCCAGGCACATTTTAGCAAGTTTCACTTGTAAGTGGGGTTGGAAATGCTTTTCAGGCTCAGTACTGAGCTCAAAACATGCAGCCCTGATGTCTCTCATGATAGCAGGTGGTTAATTAGAAATTCGCTGCTCGGCTGACCCAGCAGGAGCAAACGTATGCTAAAAATGTATGCAGAACCAAGCTTTTCAGTGAAGAGCAGCCAGGCACATTATAGCAAGTTTCACTTGTAAGTGGGGTTGGAAATGCTTTTCAGGCTCAAGTACTTGGCTCAAAAGTTGCTGATGTCTCTCATGATAGCAGGTAGAAATTTGCGGCTCGGCTGACCCAGCAGGAGCAAACGTATGCCAAAAGTATGCAGAACCTAGCTTTTCAGTGAAGAGCAGGAGAGGCACATTTTAGCAAGTTTCACTTGTAAGTGGGGTTGGAACGCTTTTCAGGCTCAGTACTGGGCTCAAAAGATGCAGCCCTGATGTCTCTCATGATAGCAGGTGGTTAAGTAGAAATTCGCTGCTCGGCTGACCCAGCAGGAGCAAACGTAAGCCAAAAATGTTGCAGAACCAGCTTTTTTTCAGTGAAGAGCAGCCAGGCACATTTTAGCAAGTTTAACTTGTAAGTGGGGTTGGAAATGCTTTTCAGGCTCAGTGCTGGGCTCAAAAGATGCAACCCTGATGTCTCTCATGATAGCAGGTGGTTAAGTAGAAATTTTCTGCTCTACTGACCCAGCAGGAGCAAACCTATGCCAAAAATGTATGCAGAAACAAGCTTTTCAGTGAAGAGCAGCCAGGCACATTTTAGCAAGTTTCACTTGTAAGTGGGGTTGGAAATGCTTTTCAGGCTCAGTACTGGGCTCAAGAGATGCAGCCCTGATGTCTCTCATGATAGCAGGTGGTTAAGTAGAAATTCGCTGCTCGGCTGACCCAGCAGGAGCAAACGTATGCCAAAAATGTACGCAGAATGAGCTTTTCAGTGAAGAGCATAGAGGCACATTTTAGCAAGTTTCACTTGTAAGTTGGGTTGGAAACGCTTTTCAGGCTCAGTACTGGGCTCAAAACATGCAGCCCTGATGTCTCTCATTATAGCAGGTGGTTAAGTAGAAATTTACTGCTCGGCTGACCCAGCAGGAGCAAATGTATGCTAAAAATGTTGCAGAACCAAGCTTTTCAGTGAAGAGCAGAGAGGCACATTTTAGCAAGTTTCACTTGTAAGTGGGGTTGGAAATGCTTTTCAGGCTCAGTACTGGGCTCAAGAGATGCAGCCCTGATGTCTCTCATGATAGCAGGTGGTTAAGTAGAAATTCGCTGCTCAGCTGACCCAGCAGGAGCAAACGTATGCCAAAAATGTATGCAAAACCAGCTTTTCAGTGAAGAGCAGCCAGGCACATTTTAGCAACTTTCACTTGTAAGTGGGGTTGGAAATGCTTTTCAGGCTTAGTACTGGGCTCAAAACATGCAGCCCTGATGTCTCTCATGATAGCAGGTGGTTAATTAGAAATTCGCTGCTCGGCTGACCCAGCAGGAGCAAACGTATGCTAAAAATGTATGCAGAACCAAGCTTTTCAGTGAAGAGCAGCCAGGCACATTTTAGCAAGTTTCACTTGTAAGTGGGGTTGGAAATGCTTTTCAGGCTCAAGTACTTGGCTCAAAAGATGCTGATGTCTCTCATGATAGCAGGTAGAAATTCGCGGCTCGGCTGACCCAGCAGGAGCAAACGTATGCCAAAAGTATGCAGAACCTAGCTTTTCAGTGAAGAGCAGGAGAGGCACATTTTAGCAAGTTTCACTTGTAAGTGGGGTTGGAACGCTTTTCAGGCTCAGTACTGGGCTCAAAAGATGCAGCCCTGATGTCTCTCATGATAGCAGGTGGTTAAGTAGAAATTCGCTGCTCGGCTGACCCAGCAGGAGCAAACGTATGCCAAAAATGTACGCAGAATGAGCTTTTCAGTGAAGAGCAGAGAGGCACATTTTAGCAAGTTTCACTTGTAAGTGGGGTTGGAAACGCTTTTCAGGCTCAGTACTGGGCTCAAAAGATGCAGCCCTGATGTCTCTCATGATAGCAGGTGGTTAAGTAGGAATTTGCTGCTCGGCTGACCCAGCAGGAGCAAACGTATGCTAAAAATGTATGCAGAACCAAGCTTTTCAGTAAAGAGCAGAGAGGCACATTTTAGCAAGTTTCACTTGTAAGTGGGGTTGGAAACACTTTTCAGGCTCAGTACTGGGCTCAAAAGATGCAGCCCTGATGTCTCTCATGATAGCAGGTGGTTAAGTAGAAATTCGCTGCTCTGCTGACCCAGCAGGAGCAAACGTATGCTAAAAATGTATGCAAAACCAAGCTTTTCAGTAAACAGCAGAGAGGCACATTTTAGCAAGTTTCACTTGTAAGTGGGCTTGGAAACGCTTTTCAGGCTCAGTACTGGGCTCAAAACATGCAGCCCTGATGTCTCTCATGATAGCAGGTGGTTAATTAGAAATTCGCTGCTCAGCTGACCCAGCAGGAGCAAACGTATGCTAAAAATGTATGCAGAACCAAGCTTTTCAGTGAAGAGCAGCCAGGCACATTTTAGCAAGTTTCACTTGTAAGTGGGGTTGGAAATGCTTTTCAGGCTCAAGTACTTGGCTCAAAAGATGCTGATGTCTCTCATGATAGCAGGTAGAAATTCGCGGCTCGGCTGACCCAGCAGGAGCAAACGTATGCCAAAAGTATGCAGAACCTAGCTTTTCAGTGAAGAGCAGGAGAGGCACATTTTAGCAAGTTTCACTTGTAAGTGGGGTTGGAACGCTTTTCAGGCTCAGTACTGGGCTCAAAAGATGCAGCCCTGATGTCTCTCATGATAGCAGGTGGTTAAGTAGAAATTTGCTGCTCGACTGACCCAGCAGGAGCAAACGTATGCTAAAAATGTATGCAGAACCAAGCTTTTCAGTAAAGAGCAGAGAGGCACATTTTAGCAAGTTTCACTTGTAAGTGGGGTTGGAAACGCTTTTCAGGCTCAGTACTGGGCTCAAAAGATGCAGCCCTGATGTCTCTCATGATAGCAGGTGGTTAAGTAGAAATTCGCTGCTCGGCTGACCCAGCAGGAGCAAACGTATGCCAAAAATGTTGCAGAACCAGCTTTTCAGTGAAGAGCAGCCAGGCACATTTTAGCAAGTTTCACTTGTAAGTGGGGTTGGAAATGCTTTTCAGGCTCAGTACTGGGCTCAAAACATGCAGCCCTGATGTCTCTCATGATAGCAGGTGGTTAATTAGCAATTCGCTGCTCGGCTGACCCAGCAGGAGCAAACGTATGCTAAAAATGTATGCAGAACCAAGCTTTTCAGTGAAGAGCAGCCAGGCACATTATAGCAAGTTTCACTTGTAAGTGGGGTTGGAAATGCTTTTCAGGCTCAAGTACTTGGCTCAAAAGATGCTGATGTCTCTCATGATAGCAGGTAGAAATTCGCGGCTCGGCTGACCCAGCAGGAGCAAACGTATGCCAAAAGTATGCAGAACCTAGCTTTTCAGTGAAGAGCAGGAGAGGCACATTTTAGCAAGTTTCACTTGTAAGTGGGGTTGGAACGCTTTTCAGGCTCAGTACTGGGCTCAAAAGATGCAGCCCTGATGTCTCCCATGATAGCAGGTGGTTAAGTAGAAATTTGCTGCTCGACTGACCCAGCAGGAGCAAACGTATGCTAAAAATGTATAGAACCAAGCTTTTCAGTAAAGAGCAGAGAGGCACATTTTAGCAAGTTTCACTTGTAAGTGGGGTTGGAAACGCTTTTCAGGCTCAGTACTGGGCTCAAAAGATGCAGCCCTGATGTCTCTCATGATAGCAGGTGGTTGAGTAGAAATTCGCTGCTCGGCTGACCCAGCAGGAGCAAACGTATGCCAAAAATGTTGCAGAACCAGCTTTTCAGTGAAGAGCAGCCAGGCACATTTTAGCAAGTTTCACTTGTAAGTGGGGTTGGAAACACTTTTCAGGCTCAGTACTGGGCTCAAAACATGCAGCCCTGATGTCTCTCATGATAGCAGGTGGTTAAGTAGAAATTCGCTGCTCGGCTGACCCAGCAGGAGCAAACGTATGCCAAAAATGTACGCAGAATGAGCTTTTCAGTGAAGAGCAGAGAGGCACATTTTAGCAAGTTTCACTTGTAAGTGGGGTTGGAAACGCTTTTCAGGCTCAGTACTGGGCTCAAAAGATGCAGCCCTGATGTCTCTCATGATAGCAGGTGGTTAAGTAGAAATTCGCTGCTCGGCTGACCCAGCAGGAGCAAACGTATGCTAAAAATGTATGCAAAACCAAGCTTTTCAGTAAACAGCAGAGAGGCACATTTTAGCAAGTTTCACTTGTAAGTGGGCTTGGAAACGCTTTTCAGGCTCAGTACTGGGCTCAAAAGATGCAGCCATGATGTCTCTCATGATAGCAGGTGGTTAAGTAGAAATTCGCTGCTCGGCGGACCCAGCAGGAGCAAACGTATGCCAGAAATTTTGCAGAACCAGCTTTTCAGTGAAGAGCAGCCAGGCACATTTTAGCAAGTTTCACTTGTAAGTGGGGTTGAAAATACTTTTCAGGCTCAGTACTGTGCTCAAAAGATGCAGCCCTGATGTCTCTCATGATAGCAGGTTGTTAAGTAGAAATTCGCTGCTCGGCTGACCCAGCAGGAGCAAACGTATGCCAAAAATGTAAGCAGAATGAGCTTTTCAGTGAAGAGCAGAGAGGCACATTTTAGCAAGTTTCACTTGTATGTTGGGTTGGAAATGCTTTTCAGGCTCAGTACTGGGCTCAAAAGATGCAGCCCTGATGTCTCTCATGATAGCAGGTGGTTAAGTAGAAATTCGCTGCTCGGCTGACCCAGCAGGAGCAAACGTATGCCAAAAATGTTGCAGAACCAGCTTTTCAGTGAAGAGCAGCCAGGCACATTTTAGCAAGTCTCACTTGTAAGTGGGGTTGGAAATGCTTTTCAGGCTCAAGTACTGGGCTCAAAAGATGCAGCCCTGATGTCTCTCATGATAGCAGGTAGAAATTCGCGGCTCGGCTGACCCAGCAGGAGCAAACGTATGCCAAAAGTATGCAGAACCTAGCTTTTCAGTGAGAGCAGCCAGGCACATTTTAGCAAGTTTCACTTGTAAGTGGGGTTGGAAACGCTTTTCAGGCTCAGTACTGGGCTCAAAAGATGCAGCCCTGATGTCTCTCATGATAGCAGGTGGTTAAGTAGAAATTTGCTGCTCGGCTGACCCAGCAGGAGCAAACGTATGCTAAAAATGTATGCAGAACCAAGCTTTTCAGTAAAGAGCAGAGAGGCACATTTTAGCAAGTTTCACTTGTAAGTGGGGTTGGAAACGCTTTTCAGGCTCAGTACTGGGCTCAAAAGATGCAGCCCTGATGTCTCTCATGATAGCAGGTGGTTAAGTAGAAATTCGCTGCTCGGCTGACCCAGCAGGAGCAAACGTAAGCCAAAAATGTTGCAGAACCAGCTTTTCAGTGAAGAGCAGCCAGGCACATTTTAGCAAGTTTCACTTGTAAGTGGGGTTGGAAATGCTTTTCAGGCTCAGTACTGGGCTCAAAAGATGCAACCCTGATGTCTCTCATGATAGCAGGTGGTTAAGTAGAAATGTTCTGCTCGGCTGACCCAGCAGGAGCAAACCTATGCCAAAAATGTATGCAGAAACAAGCTTTTCAGTGAAGAGCAGCCAGGCACATTTTAGCAAGTTTCACTTGTAAGTGGGGTTGGAAATGCTTTTCAGGCTCAGTACTGGGCTCAAGAGATGCAGCCCTGATGTCTCTCATGATAGCAGGTGGTTAAGTAGAAATTCGCTGCTCGGCTGACCCAGCAGGAGCAAACGTATGCCAAAATTGTACGCAGAATGAGCTTTTCAGTGAAGAGCAGCGAGGCACATTTTAGCAAGTTTCACTTGTAAGTTGGGTTGGAAATGCTTTTCAGGCTCAGTACTGGGCTCAAAACATGCAGCCCTGATGTCTCTCATTATAGCAGGTGGTTAAGTAGAAATTTACTGCTCGGCTGACCCAGCAGGAGCAAACGTATGCTAAAAATGTATGCAGAACCAAGCTTTTCAGTGAAGAGCAGCCAGGCACATTTTAGCAAGTTTCACTTGTAAGTGGGGTTGGAAATGCTTTTCAGGCTCAAGTACTTGGCTCAAAAGATGCTGATGTCTCTCATGATAGCAGGTAGAATTTCGCGGCTCGGCTGACCCAGCAGGAGCAAACGTATGCCAAAAGTATGCAGAACCTAGCTTTTCAGTGAAGAGCAGCCAGGCACATTTTAGCAAGTTTCACTTGTAAGTGGGCTTGGAAACGCTTTTCAGGCTCAGTACTGGGCTCAAAATATGCAGCCATGATGTCTCTCATGATAGCAGGTGGTTAAGTAGAAATTCGCTGCTCGGCGGACTGAGCAGGAGCAAACGTATGCCAGAAATGTTGCAGAACCAGCTTTTCAGTGAAGAGCAGCCAGGCACATTTTAGCAAGTTTCACTTGTAAGTGGGGTTGGAAATACTTTTCAGGCTCAGTACTGGGCTCAAAAGATGCAGCCCTGATGTCTCTCATGATAGCAGGTGGTTAAGTAGAAATTCGCTGCTCGGCTGACCCAGCAGGAGCAAACGTATGCTAAAAATGTATGCAAAACCAAGATTTTCAGTGAAGAGCAGCCATGCACATTTTAGCAAGTTTCACTTGTAAGTGGGTTTGGAAATGCTTTTCAGGCTCAAGTACTGGGCTCAAAAGATGCAGCCCTGATGTCTCTCATGATAGCAGGTGGTTAATTAGAAATTCGCTGCTCGGCTGACCCAGCAGGAGCAAACGTATGCCAAAAATGTTGCAGAACCAGCTTTTCAGTGAAGAGCAGCCAGGCACATTTTAGCAAGTTTCACTTGTAAGTGGGGTTGGAAACACTTTTCAGGCTCAGTACTGGGCTCAAAACATGCAGCCCTGATGTCTCTCATGATAGCAGGTGGTTAAGTAGAAATTCGCTGCTCGGCTGACCCAGCAGGAGCAAACGTATGCCAAAAATGTACGCAGAATGAGCTTTTCAGTGAAGAGCAGAGAGGCACATTTTAGCAAGTTTCACTTGTAAGTGGGCTTGGAAACGCTTTTCAGGCTCAGTACTGGGCTCAAAATATGCAGCCATGATGTCTCTCATGATAGCAGGTGGTTAAGTAGAAATTCGCTGCTCGGCGGACTGAGCAGGAGAAAACGTATGCCAGAAATGTTGCAGAACCAGCTTTTCAGTGAAGAGCAGCCAGGCACATTTTAGCAAGTTTCACTTGTAAGTGGGGTTGGAAATACTTTTCAGGCTCAGTACTGGGCTCAAAAGATGCAGCCCTGATGTCTCTCATGATAGCAGGTGGTTAAGTAGAAATTCGCTGCTCGGCTGACCCAGCAGGAGCAAACGTATGCTAAAAATGTATGCAAAACCAAGATTTTCAGTGAAGAGCAGCCATGCACATTTTAGCAAGTTTCACTTGTAAGTGGGTTTGGAAATGCTTTTCAGGCTCAAGTACTGGGCTCAAAAGATGCAGCCCTGATGTCTCTCATGATAGCAGGTGGTTAATTAGAAATTCGCTGCTCGGCTGACCCAGCAGGAGCAAACGTATGCCAAAAATGTTGCAGAACCAGCTTTTCAGTGAAGAGCAGCCAGGCACATTTTAGCAAGTTTCACTTGTAAGTGGGGTTGGAAACACTTTTCAGGCTCAGTACTGGGCTCAAAACATGCAGCCCTGATGTCTCTCATGATAGCAGGTGGTTAAGTAGAAATTCGCTGCTCGGCTGACCCAGCAGGAGCAAACGTATGCCAAAAATGTACGCAGAATGAGCTTTTCAGTGAAGAGCAGAGAGGCACATTTTAGCAAGTTTCACTTGTAAGTGGGGTTGGAAACGCTTTTCAGGCTCAGTACTGGGCTCAAAAGATGCAGCCCTGATGTCTCTCATGATAGCAGGTGGTTAAGTAGGAATTTGCTGCTCGGCTGACCCAGCAGGAGCAAACGTATGCTAAAAATGTATGCAGAACCAAGCTTTTCAGTAAAGAGCAGAGAGGCACATTTTAGCAAGTTTCACTTGTAAGTGGGGTTGGAAACGCTTTTCAGGCTCAGTACTGGGCTCAAAAGATGCAGCCCTGATGTCTCTCATGATAGCAGGTGGTTAAGTAGAAATTCGCTGCTCGGCTGACCCAGCAGGAGCAAACGTATGCCAAAAATGTTGCAGAACCAGCTTTTCAGTGAAGAGCAGCCAGGCACATTTTAGCAAGTCTCACTTGTAAGTGGGGTTGGAAATGCTTTTCAGGCTCAAGTACTGGGCTCAAAAGATGCAGCCCTGATGTCTCTCATGATAGCAGGTAGAAATTCGCGGCTCGGCTGACCCAGCAGGAGCAAACGTATGCCAAAAGTATGCAGAACCTAGCTTTTCAGTGAGAGCAGCCAGGCACATTTTAGCAAGTTTCACTTGTAAGTGGGGTTGGAAATGCTTTTCAGGCTCAGTACTGGGCTCAAAAGATGCAGCCCTGATGTCTCTCATGATAGCAGGTGGTTAAGTAGAAATTTGCTGCTCGGCTGACCCAGCAGGAGCAAACGTATGCTAAAAATGTATGCAGAACCAAGCTTTTCAGTAAAGAGCAGAGAGGCACATTTTAGCAAGTTTCACTTGTAAGTGGGGTTGGAAACGCTTTTCAGGCTCAGTACTGGGCTCAAAAGATGCAGCCCTGATGTCTCTCATGATAGCAGGTGGTTAAGTAGAAATTCGCTGCTCGGCTGACCCAGCAGAAGCAAACGTAAGCCAAAAATGTTGCAGAACCAGCTTTTCAGTGAAGAGCAGCCAGGCACATTTTAGCAAGTTTCACTTGTAAGTGGGGTTGGAAATGCTTTTCAGGCTCAGTACTGGGCTCAAAAGATGCAACCCTGGTGTCTCTCATGATAGCAGGTGGTTAAGTAGAAATTTTCTGCTCGGCTGACCCAGCAGGAGCAAACCTATGCCAAAAATGTATGCAGAAACAAGCTTTTCAGTGAAGAGCAGCCAGGCATTTTTTAGCAAGTTTCACTTGTAAGTGGGGTTGGAAATGCTTTTCAGGCTCAGTACTGGGCTCAAGAGATGCAGCCCTGCTGTCTCTCATGATAGCAGGTGGTTAAGTAGAAATTCGCTGCTCGGCTGACCCAGCAGGAGCAAACGTATGCCAAAATTGTACGCAGAATGAGCTTTTCAGTGAAGAGCAACGAGGCACATTTTAGCAAGTTTCACTTGTAAGTTGGGTTGGAAACGCTTTTCAGGCTCAGTACTGGGCTCAAAACATGCAGCCCTGATGTCTCTCATTATAGCAGGTGGTTAAGTAGAAATTTACTGCTCGGCTGACCCAGCAGGAGCAAACGTATGCTAAAAATGTTGCAGAACCAAGCTTTTCAGTGAAGAGCAGAGAGGCACATTTTAGCAAGTTTCACTTGTAAGTGGGGTTGGAAATGCTTTTCAGGCTCAGTACTGGGCTCAAGAGATGCAGCCCTGATGTCTCTCATGATAGCAGGTGGTTAAGTATAAATTCGCTGCTCGGCTGACCCAGCAGGAGCAAACGTATGCTAAAAATGTATGCAGAACCAAGCTTTTCAGTGAAGAGCAGCCAGGCACATTTTAGCAAGTTTCACTTGTAAGTGGGGTTGGAAATGCTTTTCAGGCTCAAGTACTTGGCTCAAAAGATGTTGATGTCTCTCATGATAGCAGGTAGAAATTCGCGGCTCGGCTGACCCAGCAGGAGCAAACGTATGCCAAAAGTATGCAGAACCTAGCTTTTCAGTGAAGAGCAGCCAGGCACATTTTAGCAAGTTTCACTTGTAAGTGGGCTTGGAAACGCTTTTCAGGCTCAGTACTGGGCTCAAAAGATGCAGCCATGATGTCTCTCATGATAGCAGGTGGTTAAGTAGAAATTCGCTGCTCGGCGGACCCAGCAGGAGCAAACGTATGCCAGAAATGTTGCAGAACCAGCTTTTCAGTGAAGAACAGCCAGGCACATTTTAGCAAGTTTCACTTGTAAGTGGGGTTGGAAATACTTTTCAGGCTCAGTACTGGGCTCAAAAGATGCAGCCCTGATGTCTCTCATGATAGCAGGTGGTTAAGTAGAAATTAGCTGCTCGGCTCACCCAGCAGGAGCAAACGTATGCTAAAAATGTATGCAAAACCAAGCTTTTCAGTGAAGAGCAGCCATGCACATTTTAGCAAGTTTCACTTGTAAGTGGGTTTGGAAATGCTTTTCAGGCTCAAGTACTGGGCTCAAAAGATGCAGCCCTGATGTCTCTCATGATAGCAGGTGGTTAATTAGAAATTCGCTGCTCGGCTGACCCAGCAGGAGCAAACGTATGCCAAAAATGTTGCAGAACCAGCTTTTCAGTGAAGAGCAGCCAGGCACATTTTAGCAAGTTTCACTTGTAAGTGGGGTTGGAAACACTTTTCAGGCTCAGTACTGGGCTCAAAACATGCAGCCCTGATGTCTCTCATGATAGCAGGTGGTTAAGTAGAAATTCGCTGCTCGGCTGACCCAGCAGGAGCAAACGTATGCCAAAAATGTACGCAGAATGAGCTTTTCAGTGAAGAGCAGAGAGGCACATTTTAGCAAGTTTCACTTTTAAGTGGGGTTGGAAACGCATTTCAGGCTCAGTACTGGGCTCAAAAGATGCAGCCCTGATGTCTCTCATGATAGCAGGTGGTTAAGTAGAAATTCGCTGCTCGGCTGACCCAGCAGGAGCAAACGTATGCCAAAAATGTACGCAGAATGAGCTTTTCAGTGAAGAGCAGAGAGGCACATTTTAGCAAGTTTCACTTGTAAGTTGGGTTGGAAACGCTTTTCAGGCTCAGTACTGGGCTCAAAACATGCAGCCCTGATGTCTCCCATGATAGCAGGTGGTTAATTAGAAATACGCTGCTCGGCTGACCCAGCAGGAGCAAACATATGCTAAAAATGTGTGCAAAACCAAGCTTTTCAGTAAAGAGCAGAGAGGCACATTTTAGCAAGTTTCACTTGTAAGTGGGCTTGGAAATGCTTTTCAGGCTCAGTACTGGGCTCAAAAGATGAAGCCCTGATGTCTCTCATTATAGCAGGTGGTTAAGTAGAAATTTACTGCTCGGCTGACCCAGCAGGAGCAAACGTATGCTAAAAATGTTGCAGAACCAAGCTTTTCAGTGAAGAGCAGAGAGGCTCATTTTAGCAAGTTTCACTTGTAAGTGGGGTTGGAACGCTTTTCAGGCTCAGTACTGGGCTCAAAAGATGCAGCCCTGATGTCTCTCATGATAGCAGGTGGTTAAGTAGAAATTCGCTGCTCGGCTGACCCAGCAGGAGCAAACGTAAGCCAAAAATGTTGCAGAACCAGCTTTTCAGTGAAGAGCAGCCAGGCACATTTTAGCAAGTTTAACTTGTAAGTGGGGTTGGAAATGCTTTTCAGGCTCAGTACTGGGCTCAAAAGATGCAACCCTGATGTCTCTCATGATAGCAGGTGGTTAAGTAGAAATGTTCTGCTCTACTGACCCAGCAGGAGCAAACCTATGCCAAAAATGTATGCAGAAACAAGCTTTTCAGTGAAGAGCAGCCAGGCACATTTTAGCAAGTTTCACTTGTAAGTGGGGTTGGAAATGCTTTTCAGGCTCAGTACTGGGCTCAAGAGATGCAGCCCTGATGTCTCTCATGATAGCAGGTGGTTAAGTAGAAATTCGCTGCTCGGCTGACCCAGCAGGAGCAAACGTATGCCAAAAATGTACGCAGAATGAGCTTTTCAGTGAAGAGCAGAGAGGCACATTTTAGCAAGTTTCACTTGTAAGTTGGGTTGGAAACGCTTTTCAGGCTCAGTACTGGGCTCAAAACATGCAGCCCTGATGTCTCTCATTATAGCAGGTGGTTAAGTAGAAATTTACTGCTCGGCTGACCCAGCAGGAGCAAATGTATACTAAAAATGTTGCAGAACCAAGCTTTTCAGTGAAGAGCAGAGATACACATTTTAGCAAGTTTCACTTGTAAGTGGGGTTGGAAATGCTTTTCAGGCTCAGTACTGGGCTCAAGAGATGCAGCCCTGATGTCTCTCATGATAGCAGGTGGTTAAGTAGAAATTCGCTGCTCAGCTGACCCAGCAGGAGCAAACGTATGCCAAAAATGTATGCAAAACCAGCTTTTCAGTGAAGAGCAGCCAGGCACATTTTAGCAAGTTTCACTTGTAAGTGGGGTTGGAAATGCTTTTCAGGCTCAGTACTGGGCTCAAAACATGCAGCCCTGATGTCTCTCATGATAGCAGGTGGTTAAGTAGAAATTCGCTGCTCAGCTGACCCAGCAGGAGCAAACGTATGCCAAAAATGTATGCAAAACCAGCTTTTCAGTGAAGAGCAGCCAGGCACATTTTAGCAAGTTTCACTTGTAAGTGGGGTTGGAAATGCTTTTCTGGCTCAAGTACTTGGCTCAAAAGATGCTGATGTCTCTCATGATAGCAGGTAGAAATTCGCGGCTCGGCTGACCCAGCAGGAGCAAACGTATGCCAAAAGTATGCAGAACCTAGCTTTTCAGTGAAGAGCAGGAGAGGCACATTTTAGCAAGTTTCACTTGTAAGTGGGGTTGGAACGCTTTTCAGGCTCAGTACTGGGCTCAAAAGATGCAGCCCTGATGTCTCTCATGATAGCAGGTGGTTAAGTAGAAATTTGCTGCTCGACTGACCCAGCAGGAGCAAACGTATGCTAAAAATGTATGCAGAACCAAGCTTTTCAGTAAAGAGCAGAGAGGCACATTTTAGCAAGTTTCACTTGTAAGTGGGGTTGGAAACGCTTTTCAGGCTCAGTACTGGGCTCAAAAGATGCAGCCCTGATGTCTCTCATGATAGCAGGTAGTTAAGTAGAAATTCGCTGCTCGGCTGACCCAGCAGGAGCAAACGTATGCCAAAAATTTTGCAGAACCAGCTTTTCAGTGAAGAGCAGCCAGGCACATTTTAGCAAGTTTCACTTGTAAGTGGGGTTGGAAACACTTTTCAGGCTCAGTACTGGGCTCAAAACATGCAGCCCTGATGTCTCTCATGATAGCAGGTGGTTAAGTAGAAATTCGCTGCTCGGCTGACCCAGCAGGAGCAAACGTATGCCAAAAATGTACGCAGAATGAGCTTTTCAGTGAAGAGCAGAGAGGCACATTTTAGCAAGTTTCACTTGTAAGTGGGGTTGGAAACGCTTTTCAGGCTCAGTACTGGGCTCAAAAGATGCAGCCCTGATGTCTCTCATGATAGCAGGTGGTTAAGTAGGAATTTGCTGCTCGGCTGACCCAGCAGGAGCAAACGTATGCTAAAAATGTATGCAGAACCAAGCTTTTCAGTAAAGAGCAGAGAGGCACATTTTAGCAAGTTTCACTTGTAAGTGGGGTTGGAAACGCTTTTCAGGCTCAGTACTGGGCTCAAAAGATGCAGCCCTGATGTCTCTCATGATAGCAGGTGGTTAAGTAGAAATTCGCTGCTCGGCTGACCCAGCAGGAGCAAACGTATGCTAAATATGTGTGCAAAACCAAGCTTTTCAGTAAACAGCAGAGAGGCACATTTTAGCAAGTTTCACATGTAAGTGGGCTTGGAAACGCTTTTCAGGCTCAGTACTGGGTTCAAAACATGCAGCCCTGATGTCTCTCATGATAGCAGGTGGTTAATTAGAAATTCGCTGCTCGGCTGACCCAGCAGGAGCAAACGTATGCTAAAAATGTATGCAGAACCAAGCTTTTCAGTGAAGAGCAGCCAGGCACATTTTAGCAAGTTTCACTTGTAAGTGGGTTGGAAATGCTTTTCAGGCTCAAGTACTTGGCTCAAAAGATGCTGATGTCTCTCATGATAGCAGGTAGAAATTCGCTGCTCGGCTGACCCAGCAGGAGCAAACGTATGCCAAAAGTATGCAGAACCTAGCTTTTCAGTGAAGAGCAGGAGAGGCACATTTTAGCAAGTTTCACTTGTAAGTGGGGTTGGAACGCTTTTCAGGCTCAGTACTGGGCTCAAAAGATGCAGCCCTGATGTCTCTCATGATAGCAGGTGGTTAAGTAGAAATTTGCTGCTCGACTGACCCAGCAGTAGCAAACGTATGCTAAAAATATATGCAGAACCAAGCTTTTCAGTAAAGAGCAGAGAGGCACATTTTAGCAAGTTTCACTTGTAAGTGGGGTTGGAAACGCTTTTCAGGCTCAGTACTGGGCTCAAAAGATGCAGCCCTGATGTCTTTCATGATAGCAGGTGGTTAAGTAGAAATTCGCTGCTCGGCTGACCCAGCAGGAGCAAACGTATGCCAAAAAAGTTGCAGAACCAGCTTTTCAGTGAAGAGCAGCCAGGCACATTTTAGCAAGTTTCACTTGTAAGTGGGGTTGGAAATGCTTTTCAGGCTCAGTACTGAGCTCAAAACATGCAGCCCTGATGTCTCTCATGATAGCAGGTGGTTAATTAGAAATTCGCTGCTCGGCTGACCCAGCAGGAGCAAACGTATGCTAAAAATGTATGCAGAACCAAGCTTTTCAGTGAAGAGCAGCCAGGCACATTATAGCAAGTTTCACTTGTAAGTGGGGTTGGAAATGCTTTTCAGGCTCAAGTACTTGGCTCAAAAGTTGCTGATGTCTCTCATGATAGCAGGTAGAAATTTGCGGCTCGGCTGACCCAGCAGGAGCAAACGTATGCCAAAAGTATGCAGAACCTAGCTTTTCAGTGAAGAGCAGGAGAGGCACATTTTAGCAAGTTTCACTTGTAAGTGGGGTTGGAACGCTTTTCAGGCTCAGTACTGGGCTCAAAAGATGCAGCCCTGATGTCTCTCATGATAGCAGGTGGTTAAGTAGAAATTCGCTGCTCGGCTGACCCAGCAGGAGCAAACGTAAGCCAAAAATGTTGCAGAACCAGCTTTTCAGTGAAGAGCAGCCAGGCACATTTTAGCAAGTTTAACTTGTAAGTGGGGTTGGAAATGCTTTTCAGGCTCAGTGCTGGGCTCAAAAGATGCAACCCTGATGTCTCTCATGATAGCAGGTGGTTAAGTAGAAATGTTCTGCTCTACTGACCCAGCAGGAGCAAACCTATGCCAAAAATGTATGCAGAAACAAGCTTTTCAGTGAAGAGCAGCCAGGCACATTTTAGCAAGTTTCACTTGTAAGTGGGGTTGGAAATGCTTTTCAGGCTCAGTACTGGGCTCAAGAGATGCAGCCCTGATGTCTCTCATGATAGCAGGTGGTTAAGTAGAAATTCGCTGCTCGGCTGACCCAGCAGGAGCAAACGTATGCCAAAAATGTACGCAGAATGAGCTTTTCAGTGAAGAGCATAGAGGCACATTTTAGCAAGTTTCACTTGTAAGTTGGGTTGGAAACGCTTTTCAGGCTCAGTACTGGGCTCAAAACATGCAGCCCTGATGTCTCTCATTATAGCAGGTGGTTAAGTAGAAATTTACTGCTCGGCTGACCCAGCAGGAGCAAATGTATGCTAAAAATGTTGCAGAACCAAGCTTTTCAGTGAAGAGCAGAGAGGCACATTTTAGCAAGTTTCACTTGTAAGTGGGGTTGGAAATGCTTTTCAGGCTCAGTACTGGGCTCAAGAGATGCAGCCCTGATGTCTCTCATGATAGCAGGTGGTTAAGTAGAAATTCGCTGCTCAGCTGACCCAGCAGGAGCAAACGTATGCCAAAAATGTATGCAAAACCAGCTTTTCAGTGAAGAGCAGCCAGGCACATTTTAGCAACTTTCACTTGTAAGTGGGGTTGGAAATGCTTTTCAGGCTTAGTACTGGGCTCAAAACATGCAGCCCTGATGTCTCTCATGATAGCAGGTGGTTAATTAGAAATTCGCTGCTCGGCTGACCCAGCAGGAGCAAACGTATGCTAAAAATGTATGCAGAACCAAGCTTTTCAGTGAAGAGCAGCCAGGCACATTTTAGCAAGTTTCACTTGTAAGTGGGGTTGGAAATGCTTTTCAGGCTCAAGTACTTGGCTCAAAAGATGCTGATGTCTCTCATGATAGCAGGTAGAAATTCGCGGCTCGGCTGACCCAGCAGGAGCAAACGTATGGCAAAAGTATGCAGAACCTAGCTTTTCAGTGAAGAGCAGGAGAGGCACATTTTAGCAAGTTTCACTTGTAAGTGGGGTTGGAACGCTTTTCAGGCTCAGTACTGGGCTCAAAAGATGCAGCCCTGATGTCTCTCATGATAGCAGGTGGTTAAGTAGAAATTCGCTGCTCGGCTGACCCAGCAGGAGCAAACGTATGCCAAAAATGTACGCAGAATGAGCTTTTCAGTGAAGAGCAGAGAGGCACATTTTAGCAAGTTTCACTTGTAAGTGGGGTTGGAAACGCTTTTCAGGCTCAGTACTGGGCTCAAAAGATGCAGCCCTGATGTCTCTCATGATAGCAGGTGGTTAAGTAGGAATTTGCTGCTCGGCTGACCCAGCAGGAGCAAACGTATGCTAAAAATGTATGCAGAACCAAGCTTTTCAGTAAAGAGCAGAGAGGCACATTTTAGCAAGTTTCACTTGTAAGTGGGGTTGGAAACACTTTTCAGGCTCAGTACTGGGCTCAAAAGATGCAGCCCTGATGTCTCTCATGATAGCAGGTGGTTAAGTAGAAATTCGCTGCTCTGCTGACCCAGCAGGAGCAAACGTATGCTAAAAATGTATGCAAAACCAAGCTTTTCAGTAAACAGCAGAGAGGCACATTTTAGCAAGTTTCACTTGTAAGTGGGCTTGGAAACGCTTTTCAGGCTCAGTACTGGGCTCAAAACATGCAGCCCTGATGTCTCTCATGATAGCAGGTGGTTAATTAGAAATTCGCTGCTCAGCTGACCCAGCAGGAGCAAACGTATGCTAAAAATGTATGCAGAACCAAGCTTTTCAGTGAAGAGCAGCCAGGCACATTTTAGCAAGTTTCACTTGTAAGTGGGGTTGGAAATGCTTTTCAGGCTCAAGTACTTGGCTCAAAAGATGCTGATGTCTCTCATGATAGCAGGTAGAATTTCGCGGCTCGGCTGACCCAGCAGGAGCAAACGTATGCCAAAAGTATGCAGAACCTAGCTTTTCAGTGAAGAGCAGCCAGGCACATTTTAGCAAGTTTCACTTGTAAGTGGGCTTGGAAACGCTTTTCAGGCTCAGTACTGGGCTCAAAATATGCAGCCATGATGTCTCTCATGATAGCAGGTGGTTAAGTAGAAATTCGCTGCTCGGCGGACTGAGCAGGAGCAAACGTATGCCAGAAATGTTGCAGAACCAGCTTTTCAGTGAAGAGCAGCCAGGCACATTTTAGCAAGTTTCACTTGTAAGTGGTGTTGGAAATACTTTTCAGGCTCAGTACTGGGCTCAAAAGATGCAGCCCTGATGTCTCTCATGATAGCAGGTGGTTAAGTAGAAATTCGCTGCTCGGCTGACCCAGCAGGAGCAAACGTATGCTAAAAATGTATGCAAAACCAAGATTTTCAGTGAAGAGCAGCCATGCACATTTTAGCAAGTTTCACTTGTAAGTGGGTTTGGAAATGCTTTTCAGGCTCAAGTACTGGGCTCAAAAGATGCAGCCCTGATGTCTCTCATGATAGCAGGTGGTTAATTAGAAATTCGCTGCTCGGCTGACCCAGCAGGAGCAAACGTATGCCAAAAATGTTGCAGAACCAGCTTTTCAGTGAAGAGCAGCCAGGCACATTTTAGCAAGTTTCACTTGTAAGTGGGGTTGGAAACACTTTTCAGGCTCAGTACTGGGCTCAAAACATGCAGCCCTGATGTCTCTCATGATAGCAGGTGGTTAAGTAGAAATTCGCTGCTCGGCTGACCCAGCAGGAGCAAACGTATGCCAAAAATGTACGCAGAATGAGCTTTTCAGTGAAGAGCAGAGAGGCACATTTTAGCAAGTTTCACTTGTAAGTGGGCTTGGAAACGCTTTTCAGGCTCAGTACTGGGCTCAAAATATGCAGCCATGATGTCTCTCATGATAGCAGGTGGTTAAGTAGAAATTCGCTGCTCGGCGGACTGAGCAGGAGCAAACGTATGCCAGAAATGTTGCAGAACCAGCTTTTCAGTGAAGAGCAGCCAGGCACATTTTAGCAAGTTTCACTTGTAAGTGGGGTTGGAAATACTTTTCAGGCTCAGTACTGGGCTCAAAAGATGCAGCCCTGATGTCTCTCATGATAGCAGGTGGTTAAGTAGAAATTCGCTGCTCGGCTGACCCAGCAGGAGCAAACGTATGCTAAAAATGTATGCAAAACCAAGATTTTCAGTGAAGAGCAGCCATGCACATTTTAGCAAGTTTCACTTGTAAGTGGGTTTGGAAATGCTTTTCAGGCTCAAGTACTGGGCTCAAAAGATGCAGCCCTGATGTCTCTCATGATAGCAGGTGGTTAATTAGAAATTCGCTGCTCGGCTGACCCAGCAGGAGCAAACGTATGCCAAAAATGTTGCAGAACCAGCTTTTCAGTGAAGAGCAGCCAGGCACATTTTAGCAAGTTTCACTTGTAAGTGGGGTTGGAAACACTTTTCAGGCTCAGTACTGGGCTCAAAACATGCAGCCCTGATGTCTCTCATGATAGCAGGTGGTTAAGTAGAAATTCGCTGCTCGGCTGACCCAGCAGGAGCAAACGTATGCCAAAAATGTACGCAGAATGAGCTTTTCAGTGAAGAGCAGAGAGGCACATTTTAGCAAGTTTCACTTGTAAGTGGGGTTGGAAACGCTTTTCAGGCTCAGTACTGGGCTCAAAAGATGCAGCCCTGATGTCTCTCATGATAGCAGGTGGTTAAGTAGGAATTTGCTGCTCGGCTGACCCAGCAGGAGCAAACGTATGCTAAAAATGTATGCAGAACCAAGCTTTTCAGTAAAGAGCAGAGAGGCACATTTTAGCAAGTTTCACTTGTAAGTGGGGTTGGAAACGCTTTTCAGGCTCAGTACTGGGCTCAAAAGATGCAGCCCTGATGTCTCTCATGATAGCAGGTGGTTAAGTAGAAATTCGCTGCTCGGCTGACCCAGCAGGAGCAAACGTATGCCAAAAATGTTGCAGAACCAGCTTTTCAGTGAAGAGCAGCCAGGCACATTTTAGCAAGTCTCACTTGTAAGTGGGGTTGGAAATGCTTTTCAGGCTCAAGTACTGGGCTCAAAAGATGCAGCCCTGATGTCTCTCATGATAGCAGGTAGAAATTCGCGGCTCGGCTGACCCAGCAGGAGCAAACGTATGCCAAAAGTATGCAGAACCTAGCTTTTCAGTGAGAGCAGCCAGGCACATTTTAGCAAGTTTCACTTGTAAGTGGGGTTGGAAATGCTTTTCAGGCTCAGTACTGGGCTCAAAAGATGCAGCCCTGATGTCTCTCATGATAGCAGGTGGTTAAGTAGAAATTTGCTGCTCGGCTGACCCAGCAGGAGCAAACGTATGCTAAAAATGTATGCAGAACCAAGCTTTTCAGTAAAGAGCAGAGAGGCACATTTTAGCAAGTTTCACTTGTAAGTGGGGTTGGAAACGCTTTTCAGGCTCAGTACTGGGCTCAAAAGATGCAGCCCTGATGTCTCTCATGATAGCAGGTGGTTAAGTAGAAATTCGCTGCTCGGCTGACCCAGCAGAAGCAAACGTAAGCCAAAAATGTTGCAGAACCAGCTTTTCAGTGAAGAGCAGCCAGGCACATTTTAGCAAGTTTCACTTGTAAGTGGGGTTGGAAATGCTTTTCAGGCTCAGTACTGGGCTCAAAAGATGCAACCCTGATGTCTCTCATGATAGCAGGTGGTTAAGTAGAAATTTTCTGCTCGGCTGACCCAGCAGGAGCAAACCTATGCCAAAAATGTATGCAGAAACAAGCTTTTCAGTGAAGAGCAGCCAGGCATTTTTTAGCAAGTTTCACTTGTAAGTGGGGTTGGAAATGCTTTTCAGGCTCAGTACTGGGCTCAAGAGATGCAGCCCTGATGTCTCTCATGATAGCAGGTGGTTAAGTAGAAATTCGCTGCTCGGCTGACCCAGCAGGAGCAAACGTATGCCAAAATTGTACGCAGAATGAGCTTTTCAGTGAAGAGCAACGAGGCACATTTTAGCAAGTTTCACTTGTAAGTTGGGTTGGAAACGCTTTTCAGGCTCAGTACTGGGCTCAAAACATGCAGCCCTGATGTCTCTCATTATAGCAGGTGGTTAAGTAGAAATTTACTGCTCGGCTGACCCAGCAGGAGCAAACGTATGCTAAAAATGTTGCAGAACCAAGCTTTTCAGTGAAGAGCAGAGAGGCACATTTTAGCAAGTTTCACTTGTAAGTGGGGTTGGAAATGCTTTTCAGGCTCAGTACTGGGCTCAAGAGATGCAGCCCTGATGTCTCTCATGATAGCAGGTGGTTAAGTATAAATTCGCTGCTCGGCTGACCCAGCAGGAGCAAACGTATACTAAAAATGTATGCAGAACCAAGCTTTTCAGTGAAGAGCAGCCAGGCACATTTTAGCAAGTTTCACTTGTAAGTGGGGTTGGAAATGCTTTTCAGGCTCAAGTACTTGGCTCAAAAGATGTTGATGTCTCTCATGATAGCAGGTAGAAATTCGCGGCTCGGCTGACCCAGCAGGAGCAAACGTATGCCAAAAGTATGCAGAACCTAGCTTTTCAGTGAAAAGCAGCCAGGCACATTTTAGCAAGTTTCACTTGTAAGTGGGCTTGGAAACGCTTTTCAGGCTCAGTACTGGGCTCAAAAGATGCAGCCATGATGTCTCTCATGATAGCAGGTGGTTAAGTAGAAATTCGCTGCTCGGCGGACCCAGCAGGAGCAAACGTATGCCAGAAATGTTGCAGAACCAGCTTTTCAGTGAAGAGCAGCCAGGCACATTTTAGCAAGTTTCACTTGTAAGTGGGGTTGGAAATACTTTTCAGGCTCAGTACTGGGCTCAAAAGATGCAGCCCTGATGTCTCTCATGATAGCAGGTGGTTAAGTAGAAATTAGCTGCTCGGCTCACCCAGCAGGAGCAAACGTATGCAAAAAATGTATGCAAAACCAAGATTTTCAGTGAAGAGCAGCCATGCACATTTTAGCAAGTTTCACTTGTAAGTGGGTTTGGAAATGCTTTTCAGGCTCAAGTACTGGGCTCAAAAGATGCAGCCCTGATGTCTCTCATGATAGCAGGTGGTTAATTAGAAATTCGCTGCTCGGCTGACCCAGCAGGAGCAAACGTATGCCAAAAATGTTGCAGAACCAGCTTTTCAGTGAAGAGCAGCCAGGCACATTTTAGCAAGTTTCACTTGTAAGTGGGGTTGGAAACACTTTTCAGGCTCAGTACTGGGCTCAAAACATGCAGCACTGATGTCTCTCATGATAGCAGGTGGTTAAGTAGAAATTCGCTGCTCGGCTGACCCAGCAGGAGCAAACGTATGCCAAAAATGTACGCAGAATGAGCTTTTCAGTGAAGAGCAGAGAGGCACATTTTAGCAAGTTTCACTTTTAAGTGGGGTTGGAAACGCATTTCAGGCTCAGTACTGGGCTCAAAAGATGCAGCCCTGATGTCTCTCATGATAGCAGGTGGTTAAGTAGAAATTCGCTGCTCGGCTGACCCAGCAGGAGCAAACGTATGCCAAAAATGTACGCAGAATGAGCTTTTCAGTGAAGAGCAGAGAGGCACATTTTAGCAAGTTTCACTTGTAAGTTGGGTTGGAAACGCTTTTCAGGCTCAGTACTGGGCTCAAAACATGCAGCCCTGATGTCTCCCATGATAGCAGGTGGTTAATTAGAAATACGCTGCTCGGCTGACCCAGCAGGAGCAAACATATGCTAAAAATGTGTGCAAAACCAAGCTTTTCAGTAAAGAGCAGAGAGGCACATTTTAGCAAGTTTCACTTGTAAGTGGGCTTGGAAATGCTTTTCAGGCTCAGTACTGGGCTCAAAAGATGAAGCCCTGATGTCTCTCATTATAGCAGGTGGTTAAGTAGAAATTTACTGCTCGGCTGACCCAGCAGGAGCAAACGTATGCTAAAAATGTTGCAGAACCAAGCTTTTCAGTGAAGAGCAGAGAGGCTCATTTTAGCAAGTTTCACTTGTAAGTGGGGTTGGAACGCTTTTCAGGCTCAGTACTGGGCTCAAAAGATGCAGCCCTGATGTCTCTCATGATAGCAGGTGGTTAAGTAGAAATTCGCTGCTCGGCTGACCCAGCAGGAGCAAACGTAAGCCAAAAATGTTGCAGAACCAGCTTTTCAGTGAAGAGCAGCCAGGCACATTTTAGCAAGTTTAACTTGTAAGTGGGGTTGGAAATGCTTTTCAGGCTCAGTACTGGGCTCAAAAGATGCAACCCTGATGTCTCTCATGATAGCAGGTGGTTAAGTAGAAATGTTCTGCTCTACTGACCCAGCAGGAGCAAACCTATGCCAAAAATGTATGCAGAAACAAGCTTTTCAGTGAAGAGCAGCCAGGCACATTTTAGCAAGTTTCACTTGTAAGTGGGGTTGGAAATGCTTTTCAGGCTCAGTACTGGGCTCAAGAGATGCAGCCCTGATGTCTCTCATGATAGCAGGTGGTTAAGTAGAAATTCGCTGCTCGGCTGACCCAGCAGGAGCAAACGTATGCCAAAAATGTACGCAGAATGAGCTTTTCAGTGAAGAGCAGAGAGGCACATTTTAGCAAGTTTCACTTGTAAGTTGGGTTGGAAACGCTTTTCAGGCTCAGTACTGGGCTCAAAACATGCAGCCCTGATGTCTCTCATTATAGCAGGTGGTTAAGTAGAAATTTACTGCTCGGCTGACCCAGCAGGAGCAAATGTATACTAAAAATGTTGCAGAACCAAGCTTTTCAGTGAAGAGCAGAGATACACATTTTAGCAAGTTTCACTTGTAAGTGGGGTTGGAAATGCTTTTCAGGCTCAGTACTGGGCTCAAGAGATGCAGCCCTGATGTCTCTCATGATAGCAGGTGGTTAAGTAGAAATTCGCTGCTCAGCTGACCCAGCAGGAGCAAACGTATGCCAAAAATGTATGCAAAACCAGCTTTTCAGTGAAGAGCAGCCAGGCACATTTTAGCAAGTTTCACTTGTAAGTGGGGTTGGAAATGCTTTTCAGGCTCAGTACTGGGCTCAAAACATGCAGCCCTGATGTCTCTCATGATAGCAGGTGGTTAAGTAGAAATTCGCTGCTCAGCTGACCCAGCAGGAGCAAACGTATGCCAAAAATGTATGCAAAACCAGCTTTTCAGTGAAGAGCAGCCAGGCACATTTTAGCAAGTTTCACTTGTAAGTGGGGTTGGAAATGCTTTTCTGGCTCAAGTACTTGGCTCAAAAGATGCTGATGTCTCTCATGATAGCAGGTAGAAATTCGCGGCTCGGCTGACCCAGCAGGAGCAAACGTATGCCAAAAGTATGCAGAACCTAGCTTTTCAGTGAAGAGCAGGAGAGGCACATTTTAGCAAGTTTCACTTGTAAGTGGGGTTGGAACGCTTTTCAGGCTCAGTACTGGGCTCAAAAGATGCAGCCCTGATGTCTCTCATGATAGCAGGTGGTTAAGTAGAAATTTGCTGCTCGACTGACCCAGCAGGAGCAAACGTATGCTAAAAATGTATGCAGAACCAAGCTTTTCAGTAAAGAGCAGAGAGGCACATTTTAGCAAGTTTCACTTGTAAGTGGGGTTGGAAACGCTTTTCAGGCTCAGTACTGGGCTCAAAAGATGCAGCCCTGATGTCTCTCATGATAGCAGGTAGTTAAGTAGAAATTCGCTGCTCGGCTGACCCAGCAGGAGCAAACGTATGCCAAAAATTTTGCAGAACCAGCTTTTCAGTGAAGAGCAGCCAGGCACATTTTAGCAAGTTTCACTTGTAAGTGGGGTTGGAAACACTTTTCAGGCTCAGTACTGGGCTCAAAACATGCAGCCCTGATGTCTCTCATGATAGCAGGTGGTTAAGTAGAAATTCGCTGCTCGGCTGACCCAGCAGGAGCAAACGTATGCCAAAAATGTACGCAGAATGAGCTTTTCAGTGAAGAGCAGAGAGGCACATTTTAGCAAGTTTCACTTGTAAGTGGGGTTGGAAACGCTTTTCAGGCTCAGTACTGGGCTCAAAAGATGCAGCCCTGATGTCTCTCATGATAGCAGGTGGTTAAGTAGGAATTTGCTGCTCGGCTGACCCAGCAGGAGCAAACGTATGCTAAAAATGTATGCAGAACCAAGCTTTTCAGTAAAGAGCAGAGAGGCACATTTTAGCAAGTTTCACTTGTAAGTGGGGTTGGAAACGCTTTTCAGGCTCAGTACTGGGCTCAAAAGATGCAGCCCTGATGTCTCTCATGATAGCAGGTGGTTAAGTAGAAATTCGCTGCTCGGCTGACCCAGCAGGAGCAAACGTATGCTAAATATGTGTGCAAAACCAAGCTTTTCAGTAAACAGCAGAGAGGCACATTTTAGCAAGTTTCACATGTAAGTGGGCTTGGAAACGCTTTTCAGGCTCAGTACTGGGTTCAAAACATGCAGCCCTGATGTCTCTCATGATAGCAGGTGGTTAATTAGAAATTCGCTGCTCGGCTGACCCAGCAGGAGCAAACGTATGCTAAAAATGTATGCAGAACCAAGCTTTTCAGTGAAGAGCAGCCAGGCACATTTTAGCAAGTTTCACTTGTAAGTGGGGTTGGAAATGCTTTTCAGGCTCAAGTACTTGGCTCAAAAGATGCTGATGTCTCTCATGATAGCAGGTAGAAATTCGCGGCTCGGCTGACCCAGCAGGAGCAAACGTATGCCAAAAGTATGCAGAACCTAGCTTTTCAGTGAAGAGCAGGAGAGGCACATTTTAGCAAGTTTCACTTGTAAGTGGGGTTGGAACGCTTTTCAGGCTCAGTACTGGGCTCAAAAGATGCAGCCCTGATGTCTCTCATGATAGCAGGTGGTTAAGTAGAAATTTGCTGCTCGACTGACCCAGCAGTAGCAAACGTATGCTAAAAATGTATGCAGAACCAAGCTTTTCAGTAAAGAGCAGAGAGGCACATTTTAGCAAGTTTCACTTGTAAGTGGGGTTGGAAACGCTTTTCAGGCTCAGTACTGGGCTCAAAAGATGCAGCCCTGATGTCTTTCATGATAGCAGGTGGTTAAGTAGAAATTCGCTGCTCGGCTGACCCAGCAGGAGCAAACGTATGCCAAAAAAGTTGCAGAACCAGCTTTTCAGTGAAGAGCAGCCAGGCACATTTTAGCAAGTTTCACTTGTAAGTGGGGTTGGAAATGCTTTTCAGGCTCAGTACTGAGCTCAAAACATGCAGCCCTGATGTCTCTCATGATAGCAGGTGGTTAATTAGAAATTCGCTGCTCGGCTGACCCAGCAGGAGCAAACGTATGCTAAAAATGTATGCAGAACCAAGCTTTTCAGTGAAGAGCAGCCAGGCACATTATAGCAAGTTTCACTTGTAAGTGGGGTTGGAAATGCTTTTCAGGCTCAAGTACTTGGCTCAAAAGTTGCTGATGTCTCTCATGATAGCAGGTAGAAATTTGCGGCTCGGCTGACCCAGCAGGAGCAAACGTATGCCAAAAGTATGCAGAACCTAGCTTTTCAGTGAAGAGCAGGAGAGGCACATTTTAGCAAGTTTCACTTGTAAGTGGGGTTGGAACGCTTTTCAGGCTCAGTACTGGGCTCAAAAGATGCAGCCCTGATGTCTCTCATGATAGCAGGTGGTTAAGTAGAAATTCGCTGCTCGGCTGACCCAGCAGGAGCAAACGTAAGCCAAAAATGTTGCAGAACCAGCTTTTCAGTGAAGAGCAGCCAGGCACATTTTAGCAAGTTTAACTTGTAAGTGGGGTTGGAAATGCTTTTCAGGCTCAGTGCTGGGCTCAAAAGATGCAACCCTGATGTCTCTCATGATAGCAGGTGGTTAAGTAGAAATTTTCTGCTCTACTGACCCAGCAGGAGCAAACCTATGCCAAAAATGTATGCAGAAACAAGCTTTTCAGTGAAGAGCAGCCAGGCACATTTTAGCAAGTTTCACTTGTAAGTGGGGTTGGAAATGCTTTTCAGGCTCAGTACTGGGCTCAAGAGATGCAGCCCTGATGTCTCTCATGATAGCAGGTGGTTAAGTAGAAATTCGCTGCTCGGCTGACCCAGCAGGAGCAAACGTATGCCAAAAATGTACGCAGAATGAGCTTTTCAGTGAAGAGCATAGAGGCACATTTTAGCAAGTTTCACTTGTAAGTTGGGTTGGAAACGCTTTTCAGGCTCAGTACTGGGCTCAAAACATGCAGCCCTGATGTCTCTCATTATAGCAGGTGGTTAAGTAGAAATTTACTGCTGCTCGGCTGACCCAGCAGGAGCAAATGTATGCTAAAAATGTTGCAGAACCAAGCTTTTCAGTGAAGAGCAGAGAGGCACATTTTAGCAAGTTTCACTTGTAAGTGGGGTTGGAAATGCTTTTCAGGCTCAGTACTGGGCTCAAGAGATGCAGCCCTGATGTCTCTCATGATAGCAGGTGGTTAAGTAGAAATTCGCTGCTCAGCTGACCCAGCAGGAGCAAACGTATGCCAAAAATGTATGCAAAACCAGCTTTTCAGTGAAGAGCAGCCAGGCACATTTTAGCAACTTTCACTTGTAAGTGGGGTTGGAAATGCTTTTCAGGCTTAGTACTGGGCTCAAAACATGCAGCCCTGATGTCTCTCATGATAGCAGGTGGTTAATTAGAAATTCGCTGCTCGGCTGACCCAGCAGGAGCAAACGTATGCTAAAAATGTATGCAGAACCAAGCTTTTCAGTGAAGAGCAGCCAGGCACATTTTAGCAAGTTTCACTTGTAAGTGGGGTTGGAAATGCTTTTCAGGCTCAAGTACTTGGCTCAAAAGATGCTGATGTCTCTCATGATAGCAGGTAGAAATTCGCGGCTCGGCTGACCCAGCAGGAGCAAACGTATGCCAAAAGTATGCAGAACCTAGCTATTCAGTGAAGAGCAGGAGAGGCACATTTTAGCAAGTTTCACTTGTAAGTGGGGTTGGAACGCTTTTCAGGCTCAGTACTGGGCTCAAAAGATGCAGCCCTGATGTCTCTCATGATAGCAGGTGGTTAAGTAGAAATTCGCTGCTCGGCTGACCCAGCAGGAGCAAACGTATGCCAAAAATGTACGCAGAATGAGCTTTTCAGTGAAGAGCAGAGAGGCACATTTTAGCAAGTTTCACTTGTAAGTGGGGTTGGAAACGCTTTTCAGGCTCAGTACTGGGCTCAAAAGATGCAGCCCTGATGTCTCTCATGATAGCAGGTGGTTAAGTAGGAATTTGCTGCTCGGCTGACCCAGCAGGAGCAAACGTATGCTAAAAATGTATGCAGAACCAAGCTTTTCAGTAAAGAGCAGAGAGGCACATTTTAGCAAGTTTCACTTGTAAGTGGGGTTGGAAACACTTTTCAGGCTCAGTACTGGGCTCAAAAGATGCAGCCCTGATGTCTCTCATGATAGCAGGTGGTTAAGTAGAAATTCGCTGCTCTGCTGACCCAGCAGGAGCAAACGTATGCTAAAAATGTATGCAAAACCAAGCTTTTCAGTAAACAGCAGAGAGGCACATTTTAGCAAGTTTCACTTGTAAGTGGGCTTGGAAACGCTTTTCAGGCTCAGTACTGGGCTCAAAACATGCAGCCCTGATGTCTCTCATGATAGCAGGTGGTTAATTAGAAATTCGCTGCTCAGCTGACCCAGCAGGAGCAAACGTATGCTAAAAATGTATGCAGAACCAAGCTTTTCAGTGAAGAGCAGCCAGGCACATTTTAGCAAGTTTCACTTGTAAGTGGGGTTGGAAATGCTTTTCAGGCTCAAGTACTTGGCTCAAAAGATGCTGATGTCTCTCATGATAGCAGGTAGAAATTCGCGGCTCGGCTGACCCAGCAGGAGCAAACGTATGCCAAAAGTATGCAGAACCTAGCTTTTCAGTGAAGAGCAGGAGAGGCACATTTTAGCAAGTTTCACTTGTAAGTGGGGTTGGAACGCTTTTCAGGCTCAGTACTGGGCTCAAAAGATGCAGCCCTGATGTCTCTCATGATAGCAGGTGGTTAAGTAGAAATTTGCTGCTCGACTGACCCAGCAGGAGCAAACGTATGCTAAAAATGTATGCAGAACCAAGCTTTTCAGTAAAGAGCAGAGAGGCACATTTTAGCAAGTTTCACTTGTAAATGGGGTTGGAAACGCTTTTCAGGCTCAGTACTGGGCTCAAAAGATGCAGCCCTGATGTCTCTCATGATAGCAGGTGGTTAAGTAGAAATTCGCTGCTCGGCTGACCCAGCAGGAGCAAACGTATGCCAAAAATGTTGCAGAACCAGCTTTTCAGTGAAGAGCAGAGAGGCACATTTTAGCAAGTTTCACTTGTAAATGGGGTTGGAAACGCTTTTCAGGCTCAGTACTGGGCTCAAAAGATGCAGCCCTGATGTCTCTCATGATAGCAGGTGGTTAAGTAGGAATTTGCTGCTCGGCTGACCCAGCAGGAGCAAACGTATGCTAAAAATGTATGCAGAACCAAGCTTTTCAGTAAAGAGCAGAGAGGCACATTTTAGCAAGTTTCACTTGTAAGTGGGGTTGGAAACACTTTTCAGGCTCAGTACTGGGCTCAAAAGATGCAGCCCTGATGTCTCTCATGATAGCAGGTGGTTAAGTAGAAATTCGCTGCTCTGCTGACCCAGCAGGAGCAAACGTATGCTAAAAATGTATGCAAAACCAAGCTTTTCAGTAAACAGCAGAGAGGCACATTTTAGCAAGTTTCACTTGTAAGTGGGCTTGGAAACGCTTTTCAGGCTCAGTACTGGGCTCAAAACATGCAGCCCTGATGTCTCTCATGATAGCAGGTGGTTAATTAGAAATTCGCTGCTCAGCTGACCCAGCAGGAGCAAACTTATGCTAAAAATGTATGCAGAACCAAGCTTTTCAGTGAAGAGCAGCCAGGCACATTTTAGCAAGTTTCACTTGTAAGTGGGGTTGGAAATGCTTTTCAGGCTCAAGTACTTGGCTCAAAAGATGCTGATGTCTCTCATGATAGCAGGTAGAAATTCGCGGCTCGGCTGACCCAGCAGGAGCAAACGTATGCCAAAAGTATGCAGAACCTAGCTTTTCAGTGAAGAGCAGGAGAGGCACATTTTAGCAAGTTTCACTTGTAAGTGGGGTTGGAACGCTTTTCAGGCTCAGTACTGGGCTCAAAAGATGCAGCCCTGATGTCTCTCATGATAGCAGGTGGTTAAGTAGAAATTTGCTGCTCGACTGACCCAGCAGGAGCAAACGTATGCTAAAAATGTATGCAGAACCAAGCTTTTCAGTAAAGAGCAGAGAGGCACATTTTAGCAAGTTTCACTTGTAAATGGGGTTGGAAACGCTTTTCAGGCTCAGTACTGGGCTCAAAAGATGCAGCCCTGATGTCTCTCATGATAGCAGGTGGTTAAGTAGAAATTCGCTGCTCGGCTGACCCAGCAGGAGCAAACGTATGCCAAAAATGTTGCAGAACCAGCTTTTCAGTGAAGAGCAGCCAGGCACATTTTAGCAAGTTTCACTTGTAAGTGGGGTTGGAAATGCTTTTCAGGCTCAGTACTGGGCTCAAAACATGCAGCCCTGATGTCTCTCATGATAGCAGGTGGTTAATTAGAAATTCGCTGCTCGGCTGACCCAGCAGGAGCAAACGTATGCTAAAAATGTATGCAGAACCAAGCTTTTCAGTGAAGAGCAGCCAGGCACATTATAGCAAGTTTCACTTGTAAGTGGGGTTGGAAATGCTTTTCAGGCTCAAGTACTTGGCTCAAAAGATGCTGATGTCTCTCATGATAGCAGGTAGAAATTCGCGGCTCGGCTGACCCAGCAGGAGCAAACGTATGCCAAAAGTATGCAGAACCTAGCTTTTCAGTGAAGAGCAGGAGAGGCACATTTTAGCAAGTTTCACTTGTAAGTGGGGTTGGAACGCTTTTCAGGCTCAGTACTGGGCTCAAAAGATGCAGCCCTGATGTCTCCCATGATAACAGGTGGTTAAGTAGAAATTTGCTGCTCGACTGACCCAGCAGGAGCAAACGTATGCTAAAAATGTATAGAACCAAGCTTTTCAGTAAAGAGCAGAGAGGCACATTTTAGCAAGTTTCACTTGTAAGTGGGGTTGGAAACGCTTTTCAGGCTCAGTACTGGGCTCAAAAGATGCAGCCCTGATGTCTCTCATGATAGCAGGTGGTTGAGTAGAAATTCGCTGCTCGGCTGACCCAGCAGGAGCAAACGTATGCCAAAAATGTTGCAGAACCAGCTTTTCAGTGAAGAGCAGCCAGGCACATTTTAGCAAGTTTCACTTGTAAGTGGGGTTGGAAACACTTTTCAGGCTCAGTACTGGGCTCAAAACATGCAGCCCTGATGTCTCTCATGATAGCAGGTGGTTAAGTAGAAATTCGCTGCTCGGCTGACCCAGCAGGAGCAAACGTATGCCAAAAATGTACGCAGAATGAGCTTTTCAGTGAAGAGCAGAGAGGCACATTTTAGCAAGTTTCACTTGTAAGTGGGGTTGGAAACGCTTTTCAGGCTCAGTACTGGGCTCAAAAGATGCAGCCCTGATGTCTCTCATGATAGCAGGTGGTTAAGTAGAAATTCGCTGCTCGGCTGACCCAGCAGGAGCAAACGTATGCTAAAAATGTATGCAAAACCAAGCTTTTCAGTAAACAGCAGAGAGGCACATTTTAGCAAGTTTCACTTGTAAGTGGGCTTGGAAACGCTTTTCAGGCTCAGTACTGGGCTCAAAAGATGCAGCCATGATGTCTCTCATGATAGCAGGTGGTTAAGTAGAAATTCGCTGCTCGGCGGACCCAGCAGGAGCAAACGTATGCCAGAAATTTTGCAGAACCAGCTTTTCAGTGAAGAGCAGCCAGGCACATTTTAGCAAGTTTCACTTGTAAGTGGGGTTGGAAATACTTTTCAGGCTCAGTACTGTGCTCAAAAGATGCAGCCCTGATGTCTCTCATGATAGCAGGTTGTTAAGTAGAAATTCGCTGCTCGGCTGACCCAGCAGGAGCAAACGTATGCCAAAAATGTAAGCAGAATGAGCTTTTCAGTGAAGAGCAGAGAGGCACATTTTAGCAAGTTTCACTTGTATGTTGGGTTGGAAATGCTTTTCAGGCTCAGTACTGGGCTCAAAAGATGCAGCCCTGATGTCTCTCATGATAGCAGGTGGTTAAGTAGAAATTCGCTGCTCGGCTGACCCAGCAGGAGCAAACGTATGCCAAAAATGTTGCAGAACCAGCTTTTCAGTGAAGAGCAGCCAGGCACCTTTTAGCAAGTCTCACTTGTAAGTGGGGTTGGAAATGCTTTTCAGGCTCAAGTACTGGGCTCAAAAGATGCAGCCCTGATGTCTCTCATGATAGCAGGTAGAAATTCGCGGCTCGGCTGACCCAGCAGGAGCAAACGTATGCCAAAAGTATGCAGAACCTAGCTTTTCAGTGAGAGCAGCCAGGCACATTTTAGCAAGTTTCACTTGTAAGTGGGGTTGGAAACGCTTTTCAGGCTCAGTACTGGGCTCAAAAGATGCAGCCCTGATGTCTCTCATGATAGCAGGTGGTTAAGTAGAAATTTGCTGCTCGGCTGACCCAGCAGGAGCAAACGTATGCTAAAAATGTATGCAGAACCAAGCTTTTCAGTAAAGAGCAGAGAGGCACATTTTAGCAAGTTTCACTTGTAAGTGGGGTTGGAAACGCTTTTCAGGCTCAGTACTGGGCTCAAAAGATGCAGCCCTGATGTCTCTCATGATAGCAGGTGGTTAAGTAGAAATTCGCTGCTCGGCTGACCCAGCAGGAGCAAACGTAAGCCAAAAATGTTGCAGAACCAGCTTTTCAGTGAAGAGCAGCCAGGCACATTTTAGCAAGTTTCACTTGTAAGTGGGGTTGGAAATGCTTTTCAGGCTCAGTACTGGGCTCAAAAGATGCAACCCTGATGTCTCTCATGATAGCAGGTGGTTAAGTAGAAATTTTCTGCTCGGCTGACCCAGCAGGAGCAAACCTATGCCAAAAATGTATGCAGAAACAAGCTTTTCAGTGAAGAGCAGCCAGGCACATTTTAGCAAGTTTCACTTGTAAGTGGGGTTGGAAATGCTTTTCAGGCTCAGTACTGGGCTCAAGAGATGCAGCCCTGATGTCTCTCATGATAGCAGGTGGTTAAGTAGAAATTCGCTGCTCGGCTGACCCAGCAGGAGCAAACGTATGCCAAAATTGTACGCAGAATGAGCTTTTCAGTGAAGAGCAGCGAGGCACATTTTAGCAAGTTTCACTTGTAAGTTGGGTTGGAAATGCTTTTCAGGCTCAGTACTGGGCTCAAAACATGCAGCCCTGATGTCTCTCATTATAGCAGGTGGTGAAGTAGAAATTTACTGCTCGGCTGACCCAGCAGGAGCAAACGTATGCTAAAAATGTATGCAGAACCAAGCTTTTCAGTGAAGAGCAGCCAGGCACATTTTAGCAAGTTTCACTTGTAAGTGGGGTTGGAAATGCTTTTCAGGCTCAAGTACTTGGCTCAAAAGATGCTGATGTCTCTCATGATAGCAGGTAGAATTTCGCGGCTCGGCTGACCCAGCAGGAGCAAACGTATGCCAAAAGTATGCAGAACCTAGCTTTTCAGTGAAGAGCAGCCAGGCACATTTTAGCAAGTTTCACTTGTAAGTGGGCTTGGAAACGCTTTTCAGGCTCAGTACTGGGCTCAAAATATGCAGCCATGATGTCTCTCATGATAGCAGGTGGTTAAGTAGAAATTCGCTGCTCGGCGGACTGAGCAGGAGCAAACGTATGCCAGAAATGTTGCAGAACCAGCTTTTCAGTGAAGAGCAGCCAGGCACATTTTAGCAAGTTTCACTTGTAAGTGGGGTTGGAAATACTTTTCAGGCTCAGTACTGGGCTCAAAAGATGCAGCCCTGATGTCTCTCATGATAGCAGGTGGTTAAGTAGAAATTCGCTGCTCGGCTGACCCAGCAGGAGCAAACGTATGCTAAAAATGTATGCAAAACCAAGATTTTCAGTGAAGAGCAGCCATGCACATTTTAGCAAGTTTCACTTGTAAGTGGGTTTGGAAATGCTTTTCAGGCTCAAGTACTGGGCTCAAAAGATGCAGCCCTGATGTCTCTCATGATAGCAGGTGGTTAATTAGAAATTCGCTGCTCGGCTGACCCAGCAGGAGCAAACGTATGCCAAAAATGTTGCAGAACCAGCTTTTCAGTGAAGAGCAGCCAGGCACATTTTAGCAAGTTTCACTTGTAAGTGGGGTTGGAAACACTTTTCAGGCTCAGTACTGGGCTCAAAACATGCAGCCCTGATGTCTCTCATGATAGCAGGTGGTTAAGTAGAAATTCGCTGCTCGGCTGACCCAGCAGGAGCAAACGTATGCCAAAAATGTACGCAGAATGAGCTTTTCAGTGAAGAGCAGAGAGGCACATTTTAGCAAGTTTCACTTGTAAGTGGGCTTGGAAACGCTTTTCAGGCTCAGTACTGGGCTCAAAATATGCAGCCATGATGTCTCTCATGATAGCAGGTGGTTAAGTAGAAATTCGCTGCTCGGCGGACTGAGCAGGAGCAAACGTATGCCAGAAATGTTGCAGAACCAGCTTTTCAGTGAAGAGCAGCCAGGCACATTTTAGCAAGTTTCACTTGTAAGTGGGGTTGGAAATACTTTTCAGGCTCAGTACTGGGCTCAAAAGATGCAGCCCTGATGTCTCTCATGATAGCAGGTGGTTAAGTAGAAATTCGCTGCTCGGCTGACCCAGCAGGAGCAAACGTATGCTAAAAATGTATGCAAAACCAAGATTTTCAGTGAAGAGCAGCCATGCACATTTTAGCAAGTTTCACTTGTAAGTGGGTTTGGAAATGCTTTTCAGGCTCAAGTACTGGGCTCAAAAGATGCAGCCCTGATGTCTCTCATGATAGCAGGTGGTTAATTAGAAATTCGCTGCTCGGCTGACCCAGCAGGAGCAAACGTATGCCAAAAATGTACGCAGAATGAGCTTTTCAGTGAAGAGCAGAGAGGCACATTTTAGCAAGTTTCACTTGTAAGTGGGGTTGGAAACGCTTTTCAGGCTCAGTACTGGGCTCAAAAGATGCAGCCCTGATGTCTCTCATGATAGCAGGTGGTTAAGTAGGAATTTGCTGCTCGGCTGACCCAGCAGGAGCAAACGTATGCTAAAAATGTATGCAGAACCAAGCTTTTCAGTAAAGAGCAGAGAGGCACATTTTAGCAAGTTTCACTTGTAAGTGGGGTTGGAAACGCTTTTCAGGCTCAGTACTGGGCTCAAAAGATGCAGCCCTGATGTCTCTCATGATAGCAGGTGGTTAAGTAGAAATTCGCTGCTCGGCTGACCCAGCAGGAGCAAACGTATGCCAAAAATGTTGCAGAACCAGCTTTTCAGTGAAGAGCAGCCAGGCACATTTTAGCAAGTCTCACTTGTAAGTGGGGTTGGAAATGCTTTTCAGGCTCAAGTACTGGGCTCAAAAGATGCAGCCCTGATGTCTCTCATGATAGCAGGTAGAAATTCGCGGCTCGGCTGACCCAGCAGGAGCAAACGTATGCCAAAAGTATGCAGAACCTAGCTTTTCAGTGAGAGCAGCCAGGCACATTTTAGCAAGTTTCACTTGTAAGTGGGGTTGGAAATGCTTTTCAGGCTCAGTACTGGGCTCAAAAGATGCAGCCCTGATGTCTCTCATGATAGCAGGTGGTTAAGTAGAAATTTGCTGCTCGGCTGACCCAGCAGGAGCAAACGTATGCTAAAAATGTATGCAGAACCAAGCTTTTCAGTAAAGAGCAGAGAGGCACATTTTAGCAAGTTTCACTTGTAAGTGGGGTTGGAAACGCTTTTCAGGCTCAGTACTGGGCTCAAAAGATGCAGCCCTGATGTCTCTCATGATAGCCGGTGGTTAAGTAGAAATTCGCTGCTCCGCTGACCCAGCAGAAGCAAACGTAAGCCAAAAATGTTGCAGAACCAGCTTTTCAGTGAAGAGCAGCCAGGCACATTTTAGCAAGTTTCACTTGTAAGTGGGGTTGGAAATGCTTTTCAGGCTCAGTACTGGGCTCAAAAGATGCAACCCTGATGTCTCTCATGATAGCAGGTGGTTAAGTAGAAATTTTCTGCTCGGCTGACCCAGCAGGAGCAAACCTATGCCAAAAATGTATGCAGAAACAAGCTTTTCAGTGAAGAGCAGCCAGGCATTTTTTAGCAAGTTTCACTTGTAAGTGGGGTTGGAAATGCTTTTCAGGCTCAGTACTGGGCTCAAGAGATGCAGCCCTGATGTCTCTCATGATAGCAGGTGGTTAAGTAGAAATTCGCTGCTCGGCTGACCCAGCAGGAGCAAACGTATGCCAAAATTGTACGCAGAATGAGCTTTTCAGTGAAGAGCAACGAGGCACATTTTAGCAAGTTTCACTTGTAAGTTGGGTTGGAAACGCTTTTCAGGCTCAGTACTGGGCTCAAAACATGCAGCCCTGATGTCTCTCATTATAGCAGGTGGTTAAGTAGAAATTTACTGCTCGGCTGACCCAGCAGGAGCAAACGTATGCTAAAAATGTTGCAGAACCAAGCTTTTCAGTGAAGAGCAGAGAGGCACATTTTAGCAAGTTTCACTTGTAAGTGGGGTTGGAAATGCTTTTCAGGCTCAGTACTGGGCTCAAGAGATGCAGCCCTGATGTCTCTCATGATAGCAGGTGGTTAAGTATAAATTCGCTGCTCGGCTGACCCAGCAGGAGCAAACGTATGCTAAAAATGTATGCAGAACCAAGCTTTTCAGTGAAGAGCAGCCAGGCACATTTTAGCAAGTTTCACTTGTAAGTGGGGTTGGAAATGCTTTTCAGGCTCAAGTACTTGGCTCAAAAGATGTTGATGTCTCTCATGATAGCAGGTAGAAATTCGCGGCTCGGCTGACCCAGCAGGAGCAAACGTATGCCAAAAGTATGCAGAACCTAGCTTTTCAGTGAAGAGCAGCCAGGCACATTTTAGCAAGTTTCACTTGTAAGTGGGCTTGGAAACGCTTTTCAGGCTCAGTACTGGGCTCAAAAGATGCAGCCATGATGTCTCTCATGATAGCAGGTGGTTAAGTAGAAATTCGCTGCTCGGCGGACCCAGCAGGAGCAAACGTATGCCAGAAATGTTGCAGAACCAGCTTTTCAGTGAAGAGCAGCCAGGCACATTTTAGCAAGTTTCACTTGTAAGTGGGGTTGGAAATACTTTTCAGGCTCAGTACTGGGCTCAAAAGATGCAGCCCTGATGTCTCTCATGATAGCAGGTGGTTAAGTAGAAATTAGCTGCTCGGCTCACCCAGCAGGAGCAAACGTATGCTAAAAATGTATGCAAAACCAAGCTTTTCAGTGAAGAGCAGCCATGCACATTTTAGCAAGTTTCACTTGTAAGTGGGTTTGGAAATGCTTTTCAGGCTCAAGTACTGGGCTCAAAAGATGCAGCCCTGATGTCTCTCATGATAGCAGGTGGTTAATTAGAAATTCGCTGCTCGGCTGACCCAGCAGGAGCAAACGTATGCCAAAAATGTTGCAGAACCAGCTTTTCAGTGAAGAGCAGCCAGGCACATTTTAGCAAGTTTCACTTGTAAGTGGGGTTGGAAACACTTTTCAGGCTCAGTACTGGGCTCAAAACATGCAGCCCTGATGTCTCTCATGATAGCAGGTGGTTAAGTAGAAATTCGCTGCTCGGCTGACCCAGCAGGAGCAAACGTATGCCAAAAATGTACGCAGAATGAGCTTTTCAGTGAAGAGCAGAGAGGCACATTTTAGCAAGTTTCACTTTTAAGTGGGGTTGGAAACGCATTTCAGGCTCAGTACTGGGCTCAAAAGATGCAGCCCTGATGTCTCTCATGATAGCAGGTGGTTAAGTAGGAATTTGCTGCTCGGCTGACCCAGCAGGAGCAAACGTATGCTAAAAATGTATGCAGAACCAAGCTTTTCAGTAAAGAGCAGAGAGGCACATTTTAGCAAGTTTCACTTGTAAGTGGGGTTGGAAACGCTTTTCAGGCTCAGCACTGGGCTCAAAAGATGCAGCCCTGATGTCTCTCATGATAGCAGGTGGTTAAGTAGAAATTCGCTGCTCGGCTGACCCAGCAGGAGCAAACGTATGCTAAAAATGTATGCAAAACCAAGCTTTTCAGTAAACAGCAGAGAGGCACATTTTAGCAAGTTTCACTTGTAAGTGGGCTTGGAAACGCTTTTCAGGCTCAGTACTGGGCTCAAAAGATGCAGCCATGATGTCTCTCATGATAGCAGGTGGTTAAGTAGAAATTCGCTGCTCGGCGGACCCAGCAGGAGCAAACGTATGCCAGAAATGTTGCAGAACCAGCTTTTCAGTGAAGAGCAGCCAGGCACATTTTAGCAAGTTTCACTTGTAAGTGGGGTTGGAAATACTTTTCAGGCTCAGTACTGGGCTCAAAAGATGCAGCCCTGATGTCTCTCATTATAGCAGGTTGTTAAGTAGAAATTCGCTGCTCGGCTGACCCAGCAGGAGCAAACGTATGCCAAAAATGTTGCAGAACCAGCTTTTCAGTGAAGAGCAGCCAGGCACATTTTAGCAAGTCTCACTTGTAAGTGGGGTTGGAAATGCTTTTCAGGCTCAAGTACTGGGCTCAAAACATGCAGCCCTGATGTCTCTCATGATAGCAGGTAGAAATTCGCGGCTCGGCTGACCCAGCAGGAGCAAACGTATGCCAAAAGTATGCAGAACCTAGCTTTTCAGTGAAGAGCAGCCAGGCACATTTTAGCAAGTTTCACTTGTAAGTGGGGTTGGAAACGCTTTTCAGGCTCAGTACTGGGCTCAAAAGATGCAGCCCTGATGTCTCTCATGATAGCAGGTGGTTAAGTAGAAATTTGCTGCTCGACTGACCCAGCAGGAGCAAACGTATGCTAAAAATGTATGCAGAACCAAGCTTTTCAGTAAAGAGCAGAGAGGCACATTTTAGCAAGTTTCACTTGTAAGTGGGGTTGGAAACGCTTTTCAGGCTCAGTACTGGGCTCAAAAGATGCAGCCCTGATGTCTCTCATGATAGCAGGTGGTTAAGTAGAAATTCGCTGCTCGGCTGACCCAGCAGGAGCAAACGTAAGCCAAAAATGTTGCAGAACCAGCTTTTCAGTGAAGAGCAGCCAGGCACATTTTAGCAAGTTTCACTTGTAAGTGGGGTTGGAAATGCTTTTCAGGCTCAGTACTGGGCTCAAAAGATGCAACCCTGATGTCTCTCATGATAGCAGGTGGTTAAGTAGAAATGTTCTGCTCGGCTGACCCAGCAGGAGCAAACCTATGCCAAAAATGTATGCAGAAACAAGCTTTTCAGTGAAGAGCAGCCAGGCACATTTTAGCATGTTTCACTTGTAAGTGGGGTTGGAAATGCTTTTCAGGCTCAGTACTGGGCTCAAGAGATGCAGCCCTGATGTCTCTCATGATAGCAGGTGGTTAAATAGAAATTCGCTGCTCGGCTGACCCAGCAGGAGCAAACGTATGCCAAAAATGTACGCAGAATCAGCTTTTCAGTGAAGAGCAGAGAGGCACATTTTAGCAAGTTTCACTTGTAAGTTGGGTTGGAAACGCTTTTCAGGCTCAGTACTGGGCTCAAAACATGCAGCCCTGATGTCTCTCATTATAGCAGGTGGTTAAGTAGAAATTTACTGCTCGGCTGACCCAGCAGGAGCAAACGTATGCTAAAAATGTTGCAGAACCAAGCTTTTCAGTGAAGAGCATAGAGGCACATTTTAGCAAGTTTCACTTGTAAGTGGGGTTGGAAATGCTTTTCAGGCTCAGTACTGGGCTCAAGAGATGCAGCCCTGATGTCTCTCATGATAGCAGGTGGTTAAGTAGAAATTCGCTGCTCGGCTGACCCAGCAGGAGCAAACCTATGCCAAAAATGTATGCAGAAACAAGCTTTTCAGTGAAGAGCAGCCAGGCACATTTTAGCAAGTTTCACTTGTAAGTGGGGTTGGAAATGCTTTTCAGGCTCAGTACTGGGCTCAAGAGATGCAGCCCTGATGTCTCTCATGATAGCAGGTGGTTAAGTAGAAATTCGCTGCTCGGCTGACCCAGCAGGAGCAAACGTATGCCAAAAATGTACGCAGAATCAGCTTTTCAGTGAAGAGCAGAGAGGCACATTTTAGCAAGTTTCACTTGTAAGTTGGGTTGGAAACGCTTTTCAGGCTCAGTACTGGGCTCAAAACATGCAGCCCTGATGTCTCTCATTATAGCAGGTGGTTAAGTAGAAATTTACTGCTCGGCTGACCCAGCAGGAGCAAACGTATGCTAAAAATGTTGCAGAAGCAAGCTTTTCAGTGAAGAGCAGAGAGGCACATTTTAGCAAGTTTCACTTGTAAGTGGGGTTGGAAATGCTTTTCAGGCTCAGTACTGGGCTCAAAACATGCAGCCCTGATGTCTCTCATGATAGCAGGTGGTTAAGTAGAAATTCGCTGCTCGGCTGACCCAGCAGGAGCAAACGTATGCTAAAAATGTATGCAGAACCAAGCTTTTCAGTGAAGAGCAGCCAGGCACATTTTAGCAAGTTTCACTTGTAAGTGGGGTTGGAAATGCTTTTCAGGCTCAAGTACTTGGCTCAAAAGATGCTGATGTCTCTCATGATAGCAGGTAGAAATTCGCGGCTCGGCTGACCCAGCAGGAGCAAACGTATGCCAAAAGTATGCAGAACCTAGCTTTTCAGTGAAGAGCAGCCAGGCACATTTTAGCAAGCTTCACTTGTAAGTGGGCTTGGAAACGCTTTTCAGGCTCAGTACTGGGCTCAAAAGATGCAGCCATGATGTCTCTCATGATAGCAGGTGGTTAAGTAGAAATTCGCTGCTCGGCGGACCCAGCAGGAGCAAACGTATGCCAGAAATGTTGCAGAACCAGCTTTTCAGTGAAGAGCAGCCAGGCACATTTTAGCAAGTTTCACTTGTAAGTGGGGTTGGAAATACTTTTCAGGCTCAGTACTGGGCTCAAAAGATGCAGCCCTGATGTCTCTCATGATAGCAGGTGGTTAAGTTGAAATTCGCGGCTCGGCTGACCCAGCAGGAGCAAACGTATGCCAAAAGTAGGCAGAACCTAGCTTTTCAGTGAAGAGCAGCCAGGCACATTTTAGCAAGTTTCACTTGTAAGTGGGGTTGGAACGCTTTTCAGGCTCAGTACTGGGCTCAAAAGATGCAGCCCTGATGTCTCTCATGATAGCAGGTGGTTAAGTAGAAATTTGCTGCTCGACTGACCCAGCAGGAGCAAACGTATGCTAAAAATGTATGCAGAACCAAGCTTTTCAGTAAAGAGCAGAGAGGCATATTTTAGCAAGTTTCACTTGTAAGTGGGGTTGGAAACGCTTTTCAGGCTCAGTACTGGGCTCAAAAGATGCAGCCCTGATGTCTCTCATGATAGCAGGTGGTTAAGTAGAAATTCGCTGCTCGGCTGACCCAGCAGGAGCAAACGTATGCCAAAAATGTTGCAGAACCAGCTTTTCAGTGAAGAGCAGCCAGGCACATTTTAGCAAGTTTCACTTGTAAGTGGGGTTGGAAACACTTTTCAGGCTCAGTACTGGGCTCAAAACATGCAGCCCTGATGTCTCTCATGATAGCAGGTGGTTAAGTAGAAATTCGCTGCTCGGCTGACCCAGCAGGTTGCAAACGTATGCCAAAAATGTACGCAGAATGAGCTTTTCAGTGAAGAGCAGAGAGGCACATTTTAGCAAGTTTCACTTGTAAGTGGGGTTGGAAACGCATTTCAGGCTCAGTACTGGGCTCAAAAGATGCAGCCCTGATGTCTCTCATGATAGCAGGTGGTTAAGTAGGAATTTGCTGCTCGGCTGACCCAGCAGGAGCAAACGTATGCTAAAAATGTATGCAGAACCAAGCTTTTCAGTAAAGAGCAGAGAGGCACATTTTAGCAAGTTTCACTTGTAAGTGGGGTTGGAAACGCTTGTCAGGCTCAGTACTGGGCTCAAAAGATGCAGCCCTGATGTCTCTCATGATAGCAGGTGGTTAAGTAGAAATTCGCTGCTCGGCTGACCCAGCAGGAGCAAACGTATGCTAAAAATTTATGCAAAACCAAGCTTTTCAGTAAACAGCAGAGAGGCACATTTTAGCAAGTTTCACTTGTAAGTGGGCTTGGAAACGCTTTTCAGGCTCAGTACTGGGCTCAAAAGATGCAGCCATGATGTCTCTCATGATAGCAGGTGGTTAAGTAGAAATTCGCTGCTCGGCGGACCCAGCAGGAGCAAACGTATGCCAGAAATGTTGCAGAACCAGCTTTTCAGTGAAGAGCAGCCAGGCACATTTTAGCAAGTTTCACTTGTAAGTGGAGTTGGAAATACTTTTCAGGCTCAGTACTGGGCTCAAAAGATGCAGCCCTGATGTCTCTCATGATAGCAGGTTGTTAAGTAGAAATTCGCTGCTCGGCTGACCCAGCAGGAGCAAACGTATGCCAAAAATGTTGCAGAACCAGCTTTTCAGTGAAGAGCAGCCAGGCACATTTTAGCAAGTCTCACTTGTAAGTGGGGTTGGAAATGCTTTTCAGGCTCAAGTACTGGGCTCAAAACATGCAGCCCTGATGTCTCTCATGATAGCAGGTAGAAATTCGCGGCTCGGCTGACCCAGCAGGAGCAAACGTATGCCAAAAGTATGCAGAACCTAGCTTTTCAGTGAAGAGCAGCCAGGCACATTTTAGCAAGTTTCACTTGTAAGTGGGGTTGGGAACGCTTTTCAGGCTCAGTACTGGGCTCAAAAGATGCAGCCCTGATGTCTCTCATGATAGCAGGTGGTTAAGTAGAAATTTGCTGCTCGGCTGACCCAGCAGGAGCAAACGTATGCTAAAAATGTATGCAGAACCAAGCTTTTCAGTAAAGAGCAGAGAGGCACATTTTAGCAAGTTTCACTTGTAAGTGGGGTTGGAAACGCTTTTCAGGCTCAGTACTGGGCTCAAAAGATGCAGCCCTGATGTCTCTCATGATAGTAGGTGGTTAAGTAGAAATTCGCTGCTCGGCTGACCCAGCATGAGCAAACGTAAGCCAAAAATGTTGCAGAACCAGCTTTTCAGTGAAGAGCATCCAGGCACATTTTAGCAAGTTTCACTTGTAAGTGGGGTTGGAAATCCTTTTCAGGCTCAGTACTGGGCTCAAAAGATGCAACCCTGATGTCTCTCATGATAGCAGGTGGTTAAGTAGAAATTTTCTGCTCGGCTGACCCAGCAGGAGCAAACCTATGCCAAAAATGTATGCAGAAACAAGCTTTTCAGTGAAGAGCAGCCAGGCACATTTTAGCAAGTTTCACTTGTAAGTGGGGTTGGAAATGCTTTTCAGGCTCAGTACTGGGCTCAAGAGATGCAGCCCTGATGTCTCTCATGATAGCAGGTGGTTAAGTAGAAATTCGCTGCTCGGCTGACCCAGCAGGAGCAAACGTATGCCAAAAATGTACGCAGAATCAGCTTTTCAGTGAAGAGCAGAGAGGCACATTTTAGCAAGTTTCACTTGTAAGTTGGGTTGGAAACGCTTTTCAGGCTCAGTACTGGGCTCAAAACATGCAGCCCTGATGTCTCTCATTATAGCAGGTGGTTAAGTAGAAATTTACTGCTCGGCTGACCCAGCAGGAGCAAACGTATGCTAAAAATGTTGCAGAACCAAGCTTTTCAGTGAAGAGCAGAGAGGCACATTTTAGCAAGTTTCACTTGTAAGTGGGGTTGGAAATGCTTTTCAGGCTCAGTACTGGGCTCAAGAGATGCAGCCCTGATGTCTCTCATGATAGCAGGTGGTTAAGTAGAAATTCGCTGCTCGGCTGACCCAGCAGGAGCAAACGTATGCTAAAAATGTATGCAGAACCAAGCTTTTCAGTGAAGAGCAGCCAGGCACATTTTAGCAAGTTTCACTTGTAAGTGGGGTTGGAAATGCTTTTCAGGCTCAAGTACTTGGCTCAAAAGATGCCTCTCATGATAGCAGGTAGAAATTCGCGGCTCGGCTGACCCAGCAGGAGCAAACGTATGCCAAAAGTATGCAGAACCTAGCTTTTCAGTGAAGAGCAGCCAGGCACATTTTAGCAAGTTTCACTTGTAAGTGGGCTTGGAAACGCTTTTCAGGCTCAGTACTGGGCTCAAAAGATGCAGCCATGATGTCTCTCATGATAGCAGGTGGTTAAGTAGAAATTCGCTGCTCGGCGGACCCAGCAGGAGCAAACGTATGCCAGAAATGTTACAGAACCAGCTTCTCAGTGAAGAGCAGCCAGGCACATTTTAGCAAGTTTCACTTGTAAGTGGGGTTGGAAATACTTTTCAGGCTCAGTACTGGGCTCAAAAGATGCAGCCCTGATGTCTCTCATGATAGCAGGTGGTTAAGTTGAAATTCGCGGCTCGGCTGACCCAGCAGGAGCAAACGTATGCCAAAAGTAGGCAGAACCTAGCTTTTCAGTGAAGAGCAGCCAGGCACATTTTAGCAAGTTTCACTTGTAAGTGGGGTTGGAAATGCTTTTCAGGCTCAGTACTGGGCTCAAGAGATGCAGCCCTGATGTCTCTCATGATAGCAGGTGGTTAAGTAGAAATTCGCTGCTCGGCTGACCCAGCAGGAGCAAACGTATGCCAAAAATGTACGCAGAATCAGCTTTTCAGTGAAGAGCAGAGAGGCACATTTTAGCAAGTTTCACTTGTAAGTTGGGTTGGAAACGCTTTTCAGGCTCAGTACTGGGCTCAAAACATGCAGCCCTGATGTCTCTCATTATAGCAGGTGGTTAAGTAGAAATTTACTGCTCGGCTGACCCAGCAGGAGCAAACGTATGCTAAAAATGTTGCAGAACCAAGCTTTTCAGTGAAGAGCAGAGAGGCACATTTTAGCAAGTTTCACTTGTAAGTGGGGTTGGAAATGCTTTTCAGGCTCAGTACTGGGCTCAAGAGATGCAGCCCTGATGTCTCTCATGATAGCAGGTGGTTAAGTAGAAATTCGCTGCTCGGCTGACCCAGCAGGAGCAAACGTATGCTAAAAATGTATGCAGAACCAAGCTTTTCAGTGAAGAGCAGCCAGGCACATTTTAGCAAGTTTCACTTGTAAGTGGGGTTGGAAATGCTTTTCAGGCTCAAGTACTTGGCTCAAAAGATGCTGATGTCTCTCATGATAGCAGGTAGAAATTCGCGGCTCGGCTGACCCAGCAGGAGCAAACGTATGCCAAAAGTATGCAGAACCTAGCTTTTCAGTGAAGAGCAGCCAGGCACATTTTAGCAAGTTTCACTCGTAAGTGGGCTTGGAAACGCTTTTCAGGCTCAGTACTGGGCTCAAAAGATGCAGCCATGATGTCTCTCATGATAGCAGGTGGTTAAGTAGAAATTCGCTGCTCGGCGGACCCAGCAGGAGCAAACGTATGCCAGAAATGTTGCAGAACCAGCTTTTCAGTGAAGAGCAGCCAGGCACATTTTAGCAAGTTTCACTTGTAAGTGGGGTTGGAAATACTTTTCAGGCTCAGTACTGGGCTCAAAAGATGCAGCCCTGATGTCTCTCATGATAGCAGGTGGTTAAGTTGAAATTCGCGGCTCGGCTGACCCAGCAGGAGCAAACGTATGCCAAAAGTAGGCAGAACCTAGCTTTTCAGTGAAGAGCAGCCAGGCACATTTTAGCAAGTTTCACTTGTAAGTGGGGTTGGAACGCTTTTCAGGCTCAGTACTGGGCTCAAAAGATGCAGCCCTGATGTCTCTCATGATAGCAGGTGGTTAAGTAGAAATTTGCTGCTCGACTGACCCAGCAGGAGCAAACGTATGCTAAAAATGTATGCAGAACCAAGCTTTTCAGTAAAGAGCAGAGAGGCACATTTTAGCAAGTTTCACTTGTAAGTGGGGTTGGAAACGCTTTTCAGGCTCAGTACTGGGCTCAAAAGATGCAGCCCTGATGTCTCTCATGATAGCAGGTGGTTAAGTAGAAATTCGCTGCTCGGCTGACCCAGCAGGAGCAAACGTATGCCAAAAATGTTGCAGAACCAGCTTTACAGTGAAGAGCAGCCAGGCACATTTTAGCAAGTTTCACTTGTAAGTGGGGTTGGAAACACTTTTCAGGCTCAGTACTGGGCTCAAAACATGCAGCCCTGATGTCTCTCATGATAGCAGGTGGTTAAGTAGAAATTCGCTGCTCGGCTGACCCAGCAGGTTGCAAACGTATGCCAAAAATGTACGCAGAATGAGCTTTTCAGTGAAGAGCAGAGAGGCACATTTTAGCAAGTTTCACTTGTAAGTGGGGTTGGAAACGCATTTCAGGCTCAGTACTGGGCTCAAAAGATGCAGCCCTGATGTCTCTCATGATAGCAGGTGGTTAAGTAGGAATTTGCTGCTCGGCTGACCCAGCAGGAGCAAACGTATGCTAAAAATGTATGCAGAACCAAGCTTTTCAGTAAAGAGCAGAGAGGCACATTTTAGCAAGTTTCACTTGTAAGTGGGGTTGGAAACGCTTTTCAGGCTCAGTACTGGGCTCAAAAGATGCAGCCCTGATGTCTCTCATGATAGCAGGTGGTTAAGTAGAAATTAGCTGCTCGGCTGACCCAGCAGGAGCAAACGTATGCTAAAAATGTATGCAAAACCAAGCTTTTCAGTAAACAGCAGAGAGGCACATTTTAGCAAGTTTCACTTGTAAGTGGGCTTGGAAACGCTTTTCAGGCTCAGTACTGGGCTCAAAAGATGCAGCCATGATGTCTCTCATGATAGCAGGTGGTTAAGTAGAAATTCGCTGCTCGGCGGACCCAGCAGGAGCAAACGTATGCCAGAAATGTTGCAGAACCAGCTTTTCAGTGAAGAGCAGCCAGGCACATTTTAGCAAGTTTCACTTGTAAGTGGGGTTGGAAATACTTTTCAGGCTCAGTACTGGGCTCAAAAGATGCAGCCCTGATGTCTCTCATGATAGCAGGTTGTTAAGTAGAAATTCGCTGCTCGGCTGACCCAGCAGGAGCAAACGTATGCCAAAAATGTTGCAGAACCAGCTTTTCAGTGAAGAGCAGCCAGGCACATTTTAGCAAGTCTCACTTGTAAGTGGGGTTGGAAATGCTTTTCAGGCTCAAGTACTGGGCTCAAAACATGCAGCCCTGATGTCTCTCATGATAGCAGGTAGAAATTCGCGGCTCGGCTGACCCAGCAGGAGCAAACGTATGCCAAAAGTATGCAGAACCTAGCTTTTCAGTGAAGAGCAGCCAGGCACATTTTAGCAAGTTTCACTTGTAAGTGGGGTTGGAAACGCTTTTCAGGCTCAGTACTGGGCTCAAAAGATGCAGCCCTGATGTCTCTCATGATAGCAGGTGGTTAAGTAGAAATTTGCTGCTCGGCTGACCCAGCAGGAGCAAACGTATGCTAAAAATGTATGCAGAACCAAGCTTTTCAGTAAAGAGCAGAGAGGCACATTTTAGCAAGTTTCACTTGTAAGTGGGGTTGGAAACGCTTTTCAGGCTCAGTACTGGGCTTAAAAGATGCAGCCCTGATGTCTCTCATGATAGCAGGTGGTTAAGTAGAAATTCGCTGCTCGGCTGACCCAGCAGGAGCAAACGTAAGCCAAAAATGTTGCAGAACCAGCTTTTCAGTGAAGAGCAGCCAGGCACATTTTAGCAAGTTTCACTTGTAAGTGGGGTTGGAAATGCTTTTCAGGCTCAGTACTGGGCTCAAAAGATGCAACCCTGATGTCTCTCATGATAGTGGGTGGTTAAGTAGAAATGTTCTGCTCGGCTGACCCAGCAGGAGCAAACCTATGCCAAAAATGTATGCAGAAACAAGCTTTTCAGTGAAGAGCAGCCAGGCACATTTTAGCAAGTTTCACTTGTAAGTGGGGTTGGAAACGCTTTTCAGGCTCAGTACTGGGCTTAAAAGATGCAGCCCTGATGTCTCTCATGATAGCAGGTGGTTAAGTAGAAATTCGCTGCTCGGCTGACCCAGCAGGAGCAAACGTATGCCAAAAATGTACGCAGAATCAGCTTTTCAGTGAAGAGCAGAGAGGCACATTTTAGCAAGTTTCACTTGTAAGTTGGGTTGGAAACGCTTTTCAGGCTCAGTACTGGGCTCAAAACATGCAGCCCTGATGTCTCTCATTATAGCAGGTGGTTAAGTAGAAATTTACTGCTCGGCTGACCCAGCAGGAGCAAACGTATGCTAAAAATGTTGCAGAACCAAGCTTTTCAGTGAAGAGCAGAGAGGCACATTTTAGCAAGTTTCACTTGTAAGTGGGGTTGGAAATGCTTTTCAGGCTCAGTACTGGGCTCAAGAGATGCAGCCCTGATGTCTCTCATGATAGCAGGTGGTTAAGTAGAAATTCGCTGCTCGGCTGACCCAGCAGGAGCAAACGTATGCTAAAAATGTATGCAGAACCAAGCTTTTCAGTGAAGAGCAGCCAGGCACATTTTAGCAAGTTTCACTTGTAAGTGGGGTTGGAAATGCTTTTCAGGCTCAAGTACTTGGCTCAAAAGATGCTGATGTCTCTCATGATAGCAGGTAGAAATTCACGGCTCGGCTGACCCAGCAGGAGCAAACGTATGCCAAAAGTATGCAGAACCTAGCTTTTCAGTGAAGAGCAGCCAGGCACATTTTAGCAAGTTTCACTTGTAAGTGGGCTTGGAAACGCTTTTCAGGCTCAGTACTGGGCTCAAAAGATGCAGCCATGATGTCTCTCATGATAGCAGGTGGTTAAGTAGAAATTCGCTGCTCGGCGGACCCAGCAGGAGCAAACGTATGCCAGAAATGTTGCAGAACCAGCTTTTCAGTGAAGAGCAGCCAGGCACATTTTAGCAAGTTTCACTTGTAAGTGGGGTTGGAAATACTTTTCAGGCTCAGTACTGGGCTCAAAAGATGCAGCCCTGATGTCTCTCATGATAGCAGGTTGTTAAGTAGAAATTCGCTGCTCGGCTGACCCAGCAGGAGCAAACGTATGCCAAAAATGTTGCAGAACCAGCTTTTCAGTGAAGAGCAGCCAGGCACATTTTAGCAAGTCTCACTTGTAAGTGGGGTTGGAAATGCTTTTCAGGCTCAAGTACTGGGCTCAAAACATGCAGCCCTGATGTCTCTCATGATAGCAGGTAGAAATTCGCGGCTCGGCTGACCCAGCAGGAGCAAACGTATGCCAAAAGTATGCAGAACCTAGCTTTTCAGTGAAGAGCAGCCAGGCACATTTTAGCAAGTTTCACTTGTAAGTGGGGTTGGAAACGCTTTTCAGGCTCAGTACTGGGCTCAAAAGATGCAGCCCTGATGTCTCTCATGATAGCAGGTGGTTAAGTAGAAATTTGCTGCTCGGCTGACCCAGCAGGAGCAAACGTATGCTAAAAATGTATGCAGAACCAAGCTTTTCAGTAAAGAGCAGAGAGGCACATTTTAGCAAGTTTCACTTGTAAGTGGGGTTGGAAACGCTTTTCAGGCTCAGTACTGGGCTCAAAAGATGCAGCCCTGATGTCTCTCATGATAGCAGGTGGTTAAGTAGAAATTCGCTGCTCGGCTGACCCAGCAGGAGCAAACGTAAGCCAAAAATGTTGCAGAACCAGCTTTTCAGTGAAGAGCAGCCAGGCACATTTTAGCAAGTTTCACTTGTAAGTGGGGTTGGAAATGCTTTTCAGGCTCAGTACTGGGCTCAAAAGATGCAACCCTGATGTCTCTCATGATAGCAGGTGGTTAAGTAGAAATTTTCTGCTCGGCTGACCCAGCAGGAGCAAACCTATGCCAAAAATGTATGCAGAAACAAGCTTTTCAGTGAAGAGCAGCCAGGCACATTTTAGCAAGTTTCACTTGTAAGTGGGGTTGGAAATGCTTTTCAGGCTCAGTACTGGGCTCAAGAGATGCAGCCCTGATGTCTCTCATGATAGCAGGTGGTTAAGTAGAAATTCGCTGCTCGGCTGACCCAGCAGGAGCAAACGTATGCCAAAAATGTACGCAGAATCAGCTTTTCAGTGAAGAGCAGAGAGGCACATTTTAGCAAGTTTCACTTGTAAGTTGGGTTGGAAACGCTTTTCAGGCTCAGTACTGGGCTCAAAACATGCAGCCCTGATGTCTCTCATTATAGCAGGTGGTTAAGTAGAAATTTACTGCTCGGCTGACCCAGCAGGAGCAAACGTATGCTAAAAATGTTGCAGAACCAAGCTTTTCAGTGAAGAGCAGAGAGGCACATTTTAGCAAGTTTCACTTGTAAGTGGGGTTGGAAATGCTTTTCAGGCTCAGTACTGGGCTCAAGAGATGCAGCCCTGATGTCTCTCATGATAGCAGGTGGTTAAGTAGAAATTCGCTGCTCGGCTGACCCAGCAGGAGCAAACGTATGCTAAAAATGTATGCAGAACCAAGCTTTTCAGTGAAGAGCAGCCAGGCACATTTTAGCAAGTTTCACTTGTAAGTGGGGTTGGAAATGCTTTTCAGGCTCAAGTACTTGGCTCAAAAGATGCTGATGTCTCTCATGATAGCAGGTAGAAATTCGCGGCTCGGCTGACCCAGCAGGAGCAAACGTATGCCAAAAGTATGCAGAACCTAGCTTTTCAGTGAAGAGCAGCCAGGCACATTTTAGCAAGTTTCACTTGTAAGTGGGCTTGGAAACGCTTTTCAGGCTCAGTACTGGGCTCAAAAGATGCAGCCATGATGTCTCTCATGATAGCAGGTGGTTAAGTAGAAATTCGCTGCTCGGCTGACCCAGCAGGAGCAAACGTATGCTAAAAATGTATGCAGAACCAAGCTTTTCAGTGAAGAGCAGCCAGGCACATTTTAGCAAGTTTCACTTGTAAGTGGGGTTGGAAATGCTTTTCAGGCTCAAGTACTTGGCTCAAAAGATGTTGATGTCTCTCATGATAGCAGGTAGAAATTCGCGGCTCGGCTGACCCAGCAGGAGCAAACGTATGCCAAAAGTATGCAGAACCTAGCTTTTCAGTGAAGAGCAGCCAGGCACATTTTAGCAAGTTTCACTTGTAAGTGGGCTTGGAAACGCTTTTCAGGCTCAGTACTGGGCTCAAAAGATGCAGCCATGATGTCTCTCATGATAGCAGGTGGTTAAGTAGAAATTCGCTGCTCGGCGGACCCAGCAGGAGCAAACGTATGCTAGAAATGTTGCAGAACCAGCTTTTCAGTGAAGAGCAGCCAGGCACATTTTAGCAAGTTTCACTTGTAAGTGGGGTTGGAAATACTTTTCAGGCTCAGTACTGAGCTCAAAAGATGCAGCCCTGATGTCTCTCATGATAGCAGGTGGTTAAGTAGAAATTCGCTGCTCGGCTGACCCAGCAGGAGCAAACGTATGCCAAAAATGTACGCAGAATCAGCTTTTCAGTGAAGAGCAGAGAGGCACATTTTAGCAAGTTTCACTTGTAAGTTGGGTTGGAAACGCTTTTCAGGCTCAGTACTGGGCTCAAAACATGCAGCCCTGATGTCTCTCATTATAGCAGGTGGTTAAGTAGAAATTTACTGCTCGGCTGACCCAGCAGGAGCAAACGTATGCTAAAAATGTTGCAGAACCAAGCTTTTCAGTGAAGAGCAGAGAGGCACATTTTAGCAAGTTTCACTTGTAAGTGGGGTTGGAAATGCTTTTCAGGCTCAGTACTGGGCTCAAGAGATGCAGCCCTGATGTCTCTCATGATAGCAGGTGGTTAAGTAGAAATTCGCTGCTCGGCTGACCCAGCAGGAGCAAACGTATGCCAAAAATGTACGCAGAATCAGCTTTTCAGTGAAGAGCAGAGAGGCACATTTTAGCAAGTTTCACTTGTAAGTTGGGTTGGAAACGCTTTTCAGGCTCAGTACTGGGCTCAAAACATGCAGCCCTGATGTCTCTCATTATAGCAGGTGGTTAAGTAGAAATTTACTGCTCGGCTGACCCAGCAGGAGCAAACGTATGCTAAAAATGTTGCAGAACCAAGCTTTTCAGTGAAGAGCAGAGAGGCACATTTTAGCAAGTTTCACTTGTAAGTGGGGTTGGAAATGCTTTTCAGGCTCAGTACTGGGCTCAAGAGATGCAGCCCTGATGTCTCTCATGATAGCAGGTGGTTAAGTAGAAATTCGCTGCTCGGCTGACCCAGCAGGAGCAAACGTATGCTAAAAATGTATGCAGAACCAAGCTTTTCAGTGAAGAGCAGCCAGGCACATTTTAGCAAGTTTCACTTGTAAGTGGGGTTGGAAATGCTTTTCAGGCTCAAGTACTTGGCTCAAAAGATGCTGATGTCTCTCATGATAGCAGGTAGAAATTCGCGGCTCGGCTGACCCAGCAGGAGCAAACGTATGCCAAAAGTATGCAGAACCTAGCTTTTCAGTGAAGAGCAGCCAGGCACATTTTAGCAAGTTTCACTTGTAAGTGGGCTTGGAAACGCTTTTCAGGCTCAGTACTGGGCTCAAAAGATGCAGCCATGATGTCTCTCATGATAGCAGGTGGTTAAGTAGAAATTCGCTGCTCGGCTGACCCAGCAGGAGCAAACGTATGCTAAAAATGTATGCAGAACCAAGCTTTTCAGTGAAGAGCAGCCAGGCACATTTTAGCAAGTTTCACTTGTAAGTGGGGTTGGAAATGCTTTTCAGGCTCAAGTACTTGGCTCAAAAGATGTTGATGTCTCTCATGATAGCAGGTAGAAATTCGCGGCTCGGCTGACCCAGCAGGAGCAAACGTATGCCAAAAGTATGCAGAACCTAGCTTTTCAGTGAAGAGCAGCCAGGCACATTTTAGCAAGTTTCACTTGTAAGTGGGCTTGGAAACGCTTTTCAGGCTCAGTACTGGGCTCAAAAGATGCAGCCATGATGTCTCTCATGATAGCAGGTGGTTAAGTAGAAATTCGCTGCTCGGCGGACCCAGCAGGAGCAAACGTATGCTAGAAATGTTGCAGAACCAGCTTTTCAGTGAAGAGCAGCCAGGCACATTTTAGCAAGTTTCACTTGTAAGTGGGGTTGGAAATACTTTTCAGGCTCAGTACTGGGCTCAAAAGATGCAGCCCTGATGTCTCTCATGATAGCAGGTGGTTAATTAGAAATTCGCTGCTCGGCTGACCCAGCAGGAGCAAACGTATGCCAAAAATGTTGCAGAACCAGCTTTTCAGTGAAGAGCAGCCAGGCACATTTTAGCAAGTTTCACTTGTAAGTGGGGTTGGAAACACTTTTCAGGCTCAGTACTGGGCTCAAAACATGCAGCCCTGATGTCTCTCATGATAGCAGGTGGTTAAGTAGAAATTCGCTGCTCGGCTGACCCAGCAGGAGCAAACGTATGCTAAAAATTTATGCAAAACCAAGCTTTTCAGTAAACAGCAGAGAGGCACATTTTAGCAAGTTTCACTTGTAAGTGGGCTTGGAAACGCTTTTCAGGCTCAGTACTGGGCTCAAAAGATGCAGCCATGATGTCTCTCATGATAGCAGGTGGTTAAGTAGAAATTCGCTGCTCGGCGGACCCAGCAGGAGCAAACGTATGCCAGAAATGTTGCAGAACCAGCTTTTCAGTGAAGAGCAGCCAGGCACATTTGAGCAAGTTTCACTTGTAAGTGGGGTTGGAAATACTTTTCAGGCTCAGTACTGGGCTCAAAAGATGCAGCCCTGATGTCTCTCATGATAGCATGTTGTTAAGTAGAAATTCGCTGCTCGGCTGACCCAGCAGGAGCAAACGTATGCCAAAAATGTTGCAGAACCAGCTTTTCAGTGAAGAGCAGCCAGGCACATTTTAGCAAGTCTCACTTGTAAGTGGGGTTGGAAATGCTTTTCAGGCTCAAGTACTGGGCTCAAAACATGCAGCCCTGATGTCTCTCATGATAGCAGGTAGAAATTCGCGGCTCGGCTGACCCAGCAGGAGCAAACGTATGCCAAAAGTATGCAGAACCTAGCTTTTCAGTGAAGAGCAGCCAGGCACATTTTAGCAAGTTTCACTTGTAAGTGGGGTTGGAATCGCTTTTCAGGCTCAGTACTGGGCTCAAAAGATGCAGCCCTGATGTCTCTCATGATAGCAGGTGGTTAAGTAGAAATTTGCTGCTCGGCTGACCCAGCAGGAGCAAACGTATGCTAAAAATGTATGCAGAACCAAGCTTTTCAGTAAAGAGCAGAGAGGCACATTTTAGCAAGTTTCACTTGTAAGTGGGGTTGGAAACGCTTTTCAGGCTCAGTACTGGGCTCAAAAGATGCAGCCCTGATGTCTCTCATGATAGCAGGTGGTTAAGTAGAAATTCGCTGCTCGGCTGACCCAGCAGGAGCAAACGTAAGCCAAAAATGTTGCAGAACCAGCTTTTCAGTGAAGAGCAGCCAGGCACATTTTAGCAAGTTTCACTTGTAAGTGGGGTTGGAAATGCTTTTCAGGCTCAGTACTGGGCTCAAAAGATGCAACCCTGATGTCTCTCATGATAGCAGGTGGTTAAGTAGAAATTTTCTGCTCGGCTGACCCAGCAGGAGCAAACCTATGCCAAAAATGTATGCAGAAACAAGCTTTTCAGTGAAGAGCAGCCAGGCACATTTTAGCAAGTTTCACTTGTAAGTGGGGTTGGAAATGCTTTTCAGGCTCAGTACTGGGCTCAAGAGATGCAGCCCTGATGTCTCTCATGATAGCAGGTGGTTAAGTAGAAATTCGCTGCTCGGCTGACCCAGCAGGAGCAAACGTATGCCAAAAATGTACGCAGAATCAGCTTTTCAGTGAAGAGCAGAGAGGCACATTTTAGCAAGTTTCACTTGTAAGTTGGGTTGGAAACGCTTTTCAGGCTCAGTACTGGGCTCAAAACATGCAGCCCTGATGTCTCTCATTATAGCAGGTGGTTAAGTAGAAATTTACTGCTCGGCTGACCCAGCAGGAGCAAACGTATGCTAAAAATGTTGCAGAACCAAGCTTTTCAGTGAAGAGCAGAGAGGCACATTTTAGCAAGTTTCACTTGTAAGTGGGGTTGGAAATGCTTTTCAGGCTCAGTACTGGGCTCAAGAGATGCAGCCCTGATGTCTCTCATGATAGCAGGTGGTTAAGTAGAAATTCGCTGCTCGGCTGACCCAGCAGGAGCAAACGTATGCTAAAAATGTATGCAGAACCAAGCTTTTCAGTGAAGAGCAGCCAGGCACATTTTAGCAAGTTTCACTTGTAAGTGGGGTTGGAAATGCTTTTCAGGCTCAAGTACTTGGCTCAAAAGATGCTGATGTCTCTCATGATAGCAGGTAGAAATTCGCGGCTCGGCTGACCCAGCAGGAGCAAACGTATGCCAAAAGTATGCAGAACCTAGCTTTTCAGTGAAGAGCAGCCAGGCACATTTTAGCAAGTTTCACTTGTAAGTGGGCTTGGAAACGCTTTTCAGGCTCAGTACTGGGCTCAAAAGATGCAGCCATGATGTCTCTCATGATAGCAGGTGGTTAAGTAGAAATTCGCTGCTCGGCGGACCCAGCAGGAGCAAACGTATGCCAGAAATGTTGCAGAACCAGCTTTTCAGTGAAGAGCAGCCAGGCACATTTTAGCAAGTTTCACTTGTAAGTGGGGTTGGAAATACTTTTCAGGCTCAGTACTGGGCTCAAAAGATGCAGCCCTGATGTCTCTCATGATAGCAGGTGGTTAAGTTGAAATTCGCGGCTCGGCTGACCCAGCAGGAGCAAACGTATGCTAAAAATGTATGCAGAACCAAGCTTTTCAGTGAAGAGCAGCCAGGCACATTTTAGCAAGTTTCACTTGTAAGTGGGGTTGGAAATGCTTTTCAGGCTCAAGTACTTGGCTCAAAAGATGCTGATGTCTCTCATGATAGCAGGTAGAAATTCGCGGCTCGGCTGACCCAGCAGGAGCAAACGTATGCCAAAAGTATGCAGAACCTAGCTTTTCAGTGAAGAGCAGCCAGGCACATTTTAGCAAGTTTCACTTGTAAGTGGGCTTGGAAACGCTTTTCAGGCTCAGTACTGGGCTCAAAAGATGCAGCCATGATGTCTCTCATGATAGCAGGTGGTTAAGTAGAAATTTGCTGCTCGGCTGACCCAGCAGGAGCAAACGTATGCTAAAAATGTATGCAGAACCAAGCTTTTCAGTAAAGAGCAGAGAGGCACATTTTAGCAAGTTTCACTTGTAAGTGGGGTTGGAAACGCTTTTCAGGCTCAGTACTGGGCTCAAAAGATGCAGCCCTGATGTCTCTCATGATAGCAGGTGGTTAAGTAGAAATTTGCTGCTCGTCTGACCCAGCAGGAGCAAACGTAAGCCAAAAATGTTGCAGAACCAGCTTTTCAGTGAAGAGCAGCCAGGCACATTTTAGCAAGTTTCACTTGTAAGTGGGGTTGGAACGCTTTTCAGGCTCAGTACTGGGCTCAAAAGATGCAGCCCTGATGTCTCTCATGATAGCAGGTGGTTAAGTAGAAATTTGCTGCTCGACTGACCCAGCAGGAGCAAACGTATGCTAAAAATGTATGCAGAACCAAGCTTTTCAGTAAAGAGCAGAGAGGCACATTTTAGCAAGTTTCACTTGTAAGTGGGGTTGGAAACGCTTTTCAGGCTCAGTACTGGGCTCAAAAGATGCAGCCCTGATGTCTCTCATGATAGCAGGTGGTTAAGTAGAAATTCGCTGCTCGGCTGACCCAGCAGGAGCAAACGTATGCCAAAAATGTTGCAGAACCAGCTTTTCAGTGAAGAGCAGCCAGGCACATTTTAGCAAGTTTCACTTGTAAGTGGGGTTGGAAACACTTTTCAGGCTCAGTACTGGGCTCAAAACATGCAGCCCTGATGTCTCTCATGATAGCAGGTGGTTAAGTAGAAATTCGCTACTCGGCTGACCCAGCAGGTTGCAAACGTATGCCAAAAATGTACGCAGAATGATCTTTTCAGTGAAGAGCAGAGAGGCACATTTTAGCAAGTTTCACTTGTAAGTGGGGTTGGAAACGCATTTCAGGCTCAGGAATGGGCTCAAAAGATGCAGCCCTGATGTCTCTCATGATAGCAGGTGGTTAAGTAGGAATTTGCTGCTCGGCTGACCCAGCAGGAGCAAACGTATGCTAAAAATGTATGCAGAACCAAGCTTTTCAGTAAAGAGCAGAGAGGCACATTTTAGCAAGTTTCACTTGTAAGTGGGGTTGGAAACGCTTTTCAGGCTCAGTACTGGGCTCAAAAGATGCAGCCCTGATGTCTCTCATGATAGCAGGTGGTTAAGTAGAAATTCGCTGCTCGGCTGACCCAGCAGGAGCAAACGTATGCTAAAAATGTATGCAAAACCAAGCTTTTCAGTAAACAGCAGAGAGGCACATTTTAGCAAGTTTCACTTGTTAGTGGGCTTGGAAACGCTTTTCAGGCTCAGTACTGGGCTCAAAAGATGCAGCCATGATGTCTCTCATGATAGCAGGTGGTTAAGTAGAAATTCGCTGCTCGGCGGACCCAGCAGGAGCAAACGTATGCCAGAAATGTTGCAGAACCAGCTTTTCAGTGAAGAGCAGCCAGGCACATTTTAGCAAGTTTCACTTGTAAGTGGGGTTGGAAATACTTTTCAGGCTCAGTACTGGGCTCAAAAGATGCAGCCCTGATGTCTCTCATGATAGCAGGTTGTTAAGTAGAAATTCGCTGCTCGGCTGACCCAGCAGGAGCAAACGTATGCCAAAAATGTTGCAGAACCAGCTTTTCAGTGAAGAGCAGCCAGGCAAATTTTAGCAAGTCTCACTTGTAAGTGGGGTTGGAAATGCTTTTCAGGCTCAAGTACTGGGCTCAAAACATGCAGCCCTGATGTCTCTCATGATAGCAGGTAGAAATTCGCGGCTCGGCTGACCCAGCAGGAGCAAACGTATGCCAAAAGTATGCAGAACCTAGCTTTTCAGTGAAGAGCAGCCAGGCACATTTTAGCAAGTTTCACTTGTAAGTGGGGTTGGAAACGCTTTTCAGGCTCAGTACTGGGCTCAAAAGATGCAGCCCTGATGTCTCTCATGATAGCAGGTGGTTAAGTAGAAATTTGCTGCTCGGCTGACCCAGCAGGAGCAAACGTATGCTAAAAATGTATGCAGAACCAAGCTTTTCAGTAAAGAGCAGAGAGGCACATTTTAGCAAGTTTCACTTGTAAGTGGGGTTGGAAACGCTTTTCAGGCTCAGTACTGGGCTCAAAAGATGCAGCCCTGATGTCTCTCATGATAGCAGGTGGTTAAGTAGAAATTTGCTGCTCGTCTGACCCAGCAGGAGCAAACGTAAGCCAAAAATGTTGCAGAACCAGCTTTTCAGTGAAGAGCAGCCAGGCACATTTTAGCAAGTTTCACTTGTAAGTGGGGTTGGAACGCTTTTCAGGCTCAGTACTGGGCTCAAAAGATGCAGCCCTGATGTCTCTCATGATAGCAGGTGGTTAAGTAGAAATTTGCTGCTCGACTGACCCAGCAGGAGCAAACGTATGCTAAAAATGTATGCAGAACCAAGCTTTTCAGTAAAGAGCAGAGAGGCACATTTTAGCAAGTTTCACTTGTAAGTGGGGTTGGAAACGCTTTTCAGGCTCAGTACTGGGCTCAAAAGATGCAGCCCTGATGTCTCTCATTATAGCAGGTGGTTAAGTAGAAATTTACTGCTCGGCTGACCCAGCAGGAGCAAACGTATGCTAAAAATGTTGCAGAACCAAGCTTTTCAGTGAAGAGCAGAGAGGCACATTTTAGCAAGTTTCACTTGTAAGTGGGGTTGGAAATGCTTTTCAGGCTCAGTACTGGGCTCAAGAGATGCAGCCCTGATGTCTCTCATGATAGCAGGTGGTTAAGTAGAAATTCGCTGCTCGGCTGACCCAGCAGGAGCAAACGTATGCTAAAAATGTATGCAGAACCAAGCTTTTCAGTGAAGAGCAGCCAGGCACATTTTAGCAAGTTTCACTTGTAAGTGGGGTTGGAAATGCTTTTCAGGCTCAAGTACTTGGCTCAAAAGATGCTGATGTCTCTCATGATAGCAGGTAGAAATTCGCGGCTCGGCTGACCCAGCAGGAGCAAACGTATGCCAAAAGTATGCAGAACCTAGCTTTTCAGTGAAGAGCAGCCAGGCACATTTTAGCAAGTTTCACTTGTAAGTGGGCTTGGAAACGCTTTTCAGGCTCAGTACTGGGCTCAAAAGATGCAGCCATGATGTCTCTCATGATAGCAGGTGGTTAAGTAGAAATTCGCTGCTCGGCGGACCCAGCAGGAGCAAACGTATGCCAGAAATGTTGCAGAACCAGCTTTTCAGTGAAGAGCAGCCAGGCACATTTTAGCAAGTTTCACTTGTAAGTGGGGTTGGAAATACTTTTCAGGCTCAGTACTGGGCTCAAAAGATGCAGCCCTGATGTCTCTCATGATAGCAGGTGGTTAAGTTGAAATTCGCGGCTCGGCTGACCCAGCAGGAGCAAACGTATGCCAAAAGTAGGCAGAACCTAGCTTTTCAGTGAAGAGCAGCCAGGCACATTTTAGCAAGTTTCACTTGTAAGTGGGGTTGGAACGCTTTTCAGGCTCAGTACTGGGCTCAAAAGATGCAGCCCTGATGTCTCTCATGATAGCAGGTGGTTAAGTAGAAATTTGCTGCTCGACTGACCCAGCAGGAGCAAACGTATGCTAAAAATGTATGCAGAACCAAGCTTTTCAGTAAAGAGCAGAGAGGCACATTTTAGCAAGTTTCACTTGTAAGTGGGGTTGGAAACGCTTTTCAGGCTCAGTACTGGGCTCAAAAGATGCAGCCCTGATGTCTCTCATGATAGCAGGTGGTTAAGTAGAAATTCGCTGCTCGGCTGACCCAGCAGGAGCAAACGTATGCCAAAAATGTTGCAGAACCAGCTTTTCAGTGAAGAGCAGCCAGGCACATTTTAGCAAGTTTCACTTGTAAGTGGGGTTGGAAACACTTTTCAGGCTCAGTACTGGGCTCAAAACATGCAGCCCTGATGTCTCTCATGATAGCAGGTGGTTAAGTAGAAATTCGCTACTCGGCTGACCCAGCAGGTTGCAAACGTATGCCAAAAATGTACGCAGAATGATCTTTTCAGTGAAGAGCAGAGAGGCACATTTTAGCAAGTTTCACTTGTAAGTGGGGTTGGAAACGCATTTCAGGCTCAGTACTGGGCTCAAAAGATGCAGCCCTGATGTCTCTCATGATAGCAGGTGGTTAAGTAGGAATTTGCTGCTCGGCTGACCCAGCAGGAGCAAACGTATGCTAAAAATGTATGCAGAACCAAGCTTTTCAGTAAAGAGCAGAGAGGCACATTTTAGCAAGTTTCACTTGTAAGTGGGGTTGGAAACGCTTTTCAGGCTCAGTACTGGGCTCAAAAGATGCAGCCCTGATGTCTCTCATGATAGCAGGTGGTTAAGTAGAAATTCGCTGCTCGGCTGACCCAGCAGGAGCAAACGTATGCTAAAAATGTATGCAAAACCAAGCTTTTCAGTAAACAGCAGAGAGGCACATTTTAGCAAGTTTCACTTGTTAGTGGGCTTGGAAACGCTTTTCAGGCTCAGTACTGGGCTCAAAAGATGCAGCCATGATGTCTCTCATGATAGCAGGTGGTTAAGTAGAAATTCGCTGCTCGGCGGACCCAGCAGGAGCAAACGTATGCCAGAAATGTTGCAGAACCAGCTTTTCAGTGAAGAGCAGCCAGGCACATTTTAGCAAGTTTCACTTGTAAGTGGGGTTGGAAATACTTTTCAGGCTCAGTACTGGGCTCAAAAGATGCAGCCCTGATGTCTCTCATGATAGCAGGTTGTTAAGTAGAAATTCGCTGCTCGGCTGACCCAGCAGGAGCAAACGTATGCCAAAAATGTTGCAGAACCAGCTTTTCAGTGAAGAGCAGCCAGGCAAATTTTAGCAAGTCTCACTTGTAAGTGGGGTTGGAAATGCTTTTCAGGCTCAAGTACTGGGCTCAAAACATGCAGCCCTGATGTCTCTCATGATAGCAGGTAGAAATTCGCGGCTCGGCTGACCCAGCAGGAGCAAACGTATGCCAAAAGTATGCAGAACCTAGCTTTTCAGTGAAGAGCAGCCAGGCACATTTTAGCAAGTTTCACTTGTAAGTGGGGTTGGAAACGCTTTTCAGGCTCAGTACTGGGCTCAAAAGATGCAGCCCTGATGTCTCTCATGATAGCAGGTGGTTAAGTAGAAATTTGCTGCTCGGCTGACCCAGCAGGAGCAAACGTATGCTAAAAATGTATGCAGAACCAAGCTTTTCAGTAAAGAGCAGAGAGGCACATTTTAGCAAGTTTCACTTGTAAGTGGGGTTGGAAACGCTTCTCAGGCTCAGTACTGGGCTCAAAAGATGCAGCCCTGATGTCTCTCATGATAGCAGGTGGTTAAGTAGAAATTTGCTGCTCGTCTGACCCAGCAGGAGCAAACGTAAGCCAAAAATGTTGCAGAACCAGCTTTTCAGTGAAGAGCAGCCAGGCACATTTTAGCAAGTTTCACTTGTAAGTGGGGTTGGAAATGCTTTTCAGGCTCAGTACTGGGCTCAAAAGATGCAACCTTGATGTCTCTCATGATAGCAGGTGGTTAAGTAGAAATTTTCTGCTCGGCTGACCCAGCAGGAGCAAACCTATGCCAAAAATGTATGCAGAAACAAGCTTTTCAGTGAAGAGCAGCCAGGCACATTTTAGCAAGTTTCACTTGTAAGTGGGGTTGGAAATGCTTTTCAGGCTCAGTACTGGGCTCAAGAGATGCAGCCCTGATGTCTCTCATGATAGCAGGTGGTTAAGTAGAAATTCGCTGCTCGGCTGACCCAGCAGGAGCAAACGTATGCCAAAAATGTACGCAGAATCAGCTTTTCAGTGAAGAGCAGAGAGGCACATTTTAGCAAGTTTCACTTGTAAGTTGGGTTGGAAACGCTTTTCAGGCTCAGTACTGGGCTCAAAACATGCAGCCCTGATGTCTCTCATTATAGCAGGTGGTTAAGTAGAAATTTACTGCTCGGCTGACCCAGCAGGAGCAAACGTATGCTAAAAATGTTGCAGAACCAAGCTTTTCAGTGAAGAGCAGAGAGGCACATTTTAGCAAGTTTCACTTGTAAGTGGGGTTGGAAATGCTTTTCAGGCTCAGTACTGGGCTCAAGAGATGCAGCCCTGATGTCTCTCATGATAGCAGGTGGTTAAGTAGAAATTCGCTGCTCGGCTGACCCAGCAGGAGCAAACGTATGCTAAAAATGTATGCAGAACCAAGCTTTTCAGTGAAGAGCAGCCAGGCACATTTTAGCAAGTTTCACTTGTAAGTGGGGTTGGAAATGCTTTTCAGGCTCAAGTACTTGGCTCAAAAGATGCTGATGTCTCTCATGATAGCAGGTAGAAATTCGCGGCTCGACTGACCCAGCAGGAGCAAACGTATGCCAAAAGTATGCAGAACCTAGCTTTTCAGTGAAGAGCAGCCAGGCACATTTTAGCAAGTTTCACTTGTAAGTGGGCTTGGAAACGCTTTTCAGGCTCAGTACTGGGCTCAAAAGATACAGTCATGATGTCTCTCATGATAGCAGGTGGTTAAGTAGAAATTCGCTGCTCGGCGGACTCAGCAGGAGCAAACGTATGCCAGAAATGTTGCAGAACCAGCTTTTCAGTGAAGAGCAGCCAGGCACATTTTAGCAAGTTTCACTTGTAAGTGGGGTTGCAAATACTTTTCAGGCTCAGTACTGGGCTCAAAAGATGCAGCCTTGATGTCTCTCATGATAGCAGGTTGTTAAGTAGAAATTCGCTGCTCGGCTGACCCAGCAGGAGCAAACGTATGCCAAAAATGTTGCAGAACCAGCTTTTCAGTGAAGAGCAGTCAGGCACATTTTAGCAAGTCTCACTTGTAAGTGGGGTTGGAAATGCTTTTCAGGCTCAAGTACTGGGCTCAAAACATGCAGCCCTGATGTCTCTCATGATAGCAGGTAGAAATTCGCGGCTCGGCTGACCCAGCAGGAGCAAACGTATGCCAAAAGTATGCAGAACCTAGCTTTTCAGTGAAGAGCAGCCAGGCACATTTTAGCAAGTTTCACTTGTAAGTGGGGTTGGAAACGCTTTTCAGGCTCAGTACTGGGCTCAAAAGATGCAGCCCTGATGTCTCTCATGATAGCAGGTGGTTAAGTAGAAATTTGCTGCTCGGCTGACCCAGCAGGAGCAAACGTATGCTAAAAATGTATGCAGAACCAAGCTTTTCAGTAAAGAGCAGAGAGGCACATTTTAGCAAGTTTCACTTGTAAGTGGGGTTGGAAACGCTTTTCAGGCTCAGTACTGGGCTCAAAAGATGCAGCCCTGATGTCTCTCATGATAGCAGGTGGTTAAGTAGAAATTCGCTGCTCGGCTGACCCAGCAGGAGCAAACGTAAGCCAAAAATGTTGCAGAACCAGCTTTTCAGTGAAGAGCAGCCAGGCACATTTTAGCAAGTTTCACTTATAAGTGGGGTTGGAAATGCTTTTCAGGCTCAGTACTGGGCTCAAAAGATGCAACCCTGATGTCTCTCATGATAGCAGGTGGTTAAGTAGAAATTTTCTGCTCGGCTGACCCAGCAGGAGCAAACCTATGCCAAAAATGTATGCAGAAACAAGCTTTTCAGTGAAGAGCAGCCAGGCACATTTTAGCAAGTTTCACTTGTAAGTGGGGTTGGAAATGCTTTTCAGGCTCAGTACTGGGCTCAAGAGATGCAGCCCTGATGTCTCTCATGATAGCAGGTGGTTAAGTAGAAATTCGCTGCTCGGCTGACCCAGCAGGAGCAAACGTATGCCAAAAATGTACGCAGAATCAGCTTTTCAGTGAAGAGCAGAGAGGCACATTTTAGCAAGTTTCACTTGTAAGTTGGGTTGGAAACGCTTCTCAGGCTCAGTACTGGGCTCAAAACATGCAGCCCTGATGTCTCTCATTATAGCAGGTGGTTAAGTAGAAATTTACTGCTCGGCTGACCCAGCAGGAGCAAACGTATGCTAAAAATGTTGCAGAACCAAGCTTTTCAGTGAAGAGCAGAGAGGCACATTTTAGCAAGTTTCACTTGTAAGTGGGGTTGGAAATGCTTTTCAGGCTCAGTACTGGGCTCAAGAGATGCAGCCCTGATGTCTCTCATGATAGCAGGTGGTTAAGTAGAAATTCGCTGCTCGGCTGACCCAGCAGGAGCAAACGTATGCTAAAAATGTATGCAGAACCAAGCTTTTCAGTGAAGAGCAGCCAGGCACATTTTAGCAAGTTTCACTTGTAAGTGGGGTTGGAAATGCTTTTCAGGCTCAAGTACTTGGCTCAAAAGATGCTGATGTCTCTCATGATAGCAGGTAGAAATTCGCGGCTCGGCTGACCCAGCAGGAGCAAACGTATGCCAAAAGTATGCAGAACCTAGCTTTTCAGTGAAGAGCAGCCAGGCACATTTTAGCAAGTTTCACTTGTAAGTGGGCTTGGAAACGCTTTTCAGGCTCAGTACTGGGCTCAAAAGATGCAGCCATGATGTCTCTCATGATAGCAGGTGGTTAAGTAGAAATTCGCTGCTCGGCGGACCCAGCAGGAGCAAACGTATGCCAGAAATGTTGCAGAACCAGCTTTTCAGTGAAGAGCAGCCAGGCACATTTTAGCAAGTTTCACTTGTAAGTGGGGTTGGAAATACTTTTCAGGCTCAGTACTGGGCTCAAAAGATGCAGCCCTGATGTCTCTCATGATAGCAGGTGGTTAAGTTGAAATTCGCGGCTCGGCTGACCCAGCAGGAGCAAACGTATGCCAAAAGTAGGCAGAACCTAGCTTTTCAGTGAAGAGCAGCCAGGCACATTTTAGCAAGTTTCACTTGTAAGTGGGGTTGGAAATGCTTTTCAGGCTCAGTACTGGGCTCCAGAGATGCAGCCCTGATGTCTCTCATGATAGCAGGTGGTTAAGTAGAAATTCGCTGCTCGGCTGACCCAGCAGGAGCAAACGTATGCCAAAAATGTACGCAGAATCAGCTTTTCAGTGAAGAGCAGAGAGGCACATTTTAGCAAGTTTCACTTGTAAGTTGGGTTGGAAACGCTTTTCAGGCTCAGTACTGGGCTCAAAACATGCAGCCCTGATGTCTCTCATTATAGCAGGTGGTTAAGTAGAAATTTACTGCTCGGCTGACCCAGCAGGAGCAAACGTATGCTAAAAATGTTGCAGAACCAAGCTTTTCAGTGAAGAGCAGAGAGGCACATTTTAGCAAGTTTCACTTGTAAGTGGGGTTGGAAATGCTTTTCAGGCTCAGTACTGGGCTCAAGAGATGCAGCCCTGATGTCTCTCATGATAGCAGGTGGTTAAGTAGAAATTCGCTGCTCGGCTGACCCAGCAGGAGCAAACGTATGCTAAAAATGTATGCAGAACCAAGCTTTTCAGTGAAGAGCAGCCAGGCACATTTTAGCAAGTTTCACTTGTAAGTGGGGTTGGAAATGCTTTTCAGGCTCAAGTACTTGGCTCAAAAGATGCTGATGTCTCTCATGATAGCAGGTAGAAATTCGCGACTCGGCTGACCCAGCAGGAGCAAACGTGTGCCAAAAGTATGCAGAACCTAGCTTTTCAGTGAAGAGCAGCCAGGCACATTTTAGCAAGTTTCACTTGTAAGTGGGCTTGGAAACGCTTTTCAGGCTCAGTACTGGGCTCAAAAGATGCAGCCATGATGTCTCTCATGATAGCAGGTGGTTAAGTAGAAATTCGCTGCTCGGCGGACCCAGCAGGAGCAAACGTATGCCAGAAATGTTGCAGAACCAGCTTTTCAGTGAAGAGCAGAGAGGCACATTTTAGCAAGTTTCACTTGTAAGTGGGGTTGGAAACGCATTTCAGGCTCAGTACTGGGCTCAAAAGATGCAGCCCTGATGTCTCTCATGATAGCAGGTGGTTAAGTAGGAATTTGCTGCTCGGCTGACCCAGCAGGAGCAAACGTATGCTAAAAATGTATGCAGAACCAAGCTTTTCAGTAAAGAGCAGAGAGGCACATTTTAGCAAGTTTCACTTGTAAGTGGGGTTGGAAACGCTTTTCAGGCTCAGTACTGGGCTCAAAAGATGCAGCCCTGATGTCTCTCATGATAGCAGGTGGTTAAGTAGAAATTCGCTGCTCGGCTGACCCAGCAGGAGCAAACGTATGCTAAAAATGTATGCAAAACCAAGCTTTTCAGTAAACAGCAGAGAGGCACATTTTAGCAAGTTTCACTTGTAAGTGGGCTTGGAAACGCTTTTCAGGCTCAGTACTGGGCTCAAAAGATGCAGCCATGATGTCTCTCATGATAGCAGGTGGTTAAGTAGAAATTCGCTGCTCGGCGGACCCAGCAGGAGCAAACGTATGCCAGAAATGTTGCAGAACCAGCTTTTCAGTGAAGAGCAGCCAGGCACATTTTAGCAAGTTTCACTTGTAAGTGGGGTCGGAAATACTTTTCAGGCTCAGTACTGGGCTCAAAAGATGCAGCCCTGATGTCTCTCATGATAGCAGGTTGTTAAGTAGAAATTCGCTGCTCGGCTGACCCAGCAGGAGCAAACGTATGCCAAAAATGTTGCAGAACCAGCTTTTCAGTGAAGAGCAGCCAGGCACATTTTAGCAAGTCTCACTTGTAAGTGGGGTTGGAAATGCTTTTCAGGCTCAAGTACTGGGCTCAAAACATGCAGCCCTGATGTCTCTCATGATAGCAGGTAGAAATTCGCGGCTCGGCTGACCCAGCAGGAGCAAACCTATGCCAAAAGTATGCAGAACCTAGCTTTTCAGTGAAGAGCAGCCAGGCACATTTTAGCAAGTTTCACTTGTAAGTGGGGTTGGAAACGCTTTTCAGGCTCAGTACTGGGCTCAAAAGATGCAGCCCTGATGTCTCTCATGATAGCAGGTGGTTAAGTAGAAAGTCGCTGCTCGGCTGACCCAGCAGGAGCAAACGTATGCTAAAAATGTATGCAGAACCAAGCTTTTCAGTAAAGAGCAGAGAGGCACATTTTAGCAAGTTTCACTTGTAAGTGGGGTTGGAAACGCTTTTCAGGCTCAGTACTGGGCTCAAAAGATGCAGCCCTGATGTCTCTCATGATAGCAGGTGGTTAAGTAGAAATTCGCTGCTCGGCTGACCCAGCAGGAGCAAACGTAAGCCAAAAATGTTGCAGAACCAGCTTTTCAGTGAAGAGCAGCCAGGCACATTTTAGCAAGTTTCACTTGTAAGTGGGGTTGGAAATGCTTTTCAGGCTCAGTACTGGGCTCAAAAGATGCAACCCTGATGTCTCTCATGATAGCAGGTGGTTAAGTAGAAATTTTCTGCTCGGCTGACCCAGCAGGAGCAAACCTATGCCAAAAATGTATGCAGAAACAAGCTTTTCAGTGAAGAGCAGCCAGGCACATTTTAGCAAGTTTCACTTGTAAGTGGGGTTGGAAATGCTTTTCAGGCTCAGTACTGGGCTCAAGAGATGCAGCCCTGATGTCTCTCATGATAGCAGGTGGTTAAGTAGAAATTCGCTGCTCGGCTGACCCAGCAGGAGCAAACGTATGCCAAAAATGTACGCAGAATCAGCTTTTCAGTGAAGAGCAGAGAGGCACATTTTAGCAAGTTTCACTTGTAAGTTGGGTTGGAAACACTTTTCAGGCTCAGTACTGGGCTCAAAACATGCAGCCCTGATGTCTCTCATTATAGCAGGTGGTTAAGTAGAAATTTACTGCTCGGCTGACCCAGCAGGAGCAAACGTATGCTAAAAATGTTGCAGAACCAAGCTTTTCAGTGAAGAGCAGAGAGGCACATTTTAGCAAGTTTCACTTGTAAGTGGGGTTGGAAATGCTTTTCAGGCTCAGTACTGGGCTCAAGAGATGCAGCCCTGATGTCTCTCGTGATAGCAGGTGGTTAAGTAGAAATTCGCTGCTCGGCTGACCCAGCAGGAGCAAACGTATGCTAAAAATGTATGCAGAACCAAGCTTTTCAGTGAAGAGCAGCCAGGCACATTTTAGCAAGTTTCACTTGTAAGTGGGGTTGGAAATGCTTTTCAGGCTCAAGTACTTGGCTCAAAAGATGCTGATGTCTCTCATGATAGCAGGTAGAAATTTGCGGCTCGGCTGACCCAGCAGGAGCAAACGTATGCCAAAAGTATGCAGAACCTAGCTTTTCAGTGAAGAGCAGCCAGGCACATTTTAGCAAGTTTCACTTGTAAGTGGGCTTGGAAATGCTTTTCAGGCTCAGTACTGGGCTCAAAAGATGCAGCCATGATGTCTCTCATGATAGCAGGTGGTTAAGTAGAAATTCGCTGCTCGGCGGACCCAGCAGGAGCAAACGTATGCCAGAAATGTTGCAGAACCAGCTTTTCAGTGAAGAGCAGCCAGGCACATTTTAGCAAGTTTCACTTGTAAGTGGGGTTGGAAATGCTTTTCAGGCTCAAGTACTTGGCTCAAAAGATGCTGATGTCTCTCATGATAGCAGGTAGAAATTCGCGGCTCGGCTGACCCAGCAGGAGCAAAAGTATGCCAAAAGTAGGCAGAACCTAGCTTTTCAGTGAAGAGCAGCCAGGCACATTTTAGCAAGTTTCACTTGTAAGTGGGGTTGGAACGCTTTTCAGGCTCAGTACTGGGCTCAAAAGATGCAGCCCTGATGTCTCTCATGATAGAAGGTGGTTAAGTAGAAATTTGCTGCTCGACTGACCCAGCAGGAGCAAACGTATGCTAAAAATGTATGCAGAACCAAGCTTTTCAGTAAAGAGCAGAGAGGCACATTTTAGCAAGTTTCACTTGTAAGTGGGGTTGGAAACGCTTTTCAGGCTCAGTACTGGGCTCAAAAGATGCAGCCCTGATGTCTCTCATGATAGCAGGTGGTTAAGTAGAAATTCGCTGCTCGGCTGACCCAGCAGGAGCAAACGTATGCTAAAAATGTTGCAGAACCAGCTTTTCAGTGAAGAGCAGCCAGGCACATTTTAGCAAGTTTCACTTGTAAGTGGGGTTGGAAACACTTTTCAGGCTCAGTACTGGGCTCAAAACATGCAGCCCTGATGTCTCTCATGAAAGCAGGTGGTTAAGTAGAAATTCGCTGCTCGGCTGACCCAGCAGGTTGCAAACGTATGCCAAAAATGTACGCAGAATGAGCTTTTCAGTGAAGAGCAGAGAGGCACATTTTAGCAAGTTTCACTTGTAAGTGGGGTTGGAAACGCATTTCAGGCTCAGTACTGTGCTCAAAAGATGCAGCCCTGATGTCTCTCATGATAGCAGGTGGTTAAGTAGGAATTTGCTGCTCGGCTGACCCAGCAGGAGCAAACGTATGCTAAAAATGTATGCAGAACCAAGCTTTTCAGTAAAGAGCAGAGAGGCACATTTTAGCAAGTTTCACTTGTAAGTGGGGTTGGAAACGCTTGTCAGGCTCAGTACTGGGCTCAAAAGATGCAGCCCTGATGTCTCTCATGATAGCAGGTGGTTAAGTAGAAATTCGCTGCTCGGCTGACCCAGCAGGAGCAAACGTATGCTAAAAATTTATGCAAAACCAAGCTTTTCAGTAAACAGCAGAGAGGCACATTTTAGCAAGTTTCACTTGTAAGTGGGCTTGGAAACGCTTTTCAGGCTCAGTACTGGGCTCAAAAGATGCAGCCATGATGTCTCTCATGATAGCAGGTGGTTAAGTAGAAATTCGCTGCTCGGCGGACCCAGCAGGAGCAAACGTATGCCAGAAATGTTGCAGAACCAGCTTTTCAGTGAAGAGCAGCCAGGCACATTTTAGCAAGTTTCACTTGTAAGTGGGGTTGGAAATACTTTTCAGGCTCAGTACTGGGCTCAAGAGATGCAGCCCTGATGTCTCTCATGATAGCAGGTGGTTAAGTAGAAATTCGCTGCTCGGCTGACCCAGCAGGAGCAAACGTATGCCAAAAATGTACGCAGAATCAGCTTTTCAGTGAAGAGCAGAGAGGCACATTTTAGCAAGTTTCACTTGTAAGTTGGGTTGGAAACGCTTTTCAGGCTCAGTACTGGGCTCAAAACATGCAGCCCTGATGTCTCTCATGATAGCAGGTGGTTAAGTAGAAATTCGCTGCTCGGCGGACCCAGCAGGAGCAAACGTATGCCAGAAATGTTGCAGAACCAGCTTTTCAGTGAAGAGCAGCCAGGCACATTTTAGCAAGTTTCACTTGTAAGTGGGGTTGGAAATACTTTTCAGGCTCAGTACTGGGCTCAAAAGATGCAGCCCTGATGTCTCTCATGATAGCAGGTTGTTAAGTAGAAATTCGCTGCTCGGCTGACCCAGCAGGAGCAAACGTAAGCCAAAAATGTTGCAGAACCAGCTTTTCAGTGAAGAGCAGCCAGGCACATTTTAGCAAGTTTCACTTGTAAGTGGGGTTGGAAAAGCTTTTCAGGCTCAGTACTGGGCTCAAAAGATGCAACCCTGATGTCTCTCATGATAGCAGGTGGTTAAGTAGAAATTTTCTGCTCGGCTGACCCAGCAGGAGCAAACCTATGCCAAAAATGTATGCAGAAACAAGCTTTTCAGTGAAAAGCAGCCAGGCACATTTTAGCAAGTTTCACTTGTAAGTGGGGTTGGAAATGCTTTTCAGGCTCAGTACTTGGCTCAAGAGATGCAGCCCTGATGTCTCTCATGATAGCAGGTGGTTAAGTAGAAATTCGCTGCTCGGCTGACCCAGCAGGAGCAAACGTATGCCAAAAATGTACGCAGAATCAGCTTTTCAGTGAAGAGCAGAGAGGCACATTTTAGCAAGTTTCACTTGTAAGTTGGGTTGGAAACGCTTTTCAGGCTCAGTACTGGGCTCAAAACATGCAGCCCTGATGTCTCTCATTATAGCAGGTGGTTAAGTAGAAATTTACTGCTCGGCTGACCCAGCAGGAGCAAACGTATGCTAAAAATGTTGCAGAACCAAGCTTTTCAGTGAAGAGCAGAGAGGCACATTTTAGCAAGTTTCACTTGTAAGTGGGGTTGGAAATGCTTTTCAGGCTCAGTACTGGGCTCAAGAGATGCAGCCCTGATGTCTCTCATGATAGCAGGTGGTTAAGTAGAAATTCGCTGCTCGGCTGACCCAGCAGGAGCAAACGTATGCTAAAAATGTATGCAGAACCAAGCTTTTCAGTGAAGAGCAGCCAGGCACATTTTAGCAAGTTTCACTTGTAAGTGGGGTTGGAAATGCTTTTCAGGCTCAAGTACTTGGCTCAAAAGATGCTGATGTCTCTCATGATAGCAGGTAGAAATTCGCGGCTCGGCTGACCCAGCAGGAGCAAACGTATGCCAAAAGTATGCAGAACCTAGCTTTTCAGTGAAGAGCAGCCAGGCACATTTTAGCAAGTTTCACTTGTAAGTGGGCTTGGAAACGCTTTTCAGGCTCAGTACTGGGCTCAAAAGATGCAGCCATGATGTCTCTCATGATAGCAGGTGGTTAAGTAGAAATTCGCTGCTCGGCGGACCCAGCAGGAGCAAACGTATGCCAGAAATGTTGCAGAACCAGCTTTTCAGTGAAGAGCAGCCAGGCACATTTTAGCAAGTTTCACTTGTAAGTGGGGTTGGAAATACTTTTCAGGCTCAGTACTGGGCTCAAAAGATGCAGCCCTGATGTCTCTCATGATAGCAGGTGGTTAAGTTGAAATTCGCGGCTCGGCTGACCCAGCAGGAGCAAACGTATGCCAAAAGTAGGCAGAACCTAGCTTTTCAGTGAAGAGCAGCCAGGCACATTTTAGCAAGTTTCACTTGTAAGTGGGGTTGGAACACTTTTCAGGCTCAGTACTGGGCTCAAAAGATGCAGCCCTGATGTCTCTCATGATAGCAGGTGGTTAAGTAGAAATTTGCTGCTCGACTGACCCAGCAGGAGCAAACGTATGCTAAAAATGTATGCAGAACCAAGCTTTTCAGTAAAGAGCAGAGAGGCACATTTTAGCAAGTTTCACTTGTAAGTGAGGTTGGAAACGCTTTTCAGGCTCAGTACTGGGCTCAAAAGATGCAGCCCTGATGTCTCTCATGATAGCAGGTGGTTAAGTAGAAATTCGCTGCTCGGCTGACCCAGCAGGAGCAAACGTATGCCAAAAATGTTGCAGAACCAGCTTTTCAGTGAAGAGCAGCCAGGCACATTTTAGCAAGTTTCACTTGTAAGTGGGGTTGGAAACACTTTTCAGGCTCAGTACTGGGCTCAAAACATGCAGCCCTGATGTCTCTCATGATAGCAGGTGGTTAAGTAGAAATTCGCTGCTCGGCTGACCCAGCAGGTTGCAAACGTATGCCAAAAATGTACGCAGAATGAGCTTTTCAGTGAAGAGCAGAGAGGCACATTTTAGCAAGTTTCACTTGTAAGTGGGGTTGGAAACGCTCTTTTCAGGCTCAGTATTGGGCTCAAAAGATGCAGCCCTGATGTCTCTCATGATAGCAGGTGGTTAAGTAGAAATTTGCTGCTCGGCTGACCCAGCAGGAGCAAACGTTTGCTAAAAATGTATGCAGAACCAAGCTTTTCAGTAAAGAGCAGAGAGGCACATTTTAGCAAGTTTCACTTGTAAGTGGGGTTGGAAACTCTTTTCAGGCTCAGTACTGGGCTCAAAAGATGCAGCCCTGATATCTCTCATGATAGCAGGTGGTTAAGTAGAAATTCGCTGCTCAGCTGACCCAGCAGGAGCAAACGTATGCCAAAAATGTACGCAGAACCAGCTTTTCAGTGAAGAGCAGCCAGGCACATTTTAGCAAGTTTCACTTGTAAGTTGGGTTGGAAATGCTTTTCAGGCTCAGTACTGGGCTCAAAACATGCAGCCCTGATGTCTCTCATGATAGCAGGTGGTTAATTAGAAATTCGCTGCTCGGCTGACCCAGCAGGAGCAAACGTATGCTAAAAATGTATGCAAAACCAAGCTTTTCAGTAAACAGCAGAGAGGCACATTTTAGCAAGTTTCACTTGTAAGTGGGCTTGGAAACGCTTTTCAGGCTCAGTACTGGGCTCAAAAGATGCAGCCATGATGTCTCTCATGATAGCAGGTGGTTAAGTAGAAATTCGCTGCTCGGCGGACCCAGCAGGAGCAAACGTATGCCAGAAATGTTGCAGAACCAGCTTTTCAGTGAAGAGCAGCCAGGCACATTTTAGCAAGTTTCACTTGTAAGTGGGGTTGGAAATGCTTTTCAGGCTCAAGTACTGGGCTCAAAAGATGCAGCCCTGATGTCTCTCATGATAGCAGGTGGTTAAGTTGAAATTCGCGGCTCGGCTAACCCAGCAGGAGCAAACGTATGCCAAAAATGTATGCAGAACATAGCTTTTCAGTGAAGAGCAGCCAGGCACATTTTAGCAAGTTTCACTTGTAAGTGGGGTTGGAAATGATTTTTAGGCTCAGTACTGGGCTCAAGAGATGCAGCCCTGATGTCTCTCATGATAGCAGGTGGTTAAGTAGAAATTCGCTGCTCGGCTGACCCAGCAGGAGCAAACGTATGCTAAAAATTGTATGCAAAACCAAGCTTTTCAGTGAAGAGCAGAGAGGCACATTTTAGCAAGTTTCACTTGTAAGTGGGTTTGGAAATGCTTTTCAGGCTCAAGTACTGGGCTCAAAAGATGCAGCCCTGATGTCTCTCATGATAGCAGGTGGTTAATTAGAAATTCGCTGCTCGGCTGACCCAGCAGGAGCAAACGTATGCCAAAAATGTTGCAGAACCAGCTTTTCAGTGAAGAGCAGCCAGGCACATTTTAGCAAGTTTCACTTGTAAGGTGGGTTGGAAACACTTTTCAGGCTCAGTACTGGGCTCAAAACATGCAGCCCTGATGTCTCTCATGATAGCAGGTGGTTAAGTAGAAATTCGCTGCTCGGCTGACCCAGCAGGAGCAAACGTATGCCAAAAATGTACGCAGAATGAGCTTTTCAGTGAAGAGCAGAGAGGCACATTTTAGCAAGTTTCACTTGTAAGTGGGGTTGGAAACGCTTTTCAGGCTCAGTACTGGGCTCAAAAGATGCAGCCCTGATGTCTCTCATGATAGCAGGTGGTTAAGTAGGAATTTGCTGCTCGGCTGACCCAGCAGGAGCAAACGTATGCTAAAAATGTATGCAGAACCAAGCTTTTCAGTAAAGAGCAGAGAGGCACATTTTAGCAAGTTTCACTTGTAAGTGGGGTTGGAAACGCTTTTCAGGCTCAGTACTGGGCTCAAAAGATGCAGCCCTGATGTCTCTCATGATAGCAGGTGGTTAAGTAGAAATTCGCTGCTCGGTAAGCATGGGCGGATCTAGCGGATCTCGCGTACGCGAACTTGCGGATTTACGGATTCGCAATCCGCGAAGATCCGCGAACTCTAGCGGATTTGCTGATTTTCCCGTTTTTTGTGTTGGCGCGATTTTGGGACAAGTTCGCAATTGCGAACTTACTTTTCGGCTCGCAACGGCCGCGACTATGTTGTTTCTACGTCTGGTTTATCATCACAGGTTCACAGCACCCTCTGTTTCACCACTGCCACCCTCTGGGACACCCATGCCACCCTCTGGTACATCCTCACTGCCACCCATTAGGTTTATTTATCACTGTAGATTATGGTGGTTGAAAAAAGCAAGCACACCTGCCCTTCTTCAACTGCCATCAATTAATTTGTGGGTCATTAATGTGTCAGTAATTTTGAAACTTCCAGTCTGGCTGGCACCTGCTTCCTTCCTTATCTGTAATTTGCTTTTTGTTGCAGTGAAATTTTTTTTCACAGGACCTCTATGGTCTACTTGTAGCTATTCTATGAGCCTGCTGTTTGGGTCATAGCAGGGTCATAGAATAGTTGCAAACTCTGGAGGGGCCCCTCAGGAAGCACTACCTTGAATGTTACTAATGTTAAGTTTGAACTTTTGCACCTGCTCATTGCTTTCAGTTTAGCTAAAATCGTTTTTTTCTGCAATTTCGCGCGTTTTTTGGGGCTCGAATCCGTGCGAGATCGATTTCGGAAGCAGCGAATACGTGCGAATACAAAATTGTTTTTTGTGCGACGTGTATGTTCGCGTGATCTTGCGCGTGTTCGCGAGGCGCTTCTAGCTATACGTTTGCCAAGTTACCCTATCGGTCGTACACGGGCGCGGCCATCTTGTTGGCGTGACGTAATTCCGTTTCCGGCCGCTATGTGTAATCTCGCAAAGTGTGCTGCTCGCTAGTACAATTTCGCGCGTACTCGCAAGGAAAATCTCGCGCGAACTTACCCACGCGGTCGTGAACGGGCGCGGCCATCTTGTTTCTCATTCATTGCTATGGTTCTGGGCATGCTTTCTCTATCCTCTCTCAATCTCTGCCATCCTTTGCTTGTTTGAAGTTTTTTTGATCTAATTTTACTTATTATCTATCCCTCTATTTTTCTAGCTCTATATTTTTGTGTTTTCTGCAGCTTTTAGTTACTTTTAAACTACTTTTTTAAACTCTTTTCTTTTCTTCTTCACTATTCTATTTCTTGTTTATCATTTAACTCTATTTCTGCCCAGACCATGGTAAAGGGAGCCGGGAAGCACCCTGAGAAGGGGAAGGGTCCCGCACCCCGTGCCCGGCTCCCGTGCGGGCGTTTAAGGGGGGAGCAAGTGGTCCCGAGGGAGATCTTCAGCGCGGAGGAAGTGGCAGCACTGATCTTCCACGTCCAGCGCCGCCTCCCCAAGACGATCCTGGGAGGCGGCAAGATCGCGACTGGCTATGGCATCCGGGAGCATCGCAAGCGGTGGGAGAAGGTGTGCCGGGCCATGTACAAGATCTCTGGGGTCCGGCGCACATATAACCAGGCCACCCACCGCTGGACCGATGTCATGGACCGGGAGCGGGACTTGCTGGACGCGCTCGGCGTAGAGGTCCCCGGGCTTGGTGAGTAGTAGTAGTAGTACATTTACTACTCTGTTTTATCCTGCTCTGTTATTTGCAAATCTTTGTTCTTTACCAAGAGCAATAATGCTGCCGATTACATTGAGGTAAATTATATTTCAAAATCTTCTATGCATTTCAGGTGCACTGCTCTCCTTCTCAGTAGCCTTGCTTGCTACTATGCTTCTTTGTTTTGTATGTTGTGTTCAGAAGCATTTCATTGGCCTGAGAAATTATGTATGAGTGTAGTGTAAAGATAAGAACTGCGTAATGCTAGACAGTAAGGGTCATATTTTCAATTACCGGCGCATCCCTGCAAAGTAGCAGGGATGCGGCAGTAATTGTGTGCCATGCCACCACCACCCATTGGCCCAAAACGTCACAGAAGCCTTACGCATCTGTGCCGTAAAGGCAGCGCATTGCTGGAGTTGCGTGCCAACGATGGCGCAGCTCCAGCAATGCTCTGGGGTACCCTATCTCCCCAATGCTGCATCAAGCCGTACGTCGGCTTCAAGCGCGCAGGGTTTGAGTCATGCATCATTGTCCTAAAAGTGACTGATTGACATCTTGTCGATTTCCCTCAGCCACTTTTAGGATTCGTTCCTGCGCAGGTACGCCCTCCCTTGCGCCGGAACGCCCCCTGATGGCGCAGGGCTTTACAACGTGATGCATCGCCCATATGCCCATATGTGTTTTTTTTTAATATATACGCCGCACCAACACCATGGCGAGTCTTTTGTTCTGCCGCTGCGTCACAAAAGGCACGCAACAATGGAGGAAAATGAGCCGCAACTTCCGCAAGGGACTTCTAAATCAGCCCCAACAGACTGAAGTCCAGTCCTTCCTTTAGACACATGGCTATAAGAAGAAATAGTGGCGGTGGTGGCGGGTGGATTGATAGTTTGAGTATTCACTGATCTGCAAGCAGGATGGACTTTGTCTGTCACTTCGCGTGCTGCGCACTGCTGCCTGCAGTGCCAGGCCTAGGCAAACCTCTTTAGTAGTCTGTTTATTGAGTTACATAGGAACTTTCTAAGTCAACGTTCCGCAAATCAGGCAATACGAATAACGTAGTATACCACATGAGATAGATCCCGTGGAATAGTTGTCTATCTATTTGCTATTTTTCCAAAATATTTTGTTATTGTTCTTTTGAAATGTTTGATTTGGTTGAAAAATCTCATTCATGTTTTCTGGTTTTTCTTTCTTTCATGTTGTACATCAGCTCCCCCCAAGGGCAAGAGGACACAGGAGGAGGGTGCTGAGGATGCAGGCCAGGATCGGGCAGGCGAGGGCTCCTTTGCTGGCCCCAGTAAGTTTACATTTTAATAAACAGTACCTATTTTTTCCTAGCGTTCCTCATTCGATTTTTTCTAAATCGTCTTTGATCTTCTTGTAGACTGGATATAAATTCTTATCCTGCCTCGAATATGACTCCCTGTGGTATTACTAGACTATTCTTATTAGTCTGTCTGTGTAGCTAACTAAGATTGGACATTTGGCAATTCCATTGGACTCCCATTATATTCAGCAATACCTCTATGCACTGTCTCCTTACTGACTAGATAGTGTGGCAGAGTCATTCAGCTCCCGAAGTCACCGATTATAGATCCCCAATGATCTCTAGATTATCGTACGCAGGACAAGAGAGTAGTACGGAGTCACAGCACAGTCAAGAAGTGTCAGAGGCACTCATGCTTGCAAAAATTCCAAAACCTTTAGCTCATCCACTCTAGTCTGGAGGAACAAAAACCACAGAGTCTATTTAAGTTTAAAAGCTTTATTAAAAGTAAACACATTTATTAAAATCTACTTTGTCATAAAACTATTTAACTGAAAATGGAAAAGTGGTTAGTGCTTATGATAAATTGGACACATTTCTTGTGGTCGAGCCGCGCTCTCACCTGGTTTGAACTTGATCCTGGTCGTGTTCTTAGGAGTCAAGCTTCTGTCTGTTAGGAGAAAAAGTGGTGCGTGTTAAAAATCAAAAGCAAGCATTCATCAGTTGTGCATAAAAGTGCAGCAAGACAACAGCCTTCCCTGGAAAATGGGACATTTTTACTATGGAGTAGACAGTCACAAATTATTACATTGTATTCTGTTTTTTTAACATTTCTCCTAGACCAAATATTATATAGTAGTGATATTCTAACATTCTTAAATGTACTTCGTAGGTGTAACATCTGGTGACGGGGCCAGCGCGGAGGTGGCTGTGTTGGGCGAGGACTCGGAGGACTCTGGGGAGGAGGTGGTGCAAGAGCCGGCGGACGGTCCTGTGGGGGTTCAAACGGTGGTGGCGGAAACAGGTAAGCTATATATTCCTTACTTATTGAGATTGAAGACTGCATAGTGTGCTTTCTGCACGGGTGTATTACAATTACAAATCAACCAGGTAGTAGCCTCCTCGAAATGTACTTCGACTTAGCTGTGAAGTTTTTGGTGAGAAGAATCCCAATAAGTTCTTAGACGAACGTGATGGATGGGATGAACGAAAAGCGAAAGAAGGGTGTAAGTAAGTGGGACGCGAACTTGTATGATGGCTGGCAAAGAAGAACGATATGTGTTTGCTTGGCCCCCGAGGTGGCTGGGAAGGAAAGAATATGGTATGGTGCATGGCTGGGTCAATGATGAAGCAAGGATGGGTGGAAGGACAGCAGCCTGGGTGGGTGAAACAGAAACTGTATGTGTGCGTATACTTTGACTGAATGGATGCCCGGAGCATGGTATTCTCTGAGTCTTAGATAGCACATGTGTATCTAGAGAGAGTAGATGATCGCCAGGTGAAGTAAGTGTTACCTTGAAGAGCATGTACCACCGCACCCGCACGTCCGTTCCAGTGCAGGGAAGGCAAGGAAAAGAAATTGTAAATGTGTCCAATACTACCATGAATAGTAGCAGTACTTTGTATTGCGTTTGCAATCACAGCATATATCTGGTTATTACGGTGGACACTCCGTACCTCTCTTAATAACTTTAGTTTACTTGTAGTACGTCATTCATGTGTGGGTGTATCACTGTTCACTCAATATTAAGCAAAGCACCTAAAGTCATCTCATATGTCATCAAATACGTCCCATGTGAAGTGATAGATAATCAAATTAGTTAGCTTCTTCATTTTCCTTTTCTAGTACTCATTTGCACTGTAGGGTGAAAGGTAAATTAATTAAGCAGTAGCCCTTGTAACAGAGTATTCTCAGTGCCACCCGTAATAGAAAAGTAATAGCTTCACCACCTGCATGTACTGGACCGGTACAGTAACGCAAGTCTGTCTCACTCATCATGGTGTGCAACTTTTTTTCTCGGGTGCAAGTTCACTGTGCTGTCCATGTCATTCTGCCGGCTTGCATAAGATAACGTAACAATTTCCCTAAACAAGAGAGAAGAAGAAGAATAAGACTGGTGTACTGTCATAGTCGACTGTAATGGAAGTCCATAGTGGTCGTAGAATTTGTTCATTAAACTACCACTAATGTTAGAGCAAGGATGCAGAAGTGGGAGGTTACATAGATACTGTCCTCAATAGTTATGTACTGTGCTTTCAATTTGCTACTTGTACTCTGTGACCCAACTTTCGGCTCAATCACTTTGTGTTATTAATAAGGAGCATTGGTTACAGACTATGTATTTCTTTCTTCATATAGTTGCTCCTTCCAAATCAACAACAAGGAGGGAGCAGGCTAGATTGGCCCGGCAACGGAGGCTGGAGGCCACTGTCGCCGAATATCGGCGGCTGGTGGCCCTGGAGGAGGAGGAGGACACGCAGTCGAGCGGGGCAACAACGACATCCTCGACTGTGACCACTGCATCCTCCTCCGTGACTAAGCCAGCAGGACCGAGCCGGGCTAAGAAAGATGACCGCCACCGCCAAGCAACCGAAATACCAGCTGCCCCCCACAGGAGCTGCAAGGACCGCCAACGCCGCCTACGAGTCCGCATGTCCAACCTGGAGCAGGAGGTCCTGAAGTATAAGAACTTGGTTAAGGGCCTCCGCTCCGAGCTTGCCACCTCCGCAAGGAGTATGATGCCCATGCCGCATCATGCACCAGCACCAGCACCCTCCAGTAGTGGAGTGTCCCTTGCCCTTTTTTTATAGACTTTTGGGGGGTGGGATTTGGGAGTTGGGATCGTTTTGGGACGTTTCAGAGACAATCGTTGGGGTTAGGGTGGGTGAGGGAGATTATTTTGTTAGGGCTAAATAAATATATTTTTAAACTTTATCTGACCATACCTGTTTTTTACTGCTTTTCAGTCTGGTGGGTGGGGGGCGGTGGTGTAACAGTAACTTTGTTTTCCTGAACAGTCGTAGGACTTTAGTAGTACAACCGTCAATCTCTTGTCTACTCCGAAATAATACTCCATTATACTACCTCCCACCAAACGCTTATCTTACCTGTAATTTGTGTTAGAAATTAGGGCTAGGCCCAGGGCTGGCTCCAGGTGAAATGGGGATTAACGTTGTCAATCCTGGGCGGGTGACATTTCCTCATTGCGGTGGTACTAGTGGTGTGACACAGTGGCAGTTGCATGCCTATGGAAAAAAAGAAAACTAAACCTTGTTTGTCCTCCTTACTGTAGCATTACAACGGTTACGGTACGATCGAGAAAATAGCAGGTGACAGTACACTAGAACAGTGCCATAATGTAGCCTAACAAATGGTAAAGTATTTGCTTGCAAGTATAACTAGTACTTGCGTTGAATTTATTTGACATTGGCTACTACTACTAGAAGATATAGTACTGAAGCTGAGTAAGTCTAGAAGATATCCTCGTATTCCTTCACCAGCCTGTTGCTATGACCTTATCCTCCCCAGCAAGTGTGTGGAATTATTGATGTCATTTTAGTCAGACATCAAGCAAAACAACACAGCCCGGGGGAAGAGGGTTAGGGTTTGTAAAATGGATGGGAATGGGGGTTTCTTTTTGGGTAGGTTTTGTTGAGAGAAGAAAAAAAAAGCAGAGCATGGACAAACAATAATTGAAGATACAGACAATCTTTGGTTACAAACTAAAGGTAAGCACATGCAGTCACACTCATAGAATAAAAGACAACAATGGATACTGTATCTGTATTGCGTATGTTGTTGGAGTTGTCCTGTTGAATTTGGTAAGTAAGTTGCATGCAGCAAACAATTCCTCTTATTGGCGGCACTCCTCCATTCCAGCTGACGCTTCGTCCATCAATGTGGTGACCACTGACAGAAGACACCCTGTCCACTGCCTGCCTGGCGGATGTTGACTGAAACCCGGCCTGTAATTATTGAACGGAAAACAGGAAGTGCTATTACAATACCACTGATAAATAAATAAAAGGTATGTACGCTGTGTGGTTCAAAAAGTGACACTTTGATTTCCCTAATAGACAGTACAATATTTTTGAAATTGCGTGCTCTGTCTGAGTCACCTTTTTAAGGATCAATAAGTATGGCCAAAATATTATAGCGGATCTTTCCCCTCAAGGTAGGTGTACTACTGTGTTTTAGAACAAAATTTGACCTTCCCAGCAATGCTCCCACCAAGACCCTTACTAAAGCCAGTCGCAAAAATGTAGAAGAACCCCAATCAGATCTCCAAAAACGATGCCTTGCAGAAAAATGGTTACAAAACGTACTTTGAAAGTAACAGTAGGCCCAAATACAGACCGTGGATTGTATTCAAACCACTTGCAAGCAAGCAAAAGTATCCATAGCCAGCATCGCTCCAACAGTGCTCTACAACAACAGAACTGCGTTGCAATAGAACCCCCCGAAACACATGCAATCCTGCTGCTAGGGCTAACCCTAACGAACCCTAACTTACAAAAAGTGCCAAAACTGGTGTTTCCTTATGGATTTTGTCCAACAAACTTCTATCCGGTATTAGACCTTCCCAGGAATGCCCCAGGCAAGACCCGCCAACCCACCCGCAAAAAAACACCCGACAACACCCCCAAACAGCGAAAAAGCTAAATCTCATACTTACAATGTCTCTCGGCCTTCGGTCCAAACGCGGCGCTGTGCAGCTAGGTCATCATCATCATCATCAATCATCATAACTCCTGTTTTCCACCACGGATTTCCTGAAAAGCAAATGCAATCAAGATTAGACTGTCGCAGCAGTGCTTCGACAGAGACCCCGGCCGCAACCCACCCACGAACAGCAGGAAGCCCCCCAAAACGCTACATTGAGCAAGATGTCAGAAGAAATAGCAAAAAAAAGGCTGTTCCTTATGGATTTTGTCCAAAACACTTCTATCCGGTATTAGACCTTCCCAGGAATGCCCCAGGCAAGACCCGCCAACCCACCCGCAAAAAAACACCCGACAACATCCCCAAACAGCGAAAAAGCTAAATCTCATACTTACAATGTCTCTCGGCCTTCGGTCCAAACGCGGCGCTGTGCAGCTAGGTCATCATCATCATCATCAATCATCATAACTCCTGTTTTCCAGCACGGATTTCCTGAAAAGCAAATGCAATCAAGATTAGACTGTCGCAGGCTCGCAGCAGTGCTTCGACAGACAACAAAAATTACCCACAAACACCCGGAACCCCGCCAAAGAACACCTCAAAGTCAAGCAAGTCAGCAAAAACGGCAAGAAATTTCCACCTCATATTTGGTCCAAAACACTTTTGTCCATTATTAGAGCTTCACAGCAATGGGCCCAAATCCGTCAACTCACCCGCAAAGAAGTACAACACCCCCACAAGTGCTGAGTCTTTCTTCATTGGGCGTAATCCAGCACTCTGCTTGGAGGGAAATCGCAGTCTGGAGGAGGAGGATAGAGGAGCATGTTCTTCAGAACTTGTGAACCTGAGGAATGTAGACTGCGGCACCTTCAAATCAATAAGCAAACAAGTGAAGACAGTTCTGATGATGGTCTTGTTTTTGGGATTAGGTGATTAAAGTTTGAATTAAATTAACTGTGCAAAACAAAGAAAGAGAGACACAAAGCACACAGGAATAAAAGTGAATAAGGACGAAAAAGAAAGTTCTTGATTGATTGTCTCATTTTCAGGGCTCGGTGTCAGGGAATAAGAACAAGATTTCGTCATCATACTCTGCGAATTCAGGCTGGATGAGGTCAGTGTCACCGAACAGAGAAAAAATCCCCTCATCTACGTTGCCGTCCTCCTCGTCTTCAAGTGGCGTGCTTTCTCGTACTTTGTAATCTGGTGGTATGAGGTGCTGATTCATCTTGATCATTGTCAGCCGCTCCACATTTTTGGGCGAGAGGCGGCTCCGTTTGGGAGTTACAATGCCACCAGCAGCACTGAAAACACGTTCAGAAGACACACTTGCGAGTGGGCAAGACAAATAGTTTATAGCCAGGTTGAAGAGCTGTGGCCACAATTGTTTTTTGCCATGCCAATACTGCAATGGCTCATCATTAAGGAAGACCCCTGTTGAGTCATTCAGATAGTCCTGCACCATCGACTCAAGGTCATCAACTGTTCCTCCACTTTGCTTACTTTTTGCTGTGCCTGTGACATTTTTTCGAGAACCATACCCCATCAAACTTAGCCAATCCTCCTCCGCAGCCACTGTTAGTGTTGTCATTGTGTGTGGTGCAGATGATCCAGTTGCCGGTGTCTTTAACGGCTGAGAGGTCACTTGTGCCCCAGCCACAGGTGCAGAAGTGGATTCTTGTGACTGTGGATGGCCTGCTGATGCTGATGCTGATGTACTGGCTTCTCCTTCAATAACCTGCCATTCTTTTTCAAACCTCTTGGCTGACCAGGCTAACCAATGTTTGTATTTTTGAACATCTGCATCAGCAAAAGGAAAGAATGCTTCGCCTGCCAGCGCCTTTTTGTAGCGTGGATCCAGAATAGTAGCACAAATGTAATGCTGATCTGACTTGATCTTTTGAAGACGTTCATCACCACGTAGGCGCTCTAATAATTTCTCAGACAAAATAAAATGGTCTTTTTTTTTTTCATCTTTTTCAAACTCAGAAGACACCGCCATCAGTTGGTGCTCCAGCATGCACAACAATGGGATAGCTTTTCTCAAATTACAGTCCTCCTGGCTGACTGCACGCGTGAAGAACTCAAAAGGACGAAGCATGTCTGTCAGGCTTTTAACTATGTCCCATTGCGCCGCACTCATCCGCAGGTCCTCCTTCTGAGATGTACCCTCTGTGAAGAAATAGTGATCGAGTACCGTATACTGCTCATACAGACGCTCAAGCATGTAGAAGGTTGAGTTCCAACGTGTTGCCACCTCCTGGATGAGTGCTTTCACTGGCATTCCACGTTGAAGTAGCAGTCTCCGCAGATGCTTCCGGGCCTTAAAAGAATGGCTGAAATGGTTGCACATTTTGCGGCAGGTGGCCATTACCTCGAACGCTGGACTCTGTTTATCACTCAAGAATTTTTGAACTACCAGGTTGATACAGTGCGCCAAACACGGCACTCTAACATGGTCACCCATGAACATGGCCTTAACTACATTGGCGCCATTATCCGTGGAAACATAACCAATCTTGCGTTTTAGGGGGGATAGCATTGTCAAGACCTTTTTGTTAAACTCTTCCAAAAGGTTTTCTGCTGTGTGACTTTTCTCCAAGCCAAACATGGCTAGTGTTGCATGTTTCCGAGCAGCTTTGAAAACTTTGTCCGGGTCAACACCTGCGTTTAGCTTTGCTTTAACACCTGAAAAAGAGACCCAGTGTGCAGTGATGCACATGTAATCAGTGCCTGGGCCACTGGTCCACATGTCTGTTGTCAGATGTATTGTGTGAACAGCACTCTTCTGCAAAGCTGCCACAATCGCCTGCAGCACATCTTCATGTAGTGCTGGAACCGCAACTCTGGCAAAATAGAACCGGCTCGGAACCTTCCATTTAGGGCAGAGCGTTGCCACTAATTCAAGAAAACCTACCGCTTCTACAAAAGAAAAAGGTAGAAGGTCCACAGCTAGCATTTTAGCCAGCTTAGTGTTATACAGACGCGTCAGTGGGTGGTTGCGTTCATATGGCACGTCTGAAGTAAGCATTGTTCTAATGTTGCCCTGGACCAAGCATTTACGGGCTGATAATGACTTCGTTGACCCAATTTTGCTCGCTGGTGAACTTTTGTGCGTTGGTGTCTCACTCGCTCCAACACTCTTAGTGTGCCTCACATTGGGTGTGCTGCTGACAGGGGTACTGGGTGTAAGGGAAGTGTTTGACACGTCTTCTTCCTCCTCGTCATCATCAGATGAAACATCAACGTTTCCTTGAATTTGCCCTTTCTTGATCGCATCTAGGTGCGCAAACCATCTGACAGTGTGCTTTCTCTCAAGATGACCTCTCTGGCCGCCGGTACCATAGTTGGTACCTGACTTACCACGACTAACTGCAAGCTTACAAAGGGTACAAATGGCAAACTTTGGATTTTTTGGACAAACAGTAAAGAAGTCCCAAACTGGGGACTTGAAGTGTCTGTGGGACCTGGAGGAGGCGGCGATACTGGTGGTGGTGGTCATGAAGCTAATGCCAGATGAAGTGGAGGATCTGGATTGCCCAACTTTTGTACGTTTTGCACTTTCACCGCCACTAATTAAGGTCGAGGTTGACGGAGGTCTCTTCTTGCCAGAAAGAAATATGGAAGCGGGACGAGTTGGTGTACTACTTAACTCCAATGATTGTGGTGTTTCCACTGCCTCCTCATCGACAACATCATCATCATCATCACGCTCAGCAGCTCTTCGGGCTAGGGTCAAAATGTCTGTTTGCTGCATTCCCGCTGGGGCTGCAGTGACCTTTATGATGACTGGGTCGTCGTTGGCAGAGTCTTCATCAGCAGCAGTATCCGCCACTTCTTGTTGAGCCTCATCACACTCCATAACTCTGAGACTTTGGACGAGCTTCCTTTTACGCTTAACTACCTATGTTGGATCATGGTGTGCCTCACTCTCAGACGGCTGTGGTGCTGGTTCCCAAGTTTGATCCGTATCATCAGAAGGAGGTGTGCTTGAAGAGGATGTAGACACCACCCTTGATCTCTTCCTTGCTAGGGGTGTGGAAGACAATGAAGGATCATCAGGAGGAGTGGCTTCCTCAAATGATACCTCGCCTTGATTGTCGATTTCCTGATGTGCCCCTACTTCGGGAGGAACAACTATTGTGGGCACTTGTGACCCTCCATGCACCTCTGCTTGCGCATCTCCTTGCGCTGCCTCTCCTTCCACATGTACTTGGGCTTGTACTTGCACATGTGATTGTTGTTGCGGCTGTGGTTGTTCAACACTTGTCAGATGAGCTACAACAACCTGTGTTGATTGAGGGACATTGCAGCTGCTTTCTTGCGATGAGCCAACATCACTGGTCGATGGTGATTGAAGAACTATACTGGCTGCCTCTGCAGCACTCAAGGGCTTGGACTTAAGTTGGCGTGGTGGTGGTGGTGGCACTGAGCCCAATGGAGCGGGGGTGCTGCTGCCAGCTTGGTCCCCAGCAGATCCCGCTGCTGCTGCTGCAGGCATACTTTTTTTTTTACTCCCAAAAAAAGGGGCGGGCGGCACACCAGTGTCCTTGGTAACTTGCTTCTTCTGCTCCTTACTGGCACCTTTCTTGCTAGAGGAGCTACGGGTTACTTTTTTTGGGGCCATCTTCTTCAGAGCAGGTCAGCAGGCAGCAGTTGCACGAGTTGCAGAGGGTTCTGTGTCCAGACGTGACGTCGCGTGACGTTATGCTGCACACACCGCTGCAGGACTTATTCCTGGCACTGGTGGTTCTCTTGAGTCTTCTTGTGCACCTAAAAGCAATGGAAGACAGAGGAACATCAGTTCAGTTATACACCCCAAAAAATCGACAAAACACAGAAAAATGAGCACAATCCCATGCCATCCATGATGTTTACATTGAAGACACCCCACAGAAAGACTAGGGACATGCAAGTATGCAACACTCACTACCCCTGGGCATAATGGATGAAAAGTAGGCAAAATAGGTGCAGGCCTCAGACACTGCCTCTCCTCAAAATGGCCCCTTACACCCCAAGCACATGTTGCCTGTACCAGCCAGCACTCAAGATGGCCACCACCACCACCCACATGGCCAGTCCACATCAACAGTACACCCCCAAAAAACAGAAAAACAGCCAGAAATCACCACAATCCAATGCCATCCATGATGTTTACATTAAAGAGAGTGAGACCACACCACAGGCACACTCAGTCCATGCACCACCACCCCTGGGCAAAAGGCCACACCAGCACCTCCCCAAAAACGACAAAAAACAATAAAATCAGCACAATCCCAGCCCATCCATGGCCTCAATTATGTTTAAATTCAAGAAGACACCCCACAGAAAGACTAGGCCCATGCAACACTCACCACCCCTGGGCATAATGGATGAAAAGTAGGCAAAATAAGTGCAGGCCTCAGACACTGCCTCTCCTCAAAATGGCCCCTCCCTTACACCCCAAGCACATGTTGCCTGTACCAGCCAGCACTCAAGATGGCCACCACCACCATCCACATGGCCAGTCCACATCAACAGTACACCCCCAAAAAACAGAAAAACAGCCAGAAATCACCACAATCCAATGCCATCCATGATGTTTACATTAAAGAGAGTGAGACCACACCACAGGCACACTCAGTCCATGCACCACCACCCCTGGGCAAAAGGCCACACCAGCACCCCCCCAAAAACGACAAAAAACAATAAAATCAGCACAATCCCAGCCCATCCATGGCCTCAATTATGTTTAAATTCAAGAAGACACCCCACAGAAAGACTAGGCCCATGCAACACTCACCACCCCTGGCCAAAGGGCCCCACCAGCAGGCCCAAAAAAACGACAAAAAACAATAAAATCAGCACAATCCCAGCCCATCCATGGCCTCAATGGTGTTTAAATTCAAGAAGACACCCCTCAGAAACACTAGGCCCATGCACACTCACTACCCCTGGGCATAATGGATGAAAAGTAGGCAAAATAAGTGCAGGCCTCAGACACTGCCTCTCCTCAAAATGGCCCCTCCCTTACACCCCAAGCACATGTTGCCTGTACCAGCCAGCACTCAAGATGGCCACCACCACCACCCACATGGCCAGTCCACATCAACAGTACACCCCCAAAAAACAGAAAAACAGCCAGAAATCACCACAATCCAATGCCATCCATGATGTTTACATTAAAGAGAGTGAGACCACACCACAGGCACACTCAGTCCATGCACCACCACCCCTGGGCAAAAGGCCACACCAGCACCCCCCCAAAAACGACAAAAAACAATAAAATCAGCACAATCCCAGCCCATCCATGGCCTCAATGGTGTTTAAATTCAAGAAGACACCCCTCAGAAACACTAGGCCCATGCACACTCACTACCCCTGGGCATAATGGATGAAAAGTAGGCAAAATAAGTGCAGGCCTCAGACACTGCCTCTCCTCAAAATGGCCCCTCCCTTACACCCCAAGCACATGTTGCCTGTACCAGCCAGCACTCAAGATGGCCACCACCACCACCCACATGGCCAGTCCACATCAACAGTACACCCCCAAAAAACAGAAAAACAGCCAGAAATCACCACAATCCAATGCCATCCATGATGTTTACATTAAAGAGAGTGAGACCACACCACAGGCACACTCAGTCCATGCACCACCACCCCTGGGCAAAAGGCCACACCAGCACCCCCCCAAAAACGACAAAAAACAATAAAATCAGCACAATCCCAGCCCATCCATGGCCTCAATTATGTTTAAATTCAAGAAGACACCCCACAGAAAGACTAGGCCCATGCAACACTCACCACCCCTGGGCATAATGGATGAAAAGTAGGCAAAATAAGTGCAGGCCTCAGACACTGCCTCTCCTCAAAATGGCCCCTCCCTTACACCCCAAGCACATGTTGCCTGTACCAGCCAGCACTCAAGATGGCCACCACCACCACCCACATGGCCAGTCCACATCAACAGTACACCCCCAAAAAACAGAAAAACAGCCAGAAATCACCACAATCCAATGCCATCCATGATTTGTACATTAAAGAGAGTGAGACCACACCACAGGCACACTCAGTCCATGCACCACCACCCCTGGGCAAAAGGCCACACCAGCACCCCCCAAAAAACGACAAAAAACAATAAAATCAGCACAATCCCAGCCCATCCATGGCCTCAATTATGTTTAAATTCAAGAAGACACCCCACAGAAAGACTAGGCCCATGCAACACTCACCACCCCTGGGCAAAGGGCCCCACCAGCAGGCCCAAAAAAACGACAAAAATCAGCACAATCCCAGCCCATCCATGGCCTCAATGGTGTTTAAATTCAACAAAACATTTGTATCATGCACCCCTAACCAACCCTGGTCCTACTGGATACTGTGGCTACCCACAATATAATTTATTTAATGTTCTGAAAAAGTTCCAAAATTTTACTTGCAGCAACTGTAATGCCCCAAACAAACTTACTTGTGAAAGTTGCTTTCTAATCCAAAAGTGATCCAAAGACAGTCAAAAAGGCCTCAAATCCAAATATCCAGCAGCACCCACAAAAAGTAATCCTTCCAGCTCCAGATCCAAATGAAAGTGACCAGGAGATGGACAAAGCACTGGGAGGAGCCTGCTGGACAGGAACAGGAAGTTGGAGACTGTGGGGCACTTCCTTCCTCCCCCCCCCCAAAATGGACTCCTTGCAAAAAAAAAGGCCATGCAAATGTCAACCTGAGGAGTGATTCTGATAAAAATCATAATTTTCTGAAGGTTTATCCTGTTTGCTGGTGATTTTCTTGTGCGAAATTGCAAAATCTCTATTTTGCAAGTGCGAGATTGTTCCTTTTTGCCGCAACTACGTGTTCGCAATTGCGAACTCTCGCGAGGTGTGGTGTGCAAGGTGGCAAGCCGCGAGTACGTATTCGCGGGCGCTAAACTCCCGCGGGAACACGCAGCAAGATCTAAAATGGCGCGTCACTCGCAAAGAAAAACAACTCGGCAAACGCTAAATGACGGAAAGTGAACGCCGTGCACCACGCCGCGCGCCGCAACCAAGCAAAAAATCCGCCGCGAGCGGATTCACGGATTTTCGACAAATTCGCGAGAGTTCGCGGATTGCGAATTTGCCGAAAATCCGAAAAATCCGCGAGCGGAGCGGATTTTACGCCCATGCTTACTGCTCGGCTGACCCAGCAGGAGCAAACGTATGCCAAAAATGTTGCAGAACCAGCTTTTCAGTGAAGAGCAGCCAGGCACATTTTAGCAAGTCTCACTTGTAAGTGGGGTTGAAAATGCTTTTCAGGCTCAAGTACTGGGCTCAAAAGATGCAGCCCTGATGTCTCTCATGATAGCAGGTAGAAATTCGCGGCTCGGCTGACCCAGCAGGAGCAAACGTATGCCAAAAGTATGCAGAACCTAGCTTTTCAGTGAAGAGCAGCCAGGCACATTTTAGCAAGTTTCACTTGTAAGTGGGGTTGGAAACGCTTTTCAGGCTCAGTACTGGGCTCAAAAGATGCAGCCCTGATGTCTCTCATGATAGCAGGTGGTTAATTAGAAATTTGCTGCTCGGCTGACCCAGCAGGAGCAAACGTATGCTAAAAATGTATGCAAAACCAAGCTTTTCAGTAAACAGCAGAGAGGCACATTTTAGCAAGTTTCACTTGTAAGTGGGGTTGGAAACGCTTTTCAGGCTCAGTACTGGGCTCAAAAGATGCAGCCATGATGTCTCTCATGATAGCAGGTGGTTAAGTAGAAATTCGCTGCTCGGCGGACCCAGCAGGAGCAAACGTATGCCAAAAATGTTGCAGAACCAGCTTTTCAGTGAAGAGCAGCCAGGCACATTTTAGCAAGTTTCACTTGTAAGTGGGGTTGGAAATGCTTTTCAGGCTCAGTACTGGGCTCAAAAGATGCAACCCTGATGTCTCTCATGATAGCAGGTGGTTAAGTAGAAATTTTCTGCTCGGCTGACCCAGCAGGAGCAAACCTATGCCAAAAATGTATGCAGAAACAAGCTTTTCAGTGAAGAGCAGCCAGGCACATTTTAGCAAGTTTCACTTGTAAGTGGGGTTGGAAATGCTTTTCAGGCTCAGTACTGGGCTCAAGAGATGCAGCCCTGATGTCTCTCATGATAGCAGGTGGTTAAGTAGAAATTCGCTGCTCGGCTGACCCAGCAGGAGCAAACGTATGCCAAAAATGTACGCAGAATCAGCTTTTCAGTGAAGAGCAGAGAGGCACATTTTAGCAAGTTTCACTTGTAAGTTGGGTTGGAAACGCTTTTCAGGCTCAGTACTGGGCTCAAAACATGCAGCCCTGATGTCTCTCATTATAGCAGGTGGTTAAGTAGAAATTTACTGCTCGGCTGACCCAGCAGGAGCAAACGTATGCTAAAAATGTTGCAGAACCAAGCTTTTCAGTGAAGAGCAGAGAGGCACATTTTAGCAAGTTTCACTTGTAAGTGGGGTTGGAAATGCTTTTCAGGCTTAGTACTGGGCTCAAGAGATGCAGCCCTGATGTCTCTCATGATAGCAGGTGGTTAAGTAGAAATTCGCTGCTCGGCTGACCCAGCAGGAGCAAACGTATGCTAAAAATGTATGCAGAACCAAGCTTTTCAGTGAAGAGCAGCCAGGCACATTTTAGCAAGTTTCACTTGTAAGTGGGGTTGGAAATGCTTTTCAGGCTCAAGTACTTGGCTCAAAAGATGCTGATGTCTCTCATGATAGCAGGTAGAAATTCGCGGCTCGGCTGACCCAGCAGGAGCAAACGTATGCCAAAAGTATGCAGAACCTAGCTTTTCAGTGAAGAGCAGCCAGGCACATTTTAGCAAGTTTCACTTGTAAGTGGGCTTGGAAACGCTTTTCAGGCTCAGTACTGGGCTCAAAAGATGCAGCCATGATGTCTCTCATGATAGCAGGTGGTTAAGTAGAAATTCGCTGCTCGGCGGACCCAGCAGGAGCAAACGTATGCCAGAAATGTTGCAGAACCAGCTTTTCAGTGAAGAGCAGCCAGGCACATTTTAGCAAGTTTCACTTGTAAGTGGGGTTGGAAATACTTTTCAGGCTCAGTACTGGGCTCAAAAGATGCAGCCCTGATGTCTCTCATGATAGCAGGTGGTTAAGTTGAAATTCGCGGCTCGGCTGACCCAGCAGGAGCAAACGTATGCCAAAAGTAGGCAGAACCTAGCTTTTCAGTGAAGAGCAGCCAGGCACATTTTAGCAAGTTTCACTTGTAAGTGGGGTTGGAAACGCTTTTCAGGCTCAGTACTGGGCTCAAAAGATGCAGCCCTGATGTCTCTCATGATAGCAGGTGGTTAAGTAGAAATTCGCTGCTCGGCTGACCCAGCAGGAGCAAACTTATGCCAAATATGTTGCAGAACCAGCTTTTCAGTGAAGAGCAGCCAGGCACATTTTAGCAAGTTTCACTTGTAAGTGGGGTTGGAAACACTTTTCAGGCTCAGTACTGGGCTCAAAACATGCAGCCCTGATGTCTCTCATGATAGCAGGTGGTTAAGTAGAAATTCGCTGCTCGGCTGACCCAGCAGGTTGCAAACGTATGCCAAAAATGTATGCAGAATGAGCTTTTCAGTGAAGAGCAGAGAGGCACATTTTAGCAAGTTTCACTTGTAAGTGGGGTTGGAAATGTTCTTTTCAGGCTCAGTATTGGGCTCAAAAGATGCAGCCCTGATGTCTCTCATGATAGCAGGTGGTTAAGTAGAAATTTGCTGCTCGCCTGACCCAGCAGAAGCAAACGTTTGCTAAAAATGTATGCAGAACCAAGCTTTTCAGTAAAGAGCAGAGATGCACATTTTAGCAAGTTTCACTTGTAAGTGGGGTTGGAAACGCTTTTCAGGCTCAGTACTGGGCTCAAAAGATGCAGCCCTGATATCTCTCATGATAGCAGGTGGTTAAGTAGAAATTCGCTGCTCGGCTGACCCAGCAGGAGCAAACGTATGCCAAAAATGTACGCAGAACCAGCTTTTCAGTGAAGAGCAGCCAGGCACATTTTAGCAAGTTTCACTTGTAAGTTGGGTTGGAAACGCTTTTCAGGCTCAGTACTGGGCTCAAAACATGCAGCCCTGATGTCTCTCATGATAGCAGGTGGTTAATTAGAAATTCGCTGCTCGGCTGACCCAGCAGGAGCAAACGTATGCTAAAAATGTATGCAAAACCAAGCTTTTCAGTAAACAGCAGAGAGGCACATTTTAGCAAGTTTCACTTGTAAGTGGGCTTGGAAACGCTTTTCAGGCTCAGTACTGGGCTCAAAAGATGCAGCCATGATGTCTCTCATGATAGCAGGTGGTTAAGTAGAAATTCGCTGCTCGTGGACCCAGCAGGAGCAAACGTATGCCAGAAATGTTGCAGAACCAGCTTTTCAGTGAAGAGCAGCCAGGCACATTTTAGCAAGTTTCACTTGTAAGTGGGGTTGGAAATGCTTTTCAGGCTCAGTACTGGGCTCAAAAGATGCAACCCTGATGTCTCTCATGATAGCAGGTGGTTAAGTAGAAATTTTCTGCTCGGCTGACCCAGCAGGAGCAAACCTATGCCAAAAATGTATGCAGAAACAAGCTTTTCAGTGAAGAGCAGCCAGGCACATTTTAGCAAGTTTCACTTGTAAGTGGGGTTGGAAATGCTTTTCAGGCTCAGTACTGGGCTCAAGAGATGCAGCCCTGATGTCTCTCATGATAGCAGGTGGTTAAGTAGAAATTCGCTGCTCGGCTGACCCAGCAGGAGCAAACCTATGCCAAAAATGTACGCAGAATGAGCTTTTCAGTGAAGAGCAGCCAGGCACATTTTAGCAAGTTTCACTTGTAAGTGGGGTTGGAAACGCTTTTCAGGCTCAGTACTGGGCTCAAAACATGCAGCCCTGATGTCTCTCATGATAGCAGGTGGTTAATTAGAAATTCGCTGCTCGGCTGAACCAGCAGGAGCAAACGTATGCTAAAAATGTATGCAAAACCAAGCTTTTCAGTGAAGAGCAGCCAGGCACATTTTAGCAAGTTTCACTTGTTAAGTGGGGTTGGAAATGCTTTTCAGGCTCAGTACTGGGCTCAAGAGATGCAGCCCTGATGTCTCTCATGATAGCAGGTGGTTAAGTAGAAATTCGCTGCTCGGCTGACCCAGCAGGAGCAAACGTATGCCAAAAATGTACGCAGAATCAGCTTTTCAGTGAAGAGCAGAGAGGCACATTTTAGCAAGTTTCACTTGTAAGTTGGGTTGGAAACGCTTTTCAGGCTCAGTACTGGGCTCAAAACATGCAGCCCTGATGTCTCTCATTATAGCAGGTGGTTAAGTAGAAATTTACTGCTCGGCTGACCCAGCAGGAGCAAACGTATGCTAAAAATGTTGCAGAACCAAGCTTTTCAGTGAAGAGCAGAGAGGCACATTTTAGCAAGTTTCACTTGTAAGTGGGGTTGGAAATGCTTTTCAGGCTCAGTACTGGGCTCAAGAGATGCAGCCCTGATGTCTCTCATGATAGCAGGTGGTTAAGTAGAAATTCGCTGCTCGGCTGACCCAGCAGGAGCAAACGTATGCTAAAAATGTATGCAGAACCAAGCTTTTCAGTGAAGAGCAGCCAGGCACATTTTAGCAAGTTTCACTTGTAAGTGGGGTTGGAAATGCTTTTCAGGCTCAAGTACTTGGCTCAAAAGATGCTGATGTCTCTCATGATAGCAGGTAGAAATTCGCGGCTCGGCTGACCCAGCAGGAGCAAACGTATGCCAAAAGTATGCAGAACCTAGCTTTTCAGTGAAGAGCAGCCAGGCACATTTTAGCAAGTTTCACTTGTAAGTGGGCTTGGAAACGCTTTTCAGGCTCAGTACTGGGCTCAAAAGATGCAGCCATGATGTCTCTCATGATAGCAGGTGGTTAAGTAGAAATTCGCTGCTCGGCGGACCCAGCAGGAGCAAACGTATGCCAGAAATGTTGCAGAACCAGCTTTTCAGTGAAGAGCAGCCAGGCACATTTTAGCAAGTTTCACTTGTAAGTTGGGTTGGAAATACTTTTCAGGCTCAGTACTGGGCTCAAAAGATGCAGCCCTGATGTCTCTCATGATAGCAGGTGGTTAAGTTGAAATTCGCGGCTCGGCTGACCCAGCAGGAGCAAACGTATGCCAAAAGTAGGCAGAACCTAGCTTTTCAGTGAATAGCAGCCAGGCACATTTTAGCAAGTTTCACTTGTAAGTGGGGTTGGAACGCTTTTCAGGCTCAGTACTTGGCTCAAAAGATGCAGCCCTGATGTCTCTCATGATAGCAGGTGGTTAAGTAGAAATTTGCTGCTCGACTGACCCAGCAGGAGCAAACGTATGCTAAAAATGTATGCAGAACCAAGCTTTTCAGTAAAGAGCAGAGAGGCACATTTTAGCAAGTTTCACTTGTAAGTGGGGTTGGAAACGCTTTTCAGGCTCAGTACTGGGCTCAATAGATGCAGCCCTGATGTCTCTCATGATAGCAGGTGGTTAAGTAGAAATTCGCTGCTCGGCTGACCCAGCAGGAGCAAACGTATGCCAAAAATGTTGCAGAACCAGCTTTTCAGTGAAGAGCAGCCAGGCACATTTTAGCAAGTTTCACTTGTAAGTGGGGTTGGAAACACTTTTCAGGCTCAGTACTGGGCTCAAAACATGCAGCCCTGATGTCTCTCATGATAGCAGGTGGTTAAGTAGAAATTCGCTGCTCGGCTGACCCAGCAGGTTGCAAACGTATGCCAAAAATGTACGCAGAATGAGCTTTTCAGTGAAGAGCAGAGAGGCACATTTTAGCAAGTTTCACTTGTAAGTGGGGTTGGAAACGCTTTTCAGGCTCAGTATTGGGCTCAAAAGATGCAGCCCTGATGTCTCTCATGATAGCAGGTGGTTAAGTAGAAATTTGCTGCTCGGCTGACCCAGCAGGAGCAAACGTTTGCTAAAAATGTATGCAGAACCAAGCTTTTCAGTAAAGAGCAGAGAGGCACATTTTAGCAAGTTTCACTTGTAAGTGGGGTTGGAAACGCTTTTCAGGCTCAGTACTGGGCTCAAAAGATGCAGCCCTGATATCTCTCATGATAGCAGGTGGTTAAGTAGAAATTCGCTGCTCGGCTGACCCAGCAGGAGCAAACGTATGCCAAAAATGTACGCAGAACCAGCTTTTCAGTGAAGAGCAGCCAGGCACATTTTAGCAAGTTTCACTTGTAAGTTGGGTTGGAAACGCTTTTCAGGCTCAGTACTGGGCTCAAAACATGCAGCCCTGATGTCTCTCATGATAGCAGGTGGTTAATTAGAAATTCGCTGCTCGGCTGACCCAGCAGGAGCAAACGTATGCTAAAAATGTATGCAAAACCAAGCTTTTCAGTAAACAGCAGAGAGGCACATTTTAGCAAGTTTCACTTGTAAGTGGGCTTGGAAACGCTTTTCGGGCTCAGTACTGGGCTCAAAAGATGCAGCCATGATGTCTCTCATGATAGCAGGTGGTTAAGTAGAAATTCGCTGCTCGGCGGACCCAGCAGGAGCAAACGTATGCCAGAAATGTTGCAGAACCAGCTTTTCAGTGAAGAGCAGCCAGGCACATTTTAGCAAGTTTCACTTGTAAGTGGGGTTGGAAATACTTTTCAGGCTCAGTACTGGGCTCAAAAGATGCAGCCCTGATGTCTCTCATGATAGCAGGTTGTTAAGTAGAAATTCGCTGCTCGGCTGTCCCAGCAGGAGCAAACGTATGCCAAAAATGTACGCAGAATGAGCTTTTCAGTGAAGAGCAGAGAGGCACATTTTAGCAAGTTTCACTTGTAAGTTGGGTTGGAAATGCTTTTCAGGGTCAGTACTGGGCTCAAAAGATGCAGCCCTGATGTCTCTCATGATAGCAGGTGGTTAAGTAGAAATTTTCTGCTCGGCTGACCCAGCAGGAGCAAACCTATGCCAAAAATGTATGCAGAAACAAGCTTTTCAGTGAAGAGCAGCCAGGCACATTTTAGCAAGTTTCACTTGTAAGTGGGGTTGGAAATGCTTTTCAGGCTCAGTACTGGGCTCAAAAGATGCAGCCTGATGTCTCTCATGATAGCAGGTGCTTAAGTAGAAATTCGCTGCTCGGCGGACCCAGCAGGACCAAACGTATGCCAGAAATGTTGCAGAACCAGCTTTTCAGTGAAGAGCAGCCAGGCACATTTTAGCAAGTTTCACTTGTAAGTAGGGTTGGAAATACTTTTCAGGCTCAGTACTGGGCTCAAAAGATGCAGCCCTGATGTCTCTCATGATAGCAGGTGGTTAAGTAGAAATTTGCTGCTTGGCTGACCCAGCAGGAGCAAACGTATGCTAAAAATGTATGCAGAACCAAGCTTTTCAGTGAAGAGCAGCCAGGCACATTTTAGCAAGTTTCACTTGTAAGTGGGGTTGGAAATACTTTTCAGGCTCAGTACTGGGCTCAAAAGATGCAGCCCTGATGTCTCTCATGATAGCAGGTGGTTAAGTAGAAATTCGCTGCTCGGCTGACCCAGCAGGAGCAAACGTATGCTAAAAATGTTGCAGAACCAAGCTTTTCAGTGAAGAGCAGAGAGGCACATTTTAGCAAGTTTCACTTGTAAGTGGGGTTGGAAATGCTTTTCAGGCTCAGTACTGGGCTCAAGAGATGCAGCCCTGATGTCTCTCATGATAGCAGGTGGTTAAGTAGAAATTCGCTGCTCGGCTGACCCAGCAGGAGCAAACGTATGCTAAAAATGTATGCAGAACCAAGCTTTTCAGTGAAGAGCAGCCAGGCACATTTTAGCAAGTTTCACTTGTAAGTGGGGTTGGAAATGCTTTTCAGGCTCAAGTACTTGGCTCAAAAGATGCTGATGTCTCTCATGATAGCAGGTAGAAATTCGCGGCTCGGCTGACCCAGCAGGAGCAAACGTATGCCAAAAGTATGCAGAACCTAGCTTTTCAGTGAAGAGCAGCCAGGCACATTTTAGCAAGTTTCACTTGTAAGTGGGCTTGGAAACGCTTTTCAGGCTCAGTACTGGGCAAAAAAGATGCAGCCATGATGTCTCTCATGATAGCAGGTGGTTAAGTAGAAATTCGCTGCTCGGCGGACCCAGCAGGAGCAAACGTATGCCAGAAATGTTGCAGAACCAGCTTTTCAGTGAAGAGCAGCCAGGCACATTTTAGCAAGTTTCACTTGTAAGTGGGGTTGGAAATACTTTTCAGGCTCAGTACTGGGCTCAAAAGATGCAGCCCTGATGTCTCTCATGATAGCAGGTGGTTAAGTAGAAATTCGCTGCTCGGCTGACCCAGCAGGAGCAAACGTATGCCAAAAATGTACGCAGAACCAGCTTTTCAGTGAAGAGCAGCCAGGCACATTTTAGCAAGTTTCACTTGTAAGTGGGCTTGGAAACGCTTTTCAGGCTCAGTACTGGGCTCAAAAGATGCAGCCATGATGTCTCTCATGATAGCAGGTGGTTAAGTAGAAATTTGCTGCTCGACTGACCCAGCAGGAGCAAACGTATGCTAAAAATGTATGCAGAACCAAGCTTTTCAGTAAAGAGCAGAGAGGCACATTTTAGCAAGTTTCACTTGTAAGTGGGGTTGGAAACGCTTTTCAGGCTCAGTACTGGGCTCAAAAGATGCAGCCCTGATGTCTCTCATGATAGCAGGTGGTTAAGTAGAAATTCGCTGCTCGGCTGACCCAGCAGGAGCAAACGTATGCCAAAAATGTTGAAGAACCAGCTTTTCAGTGAAGAGCAGCCAGGCACATTTTAGCAAGTTTCACTTGTAAGTGGGGTTGGAAACACTTTTCAGGCTCAGTACTGGGCTCAAAACATTCAGCCCTGATGTCTCTCATGATAGCAGGTGGTTAAGTAGAAATTCGCTGCTCGGCTGACCCAGCAGGTTGCAAACGTATGCCAAAAATGTACGCAGAATGAGCTTTTCAGTGAATAGCAGAGAGGCACATTTTAGCAAGTTTCACTTGTAAGTGGGGTTGGAAACGCTTTTCAGGCTCAGTATTGGGCTCAAAAGATGCAGCCCTGATGTCTCTCATGATAGCAGGTGATTAAGTAGAAATTTGCTGCTCGGCTGACCCAGCAGGAGCAAACGTTTGCTAAAAATGTATGCAGAACCAAGCTTTTCAGTAAAGAGCAGAGAGGCACATTTTAGCAAGTTTCACTTGTAAGTGGGGTTGGAAACGCTTTTCAGGCTCAGTACTGGGCTCAAAAGATGCAGCCCTGATATCTCTCATGATAGCAGGTGGTTAAAAAGAAATTCGCTGCTCGGCTGACCCAGCAGGAGCAAACGTATGCCAAAAATGTACGCAGAACCAGCTTTTCAGTGAAGAGCAGCCAGGCACATTTTAGCAAGTTTCACTTGTAAGTTGGGTTGGAAACGCTTTTCAGGCTCAGTACTGGGCTCAAAACATGCAGCCCTGATGTCTCTCATGATAGCAGGTGGTTAATTAGAAATTCGCTGCTCGGCTGACCCAGCAGGAGCAAACGTATGCTAAAAATGTATGCAAAACCAAGCTTTTCAGTAAACAGCAGAGAGGCACATTTTAGCAAGTTTCACTTGTAAGTGGGCTTGGAAACGCTTTTCGGGCTCAGTACTGGGCTCAAAAGATGCAGCCATGATGTCTCTCATGATAGCAGGTGGTTAAGTAGAAATTCGCTGCTCGGCGGACCCAGCAGGAGCAAACGTATGCCAGAAATGTTGCAGAACCAGCTTTTCAGTGAAGAGCAGCCAGGCACATTTTAGCAAGTTTCACTTGTAAGTGGGGTTGGAAATACTTTTCAGGCTCAGTACTGGGCTCAAAAGATGCAGCCCTGATGTCTCTCATGATAGCAGGTTGTTAAGTAGAAATTCGCTGCTCGGCTGTCCCAGCAGGAGCAAACGTATGCCAAAAATGTACGCAGAATGAGCTTTTCAGTGAAGAGCAGAGAGGCACATTTTAGCAAGTTTCACTTGTAAGTTGGGTTGGAAATGCTTTTCAGGCTCAGTACTGGGCTCAAAAGATGCAGCCATGATGTCTCTCATGATAGCAGGTGCTTAAGTAGGAATTCGCTGCTCGGCGGACCCAGCAGGACCAAACGTATGCCAGAAATGTTGCAGAACCAGCTTTTCAGTGAAGAGCAGCCAGGCACATTTTAGCAAGTTTCACTTGTAAGTAGGGTTGGAAATACTTTTCAGGCTCAGTACTGGGCTCAAAAGATGCAGCCCTGATGTCTCTCATGATAGCAGGTGGTTAAGTAGAAATTTGCTGCTTGGCTGACCCAGCAGGAGCAAACGTATGCTAAAAATGTATGCAGAACCAAGCTTTTCAGTGAAGAGCAGCCAGGCACATTTTAGCAAGTTTCACTTGTAAGTGGGGTTGGAAATACTTTTCAGGCTCAGTACTGGGCTCAAAAGATGCAGCCCTGATGTCTCTCATGATAGCAGGTGGTTAAGTAGAAATTCGCTGCTCGGCTGACCCAGCAGGAGCAAACGTATGCTAAAAATGTTGCAGAACCAAGCTTTTCAGTGAAGAGCAGAGAGGCACATTTTAGCAAGTTTCACTTGTAAGTGGGGTTGGAAATGCTTTTCAGGCTCAGTACTGGGCTCAAGAGATGCAGCCCTGATGTCTCTCATGATAGCAGGTGGTTAAGTAGAAATTCGCTGCTCGGCTGACCCAGCAGGAGCAAACGTATGCTAAAAATGTATGCAGAACCAAGCTTTTCAGTGAAGAGCAGCCAGGCACATTTTAGCAAGTTTCACTTGTAAGTGGGGTTGGAAATGCTTTTCAGGCTCAAGTACTTGGCTCAAAAGATGCTGATGTCTCTCATGATAGCAGGTAGAAATTCGCGGCTCGGCTGACCCAGCAGGAGCAAACGTATGCCAAAAGTATGCAGAACCTAGCTTTTCAGTGAAGAGCAGCCAGGCACATTTTAGCAAGTTTCACTTGTAAGTGGGCTTGGAAACGCTTTTCAGGCTCAGTACTGGGCAAAAAAGATGCAGCCATGATGTCTCTCATGATAGCAGGTGGTTAAGTAGAAATTCGCTGCTCGGCGGACCCAGCAGGAGCAAACGTATGCCAGAAATGTTGCAGAACCAGCTTTTCAGTGAAGAGCAGCCAGGCACATTTTAGCAAGTTTCACTTGTAAGTGGGGTTGGAAATACTTTTCAGGCTCAGTACTGGGCTCAAAAGATGCAGCCCTGATGTCTCTCATGATAGCAGGTGGTTAAGTAGAAATTCGCTGCTCGGCTGACCCAGCAGGAGCAAACGTATGCCAAAAATGTACGCAGAACCAGCTTTTCAGTGAAGAGCAGCCAGGCACATTTTAGCAAGTTTCACTTGTAAGTGGGCTTGGAAACGCTTTTCAGGCTCAGTACTGGGCTCAAAAGATGCAGCCATGATGTCTCTCATGATAGCAGGTGGTTAAGTAGAAATTTGCTGCTCGACTGACCCAGCAGGAGCAAACGTATGCTAAAAATGTATGCAGAACCAAGCTTTTCAGTAAAGAGCAGAGAGGCACATTTTAGCAAGTTTCACTTGTAAGTGGGGTTGGAAACGCTTTTCAGGCTCAGTACTGGGCTCAAAAGATGCAGCCCTGATGTCTCTCATGATAGCAGGTGGTTAAGTAGAAATTCGCTGCTCGGCTGACCCAGCAGGAGCAAACGTATGCCAAAAATGTTGAAGAACCAGCTTTTCAGTGAAGAGCAGCCAGGCACATTTTAGCAAGTTTCACTTGTAAGTGGGGTTGGAAACACTTTTCAGGCTCAGTACTGGGCTCAAAACATGCAGCCCTGATGTCTCTCATGATAGCAGGTGGTTAAGTAGAAATTCGCTGCTCGGCTGACCCAGCAGGTTGCAAACGTATGCCAAAAATGTACGCAGAATGAGCTTTTCAGTGAATAGCAGAGAGGCACATTTTAGCAAGTTTCACTTGTAAGTGGGGTTGGAAACGCTTTTCAGGCTCAGTATTGGGCTCAAAAGATGCAGCCCTGATGTCTCTCATGATAGCAGGTGATTAAGTAGAAATTTGCTGCTCGGCTGACCCAGCAGGAGCAAACGTTTGCTAAAAATGTATGCAGAACCAAGCTTTTCAGTAAAGAGCAGAGAGGCACATTTTAGCAAGTTTCACTTGTAAGTGGGGTTGGAAACGCTTTTCAGGCTCAGTACTGGGCTCAAAAGATGCAGCCCTGATATCTCTCATGATAGCAGGTGGTTAAAAAGAAATTCGCTGCTCGGCTGACCCAGCAGGAGCAAACGTATGCCAAAAATGTACGCAGAACCAGCTTTTCAGTGAAGAGCAGCCAGGCACATTTTAGCAAGTTTCACTTGTAAGTTGGGTTGGAAACGCTTTTCAGGCTCAGTACTGGGCTCAAAACATGCAACCCTGATGTCTCTCATGATAGCAGGTGGTTAATTAGAAATTCGCTGCTCGGCTGACCCAGCAGGAGCAAACGTATGCTAAAAATGTATGCAAAACCAAGCTTTTCAGTAAACAGCAGAGAGGCACATTTTAGCAAGTTTCACTTGTAAGTGGGCTTGGAAACGCTTTTCGGGCTCAGTACTGGGCTCAAAAGATGCAGCCATGATGTCTCTCATGATAGCAGGTGGTTAAGTAGAAATTCGCTGCTCGGCGGACCCAGCAGGAGCAAACGTATGCCAGAAATGTTGCAGAACCAGCTTTTCAGTGAAGAGCAGCCAGGCACATTTTAGCAAGTTTCACTTGTAAGTGGGGTTGGAAATACTTTTCAGGCTCAGTACTGGGCTCAAAAGATGCAGCCCTGATGTCTCTCATGATAGCAGGTTGTTAAGTAGAAATTCGCTGCTCGGCTGTCCCAGCAGGAGCAAACGTATGCCAAAAATGTACGCAGAATGAGCTTTTCAGTGAAGAGCAGAGAGGCACATTTTAGCAAGTTTCACTTGTAAGTTGGGTTGGAAATGCTTTTCAGGCTCAGTACTGGGCTCAAAAGATGCAGCCATGATGTCTCTCATGATAGCAGGTGGTTAAGTAGAAATTCGCTGCTCGGCTGACCCAGCAGGAGCAAACGTATGCCAAAAATGTTGCAGAACCAGCTTTTCAGTGAAGAGGAGCCAGGCACATTTTAGCAAGTCTCACTTGTAAGTGGGGTTGGAAATGCTTTTCAGGCTCAGTACTGGGCTCAAAAGATGCAGCCCTGATGTCTCTCATGATAGCAGGTGGTTAAGTAGAAATGTTCTGCTCGGCTGACCCAGCAAGAGCAAACCTATGCCAAAAATGTATGCAGAAACAAGCTTTTCAGTGAAGAGCAGCCAGGCACATTTTAGCAAGTTTCACTTGTAAGTGGGGTTGGAAATGCTTTTCAGGCTCAGTACTGGGCTCAAAAGATGCAGCCTGATGTCTCTCATGATAGCAGGTGGTTAAGTAGAAATTCGCTGCTCGGCGGACCCAGCAGGACCAAACGTATGCCAGAAATGTTGCAGAACCAGCTTTTCAGTGAAGAGCAGCCAGGCACATTTTAGCAAGTTTCACATGTAAGTAGGGTTGGAAATACTTTTCAGGCTCAGTACTGGGCTCAAAAGATGCAGCCCTGATGTCTCTCATGATAGCAGGTGGTTAAGTAGAAATTTGCTGCTTGGCTGACCCAGCAGGAGCAAACGTATGCTAAAAATGTATGCAGAACCAAGCTTTTCAGTGAAGAGCAGCCAGGCACATTTTAGCAAGTTTCACTTGTAAGTGGGGTTGGAAATACTTTTCAGGCTCAGTACTGGGCTCAAAAGATGCAGCCCTGATGTCTCTCATGATAGCAGGTGGTTAAGTAGAAATTCGCTGCTCGGCTGACCCAGCAGGAGCAAACGTATGCTAAAAATGTATGCAAAACCAAGCTTTTCAGTGAAGAGCAGCCAGGCACATTTTAGCAAGTTTCACTTGTAAGTGGGGTTGGAAATGCTTTTCAGGCTCAAGTACTGGGCTCAAAAGATGCAGCCCTGATGTCTCTCATGATAGCAGGTGGTTAAGTTGAAATTCGCGGCTCGGCTAACCCAGCAGGAGCAAACGTATGCCAAAAATGTATGCAGAACATAGCTTTTCAGTGAAGAGCAGCCAGGCACATTTTAGCAAGTTTCACTTGTAAGTGGGCTTGGAAATGCTTTTCAGGCTCAGTACTGGGCTCAAAAGGTGCAGCCCTGATGTGTCTCATGATAGCAGGTGGTTAAGTAGAAATTCGCTGCTCGGCTGACCCAGCAGGAGCAAACGTATGCCAAAAATGTACGCAGAATCAGCTTTTCAGTGAAGAGCAGAGAGGCACATTTTAGCAAGTTTCACTTGTAAGTTGGGTTGGAAACGCTTTTCAGGCTCACTACTGGGCTCAAAACATGCAGCCCTGATGTCTCTCATTATAGCAGGTGGTTAAGTAGAAATCTACTGCTCGGCTGACCCAGCAGGAGCAAACGTATGCTAAAAATGTTGCAGAACCAAGCTTTTCAGTGAAGAGCAGAGAGGCACATTTTAGCAAGTTTCACTTGTAAGTGGGGTTGGAAATGCTTTTCAGGCTTAGTACTGGGCTCAAGAGATGCAGCCCTGATGTCTCTCATGATAGCAGGTGGTTAAGTAGAAATTCGCTGCTCGGCTGACCCAGCAGGAGCAAACGTATGCTAAAAATGTATGCAGAACCAAGCTTTTCAGTGAAGAGCAGCCAGGCACATTTTAGCAAGTTTCACTTGTAAGTGGGGTTGGAAATGCTTTTCAGGCTCAAGTACTTGGCTCAAAAGATGCTGATGTCTCTCATGATAGCAGGTAGAAATTCGCGGCTCGGCTGACCCAGCAGGAGCAAACGTATGCCAAAAGTATGCAGAACCTAGCTTTTCAGTGAAGAGCAGCCAGGCACATTTTAGCAAGTTTCACTTGTAAGTGGGCTTGGAAACGCTTTTCAGGCTCAGTACTGGGCTCAAAAGATGCAGCCATGATGTCTCTCATGATAGCAGGTGGTTAAGTAGAAATTCGCTGCTCGGCGGACCCAGCAGGAGCAAACGTATGCCAGAAATGTTGCAGAACCAGCTTTTCAGTGAAGAGCAGCCAGGCACATTTTAGCAAGTTTCACTTGTAAGTGGGGTTGGAAATACTTTTCAGGCTCAGTACTGGGCTCAAAAGATGCAGCCCTGATGTCTCTCATGATAGCAGGTGGTTAAGTTGAAATTCGCGGCTCGGCTGACCCAGCAGGAGCAAACGTATGCCAAAAGTAGGCAGAACCTAGCTTTTCAGTGAAGAGCAGCCAGGCACATTTTAGCAAGTTTCACTTGTAAGTGGGGTTGGAAACGCTTTTCAGGCTCAGTACTGGGCTCAAAAGATGCAGCCCTGATGTCTCTCATGATAGCAGGTGGTTAAGTAGAAATTCGCTGCTCGGCTGACCCAGCAGGAGCAAACTTATGCCAAATATGTTGCAGAACCAGCTTTTCAGTGAAGAGCAGCCAGGCACATTTTAGCAAGTTTCACTTGTAAGTGGGGTTGGAAACACTTTTCAGGCTCAGTACTGGGCTCAAAACATGCAGCCCTGATGTCTCTCATGATAGCAGGTGGTTAAGTAGAAATTCGCTGCTCGGCTGACCCAGCAGGTTGCAAACGTATGCCAAAAATGTATGCAGAATGAGCTTTTCAGTGAAGAGCAGAGAGGCACATTTTAGCAAGTTTCACTTGTAAGTGGGGTTGGAAATGTTCTTTTCAGGCTCAGTATTGGGCTCAAAAGATGCAGCCCTGATGTCTCTCATGATAGCAGGTGGTTAAGTAGAAATTTGCTGCTCGCCTGACCCAGCAGAAGCAAACGTTTGCTAAAAATGTATGCAGAACCAAGCTTTTCAGTAAAGAGCAGAGATGCACATTTTAGCAAGTTTCACTTGTAAGTGGGGTTGGAAACGCTTTTCAGGCTCAGTACTGGGCTCAAAAGATGCAGCCCTGATATCTCTCATGATAGCAGGTGGTTAAGTAGAAATTCGCTGCTCGGCTGACCCAGCAGGAGCAAACGTATGCCAAAAATGTACGCAGAACCAGCTTTTCAGTGAAGAGCAGCCAGGCACATTTTAGCAAGTTTCACTTGTAAGTTGGGTTGGAAACGCTTTTCAGGCTCAGTACTGGGCTCAAAACATGCAGCCCTGATGTCTCTCATGATAGCAGGTGGTTAATTAGAAATTCGCTGCTCGGCTGACCCAGCAGGAGCAAACGTATGCTAAAAATGTATGCAAAACCAAGCTTTTCAGTAAACAGCAGAGAGGCACATTTTAGCAAGTTTCACTTGTAAGTGGGCTTGGAAACGCTTTTCAGGCTCAGTACTGGGCTCAAAAGATGCAGCCATGATGTCTCTCATGATAGCAGGTGGTTAAGTAGAAATTCGCTGCTCGTGGACCCAGCAGGAGCAAACGTATGCCAGAAATGTTGCAGAACCAGCTTTTCAGTGAAGAGCAGCCAGGCACATTTTAGCAAGTTTCACTTGTAAGTGGGGTTGGAAATGCTTTTCAGGCTCAGTACTGGGCTCAAAAGATGCAACCCTGATGTCTCTCATGATAGCAGGTGGTTAAGTAGAAATTTTCTGCTCGGCTGACCCAGCAGGAGCAAACCTATGCCAAAAATGTATGCAGAAACAAGCTTTTCAGTGAAGAGCAGCCAGGCACATTTTAGCAAGTTTCACTTGTAAGTGGGGTTGGAAATGCTTTTCAGGCTCAGTACTGGGCTCAAGAGATGCAGCCCTGATGTCTCTCATGATAGCAGGTGGTTAAGTAGAAATTCGCTGCTCGGCTGACCCAGCAGGAGCAAACCTATGCCAAAAATGTACGCAGAATGAGCTTTTCAGTGAAGAGCAGCCAGGCACATTTTAGCAAGTTTCACTTGTAAGTGGGTTTGGAAATGCTTTTCAGGCTCAAGTACTGGGCTCAAAAGATGCAGCCCTGATGTCTCTCATGATAGCAGGTGGTTAATTAGAAATTCGCTGCTCGGCTGACCCAGCAGGAGCAAACGTATGCCAAAATTTTTGCAGAACCAGCTTTTCAGTGAAGAGCAGCCAGGCACATTTTAGCAAGTTTCACTCGTAAGTGGGGTTGGAAACACTTTTCAGGCTCAGTACTGGGCTCAAAACATGCAGCCCTGATGTCTCTCATGATAGCAGGTGGTTAAGTAGAAATTCGCTGCTCGGCTGACCCAGCAGGAGCAAACGTATGCCAAAAATGTACGCAGAATGAGCTTTTCAGTGTAGAGCAGAGAGGCACATTTTAGCAAGTTTCACTTGTAAGTTGGGTTGGAAATGCTTTTCAGGCTCAGTACTGGGCTCAAAAGATGCAGCCATGATGTCTCTCATGATAGCAGGTGGTTAAGTAGAAATTCGCTGCTCGGCTGACCCAGCAGGAGCAAACGTATGCCAAAAATGTTGCAGAACCAGCTTTTCAGTGAAGAGCAGCCAGGCACATTTTAGCAAGTCTCACTTGTAAGTGGGGTTGGAAATGCTTTTCAGGCTCAGTACTGGCTTAAAAGATGCAGCCCTGATGTCTCTCATGATAGCAGGTGGTTAAGTAGAAATTTTCTGCTCGGCTGACCCAGCAAGAGCAAACCTATGCCAAAAATGTATGCAGAAACAAGCTTTTCAGTGAAGAGCAGCCAGGCACATTTTAGCAAGTTTCACTTGTAAGTGGGGTTGGAAATGCTTTTCAGGCTCAGTACTGGGCTCAAGAGATGCAGCCCTGATGTCTCTCATGATAGCAGGTGGTTAAGTAGACATTCGCTGCTCGGCTGACCCAGCAGGAGCAAACGTATGCTAAAAATTGTATGCAAAACCAAGCTTTTCAGTGAAGAGCAGAGAGGCACATTTTAGCAAGTTTCACTTGTAAGTGGGCTTGGAAACGCTTTTCAGGCTCAGTACTGGGCTCAAAAGGTGCAGCCCTGATGTCTCTCATGATAGCAGGTGGTTTAGTAGAAATTCGCTGCTCGGCTGACCCAGCAGGAGCAAACGTATGCTAAAAATGTTGCAGAACCAAGCTTTTCAGTGAAGAGCAGCCAGGCACATTTTAGCAAGTTTCACTTGTAAGTGGGGTTGGAAATGCTTTTCAGGCTCAGTACTGGGCTCAAGAGATGCAGCCCTGATGTCGCTCATGATAGCAGGTGGTTAAGTAGAAATTCGCTGCTCGGCTGACCCAGCAGGAGCAAACGTATGCCAAAAATGTACGCAGAATGAGCTTTTCAGTGAAGAGCAGAGAGGCACATTTTAGCAAGTTTCACTTGTAAGTTGGGTTGGAACGCTTTTCAGGCTCAGTACTGGGCTCAAAAGATGCAGCCCTGATGTCTCTCATGATAGCAGGTGGTTTAGTAGAAATTTGCTGCTCGACTGACCCAGCAGGAGCAAACGTATGCTAAAAATGTATGCAGAACCAAGCTTTTCAGTAAAGAGCAGAGAGGCACATTTTAGCAAGTTTCACTTGTAAGTGGGGTTGGAAACGCTTTTCAGGCTCAGTACTGGGCTCAAAAGATGCAGCCCTGATGTCTCTCATGATAGCAGGTGGTTAAGTAGAAATTCGCTGCTCGGCTGACCCAGCAGGAGCAAACGTATGCCAAAAATGTTGCAGAACCAGCTTCTCAGTGAAGAGCAGCCAGGCACATTTTAGCAAGTTTCACTTGTAAGTGGGGTTGGAAATACTTTTCAGGCTCAGTACTGGGCTCAAAACATGCAGCCCTGATGTCTCTCATGATAGCAGGTGGTTAGGTAGAAATTCGCTACTCGGCTGACCCAGCAGGAGCAAACGTATGCCAAAAATGTACGCAGAATGAGCTTTTCAGTGAAGAGCAGAGAGGCACATTTTAGCAAGTTTCACTTGTAAGTGGGGTTGGAAACGCTTTTCAGGCTCAGTACTGGGCTCAAAAGATGCAGCCCTGATGTCTCTCATGATAGCAGGTGGTTAAGTAGAAATTTGCTGCTCGGCTGACCCAGCAGGAGCAAACGTATGCTAAAAATGTATGCAGAACCAAGCTTTTCAGTAAAGAGCAGAGAGGCACATTTTAGCAAGTTTCACTTGTAAGTGGGATTGGAAACGCTTTTCAGGCTCAGTACTGGGCTCAAAAGATGCAGCCCTGATGTCTCTCATGATAGCAGGTGGTTAAGTAGAAATTCGCTGCTCGGATGACCCAGCAGGAGCAAACGTATGCCAAAAATGTACGCAGAACCAGCTTTTCAGTGAAGAGCAGCCAGGCACATTTTAGCAAGTTTCACTTGTAAGTTGGGTTGGAAACGCTTTTCAGGCTCAGTACTGGGCTCAAAACATGCAGCCCTGATGTCTCTCATGATAGCAGGTGGTTAATTAGAAATTTTCTGCTCGGCTGACCCAGCAGGAGCAAACCTATGCCAAAAATGTATGCAGAAACAAGCTTTTCAGTGAAGAGCAGCCAGGCACATTTTAGCAAGTTTCACTTGTAAGTGGGGTTGGAAATGCTTTTCAGGCTCAGTACTGGGCTCAAAAGATGCAGCCCTGATGTCTCTCATGATAGCAGGTGGTTAAGTAGAAATTCGCTGCTCGGTGGACCCAGCAGGACCAAACGTATGCCAGAAATGTTGCAGAACCAGCTTTTCAGTGAAGAGCAGCCAGGCACATTTTAGCAAGTTTCACTTGTAAGTGGGGTTGGAAACACTTTTCAGGCTCAGTACTGGGCTCAAAACATGCAGCCCTGATGTCTCTCATGATAGCAGGTGGTTAGGTAGAAATTTGCTGCTCGGCTGACCCAGCAGGAGCAAACGTATGCTAAAAATGTATACAGAACCAAGCTTTTCAGTAAAGAGCAGAGAGGCACATTTTAGCAAGTTTCACTTGTAAGTGGGGTTGGAACGCTTTTCAGGCTCAGTACTGGGCTCAAAAGATGCAGCCCTGATGTCTCTCATGATAGCAGGTGGTTAGGTAGAAATTTGCTGCTCGGCTGACCCAGCAGGAGCAAACGTATGCTAAAAATGTATACAGAACCAAGCTTTTCAGTAAAGAGCAGAGAGGCACATTTTAGCAAGTTTCACTTGTAAGTGGGGTTGGAAATGATTTTCAGGCTCAGTACTGGGCTCAAGAGATGCAGCCCTGATGTCTCTCATGATAGCAGGTGGTTAAGTAGAAATTTGCTGCTCGGCTGACCCAGCAGGAGCAAACGTATGCTAAAAATTGTATGCAAAACCAAGCTTTTCAGTGAAGAGCAGAGAGGCACATTTTAGCAAGTTTCACTTGTAAGTGGGCTTGGAAACGCTTTTCAGGCTCAGTACTGGGCTCAAAAGGTGCAGCCCTGATGTGTCTCATGATAGCAGGTGGTTAAGTAGAAATTCGCTGCTCGGCTGACCCAGCAGGAGCAAACGTATGCTAAAAATGTATACAGAACCAAGCTTTTCAGTAAAGAGCAGAGAGGCACATTTTAGCAAGTTTCACTTGTAAGTGGGGTTGGAACGCTTTTCAGGCTCAGTACTGGGCTCAAAAGATGCAGCCCTGATTCTCATGATAGCAGGTGGTTAAGTAGAAATTCGCTGCTCGGCTGACCCAGCAGGAGCAAACGTATGCTAAAAATGTATGCAGAACCAAGCTTTTCAGTGAAGAGCAGCCAGGCACATTTTAGCAAGTTTCACTTGTAAGTGGGGTTGAAAACGCTTTTCAGGCTCAGTACTGGGCTCAAAAGATGCAGCCGTGATGTCTCTCATGATAGCAGGTGGTTAAGTAGAAATTTGCTGCTCGGCTGACCCAGCAGGAGTAAACCTATGCCAAAAATGTACGCAGAACCAAGCTTTTAAGTGAAGAGCAGCCATGTACATTTTAGCAAGTTTCACTTGTAAGTGGGGTTGGAAATGATTTTCAGGCTCAGTACTGGGCTCAAGAGATGCAGCCCTGATGTCTCTCATGATAGCAGGTGGTTAAGTAGACATTCGCTGCTCGGCTGACCCAGCAGGAGCAAACGTATGCTAAAAATTGTATGCAAAACCAAGCTTTTCAGTGAAGAGCAGAGAGGCACATTTTAGCAAGTTTCACTTGTAAGTGGGCTTGGAAACGCTTTTCAGGCTCAGTACTGGGCTCAAAAGGTGCAGCCCTGATGTCTCTCATGATAGCAGGTGGTTAAGTAGAAATTCGCTGCTCGGCTGACCCAGCAGGAGCAAACGTATGCTAAAAATGTTGCAGAACCAAGCTTTTCAGTGAAGAGCAGCCAGGCACATTTTAGCAAGTTTCACTTGTAAGTGGGGTTGGAAATGCTTTTCAGGCTCAGTACTGGGCTCAAGAGATGCAGCCCTGATGTCTCTCATGATAGCAGGTGGTTAAGTAGAAATTCGCTGCTCGGCTGACCCAGCAGGAGCAAACGTATGCCAAAAATGTACGCAGAATGAGCTTTTCAGTGAAGAGCAGAGAGGCACATTTTAGCAAGTTTCACTTGTAAGTTGGGTTGGAACGCTTTTCAGGCTCAGTACTGGGCTCAAAAGATGCAGCCCTGATGTCTCTCATGATAGCAGGTGGTTTAGTAGAAATTTGCTGCTCGACTGACCCAGCAGGAGCAAACGTATGCTAAAAATGTATGCAGAACCAAGCTTTTCAGTAAAGAGCAGAGAGGCACATTTTAGCAAGTTTCACTTGTAAGTGGGGTTGGAAACGCTTTTCAGGCTCAGTACTGGGCTCAAAAGATGCAGCCCTGATGTCTCTCATGATAGCAGGTGGTTAAGTAGAAATTCGCTGCTCGGCTGACCCAGCAGGAGCAAACGTATGCCAAAAATATTGCAGAACCAGCTTCTCAGTGAAGAGCAGCCAGGCACATTTTAGCAAGTTTCACTTGTAAGTGGGGTTGGAAACACTTTTCAGGCTCAGTACTGGGCTCAAAACATGCAGCCCTGATGTCTCTCATGATAGCAGGTGGTTAGGTAGAAATTCGCTACTCGGCTGACCCAGCAGGAGCAAACGTATGCCAAAAATGTACGCAGAATGAGCTTTTCAGTGAAGAGCAGAGAGGCACATTTTAGCAAGTTTCACTTGTAAGTGGGGTTGGAAACGCTTTTCAGGCTCAGTACTGGGCTCAAAAGATGCAGCCCTGATGTCTCTCATGATAGCAGGTGGTTAAGTAGAAATTTGCTGCTCGGCTGACCCAGCAGGAGCAAACGTATGCTAAAAATGTATGCAGAACCAAGCTTTTCAGTAAAGAGCAGAGAGGCACATTTTAGCAAGTTTCACTTGTAAGTGGGATTGGAAACGCTTTTCAGGCTCAGTACTGGGCTCAAAAGATGCAGCCCTGATGTCTCTCATGATAGCAGGTGGTTAAGTAGAAATTCGCTGCTCGGATGACCCAGCAGGAGCAAACGTATGCCAAAAATGTACGCAGAACCAGCTTTTCAGTGAAGAGCAGCCAGGCACATTTTAGCAAGTTTCACTTGTAAGTGGGGATGGAAACGCTTTTCAGGCTCAGTACTGGGCTCAAAACATGCAGCCCTGATGTCTCTCATGATAGCAGGTGGTTAATTAGAAATTTTCTGCTCGGCTGACCCAGCAGGAGCAAACCTATGCCAAAAATGTATGCAGAAACAAGCTTTTCAGTGAAGAGCAGCCAGGCACATTTTAGCAAGTTTCACTTGTAAGTGGGGTTGGAAATGCTTTTCAGGCTCAGTACTGGGCTCAAAAGATGCAGCCCTGATGTCTCTCATGATAGCAGGTGGTTAAGTAGAAATTCGCTGCTCGGTGGACCCAGCAGGACCAAACGTATGCCAGAAATGTTGCAGAACCAGCTTTTCAGTGAAGAGCAGCCAGGCACATTTTAGCAAGTTTCACTTGTAAGTGGGGTTGGAAACACTTTTCAGGCTCAGTACTGGGCTCAAAACATGCAGCCCTGATGTCTCTCATGATAGCAGGTGGTTAGGTAGAAATTCGCAACTCGGCTGACCCAGCAGGAGCAAACGTATGCTAAAAATGTTGCAGAACCAAGCTTTTCAGTGAAGAGCAGCCAGGCACATTTTAGCAAGTTTAACTTGTAAGTGGGGTTGGAAATGCTTTTCAGGCTCAGTACTGGGCTCAAGAGATGCAGCCCTGATGTCTCTCATGATAGCAGGTGGTTAAGTAGAAATTCGCTGCTCGGCTGACCCAGCAGGAGCAAACGTATGCCAAAAATGTACGCAGAATGAGCTTTTCAGTGAAGAGCAGAGAGGCACATTTTAGCAAGTTTCACTTGTAAGTTGGGTTGGAACGCTTTTCAGGCTCAGTACTGGGCTCAAAAGATGCAGCCCTGATGTCTCTCATGATAGCAGGTGGTTTAGTAGAAATTTGCTGCTCGACTGACCCAGCAGGAGCAAACGTATGCTAAAAATGTATGCAGAACCAAGCTTTTCAGTAAAGAGCAGAGAGGCACATTTTAGCAAGTTTCACTTGTAAGTGGGGTTGGAAACGCTTTTCAGGCTCAGTGCTGGGCTCAAAAGATGCAGCCCTGATGTCTCTCATGATAGCAGGTGGTTAAGTAGAAATTCGCTGCTCGGCTGACCCAGCAGGAGCAAACGTATGCCAAAAATGTTGCAGAACCAGCTTCTCAGTGAAGAGCAGCCAGGCACATTTTAGCAAGTTTCACTTGTAAGTGGGGTTGGAAACACTTTTCAGGCTCAGTACTGGGCTCAAAACATGCAGCCCTGATGTCTCTCATGATAGCAGGTGGTTAGGTAGAAATTCGCTACTCGGCTGACCCAGCAGGAGCAAACGTATGCCAAAAATGTACGCAGAATGAGCTTTTCAGTGAAGAGCAGAGAGGCACATTTTAGCAAGTTTCACTTGTAAGTGGGGTTGGAAACGCTTTTCAGGCTCAGTACTGGGCTCAAAAGATGCAGCCCTGATGTCTCTCATGATAGCAGGTGGTTAAGTAGAAATTTGCTGCTCGGCTGACCCAGCAGGAGCAAACGTATGATAAAAATGTATGCAGAACCAAGCTTTTCAGTAAAGAGCAGAGAGGCACATTTTAGCAAGTTTCACTTGTAAGTGGGATTGGAAACGCTTTTCAGGCTCAGTACTGGGCTCAAAAGATGCAGCCCTGATGTCTCTCATGATAGCAGGTGGTTAAGTAGAAATTCGCTGCTCGGATGACCCAGCAGGAGCAAACGTATGCCAAAAATGTACGCAGAACCAGCTTTTCAGTGAAGAGCAGCCAGGCACATTTTAGCAAGTTTCACTTGTAAGTTGGGTTGGAAACGCTTTTCAGGCTCAGTACTGGGCTCAAAACATGCAGCCCTGATGTCTCTCATGATAGCAGGTGGTTAATTAGAAATTTTCTGCTCGGCTGACCCAGCAGGAGCAAACCTATGCCAAAAATGTATGCAGAAACAAGCTTTTCAGTGAAGAGCAGCCAGGCACATTTTAGCAAGTTTCACTTGTAAGTGGGGTTGGAAATGCTTTTCAGGCTCAGTACTGGGCTCAAAAGATGCAGCCCTGATGTCTCTCATGATAGCAGGTGGTTAAGTAGAAATTCGCTGCTCGGTGGACCCAGCAGGACCAAACGTATGCCAGAAATGTTGCAGAACCAGCTTTTCAGTGAAGAGCAGCCAGGCACATTTTAGCAAGTTTCACTTGAAAATTGGGTTGGAAATACTTTTCAGGCTCAGTACTGGACTCAAAAGATGCAGCCCTGATGTCTCTCATGATAGAAGGTGGTTAAGTAGAAATTTGCTGCTCGGCTGACCCAGCAGGAGCAAACGTATGCTAAAAATGTATGCAGATCCAAGCTTTTCAGTGAAGAGCAGCCAGGCACATTTTAGCAAGTTTCACTTGTAAGTGGGGTTGGAAATACTTTTCAGGCTCAGTACTGGGCTCAAAAGATGCAGCCCTGATGTCTCTCATGATAGCAGGTGGTTAAGTAGAAATTCGCTGCTCGGCTGACCCAGCAGGAGCAAACGTATGCTAAAAATGTACGCAAAACCAAGCTTTTCAGTGAAGAGCAGCCAGGCACATTTTAGCAAGTTTCACTTGTAAGTGGGGTTGGAAATGCTTTTCAGGCTCAAGTACTGGGCTCAAAAGATGCAGCCCTGATGTCTCTCATGATAGCAGGTGGTTAAGTTGAAATTCGCGGCTCGGCTAACCCAGCAGGAGCAAACGTATGCCAAAAATGTATGCAGAACATAGCTTTTCAGTGAAGAGCAGCCAGGCACATTTTAGCAAGTTTCACTTGTAAGTGGGCTTGGAAATGCTTTTCAGGCTCAGTACTGGGCTCAAAAGGTGCAGCCCTGATGTGTCTCATGATAGCAGGTGGTTAAGTAGAAATTCGCTGCTCGGCTGACCCAGCAGGAGCAAACGTATGCCAAAAATGTACGCAGAATCAGCTTTTCAGTGAAGAGCAGAGAGGCACATTTTAGCAAGTTTCACTTGTAAGTTGGGTTGGAAACGCTTTTCAGGCTCACTACTGGGCTCAAAACATGCAGCCCTGATGTCTCTCATTATAGCAGGTGGTTAAGTAGAAATCTACTGCTCGGCTGACCCAGCAGGAGCAAACGTATGCTAAAAATGTTGCAGAACCAAGCTTTTCAGTGAAGAGCAGAGAGGCACATTTTAGCAAGTTTCACTTGTAAGTGGGGTTGGAAATGCTTTTCAGGCTCAGTACTGGGCTCAAGAGATGCAGCCCTGATGTCTCTCATGATAGCAGGTGGTTAAGTAGAAATTCGCTGCTCGGCTGACCCAGCAGGAGCAAACGTATGCTAAAAATGTATGCAGAACCAAGCTTTTCAGTGAAGAGCAGCCAGGCACATTTTAGCAAGTTTCACTTGTAAGTGGGGTTGGAAATGCTTTTCAGGCTCAAGTACTTGGCTCAAAAGATGCTGATGTCTCTCATGATAGCAGGTAGAAATTCGCGGCTCGGCTGACCCAGCAGGAGCAAACGTATGCCAAAAGTATGCAGAACCTAGCTTTTCAGTGAAGAGCAGCCAGGCACATTTTAGCAAGTTTCACTTGTAAGTGGGCTTGGAAACGCTTTTCAGGCTCAGTACTGGGCTCAAAAGATGCAGCCATGATGTCTCTCATGATAGCAGGTGGTTAAGTAGAAATTCGCTGCTCGGCGGACCCAGCAGGAGCAAACGTATGCCAGAAATGTTGCAGAACCAGCTTTTCAGTGAAGAGCAGCCAGGCACATTTTAGCAAGTTTCACTTGTAAGTGGGGTTGGAAATACTTTTCAGGCTCAGTACTGGGCTCAAAAGATGCAGCCCTGATGTCTCTCATGATAGCAGGTGGTTAAGTTGAAATTCGCGGCTCGGCTGACCCAGCAGGAGCAAACGTATGCCAAAAGTAGGCAGAACCTAGCTTTTCAGTGAAGAGCAGCCAGGCACATTTTAGCAAGTTTCACTTGTAAGTGGGGTTGGAAACGCTTTTCAGGCTCAGTACTGGGCTCAAAAGATGCAGCCCTGATGTCTCTCATGATAGCAGGTGGTTAAGTAGAAATTCGCTGCTCGGCTGACCCAGCAGGAGCAAACGTATGCCAAATATGTTGCAGAACCAGCTTTTCAGTGAAGAGCAGCCAGGCACATTTTAGCAAGTTTCACTTGTAAGTGGGGTTGGAAACACTTTTCAGGCTCAGTACTGGGCTCAAAACATGCAGCCCTGATGTCTCTCATGATAGCAGGTGGTTAAGTAGAAATTCGCTGCTCGGCTGACCCAGCAGGTTGCAAACGTATGCCAAAAATGTACGCAGAATGAGCTTTTCAGTGAAGAGCAGAGAGGCACATTTTAGCAAGTTTCACTTGTAAGTGGGGTTGGAAACGCTCTTTTCAGGCTCAGTATTGGGCTCAAAAGATGCAGCCCTGATGTCTCTCATGATAGCAGGTGGTTAAGTAGAAATTTGCTGCTCGCCTGACCCAGCAGGAGCAAACGTTTGCTAAAAATGTATGCAGAACCAAGCTTTTCAGTAAAGAGCAGAGATGCACATTTTAGCAAGTTTCACTTGTAAGTGGGGTTGGAAACGCTTTTCAGGCTCAGTACTGGGCTCAAAAGATGCAGCCCTGATATCTCTCATGATAGCAGGTGGTTAAGTAGAAATTCGCTGCTCGGCTGACCCAGCAGGAGCAAACGTATGCCAAAAATGTACGCAGAACCAGCTTTTCAGTGAAGAGCAGCCAGGCACATTTTAGCAAGTTTCACTTGTAAGTTGGGTTGGAAACGCTTTTCAGGCTCAGTACTGGGCTCAAAACATGCAGCCCTGATGTCTCTCATGATAGCAGGTGGTTAATTAGAAATTCGCTGCTCGGCTGACCCAGCAGGAGCAAACGTATGCTAAAAATGTATGCAAAACCAAGCTTTTCAGTAAACAGCAGAGAGGCACATTTTAGCGAGTTTCACTTGTAAGTGGGCTTGGAAACGCTTTTCAGGCTCAGTACTGGGCTCAAAAGATGCAGCCATGATGTCTCTCATGATAGCAGGTGGTTAAGTAGAAATTCGCTGCTCGGCGGACCCAGCAGGAGCAAACGTATGCCAGAAATGTTGCAGAACCAGCTTTTCAGTGAAGAGCAGCCAGGCACATTTTAGCAAGTTTCACTTGTAAGTGGGGTTGGAAATGCTTTTCAGGCTCAAGTACTGGGCTCAAAAGATGCAGCCCTGATGTCTCTCATGATAGCAGGTGGTTAAGTTGAAATTCGCGGCTCGGCTAACCCAGCAGGAGCAAACGTATGCCAAAAATGTATGCAGACCATAGCTTTTCAGTGAAGAGCAGCCAGGCACATTTTAGCAAGTTTCACTTGTAAGTGGGGTTGGAAATGATTTTCAGGCTCAGTACTGGCTCAAGAGATGCAGCCCTGATGTCTCTCATGATAGCAGGTGGTTAAGTAGAAATTCGCTGCTCGGCTGACCCAGCAGGAGCAAACGTATGCTAAAAATTGTATACAAAACCAAGCTTTTCAGTGAAGAACAGAGAGGCACATTTTAGCAAGTTTCACTTGTAAGTGGGTTTGGAAATGCTTTTCAGGCTCAAGTACTGGGCTCAAAAGATGCAGCCCTGATGTCTCTCATGATAGCAGGTGGTTAATTAGAAATTCGCTGCTCGGCTGACCCAGCAGGAGCAAACGTATGCCAAAATTTTTGCAGAACCAGCTTTTCAGTGAAGAGCAGCCAGGCACATTTTAGCAAGTTTCACTCGTAAGTGGGGTTGGAAACACTTTTCAGGCTCAGTACTGGGCTCAAAACATGCAGCCCTGATGTCTCTCATGATAGCAGGTGGTTAAGTAGAAATTCGCTGCTCGGCTGACCCAGCAGGAGCAAACGTATGCCAAAAATGTACGCAGAATGAGCTTTTCAGTGTAGAGCAGAGAGGCACATTTTAGCAAGTTTCACTTGTAAGTTGGGTTGGAAATGCTTTTCAGGCTCAGTACTGGGCTCAAAAGATGCAGCCATGATGTCTCTCATGATAGCAGGTGGTTAAGTAGAAATTCGCTGCTCGGCTGACCCAGCAGGAGCAAACGTATGCCAAAAATGTTGCAGAACCAGCTTTTCAGTGAAGAGCAGCCAGGCACATTTTAGCAAGTCTCACTTGTAAGTGGGGTTGGAAATGCTTTTCAGGCTCAGTACTGGGCTTAAAAGATGCAGCCCTGATGTCTCTCATGATAGCAGGTGGTTAAGTAGAAATTTTCTGCTCGGCTGACCCAGCAAGAGCAAACCTATGCCAAAAATGTATGCAGAAACAAGCTTTTCAGTGAAGAGCAGCCAGGCACATTTTAGCAAGTTTCACTTGTAAGTGGGGTTGGAAATGCTTTTCAGGCTCAGTACTGGGCTCAAGAGATGCAGCCCTGATGTCTCTCATGATAGCAGGTGGTTAAGTAGACATTCGCTGCTCGGCTGACCCAGCAGGAGCAAACGTATGCTAAAAATTGTATGCAAAACCAAGCTTTTCAGTGAAGAGCAGAGAGGCACATTTTAGCAAGTTTCACTTGTAAGTGGGCTTGGAAACGCTTTTCAGGCTCAGTACTGGGCTCAAAAGGTGCAGCCCTGATGTCTCTCATGATAGCAGGTGGTTTAGTAGAAATTCGCTGCTCGGCTGACCCAGCAGGAGCAAACGTATGCTAAAAATGTTGCAGAACCAAGCTTTTCAGTGAAGAGCAGCCAGGCACATTTTAGCAAGTTTCACTTGTAAGTGGGGTTGGAAATGCTTTTCAGGCTCAGTACTGGGCTCAAGAGATGCAGCCCTGATGTCGCTCATGATAGCAGGTGGTTAAGTAGAAATTCGCTGCTCGGCTGACCCAGCAGGAGCAAACGTATGCCAAAAATGTACGCAGAATGAGCTTTTCAGTGAAGAGCAGAGAGGCACATTTTAGCAAGTTTCACTTGTAAGTTGGGTTGGAACGCTTTTCAGGCTCAGTACTGGGCTCAAAAGATGCAGCCCTGATGTCTCTCATGATAGCAGGTGGTTTAGTAGAAATTTGCTGCTCGACTGACCCAGCAGGAGCAAACGTATGCTAAAAATGTATGCAGAACCAAGCTTTTCAGTAAAGAGCAGAGAGGCACATTTTAGCAAGTTTCACTTGTAAGTGGGGTTGGAAACGCTTTTCAGGCTCAGTACTGGGCTCAAAAGATGCAGCCCTGATGTCTCTCATGATAGCAGGTGGTTAAGTAGAAATTCGCTGCTCGGCTGACCCAGCAGGAGCAAACGTATGCCAAAAATGTTGCAGAACCAGCTTCTCAGTGAAGAGCAGCCAGGCACATTTTAGCAAGTTTCACTTGTAAGTGGGGTTGGAAATACTTTTCAGGCTCAGTACTGGGCTCAAAACATGCAGCCCTGATGTCTCTCATGATAGCAGGTGGTTAGGTAGAAATTCGCTACTCGGCTGACCCAGCAGGAGCAAACGTATGCCAAAAATGTACGCAGAATGAGCTTTTCAGTGAAGAGCAGAGAGGCACATTTTAGCAAGTTTCACTTGTAAGTGGGGTTGGAAACGCTTTTCAGGCTCAGTACTGGGCTCAAAAGATGCAGCCCTGATGTCTCTCATGATAGCAGGTGGTTAAGTAGAAATTTGCTGCTCGGCTGACCCAGCAGGAGCAAACGTATGCTAAAAATGTATGCAGAACCAAGCTTTTCAGTAAAGAGCAGAGAGGCACATTTTAGCAAGTTTCACTTGTAAGTGGGATTGGAAACGCTTTTCAGGCTCAGTACTGGGCTCAAAAGATGCAGCCCTGATGTCTCTCATGATAGCAGGTGGTTAAGTAGAAATTCGCTGCTCGGATGACCCAGCAGGAGCAAACGTATGCCAAAAATGTACGCAGAACCAGCTTTTCAGTGAAGAGCAGCCAGGCACATTTTAGCAAGTTTCACTTGTAAGTTGGGTTGGAAACGCTTTTCAGGCTCAGTACTGGGCTCAAAACATGCAGCCCTGATGTCTCTCATGATAGCAGGTGGTTAATTAGAAATTTTCTGCTCGGCTGACCCAGCAGGAGCAAACCTATGCCAAAAATGTATGCAGAAACAAGCTTTTCAGTGAAGAGCAGCCAGGCACATTTTAGCAAGTTTCACTTGTAAGTGGGGTTGGAAATGCTTTTCAGGCTCAGTACTGGGCTCAAAAGATGCAGCCCTGATGTCTCTCATGATAGCAGGTGGTTAAGTAGAAATTCGCTGCTCGGTGGACCCAGCAGGACCAAACGTATGCCAGAAATGTTGCAGAACCAGCTTTTCAGTGAAGAGCAGCCAGGCACATTTTAGCAAGTTTCACTTGTAAGTGGGGTTGGAAACACTTTTCAGGCTCAGTACTGGGCTCAAAACATGCAGCCCTGATGTCTCTCATGATAGCAGGTGGTTAGGTAGAAATTTGCTGCTCGGCTGACCCAGCAGGAGCAAACGTATGCTAAAAATGTATACAGAACCAAGCTTTTCAGTAAAGAGCAGAGAGGCACATTTTAGCAAGTTTCACTTGTAAGTGGGGTTGGAACGCTTTTCAGGCTCAGTACTGGGCTCAAAAGATGCAGCCCTGATGTCTCTCATGATAGCAGGTGGTTAGGTAGAAATTTGCTGCTCGGCTGACCCAGCAGGAGCAAACGTATGCTAAAAATGTATACAGAACCAAGCTTTTCAGTAAAGAGCAGAGAGGCACATTTTAGCAAGTTTCACTTGTAAGTGGGGTTGGAAATGATTTTCAGGCTCAGTACTGGGCTCAAGAGATGCAGCCCTGATGTCTCTCATGATAGCAGGTGGTTAAGTAGAAATTTGCTGCTCGGCTGACCCAGCAGGAGCAAACGTATGCTAAAAATTGTATGCAAAACCAAGCTTTTCAGTGAAGAGCAGAGAGGCACATTTTAGCAAGTTTCACTTGTAAGTGGGCTTGGAAACGCTTTTCAGGCTCAGTACTGGGCTCAAAAGGTGCAGCCCTGATGTGTCTCATGATAGCAGGTGGTTAAGTAGAAATTCGCTGCTCGGCTGACCCAGCAGGAGCAAACGTATGCTAAAAATGTATACAGAACCAAGCTTTTCAGTAAAGAGCAGAGAGGCACATTTTAGCAAGTTTCACTTGTAAGTGGGGTTGGAACGCTTTTCAGGCTCAGTACTGGGCTCAAAAGATGCAGCCCTGATTCTCATGATAGCAGGTGGTTAAGTAGAAATTCGCTGCTCGGCTGACCCAGCAGGAGCAAACGTATGCTAAAAATGTATGCAGAACCAAGCTTTTCAGTGAAGAGCAGCCAGGCACATTTTAGCAAGTTTCACTTGTAAGTGGGGTTGAAAACGCTTTTCAGGCTCAGTACTGGGCTCAAAAGATGCAGCCGTGATGTCTCTCATGATAGCAGGTGGTTAAGTAGAAATTTGCTGCTCGGCTGACCCAGCAGGAGTAAACCTATGCCAAAAATGTACGCAGAACCAAGCTTTTAAGTGAAGAGCAGCCATGTACATTTTAGCAAGTTTCACTTGTAAGTGGGGTTGGAAATGATTTTCAGGCTCAGTACTGGGCTCAAGAGATGCAGCCCTGATGTCTCTCATGATAGCAGGTGGTTAAGTAGACATTCGCTGCTCGGCTGACCCAGCAGGAGCAAACGTATGCTAAAAATTGTATGCAAAACCAAGCTTTTCAGTGAAGAGCAGAGAGGCACATTTTAGAAAGTTTCACTTGTAAGTGGGCTTGGAAACGCTTTTCAGGCTCAGTACTGGGCTCAAAAGGTGCAGCCCTGATGTCTCTCATGATAGCAGGTGGTTAAGTAGAAATTCGCTGCTCGGCTGACCCAGCAGGAGCAAACGTATGCTAAAAATGTTGCAGAACCAAGCTTTTCAGTGAAGAGCAGCCAGGCACATTTTAGCAAGTTTCACTTGTAAGTGGGGTTGGAAATGCTTTTCAGGCTCAGTACTGGGCTCAAGAGATGCAGCCCTGATGTCTCTCATGATAGCAGGTGGTTAAGTAGAAATTCGCTGCTCGGCTGACCCAGCAGGAGCAAACGTATGCCAAAAATGTACGCAGAATGAGCTTTTCAGTGAAGAGCAGAGAGGCACATTTTAGCAAGTTTCACTTGTAAGTTGGGTTGGAACGCTTTTCAGGCTCAGTACTGGGCTCAAAAGATGCAGCCCTGATGTCTCTCATGATAGCAGGTGGTTTAGTAGAAATTTGCTGCTCGACTGACCCAGCAGGAGCAAACGTATGCTAAAAATGTATGCAGAACCAAGCTTTTCAGTAAAGAGCAGAGAGGCACATTTTAGCAAGTTTCACTTGTAAGTGGGGTTGGAAACGCTTTTCAGGCTCAGTACTGGGCTCAAAAGATGCAGCCCTGATGTCTCTCATGATAGCAGGTGGTTAAGTAGAAATTCGCTGCTCGGCTGACCCAGCAGGAGCAAACGTATGCCAAAAATATTGCAGAACCAGCTTCTCAGTGAAGAGCAGCCAGGCACATTTTAGCAAGTTTCACTTGTAAGTGGGGTTGGAAACACTTTTCAGGCTCAGTACTGGGCTCAAAACATGCAGCCCTGATGTCTCTCATGATAGCAGGTGGTTAGGTAGAAATTCGCTACTCGGCTGACCCAGCAGGAGCAAACGTATGCCAAAAATGTACGCAGAATGAGCTTTTCAGTGAAGAGCAGAGAGGCACATTTTAGCAAGTTTCACTTGTAAGTGGGGTTGGAAACGCTTTTCAGGCTCAGTACTGGGCTCAAAAGATGCAGCCCTGATGTCTCTCATGATAGCAGGTGGTTAAGTAGAAATTTGCTGCTCGGCTGACCCAGCAGGAGCAAACGTATGCTAAAAATGTATGCAGAACCAAGCTTTTCAGTAAAGAGCAGAGAGGCACATTTTAGCAAGTTTCACTTGTAAGTGGGATTGGAAACGCTTTTCAGGCTCAGTACTGGGCTCAAAAGATGCAGCCCTGATGTCTCTCATGATAGCAGGTGGTTAAGTAGAAATTCGCTGCTCGGATGACCCAGCAGGAGCAAACGTATGCCAAAAATGTACGCAGAACCAGCTTTTCAGTGAAGAGCAGCCAGGCACATTTTAGCAAGTTTCACTTGTAAGTGGGGATGGAAACGCTTTTCAGGCTCAGTACTGGGCTCAAAACATGCAGCCCTGATGTCTCTCATGATAGCAGGTGGTTAATTAGAAATTTTCTGCTCGGCTGACCCAGCAGGAGCAAACCTATGCCAAAAATGTATGCAGAAACAAGCTTTTCAGTGAAGAGCAGCCAGGCACATTTTAGCAAGTTTCACTTGTAAGTGGGGTTGGAAATGCTTTTCAGGCTCAGTACTGGGCTCAAAAGATGCAGCCCTGATGTCTCTCATGATAGCAGGTGGTTAAGTAGAAATTCGCTGCTCGGTGGACCCAGCAGGACCAAACGTATGCCAGAAATGTTGCAGAACCAGCTTTTCAGTGAAGAGCAGCCAGGCACATTTTAGCAAGTTTCACTTGTAAGTGGGGTTGGAAACACTTTTCAGGCTCAGTACTGGGCTCAAAACATGCAGCCCTGATGTCTCTCATGATAGCAGGTGGTTAGGTAGAAATTCGCAACTCGGCTGACCCAGCAGGAGCAAACGTATGCTAAAAATGTTGCAGAACCAAGCTTTTCAGTGAAGAGCAGCCAGGCACATTTTAGCAAGTTTAACTTGTAAGTGGGGTTGGAAATGCTTTTCAGGCTCAGTACTGGGCTCAAGAGATGCAGCCCTGATGTCTCTCATGATAGCAGGTGGTTAAGTAGAAATTCGCTGCTCGGCTGACCCAGCAGGAGCAAACGTATGCCAAAAATGTACGCAGAATGAGCTTTTCAGTGAAGAGCAGAGAGGCACATTTTAGCAAGTTTCACTTGTAAGTTGGGTTGGAACGCTTTTCAGGCTCAGTACTGGGCTCAAAAGATGCAGCCCTGATGTCTCTCATGATAGCAGGTGGTTTAGTAGAAATTTGCTGCTCGACTGACCCAGCAGGAGCAAACGTATGCTAAAAATGTATGCAGAACCAAGCTTTTCAGTAAAGAGCAGAGAGGCACATTTTAGCAAGTTTCACTTGTAAGTGGGGTTGGAAACGCTTTTCAGGCTCAGTGCTGGGCTCAAAAGATGCAGCCCTGATGTCTCTCATGATAGCAGGTGGTTAAGTAGAAATTCGCTGCTCGGCTGACCCAGCAGGAGCAAACGTATGCCAAAAATGTTGCAGAACCAGCTTCTCAGTGAAGAGCAGCCAGGCACATTTTAGCAAGTTTCACTTGTAAGTGGGGTTGGAAACACTTTTCAGGCTCAGTACTGGGCTCAAAACATGCAGCCCTGATGTCTCTCATGATAGCAGGTGGTTAGGTAGAAATTCGCTACTCGGCTGACCCAGCAGGAGCAAACGTATGCCAAAAATGTACGCAGAATGAGCTTTTCAGTGAAGAGCAGAGAGGCACATTTTAGCAAGTTTCACTTGTAAGTGGGGTTGGAAACGCTTTTCAGGCTCAGTACTGGGCTCAAAAGATGCAGCCCTGATGTCTCTCATGATAGCAGGTGGTTAAGTAGAAATTTGCTGCTCGGCTGACCCAGCAGGAGCAAACGTATGATAAAAATGTATGCAGAACCAAGCTTTTCAGTAAAGAGCAGAGAGGCACATTTTAGCAAGTTTCACTTGTAAGTGGGATTGGAAACGCTTTTCAGGCTCAGTACTGGGCTCAAAAGATGCAGCCCTGATGTCTCTCATGATAGCAGGTGGTTAAGTAGAAATTCGCTGCTCGGATGACCCAGCAGGAGCAAACGTATGCCAAAAATGTACGCAGAACCAGCTTTTCAGTGAAGAGCAGCCAGGCACATTTTAGCAAGTTTCACTTGTAAGTTGGGTTGGAAACGCTTTTCAGGCTCAGTACTGGGCTCAAAACATGCAGCCCTGATGTCTCTCATGATAGCAGGTGGTTAATTAGAAATTTTCTGCTCGGCTGACCCAGCAGGAGCAAACCTATGCCAAAAATGTATGCAGAAACAAGCTTTTCAGTGAAGAGCAGCCAGGCACATTTTAGCAAGTTTCACTTGTAAGTGGGGTTGGAAATGCTTTTCAGGCTCAGTACTGGGCTCAAAAGATGCAGCCCTGATGTCTCTCATGATAGCAGGTGGTTAAGTAGAAATTCGCTGCTCGGTGGACCCAGCAGGACCAAACGTATGCCAGAAATGTTGCAGAACCAGCTTTTCAGTGAAGAGCAGCCAGGCACATTTTAGCAAGTTTCACTTGAAAATTGGGTTGGAAATACTTTTCAGGCTCAGTACTGGACTCAAAAGATGCAGCCCTGATGTCTCTCATGATAGAAGGTGGTTAAGTAGAAATTTGCTGCTCGGCTGACCCAGCAGGAGCAAACGTATGCTAAAAATGTATGCAGATCCAAGCTTTTCAGTGAAGAGCAGCCAGGCACATTTTAGCAAGTTTCACTTGTAAGTGGGGTTGGAAATACTTTTCAGGCTCAGTACTGGGCTCAAAAGATGCAGCCCTGATGTCTCTCATGATAGCAGGTGGTTAAGTAGAAATTCGCTGCTCGGCTGACCCAGCAGGAGCAAACGTATGCTAAAAATGTACGCAAAACCAAGCTTTTCAGTGAAGAGCAGCCAGGCACATTTTAGCAAGTTTCACTTGTAAGTGGGGTTGGAAATGCTTTTCAGGCTCAAGTACTGGGCTCAAAAGATGCAGCCCTGATGTCTCTCATGATAGCAGGTGGTTAAGTAGAAATTCGCTGCTCGGCTGACCCAGCAGGAGCAAACGTATGCCAAAAATGTACGCAGAATGAGCTTTTCAGTGAAGAGCAGAGAGGCACATTTTAGCAAGTTTCACCTGTAAGTTGGGTTCGAAACGCTTTTCAGGCTCAGTACTGGGTTCAAAACATGCAGCCCTGATGTCTCTCATGATAGCAGGTGGTTAATTAGAAATTCGCTGCTCGGCTGACCCAGCAGGAGCAAACGTATGCTAAAAATGTATGCAAAACCAAGCTTTTCAGTAAAGAGCAGAGAGGCACATTTTAGCAAGTTTCACTTGTAAGTGGGCTTGGAAATGCTTTTCAGGCTCAGTACTGGGCTCAAAAGATGAAGCCCTGATGTCTCTCATTGTAGCAGGTGGTTAAGTAGAAATGTACTGCTCGGCTGACCCAGCAGGAGCAAACGTATGCTAAAAATGTTGCAGAACCAAGCTTTTCAGTGAAGAGCAGCCAGGCACATTTTAGCAAGTTTCACTTGTAAGTGGGGTTGGAAATGCTTTTCAGGCTCAGTACTGGGCTCAAGAGATGCAGCCCTGATGTCTCTCATGATAGCAGGTGGTTAAGTAGAAATTCGCTGCTCGGCTGACCCAGCAGGAGCAAACGCATGCTAAAAATGTATGCAAAACCAAGCTTTTCAGTAAAGAGCAGAGAGGCTCATTTTAGCAAGTTTCACTTGTAAGTGGGCTTGGAAATGCTTTTCAGGCTCAGTACTGGGCTCAAAAGATGCAGCCCTGATGTCTCTCATGATAGCAGGTGGTTAAGTAGAAATTTGCTGCTCGGCTGACCCAGCAGGAGCAAACGCATGCTAAAAATGTATGCAAAACCAAGCTTTTCAGTAAAGAGCAGAGAGGCACATTTTGCAAGTTTCACTTGTAAGTGGGCTTGGAAATGCTTTTCAGGCTCTGTACTGGGCTCAAAAGATGAAGCCCTGATGTCTCTCATTATAGCAGGTGGTTAAGTAGAAATTTACTGCTCGGCTGACCCAGCAGGAGCAAACGTATGCTAAAAATGTTGCAGAACCAAGCTTTTCAGTGAAGAGCAGAGAGGCACATTTTAGCATGTTTCACTTGTAAGTGGTGTTGGAAATGCTTTTCAGGCTCAGTACTGGGCTCAAAACATGCAGCCCTGATGTCTCTCATGATAGCAGGTGGTTAATTAGAAATTCGCTGCTCGGCTGACCCAGCAGGAGCAAACGTATGCTAAAAATGTATGCAAAACCAAGCTTTTCAGTGAAGAGCAGCCAGGCACATTTTAGCAAGTTTCACTTGTAAGTGGGGTTGGAAATGCTTTTCAGGCTCAAGTACTGGGCTCAAAAGATGCAGCCCTGATGTCTCTCATGATAGCAGGTGGTTAAGTAGAAATTCGCTGCTCGGCGGACCCAGCAGGACCAAACGTATGCCAGAAATGTTGCAGAACCAGCTTTTCAGTGAAGAGCAGCCAGGCACATTTTAGCAAGTTTCACTTGTAAGTGGGGTTGGAAATACTTTTCAGGCTCAGTACTGGGCTCAAAAGATGCAGCCCTGATGTCTCTCATGATAGCAGGTGGTTAAGTAGAAATTCGCTGCTCGGCTGACCCAGCAGGAGCAAACGTATGCTAAAAATGTATGCAAAACCAAGCTTTTCAGTGAAGAGCAGCCATACACATTTTAGCAAGTTTCACTTGTAAGTGGGTTTGGAAATGCTTTTCAGGCTCAAGTACTGGGCTCAAAAGATGCAGCCCTGATGTTTCTCATGATAGCAGGTGGTTAAGTTGAAATTCGCGGCTCGGCTGACCCAGCAGCAGCAAACGTATGCCAAAAATGTATGCAGAACCTAGCTTTTCAGTGAAGAGCAGGAGAGGCACATTTTAGCAAGTTTCACTTGTAAGTGGGGTTGGAACGCTTTTCAGGCTCAGTACTGGGCTCAAAAGATGCAGCCCTGATGTCTCTCATGATAGCAGGTGGTTAAGTAGAAATGTGCTGCTCGGCTGACCCAGCAGGAGCAAACATATGCTAAAAATGTATGCAGAACCAAGCTTTTCAGTAAAGAGCAGAGAGGCACATTTTAGCAAGTTTTACTTGTAAGTGGGGTTGGAAACGCTTTTCAGGCTGAGTACTGGGCTCAAAAGATGCAGCCATGATGTCTCTCATGATAGCAGGTGGTTAAGTAGAAATTCGCTGCTCGGCTGACCCAGCAGGAGCAAACGTATGCTAAAAATGTATGCAGAACCAAGCTTTTCTGTGAAGAGCAGCCAGGCACATTTTAGCAAGTTTCACTTGTAAGTGGGGTTAGAAATGCTTTTCAGGCTCAGTACTGGGCTCAAAAGATGCAGTCGTGATGTCTCTTATGATAGCAGGTGGTTAAGTAGAAATTTGCTGCTCGGCTGACCCAGCAGGAGTAAACCTATGCCAAAAATGTACGCAGAACCAAGCTTTTAAGTGAAGAGCAGCCAGGTACATTTTAGCAAGTTTCACTTGTAAGTGGGGTTAGAAATGCTTTTCAGGCTCAGTACTGGGCTCAAAAGATGCAGTCGTGATGTCTCTCATGATAGCAGGTGGTTAAGTAGAAATTCGCTGCTCGGCTGACCCAGCAGGAGCAAACGTATGCTAAAAATGTATGCAGAACCAAGCTTTTCAGTGAAGAGCAGCCAGGCACATTTTAGCAAGTTTCACTTGTAAGTGGGGTTGGAAATGCTTTTCAGGCTCAAGTACTGGGCTCAAAAGATGCAGCCCTGATGTCTCTCATGATAGCAGGTGGTTAAGTAGAAATTCGCTGCTCGGCGGACCCAGCAGGACCAAACGTATGCCAGAAATGTTGCAGAACCAGCTTTTCAGTGAAGAGCAGCCAGGCACATTTTAGCAAGTTTCACTTGTAAGTAGGGTTGGAAATACTTTTCAGGCTCAGTACTGGACTCAAAAGATGCAGCCCTGATGTCCCTCATGATAGCAGGTGGTTAAGTAGAAATTTGCTGCTCGGCTGACCCAGCAGGAGCAAACGTATGCTAAAAATGTATGCAGAACCAAGCTTTTCAGTGAAGAGCAGCCAGGCACATTTTAGCAAGTTTCACTTGTAAGTGGGGTTGGAAATACTTTTCAGGCTCAGTACTGGGCTCAAAAGATGCAGCCCTGATGTCTGTCATTATAGCAGGTGGTTAAGTAGAAATTCGCTGCTCGGCTGACCCAGCAGGAGCAAACGTATGCTAAAAATGTATGCAAAACCAAGCTTTTCAGTGAAGAGCAGCCATGCACATTTTAGCAAGTTTCACTTGTAAGTGGGTTTGGAAATGCTTTTCAGGCTCAAGTACTGGGCTCAAAAGATGCAGCCCTGATGTTTCTCATGATAGCAGGTGGTTAAGTTGAAATTCGCGGCTCGGCTGACCCAGCAGCAGCAAACGTATGCCAAAAATGTATGCAGAACCTAGCTTTTCAGTGAAGAGCAGGAGAGGCACATTTTAGCAAGTTTCACTTGTAAGTGGGGTTGGAACGCTTTTCAGGCTCAGTACTGGGCTAAAAAATGCAGCCCTGATGTCTCTCATGATAGCAGGTGGTTAAGTAGAAATTTGCTGCTCGGCTCACCCAGCAGGAGCAAACGTATGCTAAAAATGTATGCAGAACCAAGCTTTTCAGTAAAGAGCAGAGAGGCATATTTTAGCAAGTTTTACTTGTAAGTGGGGTTGGAAACGCTTTTCAGGCTCAGTACTGGGCTCAAAAGATGCAGCCCTGATGTCTCTCATGATAGCAGGTGGTTAAGTAGAAATTCGCTGCTCGGCTGACCCAGCAGGAGCAAACGTATGCTAAAAATGTATGCAGAACCAAGCTTTTCTGTGAAGAGCAGCCAGGCACATTTTAGCAAGTTTCACTTGTAAATGGGGTTAGAAATGCTTTTCAGGCTCAGTACTGGGCTCAAAAGATGCAGCCGTGATGTCTCTCATGATAGCAGGTGGTTAAGTAGAAATTTGCTGCTCGGCTGACCCAGCAGGAGCAAACCTATGCCAAAAATGTACGCAGAATGAGCTTTTCAGTGAAAAGCAGCCAGGCACATTTTAGCAAGTTTCACTTGTAAGTGGGGTTGGAAATGCTTTTCAGGCTCAGTACTGGGCTCAAAACATGCAGCCCTGATGTCTCTCATGATAGCAGGTGGTTAATTAGAAATTCGCTGCTCGGCTGACCCAGCAGGAGCAAACGTATGCTAAAAATGTATGTAAAACCAAGCTTTTCAGTAAAGAGCAGAGAGGCACATTTTAGCAAGTTTCACTTGTAAGTGGGCTTGGAAATGCTTTTCAGGCTCAGTACTGGGCTCAAAAGATGAAGCCCTGATGTCTCTCATTGTAGCATGTGGTTAAGTAGAAATTTACTGCTCGGCTGACCCAGCAGGAGCAAACGTATGCTAAAAATGTTGCAGAACCAAGCTTTTCAGTGAAGAGCAGCCAGGCACATTTTAGCAAGTTTCACTTGTAAGTGGGGTTGGAATTGCTTTTCAGGCTGAGTACTGGGCTCAAGAGATGCAGCCCTGATGTCTCTCATGATAGCAGGTGGTTAAGTAGAAATTCGCTGCTCGGCTGACCCAGCAGGAGCAAACGTGTGCTAAAAATGTACGCAAAACCAAGCTTTTCAGTGAAGAGCAGCCCGGTACATTTTAGCAAGTTTCACTTGTAAGTGGGCTTGGAAATGCTTTTCAGGCTCAGTACTGGGCTCAAAAGCTGAAGCCCTGATGTCTCTCATTATAGCAGGTGGTTAAGTAGAAATGTACTGCTCGGCTGACCCAGCAGGAGCAAACGTATGCCAAAAGTGTACGCAGAATGAGCTTTTCAGTGAAGAGCAGAGAGGCACATTTTAGCAAGTTTCACTTGTAAGTTGGGTTGGAAACGCTTTTCAGGCTCAGTACTGGCCTCAAAACATGCAGCCCTGATGTCTCTCATGATAGCAGGTGGTTATATAGAAATTCACTGCTCGGCTGACCCAGCAGGAGCAAACGTATGCTAAAAATGTATGCAAAACCAAGCTTTTCAGTAAAGAGCAGAGAGGCACATTTTAGCTAGTTTCACTTGTAAGTGGGGTTGGAAATGCTTTTCAGGCTCAGTACTGGGCTCAAAAGATGCAGCCCTGATGTCTCTCATGATAGCAGGTGGTTAAGTAGAAATTCGCTGCTCGGCTGACCCAGCAGGAGCAAACGTATGCCAAAAATGTACGCAGAATGAGCTTTTCAGTGAAGAGCAGAGAGGCACATTTTAGCAAGTTTCACTTGTAAGTTGGGTTGGAAACGCTTTTCAGGCTCAGTACTGGGCTCAAAAGATGCAGCCCTGATGTCTCTCATGATAGCAGGTGGTTAAGTAGAAATTCGCTGCTCGGCTGACCCAGCAGGAGCAAACGTATGCCAAAAATGTACGCAGAATGAGCTTTTCAGTGAAGAGCAGCCAGGCACATTTTAGCAAGTTTCACTTGTAAGTGGGGTTGGAAACACTTTTCAGGCTCAGTACTGGGCTCAAAACATGCAGCCCTGATGTCTCTCATGATAGCAGGTGGTTAAGTAGAAATTCGCTGCTCGGCTGACCCAGCAGGTTGCAAACGTATGCCAAAAATGTACGCAGAATGAGCTTTTCAGTGAAGAGCAGAGAGGCACATTTTAGCAAGTTTCACTTGTAAGTGGGGTTGGAAACGCTTTTCAGGCTCAGTATTGGGCTCAAAAGATGCAGCCCTGATGTCTCTCATGATAGCAGGTGGTTAAGTAGAAATTTGCAGCTCGGCTGACCCAGCAGGAGCAAACGTTTGCTAAAAATGTATGCAGAACCAAGCTTTTCAGTAAAGAGCAGAGAGGCACATTTTAGCAAGTTTCACTTGTAAGTGGGGTTGGAAACGCTTTTCAGGCTCAGTACTGGGCTCAAAAGATGCAGCCCTGATATCTCTCATGATAGCAGGTGGTTAAGTAGAAATTCGCTGCTCGGCTGACCCAACAGGAGCAAACGTATGCCAAAAATGTACGCAGAACCAGCTTTTCAGTGAAGAGCAGCCAGGCACATTTTAGCAAGTTTCACTTGTAAGTTGGGTTGGAAACGCTTTTCAGGCTCAGTACTGGGCTCAAAACATGCAGCCCTGATGTCTCTCATGATAGCAGGTGGTTAATTAGAAATTCGCTGCTCGGCTGACCCAGCAGGAGCAAACGTATGCTAAAAATGTATGCAAAACCAAGCTTTTCAGTAAACAGCAGAGAGGCACATTTTAGCAAGTTTCACTTGTAAGTGGGCTTGGAAACGCTTTTCAGGCTCAGTACTGGGCTCAAAAGATGCAGCCATGATGTCTCTCATGATAGCAGGTGGTTAAGTAGAAATTCGCTGCTCGGCGGACCCAGCAGGAGCAAACGTATGCCAGAAATGTTGCAGAACCAGCTTTTCAGTGAAGAGCAGCCAGGCACATTTTAGCAAGTTTCACTTGTAAGTGGGGTTGGAAATACTTTTCAGGCTCAGTACTGGGCTCAAAAGATGCAGCCCTGATGTCTCTCATGATAGCAGGTGGTTAAGTAGAAATTCGCTGCTCGGCTGACCCAGCAGGAGCAAACGTATGCTAAAAATGTATGCAAAACCAAGCTTTTCAGTGAAGAGCAGCCATGCACATTTTAGCAAGTTTCACTTGTAAGTGGGTTTGGAAATGCTTTTCAGGCTCAAGTACTGGGCTCAAAAGATGCAGCCCTGATGTTTCTCATGATAGCAGGTGGTTAAGTTGAAATTCGCGGCTCGGCTGACCCAGCAGCAGCAAACGTATGCCAAAAATGTATGCAGAACCTAGCTTTTCAGTGAAGAGCAGGAGAGGCACATTTTAGCAAGTTTCACTTGTAAGTGGGGTTGGAACGCTTTTCAGGCTCAGTACTGGGCTAAAAAATGCAGCCCTGATGTCTCTCATGATAGCAGGTGGTTAAGTAGAAATTTGCTGCTCGGCTCACCCAGCAGGAGCAAACGTATGCTAAAAATTTATGCAGAACCAAGCTTTTCAGTAAAGAGCAGAGAGGCATATTTTAGCAAGTTTTACTTGTAAGTGGGGTTGGAAACGCTTTTCAGGCTCAGTACTGGGCTCAAAAGATGCAGCCCTGATGTCTCTCATGATAGCAGGTGGTTAAGTAGAAATTCGCTGCTCGGCTGACCCAGCAGGAGCAAACGTATGCTAAAAATGTATGCAGAACCAAGCTTTTCTGTGAAGAGCAGCCAGGCACATTTTAGCAAGTTTCACTTGTAAATGGGGTTAGAAATGCTTTTCAGGCTCAGTACTGGGCTCAAAAGATGCAGCCGTGATGTCTCTCATGATAGCAGGTGGTTAAGTAGAAATTTGCTGCTCGGCTGACCCAGCAGGAGCAAACCTATGCCAAAAATGTACGCAGAATGAGCTTTTCAGTGAAAAGCAGCCAGGCACATTTTAGCAAGTTTCACTTGTAAGTGGGGTTGGAAATGCTTTTCAGGCTCAGTACTGGGCTCAAAACATGCAGCCCTGATGTCTCTCATGATAGCAGGTGGTTAATTAGAAATTCGCTGCTCGGCTGACCCAGCAGGAGCAAACGTATGCTAAAAATGTATGTAAAACCAAGCTTTTCAGTAAAGAGCAGAGAGGCACATTTTAGCAAGTTTCACTTGTAAGTGGGCTTGGAAATGCTTTTCAGGCTCAGTACTGGGCTCAAAAGATGAAGCCCTGATGTCTCTCATTGTAGCATGTGGTTAAGTAGAAATTTACTGCTCGGCTGACCCAGCAGGAGCAAACGTATGCTAAAAATGTTGCAGAACCAAGCTTTTCAGTGAAGAGCAGCCAGGCACATTTTAGCAAGTTTCACTTGTAAGTGGGGTTGGAATTGCTTTTCAGGCTGAGTACTGGGCTCAAGAGATGCAGCCCTGATGTCTCTCATGATAGCAGGTGGTTAAGTAGAAATTCGCTGCTCGGCTGACCCAGCAGGAGCAAACGTGTGCTAAAAATGTACGCAAAACCAAGCTTTTCAGTGAAGAGCAGCCCGGTACATTTTAGCAAGTTTCACTTGTAAGTGGGCTTGGAAATGCTTTTCAGGCTCAGTACTGGGCTCAAAAGCTGAAGCCCTGATGTCTCTCATTATAGCAGGTGGTTAAGTAGAAATGTACTGCTCGGCTGACCCAGCAGGAGCAAACGTATGCCAAAAGTGTACGCAGAATGAGCTTTTCAGTGAAGAGCAGAGAGGCACATTTTAGCAAGTTTCACTTGTAAGTTGGGTTGGAAACGCTTTTCAGGCTCAGTACTGGCCTCAAAACATGCAGCCCTGATGTCTCTCATGATAGCAGGTGGTTATATAGAAATTCACTGCTCGGCTGACCCAGCAGGAGCAAACGTATGCTAAAAATGTATGCAAAACCAAGCTTTTCAGTAAAGAGCAGAGAGGCACATTTTAGCTAGTTTCACTTGTAAGTGGGGTTGGAAATGCTTTTCAGGCTCAGTACTGGGCTCAAAAGATGCAGCCCTGATGTCTCTCATGATAGCAGGTGGTTAAGTAGAAATTCGCTGCTCGGCTGACCCAGCAGGAGCAAACGTATGCCAAAAATGTACGCAGAATGAGCTTTTCAGTGAAGAGCAGAGAGGCACATTTTAGCAAGTTTCACTTGTAAGTTGGGTTGGAAACGCTTTTCAGGCTCAGTACTGGGCTCAAAAGATGCAGCCCTGATGTCTCTCATGATAGCAGGTGGTTAAGTAGAAATTCGCTGCTCGGCTGACCCAGCAGGAGCAAACGTATGCCAAAAATGTACGCAGAATGAGCTTTTCAGTGAAGAGCAGCCAGGCACATTTTAGCAAGTTTCACTTGTAAGTGGGGTTGGAAACACTTTTCAGGCTCAGTACTGGGCTCAAAACATGCAGCCCTGATGTCTCTCATGATAGCAGGTGGTTAAGTAGAAATTCGCTGCTCGGCTGACCCAGCAGGTTGCAAACGTATGCCAAAAATGTACGCAGAATGAGCTTTTCAGTGAAGAGCAGAGAGGCACATTTTAGCAAGTTTCACTTGTAAGTGGGGTTGGAAACGCTTTTCAGGCTCAGTATTGGGCTCAAAAGATGCAGCCCTGATGTCTCTCATGATAGCAGGTGGTTAAGTAGAAATTTGCAGCTCGGCTGACCCAGCAGGAGCAAACGTTTGCTAAAAATGTATGCAGAACCAAGCTTTTCAGTAAAGAGCAGAGAGGCACATTTTAGCAAGTTTCACTTGTAAGTGGGGTTGGAAACGCTTTTCAGGCTCAGTACTGGGCTCAAAAGATGCAGCCCTGATATCTCTCATGATAGCAGGTGGTTAAGTAGAAATTCGCTGCTCGGCTGACCCAACAGGAGCAAACGTATGCCAAAAATGTACGCAGAACCAGCTTTTCAGTGAAGAGCAGCCAGGCACATTTTAGCAAGTTTCACTTGTAAGTTGGGTTGGAAACGCTTTTCAGGCTCAGTACTGGGCTCAAAACATGCAGCCCTGATGTCTCTCATGATAGCAGGTGGTTAATTAGAAATTCGCTGCTCGGCTGACCCAGCAGGAGCAAACGTATGCTAAAAATGTATGCAAAACCAAGCTTTTCAGTAAACAGCAGAGAGGCACATTTTAGCAAGTTTCACTTGTAAGTGGGCTTGGAAACGCTTTTCAGGCTCAGTACTGGGCTCAAAAGATGCAGCCATGATGTCTCTCATGATAGCAGATGGTTAAGTAGAAATTCGCTGCTCGGCGGACCCAGCAGGAGCAAACGTATGCCAGAAATGTTGCAGAACCAGCTTTTCAGTGAAGAGCAGCCAGGCACATTTTAGCAAGTTTCACTTGTAAGTGGGGTTGGAAATACTTTTCAGGCTCAGTACTGGGCTCAAAAGATGCAGCCCTGATGTCTCTCATGATAGCAGGTGGTTAAGTAGAAATTCGCTGCTCGGCTGACCCAGCAGGAGCAAACGTATGCTAAAAATGTATGCAAAACCAAGCTTTTCAGTGAAGAGCAGCCATGCACATTTTAGCAAGTTTCACTTGTAAGTGGGTTTGGAAATGCTTTTCAGGCTCAAGTACTGGGCTCAAAAGATGCAGCCCTGATGTTTCTCATGATAGCAGGTGGTTAAGTTGAAATTCGCGGCTCGGCTGACCCAGCAGCAGCAAACGTATGCCAAAAATGTATGCAGAACCTAGCTTTTCAGTGAAGAGCAGGAGAGGCACATTTTAGCAAGTTTCACTTGTAAGTGGGGTTGGAACGCTTTTCAGGCTCAGTACTGGGCTAAAAAATGCAGCCCTGATGTCTCTCATGATAGCAGGTGGTTAAGTAGAAATTTGCTGCTCGGCTCACCCAGCAGGAGCAAACGTATGCTAAAAATGTATGCAGAACCAAGCTTTTCAGTAAAGAGCAGAGAGGCATATTTTAGCAAGTTTTACTTGTAAGTGGGGTTGGAAACGCTTTTCAGGCTCAGTACTGGGCTCAAAAGATGCAGCCCTGATGTCTCTCATGATAGCAGGTGGTTAAGTAGAAATTCGCTGCTCGGCTGACCCAGCAGGAGCAAACGTATGCTAAAAATGTATGCAGAACCAAGCTTTTCTGTGAAGAGCAGCCAGGCACATTTTAGCAAGTTTCACTTGTAAATGGGGTTAGAAATGCTTTTCAGGCTCAGTACTGGGCTCAAAAGATGCAGCCGTGATGTCTCTCATGATAGCAGGTGGTTAAGTAGGAATTTGCTGCTCGGCTGACCCAGCAGGAGCAAACCTATGCCAAAAATGTACGCAGAATGAGCTTTTCAGTGAAAAGCAGCCAGGCACATTTTAGCAAGTTTCACTTGTAAGTGGGGTTGGAAATGCTTTTCAGGCTCAGTACTGGGCTCAAAACATGCAGCCCTGATGTCTCTCATGATAGCAGGTGGTTAATTAGAAATTCGCTGCTCGGCTGACCCAGCAGGAGCAAACGTATGCTAAAAATGTATGTAAAACCAAGCTTTTCAGTAAAGAGCAGAGAGGCACATTTTAGCAAGTTTCACTTGTAAGTGGGCTTGGAAATGCTTTGTAGGCTCAGTACTGGGCTCAAAAGATGAAGCCCTGATGTCTCTCATTGTAGCATGTGGTTAAGTAGAAATTTACTGCTCGGCTGACCCAGCAGGAGCAAACGTATGCTAAAAATGTTGCAGAACCAAGCTTTTCAGTGAAGAGCAGCCAGGCACATTTTAGCAAGTTTCACTTGTAAGTGGGGTTGGAATTGCTTTTCAGGCTGAGTACTGGGCTCAAGAGATGCAGCCCTGATGTCTCTCATGATAGCAGGTGGTTAAGTAGAAATTCGCTGCTCGGCTGACCCAGCAGGAGCAAACGTGTGCTAAAAATGTACGCAAAACCAAGCTTTTCAGTGAAGAGCAGCCCGGTACATTTTAGCAAGTTTCACTTGTAAGTGGGCTTGGAAATGCTTTTCAGGCTCAGTACTGGGCTCAAAAGCTGAAGCCCTGATGTCTCTCATTATAGCAGGTGGTTAAGTAGAAATGTACTGCTCGGCTGACCCAGCAGGAGCAAACGTATGCCAAAAGTGTACGCAGAATGAGCTTTTCAGTGAAGAGCAGAGAGGCACATTTTAGCAAGTTTCACTTGTAAGTTGGGTTGGAAACGCTTTTCAGGCTCAGTACTGGCCTCAAAACATGCAGCCCTGATGTCTCTCATGATAGCAGGTGGTTATATAGAAATTCACTGCTCGGCTGACCCAGCAGGAGCAAACGTATGCTAAAATTGTATGCAAAACCAAGCTTTTCAGTAAAGAGCAGAGAGGCACATTTTAGCTAGTTTCACTTGTAAGTGGGGTTGGAAATGCTTTTCAGGCTCAGTACTGGGCTCAAAAGATGCAGCCCTGATGTCTCTCATGATAGCAGGTGGTTAAGTAGAAATTCGCTGCTCGGCTGACCCAGCAGGAGCAAACGTATGCCAAAAATGTACGCAGAATGAGCTTTTCAGTGAAGAGCAGAGAGGCACATTTTAGCAAGTTTCACTTGTAAGTTGGGTTGGAAACGCTTTTCAGGCTCAGTACTGGGCTCAAAAGATGCAGCCCTGATGTCTCTCATGATAGCAGGTGGTTAAGTAGAAATTCGCTGCTCGGCTGACCCAGCAGGAGCAAACGTATGCCAAAAATGTACGCAGAATGAGCTTTTCAGTGAAGAGCAGCCAGGCACATTTTAGCAAGTTACACTTGTAAGTGGGGTTGGAAACACTTTTCAGGCTCAGTACTGGGCTCAAAACATGCAGCCCTGATGTCTCTCATGATAGCAGGTGGTTAAGTAGAAATTCGCTGCTCGGCTGACCCAGCAGGTTGCAAACGTATGCCAAAAATGTACGCAGAATGAGCTTTTCAGTGAAGAGCAGAGAGGCACATTTTAGCAAGTTTCACTTGTAAGTGGGGTTGGAAACGCTTTTCAGGCTCAGTATTGGGCTCAAAAGATGCAGCCCTGATGTCTCTCATGATAGCAGGTGGTTAAGTAGAAATTTGCAGCTCGGCTGACCCAGCAGGAGCAAACGTTTGCTAAAAATGTATGCAGAACCAAGCTTTTCAGTAAAGAGCAGAGAGGCACATTTTAGCAAGTTTCACTTGTAAGTGGGGTTGGAAACGCTTTTCAGGCTCAGTACTGGGCTCAAAAGATGCAGCCCTGATATCTCTCATGATAGCAGGTGGTTAAGTAGAAATTCGCTGCTCGGCTGACCCAACAGGAGCAAACGTATGCCAAAAATGTACGCAGAACCAGCTTTTCAGTGAAGAGCAGCCAGGCACATTTTAGCAAGTTTCACTTGTAAGTTGGGTTGGAAACGCTTTTCAGGCTCAGTACTGGGCTCAAAACATGCAGCCCTGATGTCTCTCATGATAGCAGGTGGTTAATTAGAAATTCGCTGCTCGGCTGACCCAGCAGGAGCAAACGTATGCTAAAAATGTATGCAAAACCAAGCTTTTCAGTAAACAGCAGAGAGGCACATTTTAGCAAGTTTCACTTGTAAGTGGGCTTGGAAACGCTTTTCAGGCTCAGTACTGGGCTCAAAAGATTCAGCCATGATGTCTCTCATGATAGCAGGTGGTTAAGTAGAAATTCGCTGCTCGGCGGACCCAGCAGGAGCAAACGTATGCCAGAAATGTTGCAGAACCAGCTTTTCAGTGAAGAGCAGCCAGGCACATTTTAGCAAGTTTCACTTGTAAGTGGGGTTGGAAATACTTTTCAGGCTCAGTACTGGGCTCAAAAGATGCAGCCCTGATGTCTCTCATGATAGCAGGTGGTTAAGTAGAAATTCGCTGCTCGGCTGACCCAGCAGGAGCAAACGTATGCTAAAAATGTATGCAAAACCAAGCTTTTCAGTGAAGAGCAGCCATGCACATTTTAGCAAGTTTCACTTGTAAGTGGGTTTGGAAATGCTTTTCAGGCTCAAGTACTGGGCTCAAAAGATGCAGCCCTGATGTTTCTCATGATAGCAGGTGGTTAAGTTGAAATTCGCGGCTCGGCTGACCCAGCAGCAGCAAACGTATGCCAAAAATGTATGCAGAACCTAGCTTTTCAGTGAAGAGCAGGAGAGGCACATTTTAGCAAGTTTCACTTGTAAGTGGGGTTGGAACGCTTTTCAGGCTCAGTACTGGGCTAAAAAATGCAGCCCTGATGTCTCTCATGATAGCAGGTGGTTAAGTAGAAATTTGCTGCTCGGCTCACCCAGCAGGAGCAAACGTATGCTAAAAATGTATGCAGAACCAAGCTTTTCAGTAAAGAGCAGAGAGGCATATTTTAGCAAGTTTTACTTGTAAGTGGGGTTGGAAACGCTTTTCAGGCTCAGTACTGGGCTCAAAAGATGCAGCCCTGATGTCTCTCATGATAGCAGGTGGTTAAGTAGAAATTCGCTGCTCGGCTGACCCAGCAGGAGCAAACGTATGCTAAAAATGTATGCAGAACCAAGCTTTTCTGTGAAGAGCAGCCAGGCACATTTTAGCAAGTTTCACTTGTAAATGGGGTTAGAAATGCTTTTCAGGCTCAGTACTGGGCTCAAAAGATGCAGCCGTGATGTCTCTCATGATAGCAGGTGGTTAAGTAGGAATTTGCTGCTCGGCTGACCCAGCAGGAGCAAACCTATGCCAAAAATGTACGCAGAATGAGCTTTTCAGTGAAAAGCAGCCAGGCACATTTTAGCAAGTTTCACTTGTAAGTGGGGTTGGAAATGCTTTTCAGGCTCAGTACTGGGCTCAAAACATGCAGCCCTGATGTCTCTCATGATAGCAGGTGGTTAATTAGAAATTTGCTGCTCGGCTGACCCAGCAGGAGCAAACGTATGCTAAAAATGTATGTAAAACCAAGCTTTTCAGTAAAGAGCAGAGAGGCACATTTTAGCAAGTTTCACTTGTAAGTGGGCTTGGAAATGCTTTTCAGGCTCAGTACTGGGCTCAAAAGATGAAGCCCTGATGTCTCTCATTGTAGCATGTGGTTAAGTAGAAATTTACTGCTCGGCTGACCCAGCAGGAGCAAACGTATGCTAAAAATGTTGCAGAACCAAGCTTTTCAGTGAAGAGCAGCCAGGCACATTTTAGCAAGTTTCACTTGTAAGTGGGGTTGGAATTGCTTTTCAGGCTGAGTACTGGGCTCAAGAGATGCAGCCCTGATGTCTCTCATGATAGCAGGTGGTTAAGTAGAAATTCGCTGCTCGGCTGACCCAGCAGGAGCAAACGTGTGCTAAAAATGTACACAAAACCAAGCTTTTCAGTGAAGAGCAGCCCGGTACATTTTAGCAAGTTTCACTTGTAAGTGGGCTTGGAAATGCTTTTCAGGCTCAGTACTGGGCTCAAAAGCTGAAGCCCTGATGTCTCTCATTATAGCAGGTGGTTAAGTAGAAATGTACTGCTCGGCTGACCCAGCAGGAGCAAACGTATGCCAAAAGTGTACGCAGAATGAGCTTTTCAGTGAAGAGCAGAGAGGCACATTTTAGCAAGTTTCACTTGTAAGTTGGGTTGGAAACGCTTTTCAGGCTCAGTACTGGCCTCAAAACATGCAGCCCTGATGTCTCTCATGATAGCAGGTGGTTATATAGAAATTCACTGCTCGGCTGACCCAGCAGGAGCAAACGTATGCTAAAAATGTATGCAAAACCAAGCTTTTCAGTAAAGAGCAGAGAGGCACATTTTAGCTAGTTTCACTTGTAAGTGGGGTTGGAAATGCTTTTCAGGCTCAGTACTGGGCTCAAAAGATGCAGCCCTGATGTCTCTCATGATAGCAGGTGGTTAAGTAGAAATTCGCTGCTCGGCTGACCCAGCAGGAGCAAACGTATGCCAAAAATGTACGCAGAATGAGCTTTTCAGTGAAGAGCAGAGAGGCACATTTTAGCAAGTTTCACTTGTAAGTTGGGTTGGAAACGCTTTTCAGGCTCAGTACTGGGCTCAAAAGATGCAGCCCTGATGTCTCTCATGATAGCAGGTGGTTAAGTAGAAATTCGCTGCTCGGCTGACCCAGCAGGAGCAAACGTATGCCAAAAATGTACGCAGAATGAGCTTTTCAGTGAAGAGCAGCCAGGCACATTTTAGCAAGTTTCACTTGTAAGTGGGGTTGGAAACACTTTTCAGGCTCAGTACTGGGCTCAAAACATGCAGCCCTGATGTCTCTCATGATAGCAGGTGGTTAAGTAGAAATTCGCTGCTCGGCTGACCCAGCAGGTTGCAAACGTATGCCAAAAATGTACGCAGAATGAGCTTTTCAGTGAAGAGCAGAGAGGCACATTTTAGCAAGTTTCACTTGTAAGTGGGGTTGGAAACGCTTTTCAGGCTCAGTATTGGGCTCAAAAGATGCACCCCTGATGTCTCTCATGATAGCAGGTGGTTAAGTAGAAATTTGCAGCTCGGCTGACCCAGCAGGAGCAAACGTTTGCTAAAAATGTATGCAGAACCAAGCTTTTCAGTAAAGAGCAGAGAGGCACATTTTAGCAAGTTTCACTTGTAAGTGGGGTTGGAAACGCTTTTCAGGCTCAGTACTGGGCTCAAAAGATGCAGCCCTGATATCTCTCATGATAGCAGGTGGTTAAGTAGAAATTCGCTGCTCGGCTGACCCAACAGGAGCAAACGTATGCCAAAAATGTACGCAGAACCAGCTTTTCAGTGAAGAGCAGCCAGGCACATTTTAGCAAGTTTCACTTGTAAGTTGGGTTGGAAACGCTTTTCAGGCTCAGTACTGGGCTCAAAACATGCAGCCCTGATGTCTCTCATGATAGCAGGTGGTTAATTAGAAATTCGCTGCTCGGCTGACCCAGCAGGAGCAAACGTATGCTAAAAATGTATGCAAAACCAAGCTTTTCAGTAAACAGCAGAGAGGCACATTTTAGCAAGTTTCACTTGTAAGTGGGCTTGGAAACGCTTTTCAGGCTCAGTACTGGGCTCAAAAGATGCAGCCATGATGTCTCTCATGATAGCAGGTGGTTAAGTAGAAATTCGCTGCTCGGCGGACCCAGCAGGAGCAAACGTATGCCAGAAATGTTGCAGAACCAGCTTTTCAGTGAAGAGCAGCCAGGCACATTTTAGCAAGTTTCACTTGTAAGTGGGGTTGGAAATACTTTTCAGGCTCAGTACTGGGCTCAAAAGATGCAGCCCTGATGTCTCTCATGATAGCAGGTTGTTAAGTAGAAATTCGCTGCTCGGCTGTCCCAGCAGGAGCAAACGTATGCCAAAAATGTACGCAGAATGAGCTTTTCAGTGAAGAGCAGAGAGGCACATTTTAGCAAGTTTCACTTGTAAGTTGGGTTGGAAATGCTTTTCAGGCTCAGTACTGGGCTCAAAAGATGCAGCCATGATGTCTCTCATGATAGCAGGTGGTTAAGTAGAAATTCGCTGCTCGGCTGACCCAGCAGGAGCAAACGTATGCCAAAAATGTTGCAGAACCAGCTTTTCAGTGAAGAGCAGCCAGGCACATTTTAGCAAGTCTCACTTGTAAGTGGGGTTGGAAATGCTTTTCAGGCTCAGTACTGGGCTCAAAAGATGCAGCCCTGATGTCTCTCATGATAGCAGGTGGTTAGGTAGAAATTTTCTGCTCGGCTGACCCAGCAAGAGCAAACCTATGCCAAAAATGTATGCAGAAACAAGCTTTTCAGTGAAGAGCAGCCAGGCACATTTTAGCAAGTTTCACTTGTAAGTGGGGTTGGAAATGCTTTTCAGGCTCAGTACTGGGCTCAAAAGATGCAGCCTGATGTCTCTCATGATAGCAGGTGGTTAAGTAGAAATTCGCTGCACGGCGGACCCAGCAGGACCAAACGTATGCCAGAAATGTTGCAGAACCAGCTTTTCAGTGAAGAGCAGCCAGGCACATTTTAGCAAGTTTCACTTGTAAGTAGGGTTGGAAATACTTTTCAGGCTCAGTACTGGGCTCAAAAGATGCAGCCCTGATGTCTCTCATGATAGCAGGTGGTTAAGTAGAAATTTGCTGCTCGGCTGACCCAGCAGGAGCAAACGTATGCTAAAAATGTATGCAGAACCAAGCTTTTCAGTGAAGAGCAGCCAGGCACATTTTAGCAAGTTTCACTTGTAAGTGGGGTTGGAAATACTTTTCAGGCTCAGTACTGGGCTCAAAAGATGCAGCCCTGATGTCTCTCATGATAGCAGGTGGTTAAGTAGAAATTCGCTGCTCGGCTGACCCAGCAGGAGCAAACGTATGCTAAAAATGTATGCAAAACCAAGCTTTTCAGTGAAGAGCAGCCAGGCACATTTTAGCAAGTTTCACTTGTAAGTGGGGTTGGAAATGCTTTTCAGGCTCAAGTACTGGGCTCAAAAGATGCAGCCCTGATGTCTCTCATGATAGCAGGTGGTTAAGTTGAAATTCGCGGCTCGGCTAACCCAGCAGGAGCAAACGTATGCCAAAAATGTATGCAGAACATAGCTTTTCAGTGAAGAGCAGCCAGGCACATTTTAGCAAGTTTCACTTGTAAGTGGGGTTGGAAATGATTTTCAGGCTCAGTACTGGGCTCAAGAGATGCAGCCCTGATGTCTCTCATGATAGCAGGTGGTTAAGTAGAAATTCGCTGCTCGGCTGACCCAGCAGGAGCAAACGTATGCTAAAAATTGTATGCAAAACCAAGCTTTTCAGTGAAGAGCAGAGAGGCACATTTTAGCAAGTTTCACTTGTAAGTGGGCTTGGAAACGCTTTTCAGGCTCAGTACTGGGCTCAAAAGGTGCAGCCCTGATGTGTCTCATGATAGCAGGTGGTTAAGTAGAAATTCGCTGCTCGGCTGACCCAGCAGGAGCAAACGTATGCCAAAAATGTACGCAGAATCAGCTTTTCAGTGAAGAGCAGAGAGGCACATTTTAGCAAGTTTCACTTGTAAGTTGGGTTGGAAACGCTTTTCAGGCTCAGTACTGGGCTCAAAACATGCAGCCCTGATGTCTCTCATTATAGCAGGTGGTTAAGTAGAAATTTACTGCTCGGCTGACCCAGCAGGAGCAAACGTATGCTAAAAATGTTGCAGAACCAAGCTTTTCAGTGAAAAGCAGAGAGGCACATTTTAGCAAGTTTCACTTGTAAGTGGGGTTGGAAATGCTTTTCAGGCTCAGTACTGGGCTCAAGAGATGCAGCCCTGATGTCTCTCATGATAGCAGGTGGTTAAGTAGAAATTCGCTGCTCGGCTGACCCAGCAGGAGCAAACGTATGCTAAAAATGTATGCAGAACCAAGCTTTTCAGTGAAGAGCAGCCAGGCACATTTTAGCAAGTTTCACTTGTAAGTGGGGTTGGAAATGCTTTTCAGGCTCAAGTACTTGGCTCAAAAGATGCTGATGTCTCTCATGATAGCAGGTAGAAATTCGCGGCTCGGCTGACCCAGCAGGAGCAAACGTATGCCAAAAGTATGCAGAATCTAGCTTTTCAGTGAAGAGCAGCCAGGCACATTTTAGCAAGTTTCACTTGTAAGTGGGCTTGGAAAAGCTTTTCAGGCTCAGTACTGGTCTCAAAAGATGCAGCCATGATGTCTCTCATGATAGCAGGTGGTTAAGTTGAAATTCGCGGCTCGGCTGACCCAGCAGGAGCAAACGTATGCCAAAAGTAGGCAGAACCTAGCTTTTCAGTGAAGAGCAGCCAGGCACGTTTTAGCAAGTTTCACTTGTAAGTGGGGTTGGAACGCTTTTCAGGCTCAGTACTGGGCTCAAAAGATGCAGCCCTGATGTCTCTCATGATAGCAGGTGGTTAAGTAGAAATTTGCTGCTCGACTGACCCAGCAGGAGCAAACGTATGCTAAAAATGTATGCAGAACCACGCTTTTCAGTAAAGAGCAGAGAGGCACATTTTAGCAAGTTTCACTTGTAAGTGGGGTTGGAAACGCTTTTCAGGCTCAGTACTGGGCTCAAAAGATGCAGCCCTGATGTCTCTCATGATAGCAGGTGGTTAAGTAGAAATTCGCTGCTCGGCTGACCCAGCAGGAGCAAACGTATGCCAAAAATGTTGCAGAACCAGCTTTTCAGTGAAGAGCAGCCAGGGACATTTTAGCAAGTTTCACTTGTAAGTGGGGTTGGAAACACTTTTCAGGCTCAGTACTGGGCTCAAAACATGCAGCCCTGATGTCTCTCATGATAGCAGGTGGTTAAGTAGAAATTCGCTGCTCGGCTGACCCAGCAGGTTGCAAACGTATGCCAAAAATGTACGCAGAATGAGCTTTTCAGTAAAGAGCAGAGATGCACATTTTAGCAAGTTTCACTTGTAAGTGGGGTTGGAAACGCTTTTCAGGCTCAGTACTGGGCTCAAAAGATGCAGCCCTGATATCTCTCATGATAGCAGGTGGTTAAGTAGAAATTCGCTGCTTGGCTGACCCAGCAGGAGCAAACGTATGTCAAAAATGTACGCAGAACCAGCTTTTCAGTGAAGAGCAGCCAGGCACATTTTAGCAAGTTTCACTTGTAAGTTGGGTTGGAAACGCTTTTCAGGCTCAGTACTGGGCTCAAAACATGCAGCCCTGATGTCTCTCATGATAGCAGGTGGTTAATTAGAAATTCGCTGCTCGGCTGACCCAGCAGGAGCAAACGTATGCTAAAAATGTATGCAAAACCAAGCTTTTCAGTAAACAGCAGAGAGGCACATTTTAGCGAGTTTCACTTGTAAGTGGGCTTGGAAACGCTTTTCAGGCTCAGTACTGGGCTCAAAAGATGCAGCCATGATGTCTCTCATGATAGCAGGTGGTTAAGTAGAAATTCGCTGCTCGGCGGACCCAGCAGGAGCAAACGTATGCCAGAAATGTTGCAGAACCAGCTTTTCAGTGAAGAGCAGCCAGGCACATTTTAGCAAGTTTCACTTGTAAGTGGGGTTGGAAATGCTTTTCAGGCTCAAGTACTGGGCTCAAAAGATGCAGCCCTGATGTCTCTCATGATAGCAGGTGGTTAAGTTGAAATTCGCGGCTCGGCTAACCCAGCAGGAGCAAACGTATGCCAAAAATGTATGCAGAACATAGCTTTTCAGTGAAGAGCAGCCAGGCACATTTTAGCAAGTTTCACTTGTAAGTGGGGTTGGAAATGATTTTCAGGCTCAGTACTGGGCTCAAGAGATGCAGCCCTGATGTCTCTCATGATAGCAGGTGGTTAAGTAGAAATGCGCTGCTCGGCTGACCCAGCAGGAGCAAACGTATGCTAAAAATTGTATGCAAAACCAAGCTTTTCAGTGAAGAGCAGAGAGGCACATTTTAGCAAGTTTCACTTGTAAGTGGGTTTGGAAATGCTTTTCAGGCTCAAGTACTGGGCTCAAAAGATGCAGTCTGATGTCTCTCATGATAGCAGGTGGTTAATTAGAAATTCGCTGCTCGGCTGACCCAGCAGGAGCAAAAGTATGCCAAAAATGTTGCAGAACCAGCTTTTCAGTGAAGAGCAGCCAGGCACATTTTAGCAAGTTTCACTTGTAAGTGGGGTTGGAAACACTTTTCAGGCTCAGTACTGGGCTCAAAACATGCAGCCCTGATGTCTCTCATGATAGCAGGTGGTTAAGTAGAAATTCGCTGCTCGGCTGACCCAGCAGGAGCAAACGTATGCCAAAAATGTACGCAGAATGAGCTTTTCAGTGAAGAGCAGAGAGGCACATTTTAGCAAGTTTCACTTGTAAGTGGGGTTGGAAACGCTTTTCAGGCTCAGTACTGGGCTCAAAAGATGCAGCCCTGATGTCTCTCATGATAGTAGGTGGTTAAGTAGGAATTTGCTGCTCGGCTGACCCAGCAGGAGCAAACGTATGCTAAAAATGTATGCAGAACCAAGCTTTTCAGTAAAGAGCAGAGAGGCACATTTTAGCAAGTTTCACTTGTAAGTGGGGTTGGAAATGCTTTTCAGGCTCAGTACTGGGCTCAAAAGATGCAGCCCTGATGTCTCTCATGATAGCAGGTGGTTAAGTAGAAATTCGCTGCTCGGCTGACCCAGCAGGAGCAAACGTATGCCAAAAATGTTGCAGAACCAGCTTTTCAGTGAAGAGCAGCCAGGCACATTTTAGCAAGTCTCACTTGTAAGTGGGGTTGGAAATGCTTTTCAGGCTCAAGTACTGGGCTCAAAAGATGCAGCCCTGATGTCTCTCATGATAGCAGGTAGAAATCCGCGGCTCGGCTGACCCAGCAGGAGCAAACGTAAGTAGAAATTTGCTGCTCGGCTGACCCAGCAGGAGCAAACGTATGCTAAAAATATATGCAGCACCAAGCTTTTCAGTAAAGAGCAGAGAGGCACATTTTAGCAAGTTTCACTTGTAAGTGGGGTTGGAAACGCTTTTCAGGCTCAGTACTGGGCTCAAAAGATACAGCCCTGATGTCTCTCATGATAGCAGGTGGTTAAGTAGAAATTCGCTGCTCGGCTGACCCAGCAGGAGAAAACGTATGCCAAAAATGTTGCAGAACCAGCTTTTCAGTGAAGAGCAGCCAGGCACATTTTAGCAAGTTTCACTTGTAAGTGGAGTTGGAAACACTTTTCAGGCTCAGTACTGGGCTCAAAAGATGCAGCCCTGATGTCTCTCATGATAGCAGGTGGTTAAGTAGAAATTCGCTGCTCGGCTGACCCAGCAGGAGCAAACGTATGCCAAAAATGTACGCAGAATGAGCTTTTCAGTGAAAAGCAGAGAGGCACATTTTAGCAAGTTTCACTTGTAAGTGGGCTTGGAAATGCTTTTCAGGCTCAGTACTGGGCTCAAAAGATGAATGATGTCTCTCATTATAGCAGGTGGTTAAGTAGAAATGTACTGCTCGGCTGACCCAGCAGGAGCAAACGTATGCTAAAAATGTTGCAGAACCAAGCTTTTCAGTGAAGAGCAGAGAGGCACATTTTAGCAAGTTTCACTTGTAAGTGGGGTTGGAAATGCTTTTCAGGCTCAGTACTGGGCTCAAGAGATGCAGCCCTGATGTCTCTCATGATAGCAGGTGGTTAAGTAGAAATTCGCTGCTCAGCTGACCCAGCAGGAGCAAACGTATGCCAAAAATGTATGCAAAACCAGCTTTTCAGTGAAGAGCAGCCGGGCACATTTTAGCAAGTTTCACTTGTAAGTGGGTTTGGAAACGCTTTTCAGGCTCAGTACTGGGCTCAAAACATGCAGCCCTGATGTCTCTCATGATAGCAGGTGGTTAATTAGAAATTCGCTGCTCGGCTGACCCAGCAGGAGCAAACGTATGCTAAAAATGTATGCAAAACCAAGCTTTTCAGTGAAGAGCAGCCAGTCACATTTTAGCAAGTTTCACTTGTAAGTGGGGTTGGAAATGCTTTTCAGGCTCAAGTACTGGGCTCAAAAGATGCTGATGTCTCTCCTGATAGCAGGTAGAAATTCGCGGCTTGGCTGACCCAGCAGGAGCAAACGTATGCCAAAAGTATGCAGAACCTAGCTTTTCAGTGAAGAGCAGGAGAGGCACATTTTAGCAAGTTTCACTTGTAAGTGGGGTTGGAACGCTTTTCAGGCTCAGTACTGGGCTCAAAAGATGCAGCCCTGATGTCTCTCATGATAGCAGGTGGCTAAGTAGAAATTTGCTGCTCGACTGACCCAGCAGGAGCAAACGTATGCTAAAAATGTATGCAGAATCAAGCTTTTCAGTAAAGAGCAGAGAGGCACATTTTAGCAAGTTTCACTTGTAAGTGGGGTTGGAAACGCTTTTCAGGCTCAGTACTGGGCTCAAAAGATGCAGCCCTGATGTCTCTCATGATAGCAGGTGGTTAAGTAGAAATTCGCTGCTCGGCTGACCCAGCAGGAGCAAACGTATGCCAAAAATGTTGCAGAACCAGCTTTTCAGTGAAGAGCAGCCAGGCACATTTTAGCAAGTTTCACTTGTAAGTGGGGTTGGAAATGCTTTTCAGGCTCAGTACTGGGCTCAAGAGATGCAGCCCTGATGTCTCTCATGATAGCAGGTGGTTAAGTAGAAATTCGCTGCTCGGCTGACCCAGCAGGAGCAAACGTATGCCAAAAATGTATGCAGAACCAAGCTTTTCAGTGAAGAGCAGAGAGGCACATTTTAGCAAGTTTCACTTGTAAGTGGGGTTGGAAACGCTTTCAGGCTCAGTACTGGGCTCAAAACATGCAGCCCTGATGTCTCTCATGATAGCAGGTTGTTAATTAGAAATTCGCTGCTCGGCTGACCCAGCAGGAGCAAACGTATGCTAAAAATGTATGCAAAACCAAGCTTTTCAGTAAAGAGCAGAGAGGCACATTTTAGCAAGTTTCACTTGTAAGTGGGCTTGGAAACGCTTTTCAGGCTCAGTACTGGGCTCAAAAGATGCAGCCCTGATGTCTCTCATGATGGCAGGTGGTTAAGTAGAAATTTGCTGCTCGGCTGACCCAGCAGGAGCAAACGTATGCTAAAAATGTATGCAGAACCAAGCTTTTCAGTAAAGAGCAGAGAGGCACATTTTAGCAAGTTTCACTTGTAAGTGGGGTTGGAAACGCTTTTCAGGGTCAGTACTGGGCTCAAAAGATGCAGCCCTGATGTCTCTCATGATAGCAGGTGGTTAAGTAGAAATTCGCTGCTCGGCTGACCCAGCAGGAGAAAACGTATGCCAAAAATGTTGCAGAACCAGCTTTTCAGTGAAGAGCAGCCAGGCACATTTTAGCAAGTTTCACTTGTAAGTGGAGTTGGAAACACTTTTCAGGCTCAGTACTGGGCTCAAAAGATGCAGCCCTGATGTCTCTCATGATAGCAGGTGGTTAAGTAGAAATTCGCTGCTCGGCTGACCCAGCAGGAGCAAACGTATGCCAAAAATGTACGCAGAATGAGCTTTTCAGTGAAAAGCAGAGAGGCACATTTTAGCAAGTTTTACTTGTAAGTGGGCTTGGAAATGCTTTTCAGGCTCAGTACTGGGCTCAAAAGATGAAGCCCTGATGTCTCTCATTATAGCAGGTGGTTAAGTAGAAATGTACTGCTCGGCTGACCCAGCAGGAGCAAACGTATGCTAAAAATGTTGCAGAACCAAGCTTTTCAGTGAAGAGCAGAGAGGCACATTTTAGCAAGTTTCACTTGTAAGTGGGGTTGGAAATGCTTTTCAGGCTCTGTACTGGGCTCAAGAGATGCAGCCCTGATGTCTCTCATGATAGCAGGTGGTTAAGTAGAAATTCGCTGCTCAGCTGACCCAGCAGGAGCAAACGTATGCCAAAAATTTATGCAAAACCAGCTTTTCAGTGAAGAGCAGCCGGGCACATTTTAGCAAGTTTCACTTGTAAGTGGGTTTGGAAACGCTTTTCAGGCTCAGTACTGGGCTCAAAACATGCAGCCCTGATGTCTCTCATGATAGCAGGTGGTTAATTAGAAATTCGCTGCTCGGCTGACCCAGCAGGAGCAAACGTATGCTAAAAATGTATGCAAAACCAAGCTTTTCAGTGAAGAGCAGCCAGTCACATTTTAGCAAGTTTCACTTGTAAGTGGGGTTGGAAATGCTTTTCAGGCTCAAGTACTGGGCTCAAAAGATGCTGATGTCTCTCCTGATAGCAGGTAGAAATTCGCGGCTTGGCTGACCCAGCAGGAGCAAACGTATGCCAAAAGTATGCAGAACCTAGCTTTTCAGTGAAGAGCAGGAGAGGCACATTTTAGCAAGTTTCACTTGTAAGTGGGGTTGGAACGCTTTTCAGGCTCAGTACTGGGCTCAAAAGATGCAGCCCTGATGTCTCTCATGATAGCAGGTGGCTAAGTAGAAATTTGCTGCTCGACTGACCCAGCAGGAGCAAACGTATGCTAAAAATGTATGCAGAATCAAGCTTTTCAGTAAAGAGCAGAGAGGCACATTTTAGCAAGTTTCACTTGTAAGTGGGGTTGGAAACGCTTTTCAGGCTCAGTACTGGGCTCACAAGATGCAGCCCTGATGTCTCTCATGATAGCAGGTGGTTAAGTAGAAATTCGCTGCTCGGCTGACCCAGCAGGAGCAAACGTATGCCAAAAATGTTGCAGAACCAGCTTTTCAGTGAAGAGCAGCCAGGCACATTTTAGCAAGTTTCACTTGTAAGTGGGGTTGGAAATGCTTTTCAGGCTCAGTACTGGGCTCAAGAGATGCAGCCCTGATGTCTCTCATGATAGCAGGTGGTTAAGTAGAAATTCGCTGCTCGGCTGACCCAGCAGGAGCAAACGTATGCCAAAAATGTACGCAGAATGAGCTTTTCAGTGAAGAGCAGAGAGGCACATTTTAGCAAGTTTCACTTGTAAGTTGGGTTGGAAACGCTTTTCAGGCTCAGTACTGGGCTCAAAACATGCAGCCCTGATGTCTCTCATGATAGCAGGTGGTTAATTAGAAATACGCTGCTCGGCTGACCCAGCAGGAGCAAACGTATGCTAAAAATGTATGCAAAACCAAGCTTTTCAGTAAAGAGCAGAGAGGCACATTTTAGCAAGTTTCACTTGTAAGTGGGCTTGGAAATGCTTTTCAGGCTCAGTACTGGGCTCAAAAGATGAAGCCCTGATGTCTCTCATTGTAGCAGGTGGTTAAGTAGAAATTTACTGCTCGGCTGACCCAGCAGGAGCAAACGTATGCTAAAAATGTTGCAGAACCAAGCTTTTCAGTGAAGAGCAGAGAGGCACATTTTAGCAAGTTTCACTTGTAAGTGGGGTTGGAAATGCTTTTCAGGCTCAGTACTGGGCTCAAGAGATGCAGCCCTGATGTCTCTCATGATAGCAGGTGGTTAAGTAGAAATTCGCTGCTCAGCTGACCCAGCATGAGCAAACGTATGCCAAAAATGTATGCAAAACCAGCTTTTCAGTAAAGAGCAGAGAGGCACATTTTAGCAAGTTTCACTTGTAAGTGGGCTTGGAAATGCTTTTCAGGCTCAGTACTGGGCTCAAAAGCTGAAGCCCTGATGTCTCTCATTATAGCAGGTGGTTAAGTAGAAATGTACTGCTCGGCTGACCCAGCAGGAGCAAACGTATGCCAAAAGTGTACGCAGAATGAGCTTTTCAGTAAAGAGCAGCCAGGCACATTTTAGCAAGTTTCACTTGTAAGTGGGGTTGGAAATGCTTTTCAGGCTCAGTACTGGGCTCAAGAGATGCAGCCCTGATGTCTCTCATGATAGCAGGTGGTTAATTAGAAATTCGCTGCTCGGCTGACCCAGCAGGAGCAAACGTATGCCAAAAATGTACGCAGAATGAGCTTTTCAGTGAAGAGCAGAGAGGCACATTTTAGCAAGTTTCACTTGTAAGTTGGGTTGGAAACGCTTTTCAGGCTCAGTACTGGGCTCAAAACATGCAGCCCTGATGTCTCTCATGATAGCAGGTGGTTAATTAGAAATACGCTGCTCGGCTGACCCAGCAGGAGCAAACGTATGCTAAAAATGTATGCAAAACCAAGCTTTTCAGTAAAGAGCAGAGAGGCACATTTTAGCAAGTTTCACTTGTAAGTGGGCTTGGAAATGCTTTTCAGGCTCAGTACTGGGCTCAAAAGATGAAGCCCTGATGTCTCTCATTGTAGCAGGTGGTTAAGTAGAAATTTACTGCTCGGCTGACCCAGCAGGAGCAAACGTATGCTAAAAATGTTGCAGAACCAAGCTTTTCAGTGAAGAGCAGAGAGGCACATTTTAGCAAGTTTCACTTGTAAGTGGGGTTGGAAATGCTTTTCAGGCTCAGTACTGGGCTCAAGAGATGCAGCCCTGATGTCTCTCATGATAGCAGGTGGTTAAGTAGAAATTCGCTGCTCAGCTGACCCAGCATGAGCAAACGTATGCCAAAAATGTATGCAAAACCAGCTTTTCAGTAAAGAGCAGAGAGGCACATTTTAGCAAGTTTCACTTGTAAGTGGGCTTGGAAATGCTTTTCAGGCTCAGTACTGGGCTCAAAAGCTGAAGCCCTGATGTCTCTCATTATAGCAGGTGGTTAAGTAGAAATGTACTGCTCGGCTGACCCAGCAGGAGCAAACGTATGCCAAAAGTGTACGCAGAATGAGCTTTTCAGTAAAGAGCAGCCAGGCACATTTTAGCAAGTTTCACTTGTAAGTGGGGTTGGAAATGCTTTTCAGGCTCAGTACTGGGCTCAAGAGATGCAGCCCTGATGTCTCTCATGATAGCAGGTGGTTAATTAGAAATTCGCTGCTCGGCTGACCCAGCAGGAGCAAACGTATGCCAAAAATGTACGCAGAATGAGCTTTTCAGTGAAGAGCAGAGAGGCACATTTTAGCAAGTTTCACTTGTAAGTTGGGTTGGAAACGCTTTTCAGGCTCAGTACTGGGCTCAAAACATGCAGCCCTGATGTCTCTCATGATAGCAGGTGGTTAATTAGAAATACGCTGCTCGGCTGACCCAGCAGGAGCAAACGTATGCTAAAAATGTATGCAAAACCAAGCTTTTCAGTAAAGAGCAGAGAGGCACATTTTAGCAAGTTTCACTTGTAAGTGGGCTTGGAAATGCTTTTCAGGCTCAGTACTGGGCTCAAAAGATGAAGCCCTGATGTCTCTCATTGTAGCAGGTGGTTAAGTAGAAATTTACTGCTCGGCTGACCCAGCAGGAGCAAACGTATGCTAAAAATGTTGCAGAACCAAGCTTTTCAGTGAAGAGCAGAGAGGCACATTTTAGCAAGTTTCACTTGTAAGTGGGCTTGGAAATGCTTTTCAGGCTCAGTACTGGGCTCAAAAGCTGAAGCCCTGATGTCTCTCATTATAGCAGGTGGTTAAGTAGAAATGTACTGCTCGGCTGACCCAGCAGGAGCAAACGTATGCCAAAAGTGTACGCAGAATGAGCTTTTCAGTGAAGAGCAGAGAGGCACATTTTAGCAAGTTTCACTTGTAAGTTGGGTTGGAAATGCTTTTCAGGCTCAGTACTGGGCTCAAAACATGCAGCCCTGATGTCTCTCATGATAGCAGGTGGTTAATTAGAAATTCGCTGCTCGGCTGACCCAGCAGGAGCAAACATATGCTAAAAATGTATGCAAAACCAAGCTTTTCAGTAAAGAGCAGAGAGGCACATTTTAGCAAGTTTCACTTGTAAGTGGGCTTGGAAATGCTTTTCAGGCTCAGTACTGGGCTCAAAAGATGAAGCCCTGATGTCTCTCATTATAGCAGGTGGTTAAGTAGAAATGTACTGCTCGGCTGACCCAGCAGGAGCAAACGTATGCTAAAAATGTTGCAGAACCAAGCTTTTCAGTGAAGAGCAGAGAGGCACATTTTAGCAAGTTTCACTTGTAAGTGGGGTTGGAAATGCTTTTCAGGCTCAGTACTGGGCTCAAGAGATGCAGCCCTGATGTCTCTCATGATAGCAGGTGGTTAAGTAGAAATTCGCTGCTCAGCTGACCCAGCAGGAGCAAACGTATGCCAAAAATGTATGCAAAACCAGCTTTTCAGTGAAGAGCAGCCGGGCACATTTTAGCAAGTTTCACTTGTAAGTGGGGTTGGAAATACTTTTCAGGCTCAGTACTGGGCTCAAAAGATGCAGCCCTGATATCTCTCATGATAGCAGGTGGTTAAGTAGAAATTCGCTGCTCGGCTGACCCAACAGGAGCAAACGTATGCCAAAAATGTACGCAGAACCAGCTTTTCAGTGAAGAGCAGCCAGGCACATTTTAGCAAGTTTCACTTGTAAGTTGGGTTGGAAACGCTTTTCAGGCTCAGTACTGGGCTCAAAACATGCAGCCCTGATGTCTCTCATGATAGCAGGTGGTTAATTAGAAATTCGCTGCTCGGCTGACCCAGCAGGAGCAAACGTATGCTAAAAATGTATGCAAAACCAAGCTTTTCAGTAAACAGCAGAGAGGCACATTTTAACATGTTTCACTTGTAAGTGGTGTTGGAAATGCTTTTCAGGCTCAGTACTGGGCTCAAAACATGCAGCCCTGATGTCTCTCATGATAGCAGGTGGTTAATTAGAAATTCGCTGCTCGGCTGACCCAGCAGGAGCAAACGTATGCTAAAAATGTATGCAAAACCAAGCTTTTCAGTGAAGAGCAGCCAGGCACATTTTAGCAAGTTTCACTTGTAAGTGGGGTTGGAAATGCTTTTCAGGCTCAAGTACTGGGCTCAAAAGATGCAGCCCTGATGTCTCTCATGATAGCAGGTGGTTAAGTAGAAATTCGCTGCTCGGCGGACCCAGCAGGACCAAACGTATGCCAGAAATGTTGCAGAACCAGCTTTTCAGTGAAGAGCAGCCAGGCACATTTTAGCAAGTTTCACTTGTAAGTGGGGTTGGAAATACTTTTCAGGCTCAGTACTGGGCTCAAAAGATGCAGCCCTGATGTCTCTCATGATAGCAGGTGGTTAAGTAGAAATTCGCTGCTCGGCTGACCCAGCAGGAGCAAACGTATGCTAAAAATGTATGCAAAACCAAGCTTTTCAGTGAAGAGCAGCCATGCACATTTTAGCAAGTTTCACTTGTAAGTGGGTTTGGAAATGCTTTTCAGGCTCAAGTACTGGGCTCAAAAGATGCAGCCCTGATGTTTCTCATGATAGCAGGTGGTTAAGTTGAAATTCGCGGCTCGGCTGACCCAGCAGCAGCAAACGTATGCCAAAAATGTATGCAGAACCTAGCTTTTCAGTGAAGAGCAGGAGAGGCACATTTTAGCAAGTTTCACTTGTAAGTGGGGTTGGAACGCTTTTCAGGCTCAGTACTGGGCTCAAAAGATGCAGCCCTGATGTCTCTCATGATAGCAGGTGGTTAAGTAGAAATGTGCTGCTCGGCTGACCCAGCAGGAGCAAACATATGCTAAAAATGTATGCAGAACCAAGCTTTTCAGTAAAGAGCAGAGAGGCACATTTTAGCAAGTTTTACTTGTAAGTGGGGTTGGAAACGCTTTTCAGGCTGAGTACTGGGCTCAAAAGATGCAGCCATGATGTCTCTCATGATAGCAGGTGGTTAAGTAGAAATTCGCTGCTCGGCTGACCCAGCAGGAGCAAACGTATGCTAAAAATGTATGCAGAACCAAGCTTTTCTGTGAAGAGCAGCCAGGCACATTTTAGCAAGTTTCACTTGTAAGTGGGGTTAGAAATGCTTTTCAGGCTCAGTACTGGGCTCAAAAGATGCAGTCGTGATGTCTCTTATGATAGCAGGTGGTTAAGTAGAAATTTGCTGCTCGGCTGACCCAGCAGGAGTAAACCTATGCCAAAAATGTACGCAGAACCAAGCTTTTAAGTGAAGAGCAGCCAGGTACATTTTAGCAAGTTTCACTTGTAAGTGGGGTTAGATATGCTTTTCAGGCTCAGTACTGGGCTCAAAAGATGCAGTCGTGATGTCTCTCATGATAGCAGGTGGTTAAGTAGAAATTTGCTGCTCGGCTGACCCAGCAGGAGCAAACGTATGCTAAAAATGTATGCAGAACCAAGCTTTTCAGTGAAGAGCAGCCAGGCACATTTTAGCAAGTTTCACTTGTAAGTGGGGTTGGAAATGCTTTTCAGGCTCAAGTACTGGGCTCAAAAGATGCAGCCCTGATGTCTCTCATGATAGCAGGTGGTTAAGTAGAAATTCGCTGCTCGGCGGACCCAGCAGGACCAAACGTATGCCAGAAATGTTGCAGAACCAGCTTTTCAGTGAAGAGCAGCCAGGCACATTTTAGCAAGTTTCACTTGTAAGTAGGGTTGGAAATACTTTTCAGGCTCAGTACTGGACTCAAAAGATGCAGCCCTGATGTCCCTCATGATAGCAGGTGGTTAAGTAGAAATTTGCTGCTCGGCTGACCCAGCAGGAGCAAACGTATGCTAAAAATGTATGCAGAACCAAGCTTTTCAGTGAAGAGCAGCCAGGCACATTTTAGCAAGTTTCACTTGTAAGTGGGGTTGGAAATACTTTTCAGGCTCAGTACTGGGCTCAAAAGATGCAGCCCTGATGTCTCTCATGATAGCAGGTGGTTAAGTAGAAATTCGCTGCTCGGCTGACCCAGCAGGAGCAAACGTATGCTAAAAATGTATGCAAAACCAAGCTTTTCAGTGAAGAGCAGCCATGCACATTTTAGCAAGTTTCACTTGTAAGTGGGTTTGGAAATGCTTTTCAGGCTCAAGTACTGGGCTCAAAAGATGCAGCCCTGATGTTTCTCATGATAGCAGGTGGTTAAGTTGAAATTCGCGGCTCGGCTGACCCAGCAGCAGCAAACGTATGCCAAAAATGTATGCAGAACCTAGCTTTTCAGTGAAGAGCAGGAGAGGCACATTTTAGCAAGTTTCACTTGTAAGTGGGGTTGGAACGCTTTTCAGGCTCAGTACTGGGCTAAAAAATGCAGCCCTGATGTCTCTCATGATAGCAGGTGGTTAAGTAGAAATTTGCTGCTCGGCTCACCCAGCAGGAGCAAACGTATGCTAAAAATGTATGCAGAACCAAGCTTTTCAGTAAAGAGCAGAGAGGCATATTTTAGCAAGTTTTACTTGTAAGTGGGGTTGGAAACGCTTTTCAGGCTCAGTACTGGGCTCAAAAGATGCAGCCCTGATGTCTCTCATGATAGCAGGTGGTTAAGTAGAAATTCGCTGCTCGGCTGACCCAGCAGGAGCAAACGTATGCTAAAAATGTATGCAGAACCAAGCTTTTCTGTGAAGAGCAGCCAGGCACATTTTAGCAAGTTTCACTTGTAAATGGGGTTAGAAATGCTTTTCAGGCTCAGTACTGGGCTCAAAAGATGCAGCCGTGATGTCTCTCATGATAGCAGGTGGTTAAGTAGAAATTTGCTGCTCGGCTGACCCAGCAGGAGTAAACCTATGCCAAAAATGTACGCAGAACCAAGCTTTTAAGTGAAGAGCAGCCAGGTACATTTTAGCAAGTTGCACTTGTAAGTGGGGTTAGAAATGCTTTTCAGGCTCAGTACTGGGCTCAAAAGATGCAGCCCTGATGTCTCTCATGATAGCAGGTGGTTAAGTAGAAATTCGCTGCTCGGCTGACCCAGCAGGAGCAAACGTATGCTAAAAATGTATGCAGAACCAAGCTTTTCAGTGAAGAGCAGCCAGGCACATTTTAGCACGTTTCACTTGTAAGTGGGGTTGGAAATGCTTTTCAGGCTCAGTACTGGGCTCAAAAGATGCAGCCCTGATGTCTCTCATGATAGCAGGTGGTTAAGTAGAAATTTGCTGCTCGGCTGACCCAGCAGGAGCAAACCTATGCCAAAAATGTACGCAGAATGAGCTTTTCAGTGAAAAGCAGCCAGGCACATTTTAGCAAGTTTCACTTGTAAGTGGGGTTGGAAATGCTTTTCAGGCTCAGTACTGGGCTCAAAACATGCAGCCCTGATGTCTCTCATGATAGCAGGTGGTTAATTAGAAATTCGCTGCTCGGCTGACCCAGCAGGAGCAAACGTATGCTAAAAATGTATGTAAAACCAAGCTTTTCAGTAAAGAGCAGAGAGGCACATTTTAGCAAGTTTCACTTGTAAGTGGGCTTGGAAATGCTTTTCAGGCTCAGTACTGGGCTCAAAAGATGAAGCCCTGATGTCTCTCATTGTAGCAGGTGGTTAAGTAGAAATTTACTGCTCGGCTGACCCAGCAGGAGCAAACGTATGCTAAAAATGTTGCAGAACCAAGCTTTTCAGTGAAGAGCAGCCAGGCACATTTTAGCAAGTTTCACTTGTAAGTGGGGTTGGAATTGCTTTTCAGGCTGAGTACTGGGCTCAAGAGATGCAGCCCTGATGTCTCTCATGATAGCAGGTGGTTAAGTAGAAATTCGCTGCTCGGCTGACCCAGCAGGAGCAAACGTGTGCTAAAAATGTACGCAAAACCAAGCTTTTCAGTGAAGAGCAGCCAGGTACATTTTAGCAAGTTTCACTTGTAAGTGGGCTTGGAAATGCTTTTCAGGCTCAGTACTGGGCTCAAAAGCTGAAGCCCTGATGTCTCTCATTATAGCAGGTGGTTAAGTAGAAATGTACTGCTCGGCTGACCCAGCAGGAGCAAACGTATGCCAAAAGTGTACGCAGAATGAGCTTTTCAGTGAAGAGCAGAGAGGCACATTTTAGCAAGTTTCACTTGTAAGTTGGGTTGGAAACGCTTTTCAGGCTCAGTACTGGCCTCAAAACATGCAGCCCTGATGTCTCTCATGATAGCAGGTGGTTATATAGAAATTCACTGCTCGGCTGACCCAGCAGGAGCAAACGTATGCTAAAAATGTATGCAAAACCAAGCTTTTCAGTAAAGAGCAGAGAGGCACATTTTAGCTAGTTTCACTTGTAAGTGGGGTTGGAAATGCTTTTCAGGCTCAGTACTGGGCTCAAAAGATGCAGCCCTGATGTCTCTCATGATAGCAGGTGGTTAAGTAGAAATTCGCTGCTCGGCTGACCCAGCAGGAGCAAACGTATGCCAAAAATGTACGCAGAATGAGCTTTTCAGTGAAGAGCAGAGAGGCACATTTTAGCAAGTTTCACTTGTAAGTTGGGTTGGAAACGCTTTTCAGGCTCAGTACTGGGCTCAAAAGATGCAGCCCTGATGTCTCTCATGATAGCAGGTGGTTAAGTAGAAATTCGCTGCTCGGCTGACCCAGCAGGAGCAAACGTATGCCAAAAATGTACGCAGAATGAGCTTTTCAGTGAAGAGCAGCCAGGCACATTTTAGCAAGTTTCACTTGTAAGTGGGGTTGGAAACACTTTTCAGGCTCAGTACTGGGCTCAAAACATGCAGCCCTGATGTCTCTCATGATAGCAGGTGGTTAAGTAGAAATTCGCTGCTCGGCTGACCCAGCAGGTTGCAAACGTATGCCAAAAATGTACGCAGAATGAGCTTTTCAGTGAAGAGCAGAGAGGCACATTTTAGCAAGTTTCACTTGTAAGTGGGGTTGGAAACGCTTTTCAGGCTCAGTATTGGGCTCAAAAGATGCAGCCCTGATGTCTCTCATGATAGCAGGTGGTTAAGTAGAAATTTGCAGCTCGGCTGACCCAGCAGGAGCAAACGTTTGCTAAAAATGTATGCAGAACCAAGCTTTTCAGTAAAGAGCAGAGAGGCACATTTTAGCAAGTTTCACTTGTAAGTGGGGTTGGAAACGCTTTTCAGGCTCAGTACTGGGCTCAAAAGATGCAGCCCTGATATCTCTCATGATAGCAGGTGGTTAAGTAGAAATTCGCTGCTCGGCTGACCCAACAGGAGCAAACGTATGCCAAAAATGTACGCAGAACCAGCTTTTCAGTGAAGAGCAGCCAGGCACATTTTAGCAAGTTTCACTTGTAAGTTGGGTTGGAAACGCTTTTCAGGCTCAGTACTGGGCTCAAAACATGCAGCCCTGATGTCTCTCATGATAGCAGGTGGTTAATTAGAAATTCGCTGCTCGGCTGACCCAGCAGGAGCAAACGTATGCTAAAAATGTATGCAAAACCAAGCTTTTCAGTAAACAGCAGAGAGGCACATTTTAGCAAGTTTCACTTGTAAGTGGGCTTGGAAACGCTTTTCAGGCTCAGTACTGGGCTCAAAAGATGCAGCCATGATGTCTCTCATGATAGCAGGTGGTTAAGTAGAAATTCGCTGCTCGGCGGACCCAGCAGGAGCAAACGTATGCCAGAAATGTTGCAGAACCAGCTTTTCAGTGAAGAGCAGCCAGGCACATTTTAGCAAGTTTCACTTGTAAGTGGGGTTGGAAATACTTTTCAGGCTCAGTACTGGGCTCAAAAGATGCAGCCCTGATGTCTCTCATGATAGCAGGTTGTTAAGTAGAAATTCGCTGCTCGACTGTCCCAGCAGGAGCAAACGTATGCTAAAAATGTACGCAGAATGAGCTTTTCAGTGAAGAGCAGAGAGGCACATTTTAGCAAGTTTCACTTGTAAGTTGGGTTGGAAATGCTTTTCAGGCTCAGTACTGGGCTCAAAAGATGCAGCCATGATGTCTCTCATGATAGCAGGTGGTTAAGTAGAAATTCGCTGCTCGGCTGACCCAGCAGGAGCAAACGTATGCCAAAAATGTTGCAGAACCAGCTTTTCAGTGAAGAGCAGAGAGGCACATTTTAGCAAGTTTCACTTGTAAGTGGGGTTGGAAATGCTTTTCAGGCTCAGTACTGGGCTCAAGAGATGCAGCCCTGATGTCTCTCATGATAGCAGGTGGTTAAGTAGAAATTCGCTGCTCAGCTGACCCAGCAGGAGCAAACGTATGCCAAAAATGTATGCAAAACCAGCTTTTCAGTGAAGAGCAGCCGGGCACATTTTAGCAAGTTTCACTTGTAAGTGGGGTTGGAAATACTTTTCAGGCTCAGTACTGGGCTCAAAAGATGCAGCCCTGATATCTCTCATGATAGCAGGTGGTTAAGTAGAAATTCGCTGCTCGGCTGACCCAACAGGAGCAAACGTATGCCAAAAATGTACGCAGAACCAGCTTTTCAGTGAAGAGCAGCCAGGCACATTTTAGCAAGTTTCACTTGTAAGTTGGGTTGGAAACGCTTTTCAGGCTCAGTACTGGGCTCAAAACATGCAGCCCTGATGTCTCTCATGATAGCAGGTGGTTAATTAGAAATTCGCTGCTCGGCTGACCCAGCAGGAGCAAACGTATGCTAAAAATGTATGCAAAACCAAGCTTTTCAGTAAACAGCAGAGAGGCACATTTTAGCATGTTTCACTTGTAAGTGGTGTTGGAAATGCTTTTCAGGCTCAGTACTGGGCTCAAAACATGCAGCCCTGATGTCTCTCATGATAGCAGGTGGTTAATTAGAAATTCGCTGCTCGGCTGACCCAGCAGGAGCAAACGTATGCTAAAAATGTATGCAAAACCAAGCTTTTCAGTGAAGAGCAGCCAGGCACATTTTAGCAAGTTTCACTTGTAAGTGGGGTTGGAAATGCTTTTCAGGCTCAAGTACTGGGCTCAAAAGATGCAGCCCTGATGTCTCTCATGATAGCAGGTGGTTAAGTAGAAATTCGCTGCTCGGCGGACCCAGCAGGACCAAACGTATGCCAGAAATGTTGCAGAACCAGCTTTTCAGTGAAGAGCAGCCAGGCACATTTTAGCAAGTTTCACTTGTAAGTGGGGTTGGAAATACTTTTCAGGCTCAGTACTGGGCTCAAAAGATGCAGCCCTGATGTCTCTCATGATAGCAGGTGGTTAAGTAGAAATTCGCTGCTCGGCTGACCCAGCAGGAGCAAACGTATGCTAAAAATGTATGCAAAACCAAGCTTTTCAGTGAAGAGCAGCCATGCACATTTTAGCAAGTTTCACTTGTAAGTGGGTTTGGAAATGCTTTTCAGGCTCAAGTACTGGGCTCAAAAGATGCAGCCCTGATGTTTCTCATGATAGCAGGTGGTTAAGTTGAAATTCGCGGCTCGGCTGACCCAGCAGCAGCAAACGTATGCCAAAAATGTATGCAGAACCTAGCTTTTCAGTGAAGAGCAGGAGAGGCACATTTTAGCAAGTTTCACTTGTAAGTGGGGTTGGAACGCTTTTCAGGCTCAGTACTGGGCTCAAAAGATGCAGCCCTGATGTCTCTCATGATAGCAGGTGGTTAAGTAGAAATGTGCTGCTCGGCTGACCCAGCAGGAGCAAACATATGCTAAAAATGTATGCAGAACCAAGCTTTTCAGTAAAGAGCAGAGAGGCACATTTTAGCAAGTTTTACTTGTAAGTGGGGTTGGAAACGCTTTTCAGGCTGAGTACTGGGCTCAAAAGATGCAGCCATGATGTCTCTCATGATAGCAGGTGGTTAAGTAGAAATTCGCTGCTCGGCTGACCCAGCAGGAGCAAACGTATGCTAAAAATGTATGAAGAACCAAGCTTTTCTGTGAAGAGCAGCCAGGCACATTTTAGCAAGTTTCACTTGTAAGTGGGGTTAGAAATGCTTTTCAGGCTCAGTACTGGGCTCAAAAGATGCAGTCGTGATGTCTCTTATGATAGCAGGTGGTTAAGTAGAAATTTGCTGCTCGGCTGACCCAGCAGGAGTAAACCTATGCCAAAAATGTACGCAGAACCAAGCTTTTAAGTGAAGAGCAGCCAGGTACATTTTAGCAAGTTTCACTTGTAAGTGGGGTTAGAAATGCTTTTCAGGCTCAGTACTGGGCTCAAAAGATGCAGTCGTGATGTCTCTCATGATAGCAGGTGGTTAAGTAGAAATTCGCTGCTCGGCTGACCCAGCAGGAGCAAACGTATGCTAAAAATGTATGCAGAACCAAGCTTTTCAGTGAAGAGCAGCCAGGCACATTTTAGCAAGTTTCACTTGTAAGTGGGGTTGGAAATGCTTTTCAGGCTCAAGTACTGGGCTCAAAAGATGCAGCCCTGATGTCTCTCATGATAGCAGGTGGTTAAGTAGAAATTCGCTGCTCGGCGGACCCAGCAGGACCAAACGTATGCCAGAAATGTTGCAGAACCAGCTTTTCAGTGAAGAGCAGCCAGGCACATTTTAGCAAGTTTCACTTGTAAGTAGGGTTGGAAATACTTTTCAGGCTCAGTACTGGACTCAAAAGATGCAGCCCTGATGTCCCTCATGATAGCAGGTGGTTAAGTAGAAATTTGCTGCTCGGCTGACCCAGCAGGAGCAAACGTATGCTAAAAATGTATGCAGAACCAAGCTTTTCAGTGAAGAGCAGCCAGGCACATTTTAGCAAGTTTCACTTGTAAGTGGGGTTGGAAATACTTTTCAGGCTCAGTACTGGGCTCAAAAGATGCAGCCCTGATGTCTCTCATGATAGCAGGTGGTTAAGTAGAAATTCGCTGCTCGGCTGACCCAGCAGGAGCAAACGTATGCTAAAAATGTATGCAAAACCAAGCTTTTCAGTGAAGAGCAGCCATGCACATTTTAGCAAGTTTCACTTGTAAGTGGGTTTGGAAATGCTTTTCAGGCTCAAGTACTGGGCTCAAAAGATGCAGCCCTGATGTTTCTCATGATAGCAGGTGGTTAAGTTGAAATTCGCGGCTCGGCTGACCCAGCAGCAGCAAACGTATGCCAAAAATGTATGCAGAACCTAGCTTTTCAGTGAAGAGCAGGAGAGGCACATTTTAGCAAGTTTCACTTGTAAGTGGGGTTGGAACGCTTTTCAGGCTCAGTACTGGGCTAAAAAATGCAGCCCTGATGTCTCTCATGATAGCAGGTGGTTAAGTAGAAATTTGCTGCTCGGCTCACCCAGCAGGAGCAAACGTATGCTAAAAATGTATGCAGAACCAAGCTTTTCAGTAAAGAGCAGAGAGGCATATTTTAGCAAGTTTTACTTGTAAGTGGGGTTGGAAACGCTTTTCAGGCTCAGTACTGGGCTCAAAAGATGCAGCCCTGATGTCTCTCATGATAGCAGGTGGTTAAGTAGAAATTCGCTGCTCGGCTGACCCAGCAGGAGCAAACGTATGCTAAAAATGTATGCAGAACCAAGCTTTTCTGTGAAGAGCAGCCAGGCACATTTTAGCAAGTTTCACTTGTAAATGGGGTTAGAAATGCTTTTCAGGCTCAGTACTGGGCTCAAAAGATGCAGCCGTGATGTCTCTCATGATAGCAGGTGGTTAAGTAGAAATTTGCTGCTCGGCTGACCCAGCAGGAGTAAACCTATGCCAAAAATGTACGCAGAATCAAGCTTTTAAGTGAAGAGCAGCCAGGTACATTTTAGCAAGTTGCACTTGTAAGTGGGGTTAGAAATGCTTTTCAGGCTCAGTACTGGGCTCAAAAGATGCAGCCCTGATGTCTCTCATGATAGCAGGTGGTTAAGTAGAAATTCCCTGCTCGGCTGACCCAGCAGGAGCAAACGTATGCTAAAAATGTATGCAGAACCAAGCTTTTCAGTGAAGAGCAGCCAGGCACATTTTAGCACGTTTCACTTGTAAGTGGGGTTGGAAATGCTTTTCAGGCTCAGTACTGGGCTCAAAAGATGCAGCCCTGATGTCTCTCATGATAGCAGGTGGTTAAGTAGAAATTTGCTGCTCGGCTGACCCAGCAGGAGCAAACCTATGCCAAAAATGTACGCAGAATGAGCTTTTCAGTGAAAAGCAGCCAGGCACATTTTAGCAAGTTTCACTTGTAAGTGGGGTTGGAAATGCTTTTCAGGCTCAGTACTGGGCTCAAAACATGCAGCCCTGATGTCTCTCATGATAGCAGGTGGTTAATTAGAAATTCGCTGCTCGGCTGACCCAGCAGGAGCAAACGTATGCTAAAAATGTATGTAAAACCAAGCTTTTCAGTAAAGAGCAGAGAGGCACATTTTAGCAAGTTTCACTTGTAAGTGGGCTTGGAAATGCTTTTCAGGCTCAGTACTGGGCTCAAAAGATGAAGCCCTGATGTCTCTCATTGTAGCAGGTGGTTAAGTAGAAATTTACTGCTCGGCTGACCCAGCAGGAGCAAACGTATGCTAAAAATGTTGCAGAACCAAGCTTTTCAGTGAAGAGCAGCCAGGCACATTTTAGCAAGTTTCACTTGTAAGTGGGGTTGGAATTGCTTTTCAGGCTGAGTACTGGGCTCAAGAGATGCAGCCCTGATGTCTCTCATGATAGCAGGTGGTTAAGTAGAAATTCGCTGCTCGGCTGACCCAGCAGGAGCAAACGTGTGCTAAAAATGTACGCAAAACCAAGCTTTTCAGTGAAGAGCAGCCAGGTACATTTTAGCAAGTTTCACTTGTAAGTGGGCTTGGAAATGCTTTTCAGGCTCAGTACTGGGCTCAAAAGCTGAAGCCCTGATGTCTCTCATTATAGCAGGTGGTTAAGTAGAAATGTACTGCTCGGCTGACCCAGCAGGAGCAAACGTATGCCAAAAGTGTACGCAGAATGAGCTTTTCAGTGAAGAGCAGAGAGGCACATTTTAGCAAGTTTCACTTGTAAGTTGGGTTGGAAACGCTTTTCAGGCTCAGTACTGGCCTCAAAACATGCAGCCCTGATGTCTCTCATGATAGCAGGTGGTTATATAGAAATTCACTGCTCGGCTGACCCAGCAGGAGCAAACGTATGCTAAAAATGTATGCAAAACCAAGCTTTTCAGTAAAGAGCAGAGAGACACATTTTAGCTAGTTTCACTTGTAAGTGGGGTTGGAAATGCTTTTCAGGCTCAGTACTGGGCTCAAAAGATGCAGCCCTGATGTCTCTCATGATAGCAGGTGGTTAAGTAGAAATTCGCTGCTCGGCTGACCCAGCAGGAGCAAACGTATGCCAAAAATGTACGCAGAATGAGCTTTTCAGTGAAGAGCAGAGAGGCACATTTTAGCAAGTTTCACTTGTAAGTTGGGTTGGAAACGCTTTTCAGGCTCAGTACTGGGCTCAAAAGATGCAGCCCTGATGTCTCTCATGATAGCAGGTGGTTAAGTAGAAATTCGCTGCTCGGCTGACCCAGCAGGAGCAAACGTATGCCAAAAATGTACGCAGAATGAGCTTTTCAGTGAAGAGCAGCCAGGCACATTTTAGCAAGTTTCACTTGTAAGTGGGGTTGGAAACACTTTTCAGGCTCAGTACTGGGCTCAAAACATGCAGCCCTGATGTCTCTCATGATAGCAGGTGGTTAAGTAGAAATTCGCTGCTCGGCTGACCCAGCAGGTTGCAAACGTATGCCAAAAATGTACGCAGAATGAGCTTTTCAGTGAAGAGCAGAGAGGCACATTTTAGCAAGTTTCACTTGTAAGTGGGGTTGGAAACGCTTTTCAGGCTCAGTATTGGGCTCAAAAGATGCAGCCCTGATGTCTCTCATGATAGCAGGTGGTTAAGTAGAAATTTGCAGCTCGGCTGACCCAGCAGGAGCAAACGTTTGCTAAAAATGTATGCAGAACCAAGCTTTTCAGTAAAGAGCAGAGAGGCACATTTTAGCAAGTTTCACTTGTAAGTGGGGTTGGAAACGCTTTTCAGGCTCAGTACTGGGCTCAAAAGATGCAGCCCTGATATCTCTCATGATAGCAGGTGGTTAAGTAGAAATTCGCTGCTCGGCTGACCCAACAGGAGCAAACGTATGCCAAAAATGTACGCAGAACCAGCTTTTCAGTGAAGAGCAGCCAGGCACATTTTAGCAAGTTTCACTTGTAAGTTGGGTTGGAAACGCTTTTCAGGCTCAGTACTGGGCTCAAAACATGCAGCCCTGATGTCTCTCATGATAGCAGGTGGTTAATTAGAAATTCGCTGCTCGGCTGACCCAGCAGGAGCAAACGTATGCTAAAAATGTATGCAAAACCAAGCTTTTCAGTAAACAGCAGAGAGGCACATTTTAGCAAGTTTCACTTGTAAGTGGGCTTGGAAACGCTTTTCAGGCTCAGTACTGGGCTCAAAAGATGCAGCCATGATGTCTCTCATGATAGCAGGTGGTTAAGTAGAAATTCGCTGCTCGGCGGACCCAGCAGGAGCAAACGTATGCCAGAAATGTTGCAGAACCAGCTTTTCAGTGAAGAGCAGCCAGGCACATTTTAGCAAGTTTCACTTGTAAGTGGGGTTGGAAATACTTTTCAGGCTCAGTACTGGGCTCAAAAGATGCAGCCCTGATGTCTCTCATGATAGCAGGTTGTTAAGTAGAAATTCGCTGCTCGGCTGTCCCAGCAGGAGCAAACGTATGCCAAAAATGTACGCAGAATGAGTTTTTCAGTGAAGAGCAGAGAGGCACATTTTAGCAAGTTTCACTTGTAAGTTGGGTTGGAAATGCTTTTCAGGCTCAGTACTGGGCTCAAAAGATGCAGCCATGATGTCTCTCATGATAGCAGGTGGTTAAGTAGAAATTCGCTGCTCGGCTGACCCAGCAGGAGCAAACGTATGCCAAAAATGTTGCAGAACCAGCTTTTCAGTGAAGAGCAGCCAGGCACATTTTAGCAAGTCTCACTTGTAAGTGGGGTTGGAAATGCTTTTCAGGCTCAGTACTGGGCTCAAAAGATGCAGCCCTGATGTCTCTCATGATAGCAGGTGGTTAGGTAGAAATTTTCTGCTCGGCTGACCCAGCAAGAGCAAACCTATGCCAAAAATGTATGCAGAAACAAGCTTTTCAGTGAAGAGCAGCCAGGCACATTTTAGCAAGTTTCACTTGTAAGTGGGGTTGGAAATGCTTTTCAGGCTCAGTACTGGGCTCAAAAGATGCAGCCTGATGTCTCTCATGATAGCAGGTGGTTAAGTAGAAATTCGCTGTACGGCGGACCCAGCAGGACCAAACGTATGCCAGAAATGTTGCAGAACCAGCTTTTCAGTGAAGAGCAGCCAGGCACATTTTAGCAAGTTTCACTTGTAAGTAGGGTTGGAAATACTTTTCAGGCTCAGTACTGGGCTCAAAAGATGCAGCCCTGATGTCTCTCATGATAGCAGGTGGTTAAGTAGAAATTTGCTGCTCGGCTGACCCAGCAGGAGCAAACGTATGCTAAAAATGTATGCAGAACCAAGCTTTTCAGTGAAGAGCAGCCAGGCACATTTTAGCAAGTTTCACTTGTAAGTGGGGTTGGAAATACTTTTCAGGCTCAGTACTGGGCTCAAAAGATGCAGCCCTGATGTCTCTCATGATAGCAGGTGGTTAAGTAGAAATTCGCTGCTCGGCTGACCCAGCAGGAGCAAACGTATGCTAAAAATGTATGCAAAACCAAGCTTTTCAGTGAAGAGCAGCCAGGCACATTTTAGCAAGTTTCACTTGTAAGTGGGGTTGGAAATGCTTTTCAGGCTCAAGTACTGGGCTCAAAAGATGCAGCCCTGATGTCTCTCATGATAGCAGGTGGTTAAGTTGAAATTCGCGGCTCGGCTAACCCAGCAGGAGCAAACGTATGCCAAAAATGTATGCAGAACATAGCTTTTCAGTGAAGAGCAGCCAGGCACATTTTAGCAAGTTTCACTTGTAAGTGGGGTTGGAAATGATTTTCAGGCTCAGTACTGGGCTCAAGAGATGCAGCCCTGATGTCTCTCATGATAGCAGGTGGTTAAGTAGAAATTCGCTGCTCGGCTGACCCAGCAGGAGCAAACGTATGCTAAAAATTGTATGCAAAACCAAGCTTTTCAGTGAAGAGCAGAGAGGCACATTTTAGCAAGTTTCACTTGTAAGTGGGCTTGGAAATGCTTTTCAGGCTCAGTACTGGGCTCAAAAGGTGCAGCCCTGATGTGTCTCATGATAGCAGGTGGTTAAGTAGAAATTCGCTGCTCGGCTGACCCAGCAGGAGCAAACGTATGCCAAAAATGTACGCAGAATCAGCTTTTCAGTGAAGAGCAGAGAGGCACATTTTAGCAAGTTTCACTTGTAAGTTGGGTTGGAAACGCTTTTCAGGCTCAGTACTGGGCTCAAAACATGCAGCCCTGATGTCTCTCATTATAGCAGGTGGTTAAGTAGAAATTTACTGCTCGGCTGACCCAGCAGGAGCAAACGTATGCTAAAAATGTTGCAGAACCAAGCTTTTCAGTGAAGAGCAGAGAGGCACATTTTAGCAAGTTTCACTTGTAAGTGGGGTTGGAAATGCTTTTCAGGCTCAGTACTGGGCTCAAGAGATGCAGCCCTGATGTCTCTCATGATAGCAGGTGGTTAAGTAGAAATTCGCTGCTCGGCTGACCCAGCAGGAGCAAACGTATGCTAAAAATGTATGCAGAACCAAGCTTTTCAGTGAAGAGCAGCCAGGCACATTTTAGCAAGTTTCACTTGTAAGTGGGGTTGGAAATGCTTTTCAGGCTCAAGTACTTGGCTCAAAAGATGCTGATGTCTCTCATGATAGCAGGTAGAAATTCGCGGATCGGCTGACCCAGCAGGAGCAAACGTATGCCAAAAGTATGCAGAATCTAGCTTTTCAGTGAAGAGCAGCCAGGCACATTTTAGCAAGTTTCACTTGTAAGTGGGCTTGGAAAAGCTTTTCAGGCTCAGTACTGGTCTCAAAAGATGCAGCCATGATGTCTCTCATGATAGCAGGTGGTTAAGTAGAAATTCGCTGCTCGGCGGACCCAGCAGGAGCAAACGTATGCCAGAAATGTTGCAGAACCAGCTTTTCAGTGAAGAGCAGCCAGGCACATTTTAGCAAGTTTCACTTGTAAGTGGGGTTGGAAATACTTTTCAGGCTCAGTACTGGGCTCAAAAGATGCAGCCCTGATGTCTCTCATGATAGCAGGTGGTTAAGTTGAAATTCGCGGCTCGGCTGACCCAGCAGGAGCAAACGTATGCCAAAAGTAGGCAGAACCTAGCTTTTCAGTGAAGAGCAGCCAGGCACATTTTAGCAAGTTTCACTTGTAAGTGGGGTTGGAACGCTTTTCAGGCTCAGTACTGGGCTCAAAAGATGCAGCCCTGATGTCTCTCATGATAGCAGGTGGTTAAGTAGAAATTTGCTGCTCGACTGACCCAGCAGGAGCAAACGTATGCTAAAAATGTATGCAGAACCACGCTTTTCAGTAAAGAGCAGAGAGGCACATTTTAGCAAGTTTCACTTGTAAGTGGGGTTGGAAACGCTTTTCAGGCTCAGTACTGGGCTCAAAAGATGCAGCCCTGATGTCTCTCATGATAGCAGGTGGTTAAGTAGAAATTCGCTGCTCGGCTGACCCAGCAGGAGCAAACGTATGCCAAAAATGTTGCAGAACCAGCTTTTCAGTGAAGAGCAGCCAGGGACATTTTAGCAAGTTTCACTTGTAAGTGGGGTTGGAAACACTTTTCAGGCTCAGTACTGGGCTCAAAACATGCAGCCCTGATGTCTCTCATGATAGCAGGTGGTTAAGTAGAAATTCGCTGCTCGGCTGACCCAGCAGGTTGCAAACGTATGCCAAAAATGTACGCAGAATGAGCTTTTCAGTAAAGAGCAGAGATGCACATTTTAGCAAGTTTCACTTGTAAGTGGGGTTGGAAACGCTTTTCAGGCTCAGTACTGGGCTCAAAAGATGCAGCCCTGATATCTCTCATGATAGCAGGTGGTTAAGTAGAAATTCGCTGCTTGGCTGACCCAGCAGGAGCAAACGTATGCCAAAAATGTACGCAGAACCAGCTTTTCAGTGAAGAGCAGCCAGGCACATTTTAGCAAGTTTCACTTGTAAGTTGGGTTGGAAACGCTTTTCAGGCTCAGTACTGGGCTCAAAACATGCAGCCCTGATGTCTCTCATGATAGCAGGTGGTTAATTAGAAATTCGCTGCTCGGCTGACCCAGCAGGAGCAAACGTATGCTAAAAATGTATGCAAAACCAAGCTTTTCAGTAAACAGCAGAGAGGCACATTTTAGCGAGTTTCACTTGTAAGTGGGCTTGGAAACGCTTTTCAGGCTCAGTACTGGGCTCAAAAGATGCAGCCATGATGTCTCTCATGATAGCAGGTGGTTAAGTAGAAATTCGCTGCTCGGCGGACCCAGCAGGAGCAAACGTATGCCAGAAATGTTGCAGAACCAGCTTTTCAGTGAAGAGCAGCCAGGCACATTTTAACAAGTTTCACTTGTAAGTGGGGTTGGAAATGCTTTTCAGGCTCAAGTACTGGGCTCAAAAGATGCAGCCCTGATGTCTCTCATGATAGCAGGTGGTTAAGTTGAAATTCGCGGCTCGGCTAACCCAGCAGGAGCAAACGTATGCCAAAAATGTATGCAGAACATAGCTTTTCAGTGAAGAGCAGCCAGGCACATTTTAGCAAGTTTCACTTGTAAGTGGGGTTGGAAATGATTTTCAGGCTCAGTACTGGGCTCAAGAGATGCAGCCCTGATGTCTCTCATGATAGCAGGTGGTTAAGTAGAAATGCGCTGCTCGGCTGACCCAGCAGGAGCAAACGTATGCTAAAAATTGTATGCAAAACCAAGCTTTTCAGTGAAGAGCAGAGAGGCACATTTTAGCAAGTTTCACTTGTAAGTGGGTTTGGAAATGCTTTTCAGGCTCAAGTACTGGGCTCAAAAGATGCAGTCTGATGTCTCTCATGATAGCAGGTGGTTAATTAGAAATTCGCTGCTCGGCTGACCCAGCAGGAGCAAAAGTATGCCAAAAATGTTGCAGAACCAGCTTTTCAGTGAAGAGCAGCCAGGCACATTTTAGCAAGTTTCACTTGTAAGTGGGGTTGGAAACACTTTTCAGGCTCAGTACTGGGCTCAAAACATGCAGCCCTGATGTCTCTCATGATAGCAGGTGGTTAAGTAGAAATTCGCTGCTCGGCTGACCCAGCAGGAGCAAACGTATGCCAAAAATGTACGCAGAATGAGCTTTTCAGTGAAGAGCAGAGAGGCACATTTTAGCAAGTTTCACTTGTAAGTGGGGTTGGAAACGCTTTTCAGGCTCAGTACTGGGCTCAAAAGATGCAGCCCTGATGTCTCTCATGATAGCAGGTGGTTAAGTAGGAATTTGCTGCTCGGCTGACCCAGCAGGAGCAAACGTATGCTAAAAATGTATGCAGAACCAAGCTTTTCAGTAAAGAGCAGAGAGGCACATTTTAGCAAGTTTCACTTGTAAGTGGGGTTGGAAACGCTTTTCAGGCTCAGTACTGGGCTCAAAAGATGCAGCCCTGATGTCTCTCATGATAGCAGGTGGTTAAGTAGAAATTCGCTGCTCGGCTGACCCAGCAGGAGCAAACGTATGCCAAAAATGTTGCAGAACCAGCTTTTCAGTGAAGAGCAGCCAGGCACATTTTAGCAAGTCTCACTTGTAAGTGGGGTTGGAAATGCTTTTCAGGCTCAAGTACTGGGCTCAAAAGATGCAGCCCTGATGTCTCTCATGATAGCAGGTAGAAATCCGCGGCTCGGCTGACCCAGCAGGAGCAAACATAAGTAGAAATTTGCTGCTCGGCTGACCCAGCAGGAGCAAACGTATGCTAAAAATGTATGCAGCACCAAGCTTTTCAGTAAAGAGCAGAGAGGCACATTTTAGCAAGTTTCACTTGTAAGTGGGGTTGGAAACGCTTTTCAGGCTCAGTACTGGGCTCAAAAGATACAGCCCTGATGTCTCTCATGATAGCAGGTGGTTAAGTAGAAATTCGCTGCTCGGCTGACCCAGCAGGAGAAAACGTATGCCAAAAATGTTGCAGAACCAGCTTTTCAGTGAAGAGCAGCCAGGCACATTTTAGCAAGTTTCACTTGTAAGTGGAGTTGGAAACACTTTTCAGGCTCAGTACTGGGCTCAAAAGATGCAGCCCTGATGTCTCTCATGATAGCAGGTGGTTAAGTAGAAATTCGCTGCTCGGCTGACCCAGCAGGAGCAAACGTATGCCAAAAATGTACGCAGAATGAGCTTTTCAGTGAAAAGCAGAGAGGCACATTTTAGCAAGTTTCACTTGTAAGTGGGCTTGGAAATGCTTTTCAGGCTCAGTACTGGGCTCAAAAGATGAAGCCCTGATGTCTCTCATTATAGCAGGTGGTTAAGTAGAAATGTACTGCTCGGCTGACCCAGCAGGAGCAAACGTATGCTAAAAATGTTGCAGAACCAAGCTTTTCAGTGAAGAGCAGAGAGGCACATTTTAGCAAGTTTCACTTGTAAGTGGGGTTGGAAATGCTTTTCAGGCTCAGTACTGGGCTCAAGAGATGCAGCCCTGATGTCTCTCATGATAGCAGGTGGTTAAGTAGAAATTCGCTGCTCAGCTGACCCAGCAGGAGCAAACGTATGCCAAAAATGTATGCAAAACCAGCTTTTCAGTGAAGAGCAGCCGGGCACATTTTAGCAAGTTTCACTTGTAAGTGGGTTTGGAAACGCTTTTCAGGCTCAGTACTGGGCTCAAAACATGCAGCCCTGATGTCTCTCATGATAGCAGGTGGTTAATTAGAAATTCGCTGCTCGGCTGACCCAGCAGGAGCAAACGTATGCTAAAAATGTATGCAAAACCAAGCTTTTCAGTGAAGAGCAGCCAATCACATTTTAGCAAGTTTCACTTGTAAGTGGGGTTGGAAATGCTTTTCAGGCTCAAGTACTGGGCTCAAAAGATGCTGATGTCTCTCCTGATAGCAGGTAGAAATTCGCGGCTTGGCTGACCCAGCAGGAGCAAACGTATGCCAAAAGTATGCAGAACCTAGCTTTTCAGTGAAGAGCAGGAGAGGCACATTTTAGCAAGTTTCACTTGTAAGTGGGGTTGGAACGCTTTTCAGGCTCAGTACTGGGCTCAAAAGATGCAGCCCTGATGTCTCTCATGATAGCAGGTGGTTAAGTAGAAATTCGCTGCTCGGCGGACCCAGCAGGAGCAAACGTATGCCAGAAATGTTGCAGAACCAGCTTTTCAGTGAAGAGCAGCCAGGCACATTTTAGCAAGTTTCACTTGTAAGTGGGGTTGGAAATACTTTTCAGGCTCAGTACTGGGCTCAAAAGATGCAGCCCTGATGTCTCTCATGATAGCAGGTGGTTAAGTTGAAATTCGCGGCTCGGCTGACCCAGCAGGAGCAAACGTATGCCAAAAGTAGGCAGAACCTAGCTTTTCAGTGAAGAGCAGCCAGGCACATTTTAGCAAGTTTCACTTGTAAGTGGGGTTGGAACGCTTTTCAGGCTCAGTACTGGGCTCAAAAGATGCAGCCCTGATGTCTCTCATGATAGCAGGTGGTTAAGTAGAAATTTGCTGCTCGACTGACCCAGCAGGAGCAAACGTATGCTAAAAATGTATGCAGAACCACGCTTTTCAGTAAAGAGCAGAGAGGCACATTTTAGCAAGTTTCACTTGTAAGTGGGGTTGGAAACGCTTTTCAGGCTCAGTACTGGGCTCAAAAGATGCAGCCCTGATGTCTCTCATGATAGCAGGTGGTTAAGTAGAAATTCGCTGCTCGGCTGACCCAGCAGGAGCAAACGTATGCCAAAAATGTTGCAGAACCAGCTTTTCAGTGAAGAGCAGCCAGGGACATTTTAGCAAGTTTCACTTGTAAGTGGGGTTGGAAACACTTTTCAGGCTCAGTACTGGGCTCAAAACATGCAGCCCTGATGTCTCTCATGATAGCAGGTGGTTAAGTAGAAATTCGCTGCTCGGCTGACCCAGCAGGTTGCAAACGTATGCCAAAAATGTACGCAGAATGAGCTTTTCAGTAAAGAGCAGAGATGCACATTTTAGCAAGTTTCACTTGTAAGTGGGGTTGGAAACGCTTTTCAGGCTCAGTACTGGGCTCAAAAGATGCAGCCCTGATATCTCTCATGATAGCAGGTGGTTAAGTAGAAATTCGCTGCTTGGCTGACCCAGCAGGAGCAAACGTATGCCAAAAATGTACGCAGAACCAGCTTTTCAGTGAAGAGCAGCCAGGCACATTTTAGCAAGTTTCACTTGTAAGTTGGGTTGGAAACGCTTTTCAGGCTCAGTACTGGGCTCAAAACATGCAGCCCTGATGTCTCTCATGATAGCAGGTGGTTAATTAGAAATTCGCTGCTCGGCTGACCCAGCAGGAGCAAACGTATGCTAAAAATGTATGCAAAACCAAGCTTTTCAGTAAACAGCAGAGAGGCACATTTTAGCGAGTTTCACTTGTAAGTGGGCTTGGAAACGCTTTTCAGGCTCAGTACTGGGCTCAAAAGATGCAGCCATGATGTCTCTCATGATAGCAGGTGGTTAAGTAGAAATTCGCTGCTCGGCGGACCCAGCAGGAGCAAACGTATGCCAGAAATGTTGCAGAACCAGCTTTTCAGTGAAGAGCAGCCAGGCACATTTTAACAAGTTTCACTTGTAAGTGGGGTTGGAAATGCTTTTCAGGCTCAAGTACTGGGCTCAAAAGATGCAGCCCTGATGTCTCTCATGATAGCAGGTGGTTAAGTTGAAATTCGCGGCTCGGCTAACCCAGCAGGAGCAAACGTATGCCAAAAATGTATGCAGAACATAGCTTTTCAGTGAAGAGCAGCCAGGCACATTTTAGCAAGTTTCACTTGTAAGTGGGGTTGGAAATGATTTTCAGGCTCAGTACTGGGCTCAAGAGATGCAGCCCTGATGTCTCTCATGATAGCAGGTGGTTAAGTAGAAATGCGCTGCTCGGCTGACCCAGCAGGAGCAAACGTATGCTAAAAATTGTATGCAAAACCAAGCTTTTCAGTGAAGAGCAGAGAGGCACATTTTAGCAAGTTTCACTTGTAAGTGGGTTTGGAAATGCTTTTCAGGCTCAAGTACTGGGCTCAAAAGATGCAGTCTGATGTCTCTCATGATAGCAGGTGGTTAATTAGAAATTCGCTGCTCGGCTGACCCAGCAGGAGCAAAAGTATGCCAAAAATGTTGCAGAACCAGCTTTTCAGTGAAGAGCAGCCAGGCACATTTTAGCAAGTTTCACTTGTAAGTGGGGTTGGAAACACTTTTCAGGCTCAGTACTGGGCTCAAAACATGCAGCCCTGATGTCTCTCATGATAGCAGGTGGTTAAGTAGAAATTCGCTGCTCGGCTGACCCAGCAGGAGCAAACGTATGCCAAAAATGTACGCAGAATGAGCTTTTCAGTGAAGAGCAGAGAGGCACATTTTAGCAAGTTTCACTTGTAAGTGGGGTTGGAAACGCTTTTCAGGCTCAGTACTGGGCTCAAAAGATGCAGCCCTGATGTCTCTCATGATAGCAGGTGGTTAAGTAGGAATTTGCTGCTCGGCTGACCCAGCAGGAGCAAACGTATGCTAAAAATGTATGCAGAACCAAGCTTTTCAGTAAAGAGCAGAGAGGCACATTTTAGCAAGTTTCACTTGTAAGTGGGGTTGGAAACGCTTTTCAGGCTCAGTACTGGGCTCAAAAGATGCAGCCCTGATGTCTCTCATGATAGCAGGTGGTTAAGTAGAAATTCGCTGCTCGGCTGACCCAGCAGGAGCAAACGTATGCCAAAAATGTTGCAGAACCAGCTTTTCAGTGAAGAGCAGCCAGGCACATTTTAGCAAGTCTCACTTGTAAGTGGGGTTGGAAATGCTTTTCAGGCTCAAGTACTGGGCTCAAAAGATGCAGCCCTGATGTCTCTCATGATAGCAGGTAGAAATCCGCGGCTCGGCTGACCCAGCAGGAGCAAACATAAGTAGAAATTTGCTGCTCGGCTGACCCAGCAGGAGCAAACGTATGCTAAAAATGTATGCAGCACCAAGCTTTTCAGTAAAGAGCAGAGAGGCACATTTTAGCAAGTTTCACTTGTAAGTGGGGTTGGAAACGCTTTTCAGGCTCAGTACTGGGCTCAAAAGATACAGCCCTGATGTCTCTCATGATAGCAGGTGGTTAAGTAGAAATTCGCTGCTCGGCTGACCCAGCAGGAGAAAACGTATGCCAAAAATGTTGCAGAACCAGCTTTTCAGTGAAGAGCAGCCAGGCACATTTTAGCAAGTTTCACTTGTAAGTGGAGTTGGAAACACTTTTCAGGCTCAGTACTGGGCTCAAAAGATGCAGCCCTGATGTCTCTCATGATAGCAGGTGGTTAAGTAGAAATTCGCTGCTCGGCTGACCCAGCAGGAGCAAACGTATGCCAAAAATGTACGCAGAATGAGCTTTTCAGTGAAAAGCAGAGAGGCACATTTTAGCAAGTTTCACTTGTAAGTGGGCTTGGAAATGCTTTTCAGGCTCAGTACTGGGCTCAAAAGATGAAGCCCTGATGTCTCTCATTATAGCAGGTGGTTAAGTAGAAATGTACTGCTCGGCTGACCCAGCAGGAGCAAACGTATGCTAAAAATGTTGCAGAACCAAGCTTTTCAGTGAAGAGCAGAGAGGCACATTTTAGCAAGTTTCACTTGTAAGTGGGGTTGGAAATGCTTTTCAGGCTCAGTACTGGGCTCAAGAGATGCAGCCCTGATGTCTCTCATGATAGCAGGTGGTTAAGTAGAAATTCGCTGCTCAGCTGACCCAGCAGGAGCAAACGTATGCCAAAAATGTATGCAAAACCAGCTTTTCAGTGAAGAGCAGCCGGGCACATTTTAGCAAGTTTCACTTGTAAGTGGGTTTGGAAACGCTTTTCAGGCTCAGTACTGGGCTCAAAACATGCAGCCCTGATGTCTCTCATGATAGCAGGTGGTTAATTAGAAATTCGCTGCTCGGCTGACCCAGCAGGAGCAAACGTATGCTAAAAATGTATGCAAAACCAAGCTTTTCAGTGAAGAGCAGCCAATCACATTTTAGCAAGTTTCACTTGTAAGTGGGGTTGGAAATGCTTTTCAGGCTCAAGTACTGGGCTCAAAAGATGCTGATGTCTCTCCTGATAGCAGGTAGAAATTCGCGGCTTGGCTGACCCAGCAGGAGCAAACGTATGCCAAAAGTATGCAGAACCTAGCTTTTCAGTGAAGAGCAGGAGAGGCACATTTTAGCAAGTTTCACTTGTAAGTGGGGTTGGAACGCTTTTCAGGCTCAGTACTGGGCTCAAAAGATGCAGCCCTGATGTCTCTCATGATAGCAGGTGGCTAAGTAGAAATTTGCTGCTCGACTGACCCAGCAGGAGCAAACGTATGCTAAAAATGTATGCAGAATCAAGCTTTTCAGTAAAGAGCAGAGAGGCACATTTTAGCAAGTTTCACTTGTAAGTGGGGTTGGAAACGCTTTTCAGGCTCAGTACTGGGCTCAAAAGATGCAGCCCTGATGTCTCTCATGATAGCAGGTGGTTAAGTAGAAATTCGCTGCTCGGCTGACCCAGCAGGAGCAAACGTATGCCAAAAATGTTGCAGAACCAGCTTTTCAGTGAAGAGCAGCCAGGCACATTTTAGCAAGTTTCACTTGTAAGTGGGGTTGGAAATGCTTTTCAGGCTCAGTACTGGGCTCAAGAGATGCAGCCCTGATGTCTCTCATGATAGCAGGTGGTTAAGTAGAAATTCGCTGCTCGGCTGACCCAGCAGGAGCAAACGTATGCCAAAAATGTACGCAGAATTAGCTTTTCAGTGAAGAGCAGAGAGGCACATTTTAGCAAGTTTCACTTGTAAGTTGGGTTGGAAACGCTTTTCAGGCTCAGTACTGGGCTCAAAACATGCAGCCCTGATGTCTCTCATGATAGCAGGTGGTTAATTAGAAATACGCTGCTCGGCTGACCCAGCAGGAGCAAACGTATGCTAAAAATGTATGCAAAACCAAGCTTTTCAGTAAAGAGCAGAGAGGCACATTTTAGCAAGTTTCACTTGTAAGTGGGCTTGGAAATGCTTTTCAGGCTCAGTACTGGGCTCAAAAGATGAAGCCCTGATGTCTCTCATTGTAGCAGGTGGTTAAGTAGAAATTTACTGCTCGGCTGACCCAGCAGGAGCAAACGTATGCTAAAAATGTTGCAGAACCAAGCTTTTCAGTGAAGAGCAGAGAGGCACATTTTAGCAAGTTTCACTTGTAAGTGGGGTTGGAAATGCTTTTCAGGCTCAGTACTGGGCTCAAGAGATGCAGCCCTGATGTCTCTCATGATAGCAGGTGGTTAAGTAGAAATTCGCTGCTCAGCTGACCCAGCATGAGCAAACGTATGCCAAAAATGTATGCAAAACCAGCTTTTCAGTAAAGAGCAGAGAGGCACATTTTAGCAAGTTTCACTTGTAAGTGGGCTTGGAAATGCTTTTCAGGCTCAGTACTGGGCTCAAAAGCTGAAGCCCTGATGTCTCTCATTATAGCAGGTGGTTAAGTAGAAATGTACTGCTCGGCTGACCCAGCAGGAGCAAACGTATGCCAAAAGTGTACGCAGAATGAGCTTTTCAGTGAAGAGCAGAGAGGCACATTTTAGCAAGTTTCACTTGTAAGTTGGGTTGGAAATGCTTTTCAGGCTCAGTACTGGGCTCAAAACATGCAGCCCTGATGTCTCTCATGATAGCAGGTGGTTAATTAGAAATTCGCTGCTCGGCTGACCCAGCAGGAGCAAACATATGCTAAAAATGTATGCAAAACCAAGCTTTTCAGTAAAGAGCAGAGAGGCACATTTTAGCAAGTTTCACTTGTAAGTGGGCTTGGAAATGCTTTTCAGGCTCAGTACTGGGCTCAAAAGATGAAGCCCTGATGTCTCTCATTATAGCAGGTGGTTAAGTAGAAATGTACTGCTCGGCTGACCCAGCAGGAGCAAACGTATGCTAAAAATGTTGCAGAACCAAGCTTTTCAGTGAAGAGCAGAGAGGCACATTTTAGCAAGTTTCACTTGTAAGTGGGGTTGGAAATGCTTTTCAGGCTCAGTACTGGGCTCAAGAGATGCAGCCCTGATGTCTCTCATGATAGCAGGTGGTTAAGTAGAAATTCGCTGCTCAGCTGACCCAGCAGGAGCAAACGTATGCCAAAAATGTATGCAAAACCAGCTTTTCAGTGAAGAGCAGCCGGGCACATTTTAGCAAGTTTCACTTGTAAGTGGGGTTGGAAATACTTTTCAGGCTCAGTACTGGGCTCAAAAGATGCAGCCCTGATATCTCTCATGATAGCAGGTGGTTAAGTAGAAATTCGCTGCTCGGCTGACCCAACAGGAGCAAACGTATGCCAAAAATGTACGCAGAACCAGCTTTTCAGTGAAGAGCAGCCAGGCACATTTTAGCAAGTTTCACTTGTAAGTTGGGTTGGAAACGCTTTTCAGGCTCAGTACTGGGCTCAAAACATGCAGCCCTGATGTCTCTCATGATAGCAGGTGGTTAATTAGAAATTCGCTGCTCGGCTGACCCAGCAGGAGCAAACGTATGCTAAAAATGTATGCAAAACCAAGCTTTTCAGTAAACAGCAGAGAGGCACATTTTAGCAAGTTTCACTTGTAAGTGGGCTTGGAAACGCTTTTCAGGCTCAGTACTGGGCTCAAAAGATGCAGCCATGATGTCTCTCATGATAGCAGGTGGTTAAGTAGAAATTCGCTGCTCGGCGGACCCAGCAGGAGCAAACGTATGCCAGAAATGTTGCAGAACCAGCTTTTCAGTGAAGAGCAGCCAGGCACATTTTAGCAAGTTTCACTTGTAAGTGGGGTTGGAAATACTTTTCAGGCTCAGTACTGGGCTCAAAAGATGCAGCCCTGATGTCTCTCATGATAGCAGGTTGTTAAGTAGAAATTCGCTGCTCGGCTGTCCCAGCAGGAGCAAACGTATGCCAAAAATGTACGCAGAATGAGCTTTTCAGTGAAGAGCAGAGAGGCACATTTTAGCAAGTTTCACTTGTAAGTTGGGTTGGAAATGCTTTTCAGGCTCAGTACTGGGCTCAAAAGATGCAGCCATGATGTCTCTCATGATAGCAGGTGGTTAAGTAGAAATTCGCTGCTCGGCTGACCCAGCAGGAGCAAACGTATGCCAAAAATGTTGCAGAACCAGCTTTTCAGTGAAGAGCAGCCAGGCACATTTTAGCAAGTCTCACTTGTAAGTGGGGTTGGAAATGCTTTTCAGGCTCAGTACTGGGCTCAAAAGATGCAGCCCTGATGTCTCTCATGATAGCAGGTGGTTAAGTAGAAATTTTCTGCTCGGCTGACCCAGCAAGAGCAAACCTATGCTAAAAATGTATGCAGAAACAAGCTTTTCAGTGAAGAGCAGCCAGGCACATTTTAGCAAGTTTCACTTGTAAGTGGGGTTGGAAATGCTTTTCAGGCTCAGTACTGGGCTCAAAAGATGCAGCCTGATGTCTCTCATGATAGCAGGTGGTTAAGTAGAAATTCGCTGCTCGGCGGACCCAGCAGGACCAAACGTATGCCAGAAATGTTGCAGAACCAGCTTTTCAGTGAAGAGCAGCCAGGCACATTTTAGCAAGTTTCACTTGTAAGTAGGGTTGGAAATACTTTTCAGGCTCAGTACTGGGCTCAAAAGATGCAGCCCTGATGTCTCTCATGATAGCAGGTGGTTAAGTAGAAATTTGCTGCTCGGCTGACCCAGCAGGAGCAAACGTATGCTAAAAATGTATGCAGAACCAAGCTTTTCAGTGAAGAGCAGCCAGGCACATTTTAGCAAGTTTCACTTGTAAGTGGGGTTGGAAATACTTTTCAGGCTCAGTACTGGGCTCAAAAGATGCAGCCCTGATGTCTCTCATGATAGCAGGTGGTTAAGTAGAAATTCGCTGCTCGGCTGACCCAGCAGGAGCAAACGTATGCTAAAAATGTATGCAAAACCAAGCTTTTCAGTGAAGAGCAGCCAGGCACATTTTAGCAAGTTTCACTTGTAAGTGGGGTTGGAAATGCTTTTCAGGCTCAAGTACTGGGCTCAAAAGATGCAGCCCTGATGTCTCTCATGATAGCAGGTGGTTAAGTTGAAATTCGCGGCTCGGCTAACCCAGCAGGAGCAAACGTATGCCAAAAATGTATGCAGAACATAGCTTTTCAGTGAAGAGCAGCCAGGCACATTTTAGCAAGTTTCACTTGTAAGTGGGGTTGGAAATGATTTTCAGGCTCAGTACTGGGCTCAAGAGATGCAGCCCTGATGTCTCTCATGATAGCAGGTGGTTAAGTAGAAATTCGCTGCTCGGCTGACCCAGCAGGAGCAAACGTATGCTAAAAATTGTATGCAAAACCAAGCTTTTCAGTGAAGAGCAGAGAGGCACATTTTAGCAAGTTTCACTTGTAAGTGGGCTTGGAAACGCTTTTCAGGCTCAGTACTGGGCTCAAAAGGTGCAGCCCTGATGTGTCTCATGATAGCAGGTGGTTAAGTAGAAATTCGCTGCTCGGCTGACCCAGCAGGAGCAAACGTATGCCAAAAATGTACGCAGAATCAGCTTTTCAGTGAAGAGCAGAGAGGCACATTTTAGCAAGTTTCACTTGTAAGTTGGGTTGGAAACGCTTTTCAGGCTAAGTACTGGGCTCAAAACATGCAGCCCTGATGTCTCTCATTATAGCAGGTGGTTAAGTAGAAATTTACTGCTCGGCTGACCCAGCAGGAGCAAACGTATGCTAAAAATGTTGCAGAACCAAGCTTTTCAGTGAAGAGCAGAGAGGCACATTTTAGCAAGTTTCACTTGTAAGTGGGGTTGGAAATGCTTTTCAGGCTCAGTACTGGGCTCAAGAGATGCAGCCCTGATGTCTCTCATGATAGCAGGTGGTTAAGTAGAAATTCGCTGCTCGGCTGACCCAGCAGGAGCAAACGTATGCTAAAAATGTATGCAGAACCAAGCTTTTCAGTGAAGAGCAGCCAGGCACATTTTAGCAAGTTTCACTTGTAAGTGGGGTTGGAAATGCTTTTCAGGCTCAAGTACTTGGCTCAAAAGATGCTGATGTCTCTCATGATAGCAGGTAGAAATTCGCGGCTCGGCTGACCCAGCAGGAGCAAACGTATGCCAAAAGTATGCAGAACCTAGCTTTTCAGTGAAGAGCAGCCAGGCACATTTTAGCAAGTTTCACTTGTAAGTGGGCTTGGAAACGCTTTTCAGGCTCAGTACTGGGCTCAAAAGATGCAGCCATGATGTCTCTCATGATAGCAGGTGGTTAAGTAGAAATTCGCTGCTCGGCGGACCCAGCAGGAGCAAACGTATGCCAGAAATGTTGCAGAACCAGCTTTTCAGTGAAGAGCAGCCAGGCACATTTTAGCAAGTTTCACTTGTAAGTGGGGTTGGAAATACTTTTCAGGCTCAGTACTGGGCTCAAAAGATGCAGCCCTGATGTCTCTCATGATAGCAGGTGGTTAAGTTGAAATTCGCGGCTCGGCTGACCCAGCAGGAGCAAACGTATGCCAAAAGTAGGCAGAACCTAGCTTTTCAGTGAAGAGCAGCCAGGCACATTTTAGCAAGTTTCACTTGTAAGTGGGGTTGGAACGCTTTTCAGGCTCAGTACTGGGCTCAAAAGATGCAGCCCTGATGTCTCTCATGATAGCAGGTGGTTAAGTAGAAATTTGCTGCTCGACTGACCCAGCAGGAGCAAATGTATGCTAAAAATGTATGCAGAACCACGCTTTTCAGTAAAGAGCAGAGAGGCACATTTTAGCAAGTTTCACTTGTAAGTGGGGTTGGAAACGCTTTTCAGGCTCAGTACTGGGCTCAAAAGATGCAGCCCTGATGTCTCTCATGATAGCAGGTGGTTAAGTAGAAATTCGCTGCTCGGCTGACCCAGCAGGAGCAAACGTATGCCAAAAATGTTGCAGAACCAGCTTTTCAGTGAAGAGCAGCCAGGGACATTTTAGCAAGTTTCACTTGTAAGTGGGGTTGGAAACACTTTTCAGGCTCAGTACTGGGCTCAAAACATGCAGCCCTGATGTCTCTCATGATAGCAGGTGGTTAAGTAGAAATTCGCTGCTCGGCTGACCCAGCAGGTTGCAAACGTATGCCAAAAATGTACGCAGAATGAGCTTTTCAGTGAAGAGCAGAGAGGCACATTTTAGTAAGTTTCACTTGTAAGTGGGGTTGGAAACGCTCTTTTCAGGCTCAGTATTGTGCTCAAAAGATGCAGCCCTGATGTCTCTCATGATAGCAGGTGGTTAAGTAGAAATTTGCTGCTCGCCTGACCCAGCAGGAGCAAACGTTTGCTAAAAATGTATGCAGAACCAAGCTTTTCAGTAAAGAGCAGAGATGCACATTTTAGCAAGTTTCACTTGTAAGTGGGGTTGGAAACGCTTTTCAGGCTCAGTACTGGGCTCAAAAGATGCAGCCCTGATATCTCTCATGATAGCAGGTGGTTAAGTAGAAATTCGCTGCTCGGCTGACCCAGCAGGAGCAAACGTATGCCAAAAATGTACGCAGAACCAGCTTTTCAGTGAAGAGCAGCCAGGCACATTTTAGCAAGTTTCACTTGTAAGTTGGGTTGGAAACGCTTTTCAGGCTCAGTACTGGGCTCAAAACATGCAGCCCTGATGTCTCTCATGATAGCAGGTGGTTAATTAGAAATTCGCTGCTCGGCTGACCCAGCAGGAGCAAACGTATGCTAAAAATATATGCAAAACCAAGCTTTTCAGTAAACAGCAGAGAGGCACATTTTAGCGAGTTTCACTTGTAAGTGGGCTTGGAAACGCTTTTCAGGCTCAGTACTGGGCTCAAAAGATGCAGCCATGATGTCTCTCATGATAGCAGGTGGTTAAGTAGAAATTCGCTGCTCGGCGGACCCAGCAGGAGCAAACGTATGCCAGAAATGTTGCAGAACCAGCTTTTCAGTGAAGAGCAGCCAGGCACATTTTAGCAAGTTTCACTTGTAAGTGGGGTTGGAAATGCTTTTCAGGCTCAAGTACTGGGCTCAAAAGATGCAGCCCTGATGTCTCTCATGATAGCAGGTGGTTAAGTTGAAATTCGCGGCTCGGCTAACCCAGCAGGAGCAAACGTATGCCAAAAATGTATGCAGAACATAGCTTTTCAGTGAAGAGCAGCCAGGCACATTTTAGCAAGTTTCACTTGTAAGTGGGGTTGGAAATGATTTTCAGGCTCAGTACTGGGCTCAAGAGATGCAGCCCTGATGTCTCTCATGATAGCAGGTGGTTAAGTAGAAATTCGCTGCTCGGCTGACCCAGCAGGAGCAAACGTATGCTAAAAATTGTATGCAAAACCAAGCTTTTCAGTGAAGAGCAGAGAGACACATTTTAGCAAGTTTCACTTGTAAGTGGGTTTGGAAATGCTTTTCAGGCTCAAGTACTGGGCTCAAAAGATGCAGTCTGATGTCTCTCATGATAGCAGGTGGTTAATTAGAAATTCGCTGCTCGGCTGACCCAGCAGGAGCAAAAGTATGCCAAAAATGTTGCAGAACCAGCTTTTCAGTGAAGAGCAGCCAGGCACATTTTAGCAAGTTTCACTTGTAAGTGGGGTTGGAAACACTTTTCAGGCTCAGTACTGGGCTCAAAACATGCAGCCCTGATGTCTCTCATGATAGCAGGTGGTTAAGTAGAAATTCGCTGCTCGGCTGACCCAGCAGGAGCAAACGTATGCCAAAAATGTACGCAGAATGAGCTTTTCAGTGAAGAGCAGAGAGGCACATTTTAGCAAGTTTCACTTGTAAGTGGGGTTGGAAACGCTTTTCAGGCTCAGTACTGGGCTCAAAAGATGCAGCCCTGATGTCTCTCATGATAGCAGGTGGTTAAGTAGGAATTTGCTGCTCGGCTGACCAAGCAGGAGCAAACGTATGCTAAAAATGTATGCAGAACCAAGCTTTTCAGTAAAGAGCAGAGAGGCACATTTTAGCAAGTTTCACTTGTAAGTGGGGTTGGAAACGCTTTTCAGGCTCAGTACTGGGCTCAAAAGATGCAGCCCTGATGTCTCTCATGATAGCAGGTGGTTAAGTAGAAATTCGCTGCTCGGCTGACCCAGCAGGAGCAAACGTATGCCAAAAATGTTGCAGAACCAGCTTTTCAGTGAAGAGCAGCCAGGCACATTTTAGCAAGTCTCACTTGTAAGTGGGGTTGGAAATGCTTTTCAGGCTCAAGTACTGGGCTCAAAAGATGCAGCCCTGATGTCTCTCATGATAGCAGGTAGAAATTCGCGGCTCGGCTGACCCAGCAGGAGCAAACGTAAGTAGAAATTTGCTGCTCGGCTGACCCAACAGGAGCAAACGTATGCTAAAAATGTATGCAGCACCAAGCTTTTCAGTAAAGAGCAGAGAGGCACATTTTAGCAAGTTTCACTTGTAAGTGGGGTTGGAAACGCTTTTCAGGCTCAGTACTGGGCTCAAAAGATGCAGCCCTGATGTCTCTCATGATAGCAGGTGGTTAAGTAGAAATTCGCTGCTCGGCTGACCCAGCAGGAGAAAACGTATGCCAAAAATGTTGCAGAACCAGCTTTTCAGTGAAGAGCAGCCAGGCACATTTTAGCAAGTCTCACTTGTAAGTGGGGTTGGAAATGCTTTTCAGGGTCAGTACTGGGTTCAAAAGATGCAGCCCTGATGTCTCTCATGATAGCAGGTGGTTAAGTAGAAATTTTCTGCTCGGCTGACCCAGCAGGAGCAAACCTATGCCAAAAATGTATGCAGAAACAAGCTTTTCAGTGAAGAGCAGCCAGGCACATTTTAGCAAGTTTCACTTGTAAGTGGAGTTGGAAACGCTTTTCAGGCTCAGTACTGGGCTCAAAAGATGCAGCCCTGATGTCTCTCATGATAGCAGGTGGTTAAGTAGAAATTCGCTGCTCGGCTGACCCAGCAGGAGCAAACGTATGCCAAAAATGTACGCAGAATGAGCTTTTCAGTGAAAAGCAGAGAGGCACATTTTAGCAAGTTTCACTTGTAAGTGGGCTTGGAAATGCTTTTCAGGCTCAGTACTGTGCTCAAAAGATGAAGCCCTGATGTCTCTCATTATAGCAGGTGGTTAAGTAGAAATGTACTGCTCGGCTGACCCAGCAGGAGCAAACGTATGCTAAAAATGTTGCAGAACCAAGCTTTTCAGTGAAGAGCAGAGAGGCACATTTTAGCAAGTTTCACTTGTAAGTGGGGTTGGAAATGCTTTTCAGGCTCAGTACTGGGCTCAAGAGATGCAGCCCTGATGTCTCTCATGATAGCAGGTGGTTAAGTAGAAATTTGCTGCTCAGCTGACCCAGCAGGAGCAAACGTATGCCAAAAATGTATGCAAAACCAGCTTTTCAGTGAAGAGCAGCCGGGCACATTTTAGCAAGTTTCACTTGTAAGTGGGTTTGGAAACGCTTTTCAGGCTCAGTACTGGGCTCAAAACATGCAGCCCTGATGTCTCTCATGATAGCAGGTGGTTAATTAGAAATTCGCTGCTCGGCTGACCCAGCAGGAGCAAACGTATGCTAAAAATGTATGAAAAACCAAGCTTTTCAGTGAAGAGCAGCCAGTCACATTTTAGCAAGTTTCACTTGTAAGTGGGGTTGGAAATGCTTTTCAGGCTCAAGTACTGGGCTCAAAAGATGCTGATGTCTCTCCTGATAGCAGGTAGAAATTCGCGGCTTGGCTGACCGAGCAGGAGCAAACGTATGCCAAAAGTATGCAGAACCTAGCTTTTCAGTGAAGAGCAGGAGAGGCACATTTTAGCAAGTTTCACTTGTAAGTGGGGTTGGAACGCTTTTCAGGCTCAGTACTGGGCTCAAAAGATGCAGCCCTGATGTCTCTCATGAAAGCAGGTGGCTAAGTAGAAATTTGCTGCTCGACTGACCCAGCAGGAGCAAACGTATGCTAAAAATGTATGCAGAATCAAGCTTTTCAGTAAAGAGCAGAGAGGCACATTTTAGCAAGTTTCACTTGTAAGTGGGGTTGGAAACGCTTTTCAGGCTCAGTACTGGGCTCAAAAGATGCAGCCCTGATGTCTCTCATGATAGCAGGTGGTTAAGTAGAAATTCGCTGCTCGGCTGACCCAGCAGGAGCAAACGTATGCCAAAAATGTTGCAGAACCAGCTTTTCAGTGAAGAGCAGCCAGGCACATTTTAGCAAGTTTCACTTGTAAGTGGGGTTGGAAATGCTTTTCAGGCTCAGTACTGGGCTCAAAAGATGCAACCCTGATGTCTCTCATGATAGCAGGTGGTTAAGTAGAAATTTTCTGCTCGGCTGACCCAGCAGGAGCAAACCTATGCCAAAAATGTAGGCAGAAACAAGCTTTTCAGTGAAGAGCAGGCAGGCACATTTTAGCAAGTTTCACTTGTAAGTGGGGTTGGAAATGCTTTTCAGGCTCAGTACTGGGCTCAAGAGATGCAGCCCTGATGTCTCTCATGATAGCAGGTGGTTAAGTAGAAATTCGCTGCTCGGCTGACCCAGCAGGAGCAAACGTATGCCAAAAATGTACGCAGAATGAGCTTTTCAGTGAAGAGCAGAGAGGCACATTTTAGCAAGTTTCACTTGTAAGTTGGGTTGGAAACGCTTTTCAGGCTCAGTACTGGGCTCAAAACATGCAGCCCTGATGTCTCTCATGATAGCAGGTGGTTAATTAGAAATACGCTGCTCGGCTGACCCAGCAGGAGCAAACGTATGCTAAAAATGTATGCAAAACCAAGCTTTTCAGTAAAGAGCAGAGAGGCACATTTTAGCAAGTTTCACTTGTAAGTGGGCTTGGAAATGCTTTTCAGGCTCAGTACTGGGCTCAAAAGATGAAGCCCTGATGTCTCTCATTGTAGCAGGTGGTTAAGTAGAAATTTACTGCTCGGCTGACCCAGCAGGAGCAAACGTATGCTAAAAATGTTGCAGAACCAAGCTTTTCAGTGAAGAGCAGAGAGGCACATTTTAGCAAGTTTCACTTGTAAGTGGGGTTGGAAATGCTTTTCAGGCTCAGTACTGGGCTCAAGAGATGCAGCCCTGATGTCTCTCATGATAGCAGGTGGTTAAGTAGAAATTCGCTGCTCAGCTGACCCAGCATGAGCAAACGTATGCCAAAAATGTATGCAAAACCAGCTTTTCAGTAAAGAGCAGAGAGGCACATTTTAGCAAGTTTCACTTGTAAGTGGGCTTGGAAATGCTTTTCAGGCTCAGTACTGGGCTCAAAAGCTGAAGCCCTGATGTCTCTCATTATAGCAGGTGGTTAAGTAGAAATGTACTGCTCGGCTGACCCAGCAGGAGCAAACGTATGCCAAAAGTGTACGCAGAATGAGCTTTTCAGTGAAGAGCAGAGAGGCACATTTTAGCAAGTTTCACTTGTAAGTTGGGTTGGAAATGCTTTTCAGGCTCAGTACTGGGCTCAAAACATGCAGCCCTGATGTCTCTCATGATAGCAGGTGGTTAATTAGAAATTCGCTGCTCGGCTGACCCAGCAGGAGCAAACATATGCTAAAAATGTATGCAAAACCAAGCTTTTCAGTAAAGAGCAGAGAGGCACATTTTAGCAAGTTTCACTTGTAAGTGGGCTTGGAAATGCTTTTCAGGCTCAGTACTGGGCTCAAAAGATGAAGCCCTGATGTCTCTCATTATAGCAGGTGGTTAAGTAGAAATGTACTGCTCGGCTGACCCAGCAGGAGCAAACGTATGCTAAAAATGTTGCAGAACCAAGCTTTTCAGTGAAGAGCAGAGAGGCACATTTTAGCAAGTTTCACTTGTAAGTGGGGTTGGAAATGCTTTTCAGGCTCAGTACTGGGCTCAAGAGATGCAGCCCTGATGTCTCTCATGATAGCAGGTGGTTAAGTAGAAATTCGCTGCTCAGCTGACCCAGCAGGAGCAAACGTATGCCAAAAATGTATGCAAAACCAGCTTTTCAGTGAAGAGCAGCCGGGCACATTTTAGCAAGTTTCACTTGTAAGTGGGGTTGGAAATACTTTTCAGGCTCAGTACTGGGCTCAAAACATGCAGCCCTGATGTCTCTCATGATAGCAGGTGGTTAATTAGAAATTCACTGCTCGGCTGACCCAGCAGGAGCAAACGTATGCTAAAAATGTATGCAAAACCAAGCTTTTCAGTGAAGAGCAGCCAGTCACATTTTAGCAAGTTTCACTTGTAAGTGGGGTTGGAAATGCTTTTCAGGCTCAAGTACTGGGCTCAAAAGATGCTGATGTCTCTCCTGATAGCAGGTAGAAATTCGCGGCTCGGCTGACCCAGCAGGAGCAAAGGTATGCCAAAAGTATGCAGAACCTAGCTTTTCAGTGAAGAGCAGGAGAGGCACATTTTAGCAAGTTTCACTTGTAAGTGGGGTTGGAACGCTTTTCAGGCTCAGTACTGGGCTCAAAAGATGCAGCCCTGATGTCTCTCATGATAGCAGGTGGTTAAGTAGAAATTTGCTGCTCGACTGACCCAGCAGGAACAAACGTATGCTAAAAATGTATGCAGAATCAAGCTTTTCAGTAAAGAGCAGAGAGGCACATTTTAGCAAGTTTCACTTGTAAGTGGGGTTGGAAACGCTTTTCAGGCTCAGTACTGGGCTCAAAAGATGCAGCCCGGATGTCTCTCATGATAGCAGGTGGTTAAGTAGAAATTCGCTGCTCGGCTGACCCAGCAGGAGCAAACGTATGCCAAAAATGTTGCAGAACCAGCTTTTCAGTGAAGAGCAGCCAGGCACATTTTAGCAAGTTTCACTTGTAAGTGGGGTTGGAAATGCTTTTCAGGCTCAGTACTGGGCTCAAAAGATGCAACCCTGATGTCTCTCATGATAGCAGGTGGTTAAGTAGAAATTTTCTGCTCGGCTGACCCAGCAGGAGCAAACCTATGCCAAAAATGTAGGCAGAAACAAGCTTTTCAGTGAAGAGCAGCCAGGCACATTTTAGCAAGTTTCACTTGTAAGTGGGGTTGGAAATGCTTTTCAGGCTCAGTACTGGGCTCAAGAGATGCAGCCCTGATGTCTCTCATGATAGCAGGTGGTTAAGTAGAAATTCGCTGCTCGGCTGACCCAGCAGGAGCAAACGTATGCCAAAAATGTACGCAGAATGAGCTTTTCAGTGAAGAGCAGAGAGGCACATTTTAGCAAGTTTCACTTGTAAGTTGGGTTGGAAACGCTTTTCAGGCTCAGTACTGGGCTCAAAACATGCAGCCCTGATGTCTCTCATGATAGCAGGTGGTTAATTAGAAATACGCTGCTCGGCTGACCCAGCAGGAGCAAACGTATGCTAAAAATGTATGCAAAACCAAGCTTTTCAGTAAAGAGCAGAGAGGCACATTTTAGCAAGTTTCACTTGTAAGTGGGCTTGGAAATGCTTTTCAGGCTCAGTACTGGGCTCAAAAGATGAAGCCCTGATGTCTCTCATTGTAGCAGGTGGTTAAGTAGAAATTTACTGCTCGGCTGACCCAGCAGGAGCAAACGTATGCTAAAAATGTTGCAGAACCAAGCTTTTCAGTGAAGAGCAGAGAGGCACATTTTAGCAAGTTTCACTTGTAAGTGGGGTTGGAAATGCTTTTCAGGCTCAGTACTGGGCTCAAGAGATGCAGCCCTGATGTCTCTCATGATAGCAGGTGGTTAAGTAGAAATTCGCTGCTCAGCTGACCCAGCATGAGCAAACGTATGCCAAAAATGTATGCAAAACCAGCTTTTCAGTAAAGAGCAGAGAGGCACATTTTAGCAAGTTTCACTTGTAAGTGGGCTTGGAAATGCTTTTCAGGCTCAGTACTGGGCTCAAAAGCTGAAGCCCTGATGTCTCTCATTATAGCAGGTGGTTAAGTAGAAATGTACTGCTCGGCTGACCCAGCAGGAGCAAACGTATGCCAAAAGTGTACGCAGAATGAGCTTTTCAGTGAAGAGCAGAGAGGCACATTTTAGCAAGTTTCACTTGTAAGTTGGGTTGGAAATGCTTTTCAGGCTCAGTACTGGGCTCAAAACATGCAGCCCTGATGTCTCTCATGATAGCAGGTGGTTAATTAGAAATTCGCTGCTCGGCTGACCCAGCAGGAGCAAACATATGCTAAAAATGTATGCAAAACCAAGCTTTTCAGTAAAGAGCAGAGAGGCACATTTTAGCAAGTTTCACTTGTAAGTGGGCTTGGAAATGCTTTTCAGGCTCAGTACTGGGCTCAAAAGATGAAGCCCTGATGTCTCTCATTATAGCAGGTGGTTAAGTAGAAATGTACTGCTCGGCTGACCCAGCAGGAGCAAACGTATGCTAAAAATGTTGCAGAACCAAGCTTTTCAGTGAAGAGCAGAGAGGCACATTTTAGCAAGTTTCACTTGTAAGTGGGGTTGGAAATGCTTTTCAGGCTCAGTACTGGGCTCAAGAGATGCAGCCCTGATGTCTCTCATGATAGCAGGTGGTTAAGTAGAAATTCGCTGCTCAGCTGACCCAGCAGGAGCAAACGTATGCCAAAAATGTATGCAAAACCAGCTTTTCAGTGAAGAGCAGCCGGGCACATTTTAGCAAGTTTCACTTGTAAGTGGGGTTGGAAATACTTTTCAGGCTCAGTACTGGGCTCAAAACATGCAGCCCTGATGTCTCTCATGATAGCAGGTGGTTAATTAGAAATTCACTGCTCGGCTGACCCAGCAGGAGCAAACGTATGCTAAAAATGTATGCAAAACCAAGCTTTTCAGTGAAGAGCAGCCAGTCACATTTTAGCAAGTTTCACTTGTAAGTGGGGTTGGAAATGCTTTTCAGGCTCAAGTACTGGGCTCAAAAGATGCTGATGTCTCTCCTGATA